>NC_059165.1:44209177-44834177 GCF_019923935.1 Bubalus bubalis | reverse complement strand
TCCTTGCCAATACTGAGGATCATCAGTCTTTTTAATTATACGTATTTTACTGGGTATGCAGTAATATCTCTCTGTGGTTTTAATTGCATTTCCCTGAAAATTAAATATATACCTAGCTTATGAGTCCAGTTATTCCACTCTTGGGTATTTACCCAAGAAAAATAGAAACATATATCCAAGCAAAAACTTTTTTAAGAATGTTCATGGAAACTTTATTCAAAATAACCCAAAATGGAAATAATCAAATGTGTATCAATAGGAGAATGGATAAACAGACTACAGTATATTCTCACCATGGAATACTACCCAGCAATAAAAATCAAACTTATTACTGTAATTTGCAACATGATGAATCCCTTAAGCATCATGCTGAGTTAAAGAATCTAGGTCTAAAAGAATATTTATTGTGTAATGATGTGCTCAGTCGCTTCAGTCATGTCTGACTTTGTGTGGCCCATGGACTGTAGCCACCAGACTCCTCTGTCCGTGGGATTCTTTCTTCTGTCTCCTGCATTGGCAGCCAGGTTCTTTACCACTAGTGCCACCTGGGAAGCCACCGTGTGGTTATAGGTAAAGTGAATTTATGGTGATAGGAATCAGATCAGTGGTTCCCTCGGGTGAGTGTGGGATCAGAATTCCCTGGGAGAGGAGACTAGGGAACTTTCTGAGGAGGTTGTTTATATTTTAATAGGAGTGTGGATTTCACAGGTGTGTACACTTTGTCAAAACTCACCAGGAAACCCACACAATGTTGTAATTATCCTCCAGTTAAAAATAAACTTTAAAAAACCCACCAAATTGTAATACTTGGTCTGTGTTTTCCTTCATATGTAAATTTTATCTCATAAGATTGATTTATAAAATAAAAAACCAAAGAAGTATTGACTTTGGGGCCTTTTGGCTGTTGAGGAATCTTAGAGCCTTCACGTAGGATGAGTCTGAGAACCCAGCCACAAGAGGAGAGATTTGAGAAATGGCAGAAGAGCTGACTCCCCAGGCTGGACGAGTTGTCCTGTGATGAAGGGAAGAGACACCCATTGTGATTCATTCCAGAGGAGAGACAAGGGGAGGGTCAGGGAAGTAGATGATTTGAGTTCCGTGGAGAGAAAATTTTTTTTTTTTTTATTGAGTTAGATATGTCTTGTGATAGAATGGGATATCTTTAGGAGCCTGTGGCTCCTTGTCACTTAGCTGAGACTTCTTGTCAAGGGTGTTGCAGAGTGGGTCCTGTAGTGATTGAGGGGTTTAACTAGAAGACCTTACGACTCTGCTGGGCAAAAACTCTGTAGTTATAGGTCCTGTCGGGTAACAAGTGGAGCATGATCTTTGCAGTCAGGCTTGAGAGCTCCCTGTCTGAAGCTAGAGATCTTGGATCTACCATGAATGAGATTATCTTTTGCAAGTTGACTTCTTTTAGTCTCAGTTTCCTCATATTAACAACGGTTGTGTGTGTGTGTGGGAGCATGTGTATCTATATGTGTTTATCTTCCTTCTAATTTGTAACCCACTTGCAATGCTGGATGACCTCAAAGAATTATAACTGAAGCTGAAATTGAAATGATTAATGGAAAGGGCATAGCAAAGCACCTAACACATATACTAAGTGCATGATAAATGTTCAATAAATTTTTACCATTATTATTGCTATTGCTACTATTATGATTCTAAGAATTTTAGATATCAGCAAATGCCAAAGATAGATGTTTGGGGGCAAAATTTAGGAGCTCATATAAGATCTCTTATATTAGACTCTGAAAGTGGCTGTTATATCTCTCAAAAAGTATGATTAACACTCCACAGGTTAATTTAAAAATGGGAAAGTAAACCTTTGTGGAAGAACCAAACTTTGTGGATAAAAAAATATCCAGTGCTTCTGTATCTGGGATAAAGAGATTCTTTTGTACTTGGTTATGTTTTTGTTTGGCTTTGAGTCACAGTGGTCTAGTCAAGGTATGGTTGGTAGGATTAACTTGACCCCAGTCCTCATTTTGTGGGGCAGATCACAGTAGCAAAATGAACACTTTCTGTCTGTCAGTAGAGGATTGATTTTAAATATTCTACATAATTTCCCAAAAGGTTCTGATGGATTAAAAATTTCATTTATTTGGGATAGGTCATTCAATAACATTGGTCAAAATTTAAAGGGAACAAAAAATGTAGAGTAAAACATCTTCCTCTTGCCTACCCCCCCAACCTCCAATTCTTTAGCCACTCAGGTCCTCTCTCCAGAGGTAAAGAACTTAGCCAGTTTCTAGTCTATTTTTGTAAAAAACATAAACATATTATGCTATTTCTGGAACTTTTCCCTATATACACAGTAGTTTACCTCAGAGTATTTTTTTATCTTGTACTTTTCACTTTACAATGTTCACCTAACAATATTTCATATTTGAAGTTGCGAGCTTTCTTTCATTTCAATGGCTGTATAGTATTCCATTGTATGTAGTTGATCATACTTCGTTAAACCAACCTGGTGTTGATGGACATTTAGGTTTTCCTCTACCTTTTGCTAATCAAAGCAAGGCTTCAATAGATAATTTGTTTCATAGGTCATTTGGCCTATGTATATCTGGGGGACAAATTTTTGCACATGGAATTGCTGGGTGAAACGGCAAATGAACTTTTAATATATTTATTTATTTATTTTTGGCTGTGCTGGGTCTTCACTGCTGCTCGAGCTTTCCTCTAGTTGGGGTGAGCAGGGGCTACTTTTCCTTGCAGTGCACGGGCTTCTCACTGTGGTGGCTTCTCTTGTCAGGAAGCAGGGGCTCCAGGCACAGAGGCTTCAGTAGTTGCAGCGTGTGGGCTCAGTAGTCGAAGTTCCTGGACTCTAGAGCACAGGCTCAATAGTTGTGGCACACAGGCTTATTTGCTCTGAGGCATGTGGGATCTTCCTGGACCAGGGATCAAACCTGTGTCCCCTGCATTGGCAGGCAGATTCTTTACCACTGAGCCACAGGGAAGCCCAGCATCAGTTCAGTTCAGTTGAGTTCAGTCACTCAGTCGTATCCGACTCTTTGTGACCCCATGAATCGCAGCACGCCAGGCCTCCCTGTCCATCACCAACTCCCGGAGTTCACTCAGACTCATGTGCATCGAGTCGGTGATGCCATCCAGCCATCTCATCCTCTGTCGTCCCCTTTTCCTCTTGCCCCCAGTCCCTTCCAGCATATGTACTTTTAAAACATTTCAATAGATCTTGCAATTTTCCCTCCATTTAGGTTATACCAATTGACCTTCCACCAGCAATGTTGACCGCAAATCCTCACCAACATGATACATTCTCAAACTCTTTTCTTTGCCAATCCAATGAGTAAAAAAGTGGGGTTGAACATATCTATATATTTAAGAGTTATTTTCATTTTCTTCTCTGTGAATTCTCTGTTTATAACCTTTGCCCATTTTTCGGATCAGTTCATGTATATAATACTTTTATTGTTAGAATAAAGATGTTTATAACATTCTTTTTATATCCATTTTCCTTTCAGACTTTAAACTTTATTTAAAAAATAATGTACAGTAAAATTTTCATTTTTAGAGTACAGTACTACAAGTTTTAACAGATATATAGACACATATATGGGGCTTTCCTGGTGGCTCAGACAGTAGAGAATCTGCCTGCAGTTTTGGGTTTGATCCCTGGGTTGGGAAGATCCCCTGGAGAAGGAAATAGAAACCCACTCCATTATTCTTGCTTGGAGAATCCCATGGACAGAGGAGCCTGGTGGGCTACAGTCCATGGGGTCACAAAGAGTTGGATATGATTAGAGACTAACACAGACACACATATAGGTTTGTGTGACCACTCTCACAAATCTATATATAGGATATAGAAAAGTTCAATCATCCAGAAAACTTCCTTGTGCTGCCTCCTTGAGGTCAAACCTTCCTCCATCCCTAAACTTTGGTAACTACTGTTCCTATAGTGATGATTCTACCTTTTCCCAAATGTAACGTAAAGGGAACCATGCAGTGTGAAATTTTTTGAGACTGGTTTCTTTCTCTCAGCATAATACCTTTGAGAGTCATCCTTATTATTGTAAATATCCAATAATTCATTTCTTTTTATTGCTGAATGGTCTTTCATTGGATGAATGTGCAAAAGCTTATTTATTCATTCACCCATTGAAGAACATTTGAGTTATTTCCAGTTTTTGGTGATTATAAATAGAGCTGCATTAAGCATTTGTGTGTAGGTTTTTGTGGGAAAGTAAGTTTTCATAATTGCTGTGGAAACATCTGGGTGTTGGTTTATTTAGACTGGCTTTTTTTCACTGACTACATTTTCCTGTTTTTTAAGGATATTTTGTATTGTTTATTGATATTTTATAGACTCCTTTCCCTGAAGGAAGTTTATTTTTGTCTAGTGGCCAGTTCTACTACTGGATGATTACCTAGCAATTGTGGAGATTTGGTTTTATATTTTATTTTGCCATATTTGTGAAAAGCCAAGACCCTTTAATTTGGTGGGATTCAGGTTCTAAACTTCCCTATGAATATAGTTAGAGCCTGGTTGAAGGCTTTGTTAGGGTGGATCTAGGATAAACATAGTTCTTACTCTTAAGAGGAAAACTATCTGATATGTGGCTTGCTGTCTATAGAGTTAAGGGGGGTGTTAATAGGCTTTTCTACCCACCCTGGGCTGGGTTTCCAGTGTCCTCTGGCACTGCTTGATCTCCAGTATCTCTTTTTCATGCTCAAGCTCACAGCAGCCAGTCTCTGCTAAGCACAGTCGCAGGCTGTGCCTGTGAGCCCAGCTTTGGATGAGGGCTTCCGGGGAACCCCAGCATGGGCTTCTGTGCGCCTTTCTCTTAGGGCTGTTCCCTTCCCAGCACTCTGTTGCACAGTTGCCAGTTGTTTCAGCTGGTCTGAACTTTGATCTTGGCCAGTTCCACTCAGCAGGGTCACCATGCTGTGCTTGGATTTCAGCTCATGGCATCTTCATTGGGAAATTGATCCCAAGTGTATTGCTGGGGTGATTTTGCAGCTTAGTTCATGTGTGTCCTGTCTCTTAGGGGTTGCAGTTCTTGCACTGCCTCTTGTCCAGTGTTTGAGAAAAATTGCTTTCTCATTTATTTATTTCATGGTTGTTTGTAGCATAGGAAAAGTCGAGTACCAGATATTTCTGTGGGAAGCTTTCTTGAATGACAGATCCAGAATGATTTATTAAGGGCAACTAAGGGTCTTTTGCTTGCAACCTAACTTTTCATCAGGGACGGGTTTGTTTTCTCAACTTTCAGAGAACTCTGTGCTGAAGGGTACTAGGGATCTGACCTGGTTTGGTAATTTTTGTGTTATTCTGTTTGCTACATTGAGTGAATTGGGAACCTTTTCCAAGGAGCTGAATCATAGCTTCTGTAAAGTACACTAGGTCATGAATTTTTAATTTTCAGTCCAGTTTTACCACAGTAGTAAAAACAGTTCAATTATATGCTTATTGGGAATTTTTTATTCTTATAAATTCTAAAGAGTTTTATTACAGAAGAGATTAAGTTTTTCCCCTAGCACAGAATGACTTTAGGACAGTTCTGCCCATCTCAAAATGGGTCGTTTTCTTTTTCTGTGTGTGGAATGGAGACAAGATTGGTGAGGGAAAGAGAATATATAACATAGTTGAAAAACTTTGTCCTTTTATTTAACCTTGTGTTGAGTGATGACAAGTTATGGGTTGTGTCTACTAACTTTTCAAATGTGGCCATAGCACTCTTATGTCACCCTCCCCAGCTGGAGGACAAACAGGTTTTGGAATAATTCCCTAGTAACGGATAACCTGGTTTCTATATTATTTCCCTAGAGGGTGTATAACAAATTTTCAGCTATAATGCTTTTTCATTAATTCATTAATTGAAACTTTTACTGGTATTCTGTTGTATGATGTGCTATATAATGAATACCTTTAAAGTCTCAATGGCATATAAAAACATGCATTCATTTAGTTTATGAGTTGGGTTGATTGAGACTTGGCTGATATAGGCTGGACTCAGCAGGAGACATTGAATTCTGCTCAACATATTTCTTATACTCCTTCTGGGACCAGTGGGTAGCCCAAACATTTTCTTCTCATGGTTATGGTAGAGGTCCAAGAGAGAAAATCCAATTACCTGAGCACATTTTCAGCCTTGCCTGCATTACATCTGTTAGAATCCTGTTGGCCAAAGCAAGACACATGTCCAAGCCCAATATCAATGAAACATGTTCCTTCTATGAGAGTAAAGAAAAGGAAGTGGGTATTATTGAAGAATAATCCAATCTTCTAGGAAATTATTACATTACTAATCACTAAGGCTATAGAGACAAATAAGACAGTCATTTGCTCTAGGAGCACTCAAAAAATTGATCCTGAACCATAAGTAGAGATCTTACTAATGGAGGGTATAGAAAAGGAGTTAAAACTCTAGTCAAATAAACAGAAACTCTCAGACTTTTAAGATTCTTTTTCCTTTTAATTTCACACCCTGGAGGATGTTGAACTTGGATTGCTGGCTATCTACAAAAGCATTGTGTTGAGCCGAAATCCCCTGCTATTAATAACCAGGTATACTGTGATTTTGAGATTTAAAGCCATGATCTCATGTTAGAAGCTGCAGTGGGCCAGGAAGCTATTTGGGTTTATAACACTTCTAAAGCACTTGGGCAAAGATGCTGGGGATTAAAGGGAAAGCATAAGCAGGTTTGTACACAGGGTCTCAGAGCTACATGGCTTTGTTTTAGGAACTCTCAGTAAGAAAGGTATGATAAAAAACTGAAATATGCAGGCCATCCAAATACATGAAACAAAAATCTAAGATCATTGAAGTGAATGACTGGAGGGATCAAGGAAGATCTTGATGGACTGCAGAGAGCAGAGCAATGGCCTGGAAATACTGGTGTCTGATGCCTCTTTCCCTTTTCTGAGAACCTCTTCCTCAACAGTTAGTGTTAAGATTGCAGTTGGGCCTGAGGAAGTCTCATAAAGCCTGGACAGAAGGATGGTGAAAACATTATGATTTTTTTTTTCTGAGTTATCCAAAATTTATGATGCTAAAGTTGAGGGACCTGAACTAGAAGTCTGGCATTATGGTGGGTGCTCAGAATCCCCAGACCCTCCCAGGTCTGACTGTTGACCATGCCCAAGGAATAAAGGAAAGAAGTTAAATAGGAAAAAAAAAAATTACTGGGACACAAGAAAGAAGATTTCAGGTTTTGTGGATTCCACTTTGGAAATATCTGCTCTCAGCCAACTCATGTTTTTAGTTGAGGAAGTAAAGGCCTTTCTTGAGGCCACATGAGTCTATGGCAGGGCCAGGCTAGAAACAGTTCTGTGGCCGCATGGTGGCAGCTAACAGCTAATGTTTCACAATTGAGCTGAGAATTTGCTTGGTACTAGCGAAGAGTGACTCATTGGAAAAGACTCTGATGCTGGGAGGGATTGGGGGCAGGAGGAGAAGGGGACGACAGAGGATGAGATGGCTGGATGGCATCACTGACTTGATGGACGTGAGTTTGAGTGAACTCCAGGAGATGGTGATGGACAGGGAGGCCTGGTGTGCTGGGATTCATGGGGTCGCAAAGAGTTGGACATGGCTGAGTGACTGAACTGAACTGAACTGAACTGAAGCTATTCCAAGCTATACTTTATGTAGAATGTATCCTTTTGTCTTCACTAGAAACCTATAAATTAGATATGATAATTAATCTCATCTAACAGAGGAGGTAACTGAGGTACTAAGATACCCACAAATTGTCTTTTGTCACACAGCTAGTAAGTGGGGGGAACCATGATTCAAACCAAGTAGTCTGACCCAGCGCCTGGACTCTTCATTGTTATTCTGCAGTGAGAGATTAGATGGCAATAGCATACATTAAAGACCCTGAAGAGATAAGGATGTCTCTCTGGGAGCCTGGGAGATCCTGAAAGTGTAAGGCAAGAGCCTTTAACTTATACTTACAGAGAGGTGGAGCTGGAAAATATTGTAGATTGTGTCAGAACTGCCACAGGAATTCTGGCATGCCTTCTGAGCTGTCCATGGTGCTGAGCACCAGCTTCCCTTCATGCGTCTTTGCTATTGCACTCATCACCAATATTTTATGATTTTCACCTGAGATGTCTAGAATTTGAAAACCAAATAGATTGAAATAAATAACAATTGCATTTGTACTTGGTTCTAAACATTTTAGATGTGTTATTTCACTACAACCCCATAGCAATTCAACGACCTTTCTTTTGAGAAAGAAATAGATAAACTGCTATCATGTTAAAAGGCAGAATGAAGCAATGAGTTGTTAGAAGTATAAAAACTGGAATGTGGAAAGGAGTGATGAGAAAGTTTTTAGAGTTGGATGGAGCCTTTGAGTTGGAACTAAAGGGAGAAGTTCAGTAAGGTTAAGGACTCCAGGATCTTTCCTACCCCAGAATTTCAGGCAGTTCCTGCCAATTGAACACTCTGAGTGTGTGAGATATGCCTCTTTGGTTTTTCCTGGGCCAGCACATTCAGGAGTGGGATATGTGCTGAAAAGTCAGGTCATTCACTTTATCCTCCTTCACCTAGAGATGTTACAGCTGAGGGTCACTGAAACAATTATTCAAGGTCATGCAACAAGAGAGTGCAGAGTCAAAAGAAATATAACCCAGATCTCATGATCAGTACTCCCCATTTATTACCTATTTCAGGATCTCACAAAGCTATAATCATGGACCAGTTCCATGAGCAATACCCAGGTGCTGAATAAAAATACATGGTACTACATTCCATGCCAAACCCACTAGAATATAATTCCTAGAGAGAACATGGATTGTGCATAGAGCATTGATAGTCTATCAGATGTACTAAGGTTCTGTTGGGAAATTAATGCTAATAATATTGTTCCTTTTACAATCCATTTAAAGCATATATCACATTAAGACTTCTACCTTTATTATGTAGTTGCTATACTCCTGTGGTAATCTGCCTTTAATAAAATATGCTCTTTATTTAAGAATTGACTTACTGACATTTGAATATTCACTGTGCATTTATTGGCTGAATGTTTTTGAATATGTTTATCAATCCTTTAGGACTTTAGTTTTCCCACATGTAAATGGAACTATAACACTTACCTTGTAAAGTTTCTGTAGTATTTATATGGATAGTTCTAATAGGATAGTTGTTTTGCACATAATAAATGTTTTCTATAGGATATATAGTTTTAGAATTGGCTATTTTATTAATAATATTGTAACTATAAAAAATCTTGCAACTTGTTTTGGATTTTTAAAAATTTTTAATTGCTGTACTTTTAAATTCAAGCATGCATTATATATCTTGATTTAATTTAAAAACTCAGTACTTTATGTTCCAAAATATGTTCCTTGGTCAAATCTATTAAGGTGGATAGATAGAAACACATGATGGTATCACTTTTTGGCCTTTTGGACTAAGATCAAGTGTGGTATCTGTTCTCACCAGTTTAATATCTGATATGTCCTCTATCTGAGGACAGTATATTAAATTTCTAAATAGGTTACAAATATATACAGTTTCAATCTATCTATCTTTTTTTTCCCTTGAGGATTCAGACTGGCTCTCCTGCTCCTGTTTTCTGTAGAGGAAAAGCATATTTTTCTACAGATACACAGATAATAAAATTTACTGTTAACAATTTTATTAAAGTGGGAACAGTACATTTAAATGTGTGCATTAATGGAAAAAAAAAAAAAAGAAGAAGCACATGGTCAAATTGGAAAAGTAAGAAAGCATCAGATCATGAGGAATCTCATATGTCATGCTGACCATTTTGGATTTGATCCTGCAAGCAGTGGTCACCCATCAGGGATTGTGATCTGTGAGTGATGAGGCACAAACAGTGTCTAGGGAAAATGAGTTTGACACAGGACACAATGGAGACAGGTAGGGAAATTTAAACATTATCGCTCATGTAGAAGTTGATAATTCCCTTTATTAGATCTGTCCATTGGAAGTGTGAAGGCAGGAAGAGACCTGTGAGGTCACTACTAAGGAAGATAGAAAGTATTTGGTTAACGGATATGAGGGAGAAGAAAGAGATGAAAATAATTGTGGATTTTAAGCCTGAGTGATGAGGCTTGACAGCTTGACAGAAAAAGAGATTATCTAGAGGGAGACCTGGATATGGATAGGGAATCAGTTTGGATCTGATCCTATTCTACAAATTGTGAAAAAATGTGATAATAAGCAGATGTATTGACTCCTTTATACATAAATCAGTTGAATGAAAAATTTTAAGTACATTTAAATATAATTTCTTTAAAAAATTCTACTGCTACCCATCTCTAGTATTTTTTTTATTACTCTTCAATTTTATTCTTTGATGTATCAAGGTTCTTGCTGCTACTGCTGCTAAGTTGTTTCAGTCATGTCCGACTCTGTGCGACCCCATAGATGGCAGTCCACCAGGCTCCCCTGTCCCTGGGATTCTCCAGGCAAGAACACTGCAGTGGGTTGCCATTTCCTTCTCCAATGCATGAAAGTGAAAAGTGAAAGTGAAGTCACTCAGTCATGCCCGACTCTTAGTGACCCCATGGACTGTAGCCTATCAGGCTCCTCCGTCTGTGGGATTTTCCAGGCAAGAGTACTGGAATGGGTTGCTATTGCCTTCTCTGATCAAGGTTCTTAGTTGCAAGCAAAAGAAACTGTTTTTGGTTGACTTAAACAGGGAAGGAGTTTATTAAAGTAATACTGATTTGCTCATAAAATGTCTGGGAAGATTGGAGATCCAGTCTCAGAATGTGTTTAGAAACAAGGGATAATGAGTGGCAGCCACATCCATGGTCAAGATCATGCTAAGAACCAGCCTGTGAAGACACTGCTGTCCCTCTGCATAGTGTTGGGTGCTGTGGCTTGTACTGTCACTGGTAATGGACAGAGAATGCTATCGCTGACTCTGATGTCTTTGGAAATTTGAAGCTTCTGCTGCCATTGTTGCTCCCACATCCATAATAGAGTCTCCTCTATTCCTGCCTATTTGTATTACTAGGTTCTTACTCAAAGACCAGGGTAGAGACATCTGGTTGGGCAAGCCCATGTCTTATCCCCTAGCTGAAAGATGTAAGGGTCTTGCTTATCACTGTAAAGGAAGGGTCTTGCTTTTCAGCCTTATGGTGAGAGGTGGACCCTGCCTCCCACCAAGATTCCTAAGAAGGAACGTTTGTAGTTATAGGAAGGACTTTCAGATACTTGGCAGCCAAAAAAAGCATATCAAACTAAAGAACCAACAACCAGTGTCCACAACACATGCCTGAAGTTATACTTTATATCATGAGAGCAGAGTATCTCTATAGAAATGCTTTCTTTCTTCTTCTTCTTCTTTTTTTTTAGTTAGCTTCAAATACAGACACAGAATGTCCCAAGAATCAAAGCACTTGCAGTCATAGCTAAAAAGGTCAGAAAATTGCCCGATATTTCATGGCTGGGGTTGCTCAAATTACAGCCTATTCAGACTGAAAAAGAGCACCATTTGACCTTTTCATGTGGCAAGATGTTGTATTAACAGAACTCCCTCTTTCTATGACTTTTATGCACTTCCATCCTTTCCTGCTTATTTGAATTCAGCTCCAAAAGGGAAAAAAATGAAGATAAAACATGTGGTTTGAAATTTCAGGTTGAGGGTGAACTAATTCAAAATTTGAATTTAGGGAGGAAAGAATTTTGTCTTGTGTATCTGAGTAGAACATTGGACTGGGACTCAGAAAGCTCAAATCCCAATGTTGGGCAAGTCCTTTTCTCTCTCTCGACCCTCAATTCCTCCTTGAAGGAGTCCTTGGATTTGAACTCAGGAAGAACCAGATTTGAACTCCCACTTACTGATTGGTGTAAACTTGGGAATATCATGCTCTTAGCTTCATTTGTTTTCATGGAAGGAATGGAAATATAATAGTACCTTCCTCATAAATTTATTGTGTGAATTAAATTAGGCAAGATTGATAAAACTTCAGGATAAAATAGGATGGTTGTACCCTGCTAAGTCACTTCAGTCGTGTCCGACTCTGTGTGACCCCATAGACAGCAGCCCACCAGGCTCCCCCGTCCCTGGGGTTCTCCAGGCAAGAACACTGGAGTGGCTTGCCATTTCCTTCTCCAATGCATGAAAGTGAAAAGTCAAAGTGAAGTCGCTCAGTCGTGTCTGACTCTTAGCGACCTCATGGACTGCAGCCTTCCAGGGTCCTCCGTCCATGGGATTTCCCAGGCAAGAGTACTGGAGTGGGGTGCCACTAGGTGATCTCTAATGACTTCCTAGGTATTGGAGAATCTACTGTTTCATTATAGTTTGCATAATGATCCTTACTGTTTGTGCATATGTGTCTCTTATAGTGCATATATCTTAAAGTGGGTTTTAGAGGAACAGGTATTCTCAGAAAGAAAAAAAAAAGAGAAAATTTCGTTTCTTCTTTTCTCTATTCCTTGATCTATGAATATCATTTCTTTTGAAATACTGTGAAAGATACTCAGATGATAACTATGTTACATATTTAATACCCCTGGGAATCTGTGATCCAAATGAGGAAACTGGAAAGACAAAGTTCTGTGTTTATATGGGTTGAAATATAAAATAACCATTCAAGGCAGTGTCATGAGGAGAGAGTGGGTGAAGAGGGAAGGGAATGGGTTACACTGGGCAGGGTAGACAGGGTCAGCTTCTTGGAATTCTAGAATTATTCCTTAACAAATGTAGTTGAATTTATAATTTGTGTCAGAGCATACTTTCTTAAACCTGCCAGATTTGACTATGGAAGCTGAGATGTTTATATCCCTCCAAGGGTTGGGGAAAATGGCTGGTGTGATGGTTTTAAAGGCTATCAGCAAAATCTTTGGCCTGTTTCCCATCAAAAGATGGGACCTGATTCTCCTCCCTTTGAACATGCATTGTTTGGCTCTAGTGACTTCATTTGAATGAGGTGAATGACTTTGTTGATTTCTCAGTCTATTAGAAAAGGCAATTCAGCTTCCTGACAGCTTCTCCCTCTTTTGGGATGATTACCCTGGAAACATTTATATGGTGCAATACTATATGAAGTCATTGTATTTATTTTTAATGAATGGATGAATATAGTTATTCATTGTTTTTCTCCACCTAGTAAAATGTAAACTCTGTTAGATCAGGCGTTTCATCTTATGCTCCATCCGACATCTAGCTCAGGCCTGACACACAGGTGCTCAATGGGTATTTGCTGAATGAATGTGTAGTTGGGTAGATAGAAGGTTCTAGAGGCCAGAGTGACAGAGGTTTGAATACCATTAGCATATAGATGGTAAGCAATAAAAGTAGAGCAGATAATCAGGGAATAGTAGATAATCAGAGGATAGTGTATGGATGAGGATCAAGGACTGGACTCATCAGATGTCCTGTGATCTCAATAGCTTTCTCATAAATATGCTAAGTTGCTTCAGTCGTGTCCGACTCTGTGTGACCCCATAGACGGCAGCCCACCAGGCTTCCCCGTCCCTGGGATTCTCCAGGCAAGAACACTGGAGTGGGTTGCCATTTCCTTCTCCAATACATGAAAGTAAAAAGTGAAAGTGAAGTCGCTCAGTCGTGTCTGACTCTTAGCGACCCCATGGACTGGAGCCTACCAGGCTCCTCCGTCCATGGATTTTCCAGGCAAGAGTACTGCAGTGGGATGCCATTGCCTTGTCCATTCTCATTACTAGACTTAACAAAATCTCTTCTTTCACTTTAGAAGACAGCAGAGTGCTATGCTTGAGAGCATGGATGTTGAAATCATACTGTCTGGGTTTGAATTCAAACTCTATAACTTACTATGTGATCTTAAGTGAAAGTGGAAGTTGCTCAGTTGTGTCTGACTCTTTGTGACCCCATGAACTATACAGTCCATGGAATTCTGTAGGCCAGAATACTGGAGTGGGTAGCTGTTCCCTTCTCCAGGGGATCTTCCCACCCTAGGGATAGAACTCAGGTCTCCAGCATTGCAGGTGGATTCTTTACCAGCTGAGCCACAAGGGAAGCCCAAGAATACTGGAGTGGGTAGCCTATCCCTTCTCCAGGGGATCTTCCCGACCCAGGAATCCAATCAGGGTCTCCTGCATTGCAGGTGAATTCTTGACCAACTGAGCTATCAGGGAAGCCCACACGTGAATCCTTTCTCCAGAGGATCTTTCCAACCCAGGGATCGAACCCAGGTCTCCCACATTACAGGTAGATTCTTTACCAGTTGAGCCACCAGGGAAGCCCATGTGATCTGAACCCAGCCCTTTAACCTTAATGAGTCTCTGAATTTCTTTGTATCAGTGGAACTAATGATAGTACCTAGCACATAGGGACTTATAGGACTTGTAAGAGTTGATATAGATTATAGCCTAAAATCCTATAAGCCTTAAATAAAATTTGGTTATTATTATTATTAATATTGTTGTTTAGTTGTTAAGTTGTGTTCAACTCTTTTGCCACCCCATAGACTGTAGCCCTCCAGGCTCCCCTGTCCATGGGATTTCCTAGGCAAGAATATTGGAGTGCATTGCCATTTCCTTCTCCACGGGATCTTCTAGACCCAGAGGTTGAATGTCTCCTGCTTGGCAGGTGGATTTTTTTTTACCACTGAACTACCTGGGATGCCCATTATTATTCTTATTCCAATTATTAAGCATAGGGTTTAAAGGCATTGACCTAAGGGAAAGACTGTAGTAAAAATACAGACATTTGTATAGTAATTTATATTTTCTGAGATGCTTTTGCATTTGTCAACTTATTCAATTTTCACAACTGAGCATATAGGATATCATTATCTCTACTATTTTTTAAGATATTAATAAATGGAAAAACTTGGTCAAGTTTTTCATATATTTCTCAAGCCCAGTGGCCTTTCAGAATGAGGAATCAGAAGAAGAATATCAAGTACAAAGATTTAGAACTGACATTCACCCATCTTGGATAAAAGTGATTTACCCCTGGAACAGTTTGGTGCCAAGCCTTTGAATTATATATATCCTAAAAGTTTCCAGCATTTAGTGGAAGAACATCACTCTGCCATAGTTTGTTTGGACTGCAACACTGGAGCAGTTGAAATTAATCTTTTTTATTCCTTAATTCAACAGGTACTTGTAGAGCTTTGTGCTAGGGACTATGTGGGATACAGAGAAATACAATTTATAGATTCTGACCTTTAAGTTTTCATTGCTTAGTTGAGATGAGGGGAGGGTAAAGACACACAATCTGAAACCATATTGATAGAGCAGAGTCTAAACTTTGAGTCTATGTGCTTGAAGTTTAGGGAAACTTACATGAAATATGGACCATATTTCCTCTTAATCAAGCAAGCATCACTTGGCAGATAAGCTATTAATCATTGCTTTCTTGTCATGAACTGACTTGTTCAGCATGGGGAGGAGATTGTTCAAGGTACTAGAGACTTTTTCTCATCATGTATTATGACATATAGTTCCTGCGTGTGAGACAGGAAGGTGGGCAGAAAACAAGACCAGGTGAGCCCATCCCCTGGTCACTGCTTCCAAACCTCACTTTGACTTTCAGGGGCAGAAGAAAGGCAGTTAATTCCTCCCTTCAACAAACATTGACTGACTGCCTCCTTTGAATTGAGGCACTGTGATACATGCTGGAAAAGATCAGCACAAGAATAAGGGCTTGTTCCTGTTTTCAAGGGGCTCATAGGGCAGAGGCAACATTATAGAATCATAGCACTGCTCTTTTTAAAAATTTTTATTTATTTTTAATTGGGGGATAATTGCTTACAGTGTTGTATTGGTTTCTGCCATATATCAACATGAAACAGCCATAGCTATACACATGTCCCCTGTCTCCTGAACCTTCCTCCCACCCCATCCCACCTCTCTAGGCGGTCATAGAGCACTGCTCTTGAGTCACACTGCCTGTGCTTGTGTTAAGTTTCTACCACTTAGCAGCTGTGAGACCTTGGGCAAATAAGTTAATTGCTCTGTGTCTTGATTTCCCAGCTTAGGAAATGGGTGTAATCATGGTGAGGATTTAAAAAAATCAATTGTTTATTTATTCATTTTTGGCTGTGTTGAGTCTTCGTTGCTGCACGTGCTTTTCTCTAGTTGCAGTGAACTGGGGCTAGTCTCTAGTTGCGGTGTGTGCTAGCTTCTCATTGTCGTGGCTTTTCTTGTTGCAGAGCACAGGCTTTAGGGTATGTGGGCTTTGGTATTTACACCCTCTGGGCTCAGTAGTTGCTGCACATGGGCCTAGTAGTTGTGGTATACAGGCTCAATAGTTGGGGACATGGGCTTATTTGCCTCATGGCATGTGGAATCTTCCCACACCAGGGATCGAACCCATATCCCCTGTATTGGCAGGTGGATACTTAACCACTGGACCACCAGGGAAGTCCAATGGTGAGATTAAATGAGCTATTCCATGTATCCCATAGCACTATGCCAGGCATGTAATAAGTATTTAATAAACATTAGCTATTACTATTCAGTTCAGTTCAGTTCAGTCTCTCAGTCGTGTCCAACTCTTTGCGACCCCATGAATCACAGCACACTAGGCCTCCCTGTCCATCACCAACTCCCGGAGTTTACCCAAACTCACGTCCATTGAGTTGGTGATGCCATCCAGCCATCTCATCCTCTGTCATCCCCTTCTCCTCCTGCCCCCAATCCCTCCCAGCATCAGAGTCTTTTCCAATGAGTCAACTCTTCGCATGAGGTAGCCAAAGTATTGGAGTTTCAGCTTTAGCATCAGTCCTTCCAAAGAACACCCAGGACTGATCTCCTTCAGAATGGACTGGTTGGATCTCCTTGCAGTCCAAGGGACTCTTAAGAGTCTTCTCCAACACCACAGTTCAAAAACACATGTATACCTGTGGCGGATTCATTTTGATATTTGGCAAATCTAATACAGTTATGTAAAGTTTAAAAATAAAATAAAATTAAAAAAAAAAAAATAAAAAAAATAAAAAAAAAAAAACTACAAAAAAAAAAAAAAAAAAAAAAAAAAAAAAAAAAGCATCAATTCTTTGCCACTCAGCTTTCTTCACAGTCCAACTCTCACATCCATACATGACCACAGGAAAAACCATAGCCTTGACTAGACGGACCTTTGTTGGCAAAGTAATGTCTCTGCTTTTTAATATGCTATCTAGGTTGGTCATAACTTTCCTTCCAAGGAGTAAGCTTCTTTTAATTTCATGGGTGCAATCACCATCTGCAGTGATTTTGGAGCCCAAAAAATAAAGCCTGACACTGTTTCCACTGTTTCCCCATCTATTTCCCATGAAGTTGATGGGATATTACTAGTGTACAAAAGTATAGAGGGGTTTCACTTCCACTTAGGATAAAAAGTTGGAAAGAACATCACCCCCATTCTAAGACTGAGAAAAATTCAGCTAACCACAAAATCAGAGCTTGTTTTTTGACCTATTAGAGAGCTGAGGTCACAGAGCAAGCAAATTCTGTAATGGAAGAGATTTCTCCAAGGAGAAATTGGACCAGTGGACTGTGACATTTTCTGTGACAGAAAACAAGAGAGGATGTTGCCATACAGATGAGTGAGAAGAATTCAATTAACATTTTGCAAGCATTTAGCTGAATATGGGCTAGCATGAAATATGAGAAGTTGTGGACTTCCTCATACAAGAGGAGTTTGGACCCTTCTCAGGCTCTCTTATGAAACTAGAGCACTTTCTAACACCATACACAAAAATAAACTCAAAATGGATTAAAGATCTAAACGTAAGACCAGAAACTATAAAACTCCTAGAGGAGAACATAGGCAAAACACTCTCCGACATACATCACAGCAGGATCCTCTATGACCCACCTCCCAGAATATTGGAAATAAAAGCAAAAATAAACAAATGGGACCTAATTAACCTTAAAAGCTTCTGCACATCAAAGGAAACTATTAGCAAGGTGAAAAGACAGCCTTCAGAATGGGAGAAGATAATAGCAAATGAAGCAACTGACAAACAACTAATCTCGAGAATATACAAGCAACTCCTACAGCTCAACTCCAGAAAAATAAACGACCCAATCAAAAAATGGGCCAAAGAACTAAATAGACATTTCTCCAAAGAAGACATACAGATGGCTATCAAACACATGAAAAGATGCTCAACATCACTCATTATCAGAGAAATGCAAATCAAAACCACTATGAGGTACCATTTCATGCCAGTCAGAATGGCTGCAATCCAAAAGTCTACAAGTAATAAATGCTGGAGAGGGTGCGGAGAAAACGGAACCCTCTTACACTGTTGGTGGGAATGCAAACTAGTACAGCCACTATGGAGAACAGTGTGGAGATTCCTTAAAAAACTGGAAATAGAACTGCCTTATGATCCAGCAATCCCACTGCTTGCCATACACACTGAGGAAACCAGAGGGGAAAGAGACACGTGTACCCCAATGTTCATCGCAGCACTGTTTATAATAGCCAGGACGTGGAAGCAACCTAGATGTCCATCAGCAGATGAATGGATAAGAAAGCTGTGGTACATATACACAATGGAGTATTACTCAGCCATTAAAAAGAATACATTTGAATCAGTTCTAATGAGGTGGATGAAACTGGAGCCTATTATACAGAGTGAAGTAAGCCAGAAAGAAAAACACCAATACAGTATACTAACGCATATATACGGAATTTAGAAAGATGGTAACAATAATCCTGTGTACGAGACAGCAGAAGAGACATTGATGTATAGAACAATCTTATGGACTCTGTGGGAGAGGGAGAGGGTGGGAAGATTTGGGAGAATGGTATTGAAACATGTAAAATATCATGTATGAAACGAGTTGCCAGTCCAGGTTGGATGCACGATACTGGATGCTTGGGGCTGGTGCACTGGGACGACCCAGAGGGATGGAATGGGGAGGGAGGAGGGAGGAGGGTTCAGGATGGGGCACACATGTATACCTGTGGCGGATTCATTTTGATATTTGGCAAAACTAATACAATTATGTAAAGTTCAAAAAAAAAAAAAATCTTCACCAGGTGTTCACAAGAAAGTCTGGGGTCAGGGCAAGAGACTAGGGAAATCCATCCTCACTAAGGCAGATATGGAGGAGGAGATTAGCCCCTGTGAGAAAGGTACAAAAGCCTGCTTCCCAGAACCATATGTCCTACAGAGCAAAAGACTTAAACTGCTGTGAAAGGGCAGTATTGTGTAACCCTCAGGAATAGCTGAGGAGCCATTATTGCTAGATGAAAAGGCGGAGGTGCAAAAGATCAGGTCTAAGTGCATGAGCACATTTCTAGCCGCTCCTGATTTACATTTGCTAAGCTATGCTATGCTAAGTCACTTCAGTCATGTCCGACTGTGTGTGACCCCATAGACGGCAGCCCACCAGGCTTCCCCGTCCCTGGGATTCTCCAGGCAAGAATGCTGGAGTGGGTTGCCATTTCCTTCTCCAATGCATGAAAGTGAAAAGTGAAAGTGAAGTCGCTCAGTTGTGTCCGACCCTCAGCGACCCCATCGACTGCAGCCTTCCAGGCTCCTCCATCCATGGGATTTTCCAGGCAAGAGTACTGGAGTGGGGTGCCATTGCCTTCTTCATTACATTTGCTAGATTAATTCAATCCCTGACACTGATGACCTGACCAAAGAAGTGGCATGCCTGTTTCCAAGCATGAGTACTATTAATCTCATTGCTCTATGTAAAATATCTGACATTCAGTAAATAATTGTGGTTAATTTTAATAATTAATCAGTCATAATAGCAAATAAAAAACCATTATTGAGAGAAAAAACAATCAACAGAGTCAGACTCAATGATGACTAAGATGTTAGAACAATCATTCAGGAACTTTAAAACAATTATCAGATCAGATCAGATCAGATCAGTTGCTCAGTCATGTCTGACTCTGCGACCCCATGAATCGCTGCATGCCAGGCCTCCCTGTCCATCACCAACTCCCGGAGTTCGCTCACACTCATGTCCATCGAGTCAGTGATGCCATCCAGCCATCTCATCCTCTGTCGTCCCCTTCTCCTCTTGCCCCCAATCCCTCCCAGCATCAGAGTCTTTTCCAATGAGTCAACTCTTCGCATGGTGGCCAAAATACTGGAGTTTAAACGTTAGCATCATTCCTTCTAAAGAAATCCCAGGGCTGATCTCCCTCAGAATGGACTGGTTGGATCTCCTTGCAGTCCAAGGGAGTCTCAAGAGTCTTTTCCAACACCACAGTTCAAAAGCATCAATTCTTTGGCGCTCAGCCTTCTTCACAGTCCAACTCTCACATCCATACATGACCACAGGAAAAACCATAGCCTCGACTAGACGGACCTTTGTTGGCAAAGTAATGTCCCTGCTTTTGAATATGCTATCTAGGTTGGTCATAACTTTCCTTCCAAGGAGTAAGCATCTTTTAATTTCATGGCTGCAGTCACCATCTGTAGCGATTTTGGAGCCTAGAAAAATAAAGCCTGACACTGTTTCCACTGTTTCCCCATTTATTTCCCATGAAGTGATGGGTGGAAAAGGTGGACAATGTATATGAACAGACAGGAAATTTCAGTGGAGAGGTCAAAACTATAAGAAAGAGTCTCATGGAAATGCCACACACACACACACTAGAAATAAAGAATTCTTCTGATGGGCTCAATAGTAGACTTGACCCAGCTGAGGACATAATCAATGACTTTGAAGATAGGTCAATAGGAATTACTCAAATTGTAGCACAGTGAGAAAAAAGTAACAATATCGAAAAGCTATGAAAGAACATCAAATGTTTTGGTATTTGTATAATTGGAAAATACAGAGAGAGAAGGGAAATATTTAAAAATATAAGACTGAGAATATTCTCAAAATAATTAAAGGTACCAAACTAAAGATCTAGGAAGCTCAGAAATCTCAAGTGAAAATATCTTTCAAGATTGAAGGTAAAATATATTTTTTCCCCAAATACTCACCATCTGAAAGAATTTATCACTAGTAGACCTCTACTACAAAAGATGTTAAAAAAATATTCGGGATAAGTAATATGATACCAGACAGAAACTTGAAGAAATGAAAACAGTAAAAATGAAGGTAAATATAAATTTTATTTATTATTCACTCTAAAAGATAACTGTCTAAAGTAAATATGGTAATAACGTATTTTAAAGTGTAATGTATATAAAAATAAAATGTATAACAACAACATCACAAAGAATGGGAGGGAGAAGTTGGAAATAGGTTGTTATAAGAGTCTCATTCTATGTGAATTAATATATAATATTTAAAGATAGACATAAATCCTACAGCAGTAACTAAAAATATTATAAAGAGGTATAAGTAATAAATAGTAGGGGTAAAAGAGAATTAAAGGAAATAGTCAATACAAAAATATAAATATGTAAAAGTTAAGATTATTTGGAGGAAATGGTGAGAAGTCTGGTAAAGATGTTGGAAAGATGTATGGAAAGTATCTGGTAAAGATGTATGGGAAGTATGATGTGAGCACAGAGTGTTAAGAGAAAAGGTTGAAAACAAGGCATCTAAGAGTTTGATGATGAACAGCTTTATAAAGTAGTCTAGATTAGTGATGTGTGTGTCATAAGTTGTTTCAGTAGTATTCGACTCTGCGATCTCATGAACTGTAACCTGCCAGGCTCCTGTGTCCATGAGAATCTCCAGACAAGAATACTGGAGTGGGTTGCCATGCCTTCCTGCAGGGGATTTTCCTGAGCCAGGGTTGAACCTGCATCTCCTGTATCTCCTGCATTGCAGGTGGATTCTTTACTGCTGAGCCACCAACCAGGGAAGCCTTAGGTTAGTAATATTGACTATTTAAAAAAAATAAAGTTTTTTCCATCAATTTTAATAAAATAAGCATTTTCACCTAAGATGATTTTGTGGTGCTTTTCTCTTTTTGAAATTTTATTTATTTTTAATTTTTTGGCTGTATTGGGTCTTCATTGCTTTTTTTTTTTTTGCACGAGCTTTCTCTAATTGTGGAGCTACTGTTTGTGGGGCTCTGGCCTCGCATTGAGGCGGCTTCTCTTGTTGCAGTGCATAGGCTTAGGCATGTGGGCTTCAGTAGTTGCAGCACACGGGCTCAGTGGTTGTGGCTTGTGGGCCCTAGAACGCGCAGGCTCCATTACTTGGGTATGTGGGCTCAGTAGTTGTGGCCTGTGGGTTCTAGAGTGTGGGCTCAGCAGTTGTGCTGCACGTACCTAGCTTTCTGTGGCACGTGAAATCTTCCTGGACCAGGGATCTAACCTGTGTCCCCTGTACTGGCAAGTGGACTCTTACCCACTGCACCACCAGGGAAGTCTGGACACAATTTCTTTAAATGATAAATGTGGCTTGTGATAAGTTTGTGAGGTTCACAAAGATGCCTGAATGTCATTTTCTTAAGGAGGGCAAGTTAGTTCATTTCAGACTTTTGAAGGAAGGGTAGCTTAATCACATGTATGAGGCTTGTTTTCAAATAACCTGATTTATGTTAAATACCTGTTTTTTGCTTCTTCATGGAAGGCTGTGTTCCAGTCCATCACAGTAGTGTACATTGATTTATATGACTTATGTTTGGTTGGAAATAAGAAATTCAGAACTAAATGCTTTTTATTTAGAACTAATTATTTATAATTATTTTTAATCTTACATAAAAATAAGGATTTTTTTATTCCAAGGTTGAAGTGATAAGAAGATATTTGTTATAGAAAAGAAGATTGAAAACCTAAAAAAATAGAAACTCAGTCATTATATGTAGAGAAAATTTGTTGCTTTTCTTATATATATTTTTCTAGTTCCTTTCTTATTATATGTCACAATATTCCAAGCCAAATGGTTTCGGTGGGATGGATATAACTCGGGGCTTGAAGGACAGTTTCTGAAGGGCATAGGCCAATCCGCATATCCTAATGCAGGAGACGCAAGAAATGCAGGTTTGATCCCTGGGTCAGGAATATCCCCTGGAGTGAGAAATGACAAACATACTCCAGAATTCTTACCTGGAAAATTCCATGGGCAGAAGAGCCTGGCAGGCTACAGTCCATGAGGTTGCAAAAAGTCAGACACGGCTGAGCGACTGAGCAGCCCCATAGTTACAGTGATTGACTCTAGGATGTGCACATAATTCAGGAGAGACCAATTAAGAGAAGACAAAATTCTGTGATTTTAAGTTATCCAGTGAGCAGATTCTTTTCATGTATACATGAATGTTCTGGCACTACTAGGGAAAAATATGTTTGAAAAGTCAACCCCACTTCTGAGGTTAAAAAAAAAAATGAAGAAATGGTGAGTCTGGGATCACACTGAGACTCGGGTAGAAACTCTCCTGCAAGTTGATCAGTCAGTAGCCTAATTTATCCCCTTTTAACATTTAACCAGATTGGTATGGCTTTGGAATGGAAAGCATCCTGTGTGTGCAGCTAGCAGTTTCAGTTAATTGGATCTTCCTTCATTCTGTCTTCTTTCCCTTGTTCAAACTCCTTACACATTTTTAATCCCTCCCTTCACTCTTCTTGGACATCATTTCTAGCCTTCTTTTGGATAAAAGGTCAGTGGTCTCCCCATTTTCTCACAGGTATCACTTATTCCAATTGACATTTACACTTGAGTAAACGTAAACTTCTCTGACCTTTTTTAAAAGCAAGATTTTTAAAGAGATATTTTCTCTGTTTTAAAACAGTACGTTATTGTTGCTTTTCTTTGTAAAAGGCCACATTACTCCTTCCGGATTTTTTGGATACTTTGTCTACCCACTTAGATTTTCTTTTCCTTCTTTAAAATGGGGGTCTGCTCCTTCTCTTTCTTTCTTGCCCAGTGTGGGATGCAGGTGTTTTGTAGACACATGGAAGCCACTTAACAGTAAGTTTAAAAAATATTTAGTCATTTCCACACACCATTCTTAGTCATGTGAAATAAATATGGGAATATATCAGCTCTTAAATATTCCATCTAGTGTTGAAAATGGAAAACAACAGATGTAGGTATTCGAGTGGGAGAAAATACTGCTAGATATAAGTCTAAAGTCTAGCCTAGTTCAAATATTCTTTTCAGTTTGAGAAAGATATGCTTAGCCTTCTCCTGGCTAAATTTTGGTAATCCATCTGCAAAAGATGATTAAGACATAGATTCAGAGTTTATCTCTCAAGGTTGATACCAAGAACATTTTCAGTCAATCTGTCTGTAAGTGATTTCAAATTCCTCTTGCCATTTGGGGATAGTGTTTCTCACCTGGCCTCTTGTCTGTGGTTCAGCTCCATCCAGCACTTCCTATATCCCCCTCTCTTTCTATGGCATCTTAGGTTGCATCTCCTGCAGGCACTATGCCCTGCATATGCTTTATTCCCATTATCTCATTAAGTCTTTCAATGACTCTAAAAGATGTGTTAAAGATGAGCATTATCAAACTATATGAGGAAATCTAAGTTTGGAGGTGTATGAACTTGCCTGGTACCCCTAGGCTCATGAGTGGTAAAGCTGAGGTCCACACTATTTGTCCGAGACTAGAACCCACATGGTTTCATTGAGTTAGACAAGGCTGTGGTCCATGTGATCAGTCTGATTAGTTTTCTGTGAATGTGGTTTTCATTCTGTTTGCCCTCTGAACGGGAATTCCTTGGTGGCTCAGAGGGTAAAGAGTCTGCCTGCAGTGCAGGAGACCAGAGTTTGATCCCTGGGTCAGGAAGATCCCCTGGAGAAGGAAATGGCAACCCACTCCAGTACTCTTGCCTGGAAAGTCCCATGGATGGAGGAGCCTGGTAGGCTACAGTCCATGGGGTTGCAGTAGTCAGACATGACTGAGCGACTTCACTTTGGACTTCCCTGGTGACTCAGACGGAAAAGCGTCTGTCTACAACGCGGGAGACCTGGGTTTGAACCCTGGGTCAGTAAGATCCCCTGGAGAAGGAAATGCAATCCACTCCAGTTCTATTGCCTGGAAAATCCCATGGACAGAGGAGCCTGGTAGGCTACAGTCCATGGGGTTGCAAAGAGTCGGACACGACTGTTTGCCGGACACGGACTGAGCGACTTCACTTTCACTTTTCAATTTTGCCCTCTGAAGATAAGGATAAGAGGCTTATGGAAGTTTCCGGATGGGAGAGACTGACTGGGGGAAACTGGGTCTTGTTCTGATGGGCGGAGCCATGCTGAGTCCATGCCTGTGTGGGACATTTTGAAGGAGGTTGCCATTATCTTCATTACCTCCACCACAGTTTGGCTTCAGGGCAAACAGGTCAAACAACAGGGCAGGAACACAGCCCCACCCATCAACAGAAAATTGGATTAAATATTTACTGAGCATGAACTGTGGTGGAGGTAATGAAGATAATGGCTACCTCCTTCAAAAGGTCCCCTGGACGCACTGCCACACTCAGTGCCCACGACCTTGCAGTAGGTCACCGCTGACCCACACCTCTGCTGGGGACTCTTGTACACTCACAGGCAAGTCTGGGTCAGTCTCTTGTGGGTCACTGCTCCTTTCTCTTGGACACCGGTATGCATAAGGTTTTGTTTGTACCCTCCAAGAGTCTGTTTCCCAGTCCTGTGTAAGTTCCATAATCAAAACCCACTGGAAACAGTGAGAGACTATCTTTTTGGGCTCCAAAATCACTGTAGATGATTTTGACTGCACCTATGAAATTAAAAGACGCTTGCTCCTTGGAAGAAAAGCTATGACTAACCTAGACAGCATATTAATAGCAGAGACATTACTTTGCCAACAAAGGTCTGTCTGTACAAAGCTGTGGTTTTTCCAGTAGTCATGTATGAAAGTGAGAGTTGGACTATAAAGAAAGCTGAGCAGCGAAGAATTGATGCTTTTGAACTGTGGTGTTGGAGAAGACTCTTGAGAGACCCTTGGGCTGCAAGAGATCAAACCAGTCAATCCTAAAGGAGATCAGTCCTGGGTGTTCATTGGAAGGACTGATGTTGAAGCTGAAACTCCAATACTTTGGCCATCTAATGCAAAGAACTGACTCATTTGAAAAGACCCTGATGCTGGGAAAGATTAAAGGAGAGAGGAGAAGGGGACAACAAAGGTTGAGATGGTTGGATGGCATCACTGACTCAATGGACATGAGTTAGAGTAAACTCTGGGAGTTGGTGATGGACAGGGAAGCCTGGCATGCAGCGGTCCCTGGGGTTGCAGAGAGTCAGACACAACTGAGCGAATGAACTGAACTGAACTGAAGAATCCATATGCTAACTGTGGTTGAGGACTCCCTTCACTTACACTGCGGGTCCGAAGCTGATAAGGCAGATGACTCAGAATGAATATATAAACATTTTACATGGGATTAATTCATAAAGCAAAGGCCAATCTCCCTTGGATTGACTTCATGCTGCTTTCGTAGTCCACTGTGGAAACAGTGGGGTGGGAGCCTGGTACTCCTATGATGGCAATCTGCTGGGGTCAGCTCCTCCTGGTGTGTTATTTTCCATCAAAAACTCTTTGAGTATTTGGGAAACTATAGAGTCTCCCTGAGTGTTTTCTTTAATGTTTTAAATATCTTTTTCCTAATGTTCAGTTCAGTTCAGTCACTCAGTTGTGTTCAAATCTTTGTGACCTCATGGACTGCAGTATGCCAGGCTTCCTTGTCCATCACCAACTCCCGGAGCTTACTCAAACTCATGTCCATCGAGTAGGTGATGTCATCCAACCATTTCATCCTTTGTCGTCCACTTTTCCTCCCATCTTCAATCTTTCCCAGCATGAGGGTCTTTTCCAGTGAGTCAGTTTTTTTGCATCAGGTGGCCAAAGTACTGGAGGTTCAGCTTCAGCACCAGTCCTTCCAATGAACATTCAGGACTGATTTCCTTTAGGATTGACTGGTTGGATCTCCTTTCAGTCCAAGAGACTCTCAAGAGTCTTCTTCAATCACAGTTCAAAAGCATCAGTTCTTTGGTGCTCAGCTTTCTTTATGGTCCAACTCTCACATCCATACATGACTACTGGAAAAACCATAGATTTGATTAGACGGACCTTTGTTAGCAAAGTAATGTCTCTGCTTTTTAATATTCTCTATAGGTTGGTCATAGCTTTTCTTCAAGGAGCAAACATCTTTTAATTTCATGGCTGCAGTCACCATCTGCAGTGATTTTGGAGCCCCCCAAGATAAAGTCTGTCACTGTTTTCATTGTCTCCCCATCTATTTACCATGAAGTGATGAGACTGGATGCCATTATCTTAGTTTTCTGTATGTTGAGCTTTAAGCCAACTTTTTCACGCTCCTCTTTCACTTTCATCAAGAGGCTCTTTAGTTCTTCTTTGCTTTGTGTCATAAGGGTGGTGTCATCTGCATATCTGAGGTTATTGATATTTCTCCTGGCAATCTTGATTCCAGCTTGTGCATTTTGCATGATGTAGTCTGCTTATAAGTTAAATAAGCAGGGTGACAATATACAGCCTTGACATACTCCTTTCCCGATTTGGAACCAATCTGTTGTTCCATGTCCATTTCTAACTGATGCTTCTTGACCTGCATACAGATTTCTCAGGAGGTGGGTAAGATGATCTGGTATTCCCATCTCTTTAAGAGTATTGCATGGTTTGTCATGATCCACACAGTCAAAGGCTTTAGCATAGTGAAGCAGATTTTTTTGGAATTTCCTTGCTTTTTCTATGATCCAGCCTATGTTGGCAATTTGATCTCTGGTTCCTTTGCCTTTTCTAAATCCAGCTTGTACATCTGGAAGTTCTCCATTCAAGTACTGCTGAAGCCTAGCTTGAAGGATTTTGAGCAAAATCTTGCTGTCATGTGAAATGAGTGCAATTGTATGGTAATTTGAACCTTTTTTGGCAGTGCTTTTCTTTGGGATTAGAATGAAAACTGTCCTTTTCCTGTCCTGTGGCCATTGCTGAGTTTTCCAAATTTGCTGGCAGATTGAGTGCAGCACTTTCACAGCATCATCTTTTATGATTTGAAATAGCTCAACTGGAGTTCCATCACCTCCACTAGCTTTGTTCATAGTGATGCTTCCTAAGGCACACTTGACTTCACACTTCAGGATGTCTGGCTCTAGGTGAGTGATCACACCATTGTGATTCTCTGGGTCATAAAGATCTTTTTTTTTTTTTTTTTTTAATAGTTCTTCTGTGTATTCTTGCCACCTCTTCTTAATATCTTCTGCTTCTGTTAGGTCCATACCATTTCTGTCCTTTATTGTGCCCATCATTGCATGAAATGTTCCCTTGGTATCTCTAATTTTCTTGAAGAGATCTCTAGTCTTTCCCATTCTATTGTCTTTCTCTATTTCTTTGCATTGATCACAGAGGAAGGCTTTCTCATCTCTCCTTGCTATTCTTTGGAACTGCATTCAAATGGGTATATCTTTCCTTTTCTCCTTTGCCTTTCACTTCTCTTCTTTTCACATTTATTTGTAAGGCCTCCTCAGACAACCATTTTGCCTTTTTTGCATTTCTTTTCCTTGGGGATGGTCTTGATCCCTGTCTCCTGTACAATGTCATGAATCTCTATCCATAGTTATATAGGCACTCTGTCTATCAGGTCTAATTCTTTGAATCTATTTCTCACTTCCACTGTATAGACATAAGGGATTTGATTTAGGTCATACCTGGATGGTCTAGTGGTTTTCCCTACTTTCTTCAATTTAAGTCTGAATTTGGCAATAAAGAATTTGAGCTGAGCCATAATCTGCTCCCAGTCTTGTTTTTGCTGACTGTATAGAGCTTCTCCATCTTTGGCTGCAAAGAATATAATCAATCTGATTTTGGTATTGACCATCTGGTGATGTCCATGTGTAGAGTCTTCTCTTGTGTTGTTGGAAGAGGGTGTTTGCTATGACCAGTGCATTCTCTTGGTAAAACTCTGTTAGGCTTTGCCCTGCTTCATTTTGTACTCTAAGGCCAACTTTGCCTGTTACTCCAGATATCTCTTGACTTCCTACTTTTGCATTCCAGTCTCCTATAATGAAAAGGACATCCTTTTTGGATGTTAGTTCTGGAAAGTCTTATCAGTCTTCATAGAATTTTTCAACTTCAGCTTCTTCAGCATTACTGGTTGGGGCATGGACTTGGATTACTGTGATATTGAATGGTTTGCCTTGGAAATGAATAGATCATTCTGTCATTTTTGAGATTGCATCCAAGTATTGCATTTTGGACTCTTCTGTTGACTATGATGGCTACTCCATTTCTTCCAAGGGATTCTTGCCCACAGTAGTAGATATGATGGTATCTGAGTTAAATTTACCCATTTCAGTCCATTTTAGTTCACTGATTCCTAAAATGTCGATATTCGCTCTTCCCATCTCCTGTTTAACCACTTCCAGTTTACCTTGATTCATGGACCTAACATTCCAGGTTCCTATACAATATTGTTCTTTACAGCATCGGACCTTGCTTCCATCACCAGTCACATCCGCAACTGGGTATTGTTTTTTCTTTGGCTATGTCTCTTCATTCTTTCTGGAGTTATTTCTCCACTGTTCTCCAGTAGCATATTGGGCACCTACTGACCTGGGGAGTTCATCTTTCAGTGTCTTATCTTTTTCCTTTTCATACTGTTGTTGGGGTTCTCAAGGCAGGAATACTGAAGTGGTTTTCCATTCCCTTCTCCAGTGGACCACATTTTGTCCGAACTCTCTACCATGTCCCGTCCGTCTTGGGTGGCCCTGCACCACATGGCTTATAGTTTCATTGAGTTAGACAAGGCTATTGTCCATGTGATCAGTTTGACTAGTTTTGTCATTTCCCTAATGTTACATCCTTTTATTTATAAGGTCTGTTGCTCCCAGATACTATAAATTTCAAACTGAGATACTTCATATATCCAGAAGTATTACCAAAAAATCATCAGAATAAAAACCAACTTGAGCGTCAGACTGTTATTGAGAGAAGGGGCTCCCCAAGCAACTAACCTAGTGTTCCCAGGAACCTGTAACCTCTACCTTTTTTTATTATTTTGGGGTTCTTTTGATTTTTGTTTATTTTCTTTCCTTTATACTCAAGAGAATATGAGAACTCTTAGGTTCCTAAGCTGAATCTTTTCATTGACATGTCAGCTAAAGCTTTTCATTCTTTCTTAACCCACAGACACCTCTGCCCTTCCCTTTCCATTCCTCTATTGCAATATCAGGAGTCCCTATCTTTGGAAGTTCTGGCCAATAAAATGCCACAGCACCCTTTTTTGAAGAGCTCATTGGTAGACATGTTTGATCACTCTTGATATGTCCTTGAGGCCACACAACAGAACCACTCAGAGCAGAGTCATGCAGCCAGAATGACCATAGGTTTAGATCCAAAGGCTAAGAAAACTTCATCCTTCCATACCTGCTGGAGTTTCTCATTTCCCATCTAGTCTGGCCATCCAGGCTTTTGGCAGAGACTCCTCTATAGAGTTACAACTGCCAGGACTGGAAGCACAGTAGAGATCTAAGAGCCATCTGTAGAAAGGGGACATCTCACCCATCAGCTTTTTAGGATTCTGACTCTTTGTGAGGCAAGAATATGGGGCATGATGGAATGAAGTTCTTATTGGATTCATCTTTGATGCCAGGCTAGTGGCAGTGTGCTTCCTGTTCTTGGTCCAGAGGAAACTTTGAGTAGTCAGTCTTTGCGGACTAGAGGGATGCTTCTTATTAGAAAAGCCCAAGTTGCCTGGCTTGACATGATGGGTTTTTTTCCCATGGATACCCTCCTCCCAGAAGGGATGAGCAGAGAGGTCAGCTCTTCTTCTGGGTGTGTGCGCAGATGGATCATCAACCCACAGTTCACAAAGAGTCAACTCACAAAGGCTAAGATTTCAACCTTTGTGAGATTTAAAATCTTTGTTTGCCCAAGAAATCCTCCTATTAGACATTCACTTGATCTTACTTAAAATCCTTGGGTATATTTTCATAAGGGATGTCTGAAAGTGAAGTGAAAGTGATATTCACGCAGTCGTATCTGACTCTTTACAATCCCATGAACTGTAGCCCACCAGGCTCCTCTGTCCTTGGGATTCTCCAGGCAAGAATACTGGAGTAGGTTGCCATTTCCTTCTCCAGGGGATCTTCCCCACCCAGGGATTGAACCCGGGTCTCCTGCATTTCAGTACATTTGAAAACTAGGCTGAGTTAGGTTCTGCAGGGGAATGGCTAAGCAATGTTTGGTTAATATTTCATTAACGAGTCCTGGTTTGTGCAAAAAGCTATCTCATGAGTCTAATGTAGAAAAGGACACCAACGAAGGAAACAATACAGAGTGAGGGTTTTCTGGGGGGTGTTTTTAAAATTATTTTATTCCAAACTAGTTAAAGTGAGAGCTAATGCCTTCATAATGGTTCATTAACACAAACCATGAGAGAGGAAAAGTATTGCTGATGTCAATTTCATGACATGCTACTCTGACTTAATGAGCAAACTGCATTTCTCATAGTAACGATTATTTTGCTTGCCTTGACGGAAGAAAGATTATTGGGTATTCTCTAACTTCTTGAGAATCACTTATAAAGTGAAATTTTTTACCTATTAGGTAAACCATATATCTTGTTGACCGTCTTGCAGAGAGAAGCATTTAAAGGTGCATCACTCCCTTTTTCTTGGGACTAGCATATAAGAAAACTCAGCAGTTATTAAGTAACTTATAGATGCCTGGCTCTACCATCAGAGAGAAATAGCATGGCTACTGCTGGTGAATGGTGACAGATTCGTTTTTAAGGAGTCACTGAATTTTAAAGTAGTTGTCCTCATGGGTCCTACTGGAGGAATCTGACTTAGCAGAGAGTTTACAGAAACAATTCAAGCACTAGCATGTTAGTACTTTTTCCAAATGTGAATATGAGAAGCACATACCTTGCATGATTGACACCTGGGATTTTAACTTCTTCAAGTGGAGAAAGAACATACATATGAACCCAGCTGTGAGCTCATTCAGAGCAGAGATCTGTAACTTGTCTTTTCACATCCTTAGCGCCTAAGGTTCTCTCATCCATTTAACAACTATTTTATCCAACAAATTTTTACTGAGCACCTACTATGTGCCAGTCTCTATTCTAGGTGCTAAGAATAGAACCGTGAGCAAAACAGAAAATCTCTGCTCCTTTGGGGCTAATATTGTTGATGGAGGATAAGGCTAAAACATGACGATGATATATCAAATATGAAGAAAAAACAGGAGAATAAAGGGGGAGAGAGTGAAGGGAGGGCTGTGTGTACATGTGCTGCTTTCCGTAGGAGGCTTCTCTGCCCTGGTGACATGGAACAGAAGGAAATGGGTCTGGTGATCTGGAAGAGCAGTCTAGGCAGAGAAAACAGCTGATGTAAAGCCTTGGGGTAGGAATGTGCTTAGTGACAACAATAAGGCAAGAGGAGCTGAATGGACAGCTATTAAAAAGAATGAAATAACGCCATTTGTAGCAACAAGGATGGACCTAGAGATTATACGAGGTAAAATAAGTCAGACAAAGAGAAATATCATATGATATCCCTTATATGCAAGAATCTAAAAAGAAATGACACAGATGAACTTACAAAACAGAAACAGACTCAGACCTGGAGAACTAACTCACGGTTAAGGAGTGGGGAAGGGTAGGGGGAAGACATAGTTAGGGAGTTTGGGGTCCACATGTACACACTGCTATATTTACTTATTTATTTATCTTTTAACTTTTTATTTTATATTGGATTATAGCCAATTAACAACGTTGTGATAGTTTCAGGTGGATGGCAAAGGGACTCAGCCATACATATTCATGTACCCATTCTCCCCCAAACTCCCCGCACTGCTATATTTAAAATGGATAACCAACAAGGTCCTCCTGTACAGCACAGGGAACTCTGCTCAATGTTATGTGGCAGCCTAGATGGGAGGGGAGTTTGGGGGATAATGGATACATATATATGGATGGCTGGATCCCTTTGCTGTCTACCTGAAACTGTCACAACATTGTTAATAGGCTAGACCCCAATACAAAATAAAAATTAAAAAAAAAAAAAGAGGAGCTGAGTGGAGTATGGAAAGGGTGGAGTCAGAGCACAAGAGGTTAGAGGTAGTGAGGAAGGACAGATCACCAAGAGTGGAGGAGGTCAGGGTTGGGACTGTGGACTATTCTGAATGTGATGGCTGTTTTTGGGTGGGGAGTTGAACCTGGGAGTGAGGTGAGCTTATTTATATTTCACCAGAGTCTCTGGCTGTTCTTTGCAGACCAGGAATAGAAACAGAAAAAGCTATTACGAAGCTCTGGCAAGAAACAATGGTGGTTGGCTGTGGAGGTGGTGATCACCTCTTAGCACGGAGCCTCACATACAAGAGCTGCTCAATAAGTTTATGGCTTTCATTCACTTGGATCTCAATATTCCTTCCTCCAAATATCTGTGCAAACTTGCCTTGTTCAGGAAAATGTATTTACTTCCACTCATTTTCTTTTTAGAAGAATTTTAAAATGTATATATATTTGTAGACCACAGAAAGGGGGATGTCTTCTCAGAGGCTCCAAATGTTCAAACAAGAGCCGTACCCGAAAAGGACTTTTTAAAATGAAAAATATTACACTTTTATATGCTGTTAGAATATCCACTGTGCCTGCTATTTGAAAGAGATCTTCTATGCCCTCTTCTCCACTTTTTTTATTTAATAAAAAAGTTTGAAAATCACTGCTTTATACATCCTAAGTCCTGCTCAAAGCTTTGCAGCCAATTATCTTTCGTGTTAGATCAGTCCTTCTCCATCTGACCGAGGCTGACCCTTTCCCACCTCTTGTTTCCAGAACAGCACAAGCTAAGATGGTTTTCACCAAAGCTACTGTTTCAGTTCCATCAGCATCTCTGATGATGATCATTAATAATGTCAGCTGAGCTCTGGAAACAGTGTGAGAAGTTAGCCAGTTGGTTTGCTGTCTCTCTTATTTTGTGGTTGTCTGGCTACCATAAAGGCAAAGTGTCTGGAGGGTGACAGAGGTCTTTGTCATAGGGCAGCCGACATTTTGGAAGTATAGGTAATTTCGAGGGGGTGCAGCTACACTGATGTCAATTACAGTGGTGCTGCATCCCATAGACGGTTAATTTAGGAACGTGGTTCTCCAATTCAGGTGAGTTCAGGGTCATCTAGAGGGCTGCTTAAACCATGAATTACTGGACTCTGCATTTTCAAATTCAGTTGGTCTGGGGTGGATCCTGAGAATTTGCATTTCTGAGAAGTTTCCAGGTGATGCTGATGCTGGGCTGAGGTTTTAGAGATACTGAACTAGAAGAATTCACTTGAGAGAGAAAGCAGGTGTGAGAGTAGGAGAGAGAGGGAGAGAGAGAGAGAGAACACGCGAGCGTGCTTAAATATTTAAGTGTATGGGCAACTCAGTGTGCTGTTTCCTTAGTAAACATGTGCCCATGAGTGAGTGTGCAGTGGGACATGACTTCTTCAGACCAGAACCAGAGGACTCACAAAGAAGCCCTGGTTATTGTCTCTGAGAAGCTTGTAGTCTAATATTGGAGGGGGGAAAATGCTGCTTGTTCTGAAATAAATGCGTGCTAGGTAATAGGGAATGAATTGTCTTGAGTGTTAGGTGCAAGGATGGAGATGGAAGGATGTTAGGACAGAGAGAAGGGCCTGAGGCCACCAAGCACTGTGTTCCCTTGGAGGAGTGCAGGCACTTGCAGTAGGGCAGGAGTGAGCTCTCAGTGGCAGGGGGTAAGCAGGAGGGAGTGTGTGTGCATCAGGGGAACGAAGAGTTAGGAACCTGGTTGGCTTGAGGGGAAAGATCGGTTTGGGGAGACAAGAGAAATGCGTTTTGAATGCTGGGTGAACGGAGAGGAAGGCTAACAAGGCCTTGGACACTGGGGAATATAGATTGGGGGGTCATTTGTGTCGAGTGTGAAGTAGAAAAGCTTCCTTCAAGAAAGAACGTGGAGATGTGCCTGAGTACTTGGTTAGGGAGAGGGGCACGTGTGCCTCAGATTTTTTTTTTTTTGCTAAAACAGACATTATCTTATAAACAGGACTAAATGGCTATAAATTCTAAATGACGTACTAATGCTTTTAAACATTAAGGAAGAAGCATCTTTTATAAGAGCTAAAGGGAACAGTAAAAATATTAACATTCTATAAAAAGGCAGCTGCACCTGATTGAAGCAGGTGTGCCAAATGCTTTAATTTTTATTAGTTTATTTTTAGTCTCAAGTATTGTGATTTGGAAAACTCACTTTCACAATAGGCAAAAGAATGGTTGAAAAATCTAACAATACTAATATCTATTCATCTATTTTTATAAAGTGTATTAAAATAATGAAGACATTTGCTACACTTCTGTGTAGCTCCTAGAGTTTTTGAGGATACTAAGAATTTGATAATAGGTGTTTTAACTAAGCAGATAATCCTTGAAACATAAATAGCCTCTTAAATTATTTTAGGGCAACAACTATGTAAAGGATATGAAACAAGAGGTTTAATAACAATAAATAAACATTTCAATAGTGATAACAGATGTGATGAACATCTTTTAAGTTCTTACTCTGTGCCAGGCACTGTGCATATACATATGTGTGTGTGTGTGCATGAATGCACATATATTCCTCTCTGTGTGTAAAGACACACATATTATTTTTAAAATAATAATTACACTTTGTTCAGGTGTCATTACATATCATACTGTTTAGTCATGGCAAATATACAGTCATTGATTTTAGTAAATTTATAGAGTGGTGCCACCATCATCACAAACCAGGTTTAGAATACTTCCATCCCCCCAAGATGTTCTCTTGTGCCCATTTACAGTCCATCTCACCCCACCTTGTAGCCCCAAACTGTCTTATTCTCTGTTGTTGTGGGTTTCTCTTTTCTGAACGTTGCATGTCAGTGGAATCATAAAATATGTGGTCTTTAGAGTCTGGCTTCTTTTACTCAGTGTAATGTTGTTCACAAACACCCTCTTGCAACAAAACAAGAGAAGACTCTATACATGGACATCACCAGATGGTCAACACCGAAATCAGATTGATTATATTCTTTGCAGCCAAAGATGGAGAAGCTCTATACAGTCAGCAAAAACAAGACCGGGAGCTGACTGTGGCTCAGACCATGAACTCCTTATTGCCAAATTCAGACTTAAATTGAAGAAAGTAGGGAAAACCACTAGACCATTCAGGTATGACCTAAATCAAATCCCTTATGATTATACAGTGGAAGTGAGAAATAGATTTAAGGGCCTAGATCTGATAGATAGAGTGCATGATGAACTATGGAATGAAGTTCGTGACATTGTACAGGAGACAGGGATCAAGACCATCCCTATGGAAAAGAAATGCAAAAAAGCAAAATGGCTGTCTGGGGAGGCCTTACAAATGGCTGTGTGCTGGGAGCCGGCACATTGCATATTGAGTGAGGATCTGGAATAGCTCAACTGGAATTCTATCACTTCCGGGAGCCACCGTGAGGCACTCCGCCCATGACAAAGGTCATGAGGAAGGAGGCTCGGCATACGCAAAGGCGGGATCGAGCCTCAGGAGTCCCCCTGGAAATTCTCGAGCATCTACCCCCAAAACCAGAGTCTGCCTACTTTCTGCTTTGTGCTTTCACCTACACCTCTGACTTTACGGGGGGCTGTCCCCCACTACCTCTCTCTGAAAAAAGAGTTAGCTCACAGCTCCAGTTAATAATTCCTGGGTGTGACAGTGTTTAACCTACAAACTCCTTTGGAAATCCTCTAGCCTGCCTGAATGGGTTTTTCCGGCCACATGTGATTGTTCAGAGCCTCCCAACTGTGAGAGGCAGGAGATGTTCTAAACTGCCTAAACACAGATTCCTTTGAGTAGTTAAAAGATTGATTAGAAAATGTATTGGTGAAGGGTTTTTCACTTGTTGGGCCAATGTTTGCTGCTAAGTCTCCATACTCCTACTGTGTCCTTGGCAGTGTATTGATTGATGTAATGGGTGTATAGAAATGTAAAATGCAGCTTTGTTCAATGCTTTTTGGAAGGCTGGCGCCTGACTTTGGAATAATCACCTTTAGAGAAAGATAAGTTTCTTAAAATGTTAACAGGCCTCCGGGCCAGAAGATGATGTCTATCACCTGAACTTTTGCATATGATAAGTTTACAGGAAAAAAGCCTGGCTTGCTGCATGACTCTACCCCTTCCCCCATTATCCTCTATGCATAACTTAAGGTATAAAAACTACTTTGGAAAATAAAGTGCGGGCCTTGTTCACTGAAACTTGGTCTCCCCATGTCATTCTTCCCTTTAACTTCCGGCTGAGCGTCCATCTGGAGCGTGGATGTCCTCTGCGACCATTTATTTGCCTGGGCTTCTAAGACCCACTCGAGAAGGTGTCTAAGGTGGGGCACCTTCCGCTATTCGAGAGGGCGCCTGCGGCCTCCGTGGTCAGAGCTAACCTGGTGTCACGGGTTATATTGATTTTCCGCGTAAACCAAGCCACTCAGCTTCTTTTCTCCACTGAATTTTCCTACTGAGCTATCCTTATTTCAGCCGCTTTTCTCCACTGAATTTCCTCACTGAGCTATCCTTATTCTATTACTCTTTGTATCCTTAATTAAAGTGTAATTAAGCAGTTATTCCCTGACCCTCGCCTAGCCGTCTCTCCTTCGAATACCCTGGATCAGCCGGGGCTGGTCCCCGGCAGGTGGCGCCCGAGACAGGATTTTCGAAGGTAAGCTCCCTGCAATTAGGGTCATCAGCTCTATTTGCTCCCCGTTCTCGGAACAACTGGGTCATCAGCTCTCTTGTTCCCCCACGGAGCAGTTTGGGTCATCAGCTCTACTGCTCCCCCCTCGGAACAGTTTGGGTCATCAGCCTTCTGTTTCCCCCCCGGGACAATCTGGGTCACCAGCTCTATTGTCCTTCCAGTGTTCGGGACGGCTAGGACCCCACTCAAGGGTGCCGCGGACCCCCCTGTAGGATAGACAGGGCTGAGGAGTGGGAAGTGTTGAAAGTGTTGAAGACTTAGAGAAAACGGTTTCTGAAGTTAAAAGGCCAAAGAAAGGCCTGATCTTTTGATAGCTAAAAGCAAAATCCTCTATTATACTTAATTTTCTGACATGGGTAACACTGAATCAAATGAAAGACAGCTCTTTATAGGAGTAGTTTTACAGTTATTAAATAAAAGAGGAATTAAAGTTAAAAAATCTACCATTCAATCATTTTTTTCCTTTGTACAAGAACACTGTCCCTGGTTTCCAGACGAAGGCTCTGTTAACTTAGATGTCTGGGAGAAAGTAGGAAAACAGCTAAAAACTTACCATGCCGAACATGGCTCAGAAAAGGTGCCTAATGACGCCTTTTCCTTATGGAATATCATTAGAGATGTCTTAGACCCTGCCCCGGATTCAGAAAAAGTACATCTTAAAAGGGATAGTGAAGAAAATGCTGTAGCTAAACCTGCCCCTGATTCTAAAAGAGTAACCCTTAAAGAGGAAAGTGAGGTCGAAACTGTAGTTAAACCTGAGGAAAATGAGAAAAACGAAGACCCACCTGACTATCGGCAACTAAGAAAAATGTTAGCAGCCATGACTACTCAGGAACAACTTAAAGATAGGGATGAGAAACAAGATCAGCCTTCCCCAAAAGGAAAAGAGAATTTAGACGAGATAATAACTAAATATCACTCCGATGAAGATTGGCATCTCTTAAACAAAGATGCCCCAAAAAGCCTAAGAGAAACTTCCCCTATCAGGCCATCTGCTCCAAGGAACCTAAGGGAAACGTCTCCCATTAGGCCATATGCCCCTAGGGATTTCCAAGAGACCTTCCCAGTTACTCCATATGTAACCTCTGGATACCAAACAGTTCAAAGAGCTCCAGAATACAGAGCAGAGAATATGGAACCCATGCCTTTGCCACCACCTCCCATACCAAGCCGTACAGGTCCTATTAAACCCGCATTATTGCCGCCACCTCCCTATCGAAGTGGGAGAGCTCCAATATCGATCCCACGGAGACGGGCCTTCTCTGTCCCTGGCGAGAAATTCGATCCCCAACTTCAGGCTTGTTTCCCTTTAATTTTTGACAATGATGAAAGAGAACAAAAGGCTATCGACTGGGAGCCTGTTTCCTTTCAATTGGTCAAAGAACTTAAAAATGCATGTATTTCATATGGGCCTAAAGCCCCATATACGATGCAGCTAGTAGAAAATTTAGCAGGCCAATGGTTAACACCTCGAGAGTGGAAAACAATTGCTAAGGCCTGCCTGTCCGGAGGACATTTCATACTTTGGAAATCTGAATATGATGATCTCGCTCGTATATATGCTTTTTCTAACCAAAATACTGACCTTAAACATATCACTGAACCTATATTACTTGGACAGACCGACTACCCCTCGTATGACGAACAGATGAAATTAGATAGGACTGCTATACAACAGGTGGCTGATTGTGCCTTTACTGCCTGGCGCTCATTGCCCGATGGTAAGGCATCTGGTACTGCTCTATCTGATATTAAACAAAAGTCAGAAGAGCCATTTGAAGACTTTGTCTCACGACTCTCAGAAGCTGTCCAGAGAATAATTTCCGATTCCGAGGGAGCTAAATTATTAACAAAACACTTGGCCTTTGAAAATGCTAATTCCACCTGCCAGGCTATATTGCGCCCTATTAGAAGAACTGGATCCTTAATTGATTATATGAAACAGTGTGCAGATGTAGGACCGTCAATGCTACAGGGTGTTGCTATAGCTGCAGCAATAAAAGGGAATTCTTATCAGCAGGCAGTCCAAACTTTTTTTACTAACAAGAATAAGCCATCACAAGGCGATCCCAATAACCAAGGCAGGAATGCATTCCCTAGAACTTGTTTTTCCTGTGGCCAGGAGGGACACACTTTTCGTGAGTGCCCTCAAAGAACACCCGGTTCTTATCTGCCTAATCCGGCCCAACCGGCTGCGTCTGCTCCGCAAAACCCTGCCCCCCTGCCCATTAATCCTAGGTCTCTTTGCCCTCGCTGCCAGAGAGGATATCATTGGGCAAGGGACTGTAGGTCACGATTCCATAGAAATGGAGTCTTTTTAGGCCCCGACCAGCAGTCGGGAAACGGGTTGAGGGGCCAGCCCCAGGCCCCGACAACGATTGGGGCAGCCTCACTGAACCCATTCATTCCCTTCGTTCCGTCGCAGAGCTCATCAGAGCAACCCCAGGCAGTGCAGGACTGGACCTCAGTTCCACCACCTCAACAATATTAACACCAGATAGCCCCACTATAAAAATCCCTACAGGAGTTAAAGGCCCGTTACCAATAGGCCTGGTAGGAATTATACTAGGCAGAGGTTCCCTAGCTATGCAAGGTCTTACAATTATTCCTGGAGTAATTGACTCAGATTATACAGGAGAAATTCAGATAATGATTTCACCCCCGACTAAAACTTTCCAAATATATCAGGGACAGAGAATAGCCCAACTTTTACTTTTGCCTTATCATACTGCAATTGGGCAAACAGCCACCCAAAATGAAAGGCAGGACAAAGGATTTGGATCTAGTGACATGGCTTTTTGGGTAACAGAAATTACTAAGAAGCGTCCTATGAAATCTATTCTCGTTAGTGGCAAGTCTATTGAAGGACTATTAGATACAGGGGCAGACGTTTCTTGTATTTCTGGGAAAGACTGGCCCAGTTCCTGGCCCACACATACTACTGAAAATGATTTGGTGGGCATAGGAAGAGCTCCTGCAGTAGCTAAAAGTGCAAAAATTTTAGATTGGCAATTTGAGAATACCCGTGGAACATTCCAACCGTATGTAATTCCTTCACTCCCCTTTTCCCTGTGGGGGAGAGATGTGCTGTCTCAAATGGGCATGTTACTTTTTAGCCCTGATGATAAAGTAACTTTTCAAATGCTACAAATGGGCTATGACCCCTCAAAAGGGTTAGGTAAACAGCAGACAGGAATAATTGAGCCAATTTGCCCGGCTCCTCGAAAGTTCCGTACTGGATTAGGGTATCCAAATTTTTGATGGAGGCCATTGTTTTTGCTGCCGACCCCATTACGTGGAAATCTCAAGACCCGGTGTGGGTAGAACAATGGCCTCTGACTAAAGAAAAACTACTGGCAGCCAAAGCGTTAATTTCTGAACAACTAGGATTGGGACATATTGAGCCCTCCAATAGCCCCTGGAATACTCCTATTTTTGTTATTAAGAAAAAATCTGGCAAGTGGCGACTTTTACAAGATTTAAGAGCTATTAATGCCACTATGGAAGATATGGGGGCCTTACAACCTGGGCTTCCTTCCCCAGTAGCCATCCCAGAAGGATATAATATTATTGTAATTGATTTGCAAGACTGTTTTTTCACCATCCCCTTAAATGCTGAGGATAAAAAGCGATTTGCCTTTAGTTTACCAGCAGAAAATTTTAAACAGCCTCATTTAAGGTTTCAATGGAAAGTGTTGCCCCAGGGAATGAAAAATAGCCCTACTCTATGTCAAAAATTTGTTAATGCTGCTTTAGAAGATGTTAGAGCTAAATATGAACAGGTCTATATGATTCACTATATGGATGATATTTTAATAGCTCATCCTGATAGAGCTCATTTACAAACTGTCCTCCAGGATTTGACCCAGGCATTAACAGACAGAGGCTTAAAAATTGCCCCAGAGAAAATTCAAGTCAATCCGCCCATAACTTACTTAGGACGGGTTATCAATTCAGAAACTGTGACTCATGCCCCATTAAAATTGAGAAAAGATCATCTTATTACTTTAAATGATTATCAAAAACTTTTAGGCGACATTAATTGGATCAGACCTTATTTAAAATTAACCACTGCTGAATTAAAACCTCTTTTTAACATTTTACGCGGGGATCCTGATCCAACTTCTAAGAGACAATTAACTGCTGAGGCTCAGGAGGCCTTAGAAAAAGTGGAAGCAGCTTTATCCGATAGCTATGTAAAAAGAGTTAATTTACAAACAAATTGGCAATTCCTCTGCCTAGCTACTCCAACAGCACCTACAGGAGTTTTATGGCAAAATGGCCCCCTAGAATGGGTCCATCTCCCCGCCCAGGCTAAAAAAGTAGTGGCCTCTTATCCAGGACTGATAGCTACGTTGATATTGAAAGGGAGAAAACGTAGCATTGAATTATTTGGTAAAGAACCAGCAGAAATTGTGATTCCATATAATAAAGAACAACTTGATGCTCTTCTAATGTTTGATGAGAATTGGCAGATTGCTATAGGAAATTATTTTGGCCAAATTCTGCATCATTTACCTTCACATGTTTTGCTAAATTTTATGTCTAAACACCCGGTTATTTTTCCTGTTAGATGTAAATACTCTCCCATCTCAGATGCTCAAATGGTTTTTACTGACGGATCTGCTAATGGCAGAGCTTCTATAGTTACAAAAGATCAGCGTAAAGTTTTACACACGCAGGAGACTTCGGCCCAGAGAGCTGAACTCACAGCTGTTATAGAGGCCTTTGTTACGTTTGCAGAGGAGGAATTTAATCTTTACTCTGATTCTCAGTATGTGGTCAGGCTGTTTCCACATATTGAGACTGCGGTCCTGCCCGAGAACAAAACTGCAATATTTCACTTGTTAACTAAACTGCAGCAGCAAATTTGGAAACGAAGCCGAGCATATTTTATTGGACACATTCGGGCTCATTCCGGATTGCCCGGCCCTTTAAATGCCTTTAATGATTTGGCTGACTTGTTAACTAGAAGTACAGTGGCTACTGTGATTGAGGAGGCCAGAGCCTCTCATTCACTCCACCATCAAAATGCTACTGCGCTAAGATATCAATTTCAGATTCCTCGAGAATCTGCTCGGGAGATTGTTCGTTCCTGTTCTCATTGTCCCACTACTGTAAATAGTTTACCTATGGGAGTTAATCCTCGCGGTCTTAAACCTAATGCACTCTGGCAGATGGATGTAACTCATGTCTCTTCATTTGGAAAATTGTCTTTTGTTCATGTAACTGTAGATACTTTTTCTCATGTTATTATTGCAACTGCTCGCACAGGGGAAGCAGTTAAAGATGTAATACAACATCTCTTTACTTGTTTCTCATATATGGGTCTGCCAAAAGCCTTGAAAACTGATAATGCTCCTGCTTACACATCTAAGTCTTTTCAGGAATTTTGTCTAAAGTTTCAAATTAAACATAATACAGGCATTCCTTATAATCCCCAGGGACAAGCCATTGTGGAAAGAGCACACCAAACATTAAAAATCCAAATTCAAAAATTAAAAGAAGGGGAGTTTAAGTATAGCTCTCCCCATCAAATCTTGCAACATGCTCTTTTCGTAATAAATATTTTAAATGCCGATTCGGCCGGAATTACTGCAATGCTTCGCCATTGGTGCCCTGAGCAGCTGAATGCAAAACCATTAGTTAAATGGAAGGACCTCCTTTCCGGACAATGGAAAGGTCCCGACCCATTGTTAACCAGTGGTCGAGGATATGCTTGCATTTTTCCACAGGACGCAGATTCTCCAATTTGGGTTCCAGACAGATTGATTCGCCATGTCTCAGCCCCTCGGATACCGGATTCCCCAGCTGCCGCGACCCCGAAAAAGGAAGGGACCTCCTCTGCCTTCATTCCCCCCGCCAGCACGGGAAACGCCGCCGGCGTCGGGACAACTGACATCGGAGATCCCGGATGAGCAAGGAACGGATCCACCCACCAAGCAGATGTCTCAACTTCATATACAGGATATTGCTCCTCCCGATCCTTTGCCTCACAAAAGGGTGTCAGGCCGCCTGACTCAGGCGACCCGGAATGCCTCCATACCTACTTGGGGACAAATAAAAACACTCTGCCACCAGGCACGGGGAATAGCTTCCTTACAGGGATCTCCAGCTTCTCCTGAGAAACTGTTTATTGCCATGCTTGCTTTGCTTTCCTGTCAGGTAAGCGCCTCCCCTATTCCAACCAAATATTGGGCGTATCTCCCAGATCCTCCAACTTTCCAAGTTGTTACTTGGGATAATGAGCCTATACGGGTCAACACAGACCAACCCCAGCTCTTGGGAGGATCCTATACTTCTTACACTAGAGATAAATATCCTATTAACTTCAACTATACCTTCAGGGGATTAACAGGTGATTTCCCTGTTTGCTTTAACTTCCCCAATGACCTTAGAAGCTTTATTACCCCCACCAAAGAAGGATGTGTTGGGGCCTCTAAAAAAATAATTATAACAGATTCCTGGTCTTTACGTCATCGATCAGCTTGGGTATTATTGGCTCGTATGCCCGGGATCCTTGACCCCTATGTAACCCTGCATTCCAAATCTCCACCAAAATATCCGAATTGTTATAAGGTTGCTCCTTCAGAGAAAGTATGGAACACCATAGACAGTCGTACAGGGTATCCGACTTGGACATCTTGTACTTATGATTCAAGGATTGATTATAGGATACCAGGAGGTGGAGATTATACTATTCAGGACTGGAGCAACCCGAATCCAGGTGAGGATCCATTGGCCAATGATACATTTGAGGGCAGATTCGAGAATTGGGATAGGATTCCTCTTCCTTGGCCAACACATGCCACTAGAAGGCATCGTAATCAATTTGTTCCTCCCATGCTGTCTTATACAACGAAGAAACAGACCTATTGGCAACCTGATATTTGGAGAGCCCTTGCTGCTACTGCTCCTGTCTCCTTGTACCGCCCAGATAGCAATTCTACTTATTCTGTTTTAGCTTGTCTACCCTCCCCTTATGTTTTTCTTTTTACTAATGACTCCAAGAAGCTTAATGTACGCATGAATTATTCAGGTGGACCTAATATAGTAACTTGTGAACAATGTATGCTTTCATCTTGTTTGACCCCTCAATATAATGTTTGCTCTTTTGTGGTGTTACAACGCCCACCCTATCTCATGATACCTGTGACAGTGACTAGCCACTGGTATGACAATTACGGCCTCGCCGTGTTACAACAACTACGAGATTTAATGCGACAACGGCGATTTGTGGGCTTACTTATTTTAGGAATATCGGCTTTGATAGCAGCAATTACTTCTGTTACTGCGGCAGCAATATCATTGAGTCAACAAGTGCATACTGCCCAATATGTTGATACCATGTCTAAAAATGTCTCTTTAACTCTAGCAACACAGGAAGTTATAGATAGAAAATTGGAGATGAGAGTAGATGCCTTAGAAGAGGCAATAATGCATATTGGGACTGAGTTACAGGCGTTAAAAGTGAAAATGGCTCTGTCTTGCCACGCTGATTACCGGTGGATATGCGTGACATCTTTAAAGGTAAATGAGACAGATTATGAATGGGAAAAAATAAAAAATCATATCTCAGGTGTTTGGAACAGCTCTGACATTGGCCTGGACTTAGGGAAACTTCATAATCAAATACAGACCCTGGAACACTCTCGACTGGATTTTACTGCCGCTGGGGCAGCTAATGACTTTTTTCACACTTTCTCTGACTTCATTTCAGGAAAAAACATTCTGTCTAATATCCTTGGATACATCGCTGCTGGTGCTTTAGTTTTGCTTCTCATATTCATTCTTCCTTGTATTGTCAGGATTCTTCGGCAGAACATTCAGAAGCTCGCGACTGAGCTGCATCTGGCTGTTTTAAGAAATAAAAAAGGGGGAGATGCTGGGAGCCGGCACATTGCATATTGAGTGAGGATCTGGAATAGCTCAACTGGAATTCTATCACTTCCGGGAGCCACCGTGAGGCACTCCGCCCATGACAAAGGTCATGAGGAAGGAGGCTCGGCATACGCAAAGGCGGGATCGAGCCTCAGGAGTCCCCCTGGAAATTCTCGAGCATCTACCCCCAAAACCAGAGTCTGCCTACTTTCTGCTTTGTGCTTTCACCTACACCTCTGACTTTACGGGGGGCTGTCCCCCACTACCTCTCTCTGAAAAAAGAGTTAGCTCACAGCTCCAGTTAATAATTCCTGGGTGTGACAGTGTTTAACCTACAAACTCCTTTGGAAATCCTCTAGCCTGCCTGAATGGGTTTTTCCGGCCACATGTGATTGTTCAGAGCCTCCCAACTGTGAGAGGCAGGAGATGTTCTAAACTGCCTAAACACAGATTCCTTTGAGTAGTTAAAAGATTGATTAGAAAATGTATTGGTGAAGGGTTTTTCACTTGTTGGGCCAATGTTTGCTGCTAAGTCTCCATACTCCTACTGTGTCCTTGGCAGTGTATTGATTGATGTAATGGGTGTATAGAAATGTAAAATGCAGCTTTGTTCAATGCTTTTTGGAAGGCTGGCGCCTGACTTTGGAATAATCACCTTTAGAGAAAGATAAGTTTCTTAAAATGTTAACAGGCCTCCGGGCCAGAAGATGATGTCTATCACCTGAACTTTTGCATATGATAAGTTTACAGGAAAAAAGCCTGGCTTGCTGCATGACTCTACCCCTTCCCCCATTATCCTCTATGCATAACTTAAGGTATAAAAACTACTTTGGAAAATAAAGTGCGGGCCTTGTTCACTGAAACTTGGTCTCCCCATGTCATTCTTCCCTTTAACTTCCGGCTGAGCGTCCATCTGGAGCGTGGATGTCCTCTGCGACCATTTATTTGCCTGGGCTTCTAAGACCCACTCGAGAAGGTGTCTAAGGTGGGGCACCTTCCGCTATTCGAGAGGGCGCCTGCGGCCTCCGTGGTCAGAGCTAACCTGGTGTCACGGGTTATATTGATTTTCCGCGTAAACCAAGCCACTCAGCTTCTTTTCTCCACTGAATTTTCCTACTGAGCTATCCTTATTTCAGCCGCTTTTCTCCACTGAATTTCCTCACTGAGCTATCCTTATTCTATTACTCTTTGTATCCTTAATTAAAGTGTAATTAAGCAGTTATTCCCTGACCCTCGCCTAGCCGTCTCTCCTTCGAATACCCTGGATCAGCCGGGGCTGGTCCCCGGCAGCTGTGAAAAGAAGAGAAGCGAAAAGCAAAGGAGAAAAGGAAAGATATAAATATCTGAATGCAGAGTTCCAAAGAATAGCAAGAAGAGATAAGAAAGCCTTCTTCAGTGATCAATGCAAAGAAATAGAGGAAAACAACAGAATGGGAAAGACTAGAGATCTCTTCAAGAAAATCAGAGATACCAAAGGAATATTTCATGCAAAGATGGGCTCGATAAAGGACAGAAATGGTATGGACCTAACAGAAGCAGAAGATATTAAGAAGAGATGGCAAGAATACACAGAAAAACTGTACAAAAAAGATCTTCACGACCCAGATAATCACGATGGTGTGATCACTGACCTAGAGCCAGTCATCCTGGAATGTGAAGTCAAGTGGGCCTTAGACAGCATCACTACGAACAAAGCTAGTGGAGGTGATGGAATTCCAGTTGAGCTATTCCAAATCCTGAAAGATGATGCTGTGAAAGTGCTGCACTCAATATGCCAGCACATTTGGAAAACTCAGCAGTGGCCACAGGACTGGAAAAGGTCTGTTTTCATTCCAATCCCAAAGAAAGGCAATGCCAAAGAATGCACAAACTACCGCACAATTGCACTCATCTCACACGCTAGTAAAGTAATGCTCAAAATTCTCCAAGCCAGGCTTCAGCAATATGTGAACCGTGAACTTCCTGATGTTCAAGCTGGTTTTAGAGAAGGCAGAGGAACCAGAGATCAAATTGCCAACATCCGCTGGATCATGGAAAAAGCAAGAGAGTTCCAGAAAAGCATCTATTTCTGCTTTATTGACTATGCCAAAGCCTTTGACTGTGTGGATCACAATAAACTGTGGAAAATTCTGAAAGAGATGGGAATACCAGACCACCTGATCTGCCTCTTGAGAAATTTGTATGCAGGTCAGGAAGCAACAGTTAGAACTGGACATGGAACAACAGACTGGTTCCAAATAGGAAAAGGAGTTCGTCAAGGCTGTATATCGTCACCCTGTTTATTTAACTTATATGCAGAGTACATCATGAGAAATGCTGGACTGGAAGAAACACAAGCTGGAATCAAGATTGCCGGGAGAAATATCAATAACCTCAGATATGCAGATGACACCACCCTTATGGCAGAAAGTGAAGAGGAACTCAAAAGCCTCTTGATGAAAGTGAAAGTGGAGAGTGAAAAAGTTGGCTTAAAGCTCAACATTCAGATAACGAAGATCATGGCATCCGGTCCCATCACTTCATGGGAAATAGATGGGGAAACAGTGGAAACAGTGTCAGACTTTATTTTTCTGGGCTCCAAAATCACTGCAGATGGTGACTGCAGCCATGAAATTAAAAGATGCTTACTCCTTGGAAGGAAAGTTATGACCAACCTAGATAGCATATTCAAAAGCAGAGAGATTACTTTGCCAACAAAGGTTCGTCTAGTCAAGGCTATGGTTTTTCCTGTGGTCATGCATGGGTGTGAGAGTTGGAGTGTGAAGAAGGCTGAGCGCTGAAGAATTGATGCTTTTGAACTGTGGTGTTGGAGAAGACTCTTGAGAGTCCCTTGGGCTGCAAGGAGATCCAACTAGTCCATTCTGAAGGAGATCAGCCCTGGGATTTCTTTGGAAGGAATGATGCTAAAGCTGAAACTCCAGTACTTTGGCCACCTCATGCAAAGAGTTGACTCATTGGAAAACACCCTGATGCTGGGAGGGATTGGGGGCAAGAGGAGAAGGGGACGACAGAGGATGAGATGGCTGGATGGCATCACTGACTCGATGGACGTGAGTCTGAGTGAACTCCGGGAGTTGGTGATGGACAGGGAGGCCTGGTGTGCTGTGATTCATGGGGTCGCAAAGAATCGGACACGACTGAGCGACTGATCTGATCTGAATGTTGTTTAGAGTCATCAATACAGTACCATGTATCAGTATTTATTCACTTTCATTGTTGAATAGTATTCTATTGTGAGGATACGCAACATTTTGTTTGTCCTTTCACCAACCAAAGGCATCTGGATTGTGTCCAGTTCTGGATTATTATGAATAACACTGCTATGACTGTTTGCTTACAAGTCTTTCAAAAATTTTATCATTCTAATTACTCTGTAGTTTAGAACCTTATAATTTCTTTTTCTCCAGATAATGAAACCAGAGCTCAAAACAATTATGAAACTTAATACCTGAAACCAAGATTTTTCTGGAAGACAGCATAGGCAGTATGCTCTTTGACACTGGTCTTAGCATTATTTTTTTTTTTTTTGAATCTATCTCATCAAGCAAGGGAAATAAAAGCAAAAATAAATAAATTGAACTGTGTCAAACTAAAAAAAACTTTTGAATGGTAAAGGAAGCCGGCAATTAAATGGAAAGGTAACCTACTGAGTGGGAGGAGATATTTGCAAATGATGTGTCTGATAAGGGGTTAATATCCAAAATATATATAAAGAACTCATGCAACTCAATAGTGAAAACCCCAAGCAATCTGATAAAAATGTGCAGATGTAATAAACTATAATGGAAAAGAATAAGAAAAAGAATATATATATATATATATATATATATATATATATAATTTGCTGTATACCAGAAACTAACACAACATTGTAAATTAACTGTACTTCAATAAAAAAAATAAAAAATGGTCAGAGTACTTAAACATGTATTTTTCTAAGGAAGATATAGAGATGACCAACAGACACATGAAAATATGCTCAACATCGCTAATTATTAGGGAAATACAAATCAAATGATACTAAGATATCATTTCATACCTGTCTGAATGGCTCTCATGAAAAAGACAGCAAGGTGGGAGGGAGGTTTAAGAAGGAGGGGATGTATATATACTTATGGCTTGTATGGCAGAAACCAATACAACACTGTAAAGCAATTATCCTTCAGTTAAAACAGTGACCACAAGTATTATGCATTGGTGAGGATGTGGAGGAAAGGGAACCCTCATGTACTGTTGGTGTGAATGCAAATTGGTACAGCCACTATGAAAAACAGTATGGAGAGTCCTCAAAAAGTTAAAAATAGAGCTATGATATAATTCAGCAATTTCAATTCTGGGTATTTACCTAAAGAAAATGAAAACACAAATTCAAAAAGGTACCTGTACCCCTATATATAATATAAATTTTATATAAATGTGTATATATGCAATGGAATACTGCTAAGCCTTAAAAAAGAATGAAATCTTCCCATTTGCAATGACATGGGTAGACTTAGAGGGTCTAGAAAAATAAGTCAGACAGAGAAAGACAAATACCAAATGATTTCACTTAAATGTGGAATGTAAAAAACAAACAAATGAACAAACAAAACAAAACAGAAACAAACTTATAGATACAGAGAATAACTGGTGGTTTCCCGAGGGTAGAGAGTGGGGGAGTGGGCAACATAGGTGAAGGGGGTTAAGAGGTACAAACTTTCAGTTATAAAATAAGTTATGGGCATGCAATATTTGGCATAGGGAATATAGTCGATAGTATTGCAATAACTTTGTGTGGTGACAGACCATTACCAGACTTAATGTGATCAGTTCATAATGTATATAAATGTTGAATCACTATGTTGTACACCTGAAATTAATATAATATTGTATGTCAACTATGCTCCAATAAAAAATTATAAAACTTGCCCCAGGTGATAAATGCAATAGGGGTCATATTTTGAGAAACTGAATGCACTTTCTTCTTTTGCTTTTCCATATACTTTACTGACTCCCCAATTGGCTTTGAGTCATTCATCTACTTCAGGTGGGAGGAGAAGGTGTAAGGAACATTATAGCAGAAATGAGAAGATAATAAGCTAGTCAGCTCTGACATTCAATATAAGATTTAGGGACAAAATAGTAAGATTAAAAGCCATGTTTTAGAAGAGGGAGTATAGGGAGAGAAAATGGAAGAGGGTAGGATATTTATTTACTTTTTTATTATTTTTAGCATATCAAGAGGAAGACTTAGAAAAGTTAGATCATCATTTCTTCCATAGATGGAGAAGACACCTCTTCCACCTTAGGCAAGGCTCTTCAGCATCCTACCCTGGGGGCATATGGCTAAGTCTGATGAGAAAGGTAGGAACCTACTCCTCTTGACCAGGGTTTGTGTGGGCAGAAGTGCAAGAGCAACAGAGCAGGGCGTGTGGGCCCCCATCTCCCCATGTGGACTTTGGGATGGAGCAAGTGAGGGTAATGGGGTCAGTTGAGGAGTGACAAGGTCATGGGCTTTGGACTCAAGGCACTTTTGGGGCTCTAAGCAGAGCTTCTCTCCAGTCTTCCATGCTCCAAACTGGGGGACAGCTGCGTCAGAGGAAACTTGGTAGCCCAGCATGGTTGGGCAAAGAGATGACCAATGCTTGGCTTTTCTCAGTTGGCTTTGGTATCCTGTGGTGTGGAGGGACCCCTGGCATTCCTTCCTTCTTCAGAGGACCCTGGTGGTTTGAAGGAACATCAGCTCTGCACTTCCCAAGTGACTCAGTGGTAAATAATCTGCCTGTCAATGCCGGAGATACGAGTTCGATCCCAGGGTTGAGAAGGATCCCCTGGAGACGGAAATGCAACCCACACCAGTATTCTTGTCTGGAAAATCCCATGGACAGAGGAGCCTGGAAGGTTATAGTCCATGGGATTGCAAAAGAGTCAGACACAACTTAGTGACTAAACAATAACAACAGCAACAACAGCTCTGTGCTATAGAGATTGTGCGTGGAATGCCTATTTCTGGGCTTTAGATGAAAGTCATGATACAGCAGCTTTAGTAAGAGCTGAGGTAAGACTCAAGTCAACTAGAGAACCTCCCTAGGCCATTATCAGAAGAGAGACCTTCCTGTGGGGTGTATCAGACACTGATTTCAGCAGTAGCAGAACACTCAAGGGACAGAGCAACTGTGAGATTCCCAACTGACGGCTCATACTCAAAAGTCAGTTCGAAACCCGGGCTACTCTTGCCCCAAGGCAGGGAATGCAGTGAGGCCAGTGAGGTGCCTAGCTCATAGGACTCAAGGAGGGACTTCCTTCTCCTGAGGTTTACATCAGTCTGCCCGCCATACTCCCAGACAGTGTTGTCTTGGAGAAAAACAGGGGTGGAGTGGAAATCCATGACAGTACACTGATATTTAAAGCAAGTAAGCCTTGCCTTAGGAATTTTAAATGGTCGTGTCAGTCTCGGTTTGTAGGGGTCTGCTTTCCCGAGGTTATGTTGTTTTGTTTGCTTGCTTCCCGCTCCTCAGGGTGTGAGGACTGGGAGGAGAGAGCTGGTCTGTCAGGGAGATGGATAACGAACCACTTCCTTGCCATACAGATTTGTGACCTATTTACATATCACTAACTACAGAATCGTGAGGCTAGGATTTGGAACCAAATTTTGCCTGACTCTAGAGCCTACTGGTAGCTCAGATGGTAAAGAATCTGTCTGTGATGCAAGAGACCTGAGTTTGATCCCTGGGTTGGGAAGATCTCCTGGAGAAGGGAATGGCCACCCACTCCAGTATTCTTGCCTGGAAAATTCCATAGATAGAGAGGAGCCTGGGGGGCTATAGTCCACGGGGTTGCAAAGAGTCAGACATGACTGAAGCGATGTAGCATGCCCATCCCACGAAAGTCACTTTTGGGCTTCCCTAGTATCTCAGCTGGGAGAAGGCAATGGCACCCCACTCCAGTACTGTTGCCCGGAAAATCCCATGGATGGAGGAGCCTGGTAGGCTGCAGTCCATGGGGTTGCTAAGAGTCAGACACGACTGAGCAACTTCACTTTCACTTTCCACTTTCATGCATTGGAGAAGGAAATGACAACCCACTCCAGTGTTCTTGCCTGGAGAATCCCATGGACGGAGAAGCCTGATAGGCTGCAGTCCATGGGGTCGCACAGAGTCGGACACGACTGAAGCGACTTAGCAGTATCTCAGCTGGTAAAGAATCCACCTGCAATGCAGGACACCCCAGTTCAATTCCTGGGTCTGGAAGATCCCCTGGAGAAGGGATAGGTTATTCACTCCAGTATTCTTGGGCTTCCCTAATGGCTCAAACAGTAAAGAATCTGTCTGCAATGCAGGAGACCTGGGTTCAATCCCTGGGTTGGGAAGATTGCTTGGAAGATGGCATGGCAACCCACTCCAGTATTCTTGCCTGGAGAATCCCCATGGACAGAGGAGCCTGGCGGGCTACAGTCCATGGGGTCGCAAAGAGTCAGACATGACTGAGGGACTAAGCACAGCATAGAGCCTACTGTTTGGAGACAATAATAGCAATAATTGCTAACAGGTTCTGAGAATTCATTACATGCAGGGAACTTTTCTAGGTGCTTTATGTGTATTAATTCTTCGAATCTTCACAATATGCATGTGGTATTAAGTGCTGTCCTCATGTTACAAAGGAAGACTTTGAGACACAGGGAGGTACAGTAACTTTCCAAGGTCACACAGCACGTGAAAAGTGGTGAACCAGGCTCTCTGAATGTGGAGCCCATACTCAGAACTGCTTCATCACGAAGGCAGCTGACTTAGACGACATCATCTGACACTATACTGACTCACACCTTTCCAAGAAATTTCACAATATAGTCTTATTTTATCCTTTTGATGGACACAGTGGTTAAGTGGGGCAGGAGGCAAAGTTTCCAGTTTACATATGAGGGAATCAAAATGCCAGTAGCAGGTAAGGAATAGAATGGGGCTTTGAGAATGCTGGGTGTGCTCTGATGAGAATATAGGCTGTGTGGAAGAATGCAGGGGGGGATCATGGAGGTCACTGAATGTCATGTTGAGGAGTTTTCTGGGAAAGCAAAATACAGATCAATTAGAGACTGTTAAGAGAAGATATGGAACTTACTTGAAGTTGACATCATGTTTAATAATTACTTCTCAATGGGATTCTGTCTAGATCTTCAAAAAGAGAAAACAAAAGCTGCTGAATGCATCAGCTTTCTGTTAAGTCCCATAAGCATATTTTTCTTGCCCCCAATTTTTATTAAAGATTGGTTGAACCTAAAGAAATTATCAGTTTTGCTAATTACTAAAGATGTTTAATGCATAATCTCCATCTTATAGTGTTAGATGAAGCAAATAAATAGCAGCAGAGATTGATTAATGACCAAAGTGAACTTGAGGCAATTAATCACAAAAGTCATTTATTTCAGAGAATTCAATAGGGAAATGTTTTCTGAAATGTGGCACATGAGATGGTTTTAGGGAATATCCCAAATGAACATTTTTATCACAGTTATTCTTTTTACTAGGAGAATATTGGTTTCCTATTTATAGAAGTGGTTTACTTACATTTAAGTTTAAAAGTCAAGGTGATTTCTCTATGTTGTCCATCTGAAGCTTATATAATATCTCACACCAACTATACCTCAAAAAAAGGCAAATGGATATAGAGAAAATAGTAAGTAATAGCATGGATGGTATATGAATCTTGGAAAACCACAAATAAGTAAGGTTTGGGGAGTACTGTATTAATGGAACAAAGACCAGCTGGTTATATGGCAACTCAAAAGTAATGATAATGAGATATTTTGCTCTCTCCCTACCCTACCCTCAGCTTTGGTTCAGCTTACTCTATATCATGCACTGTGCCAAACTTTATCTGTATTAGCTGATTTATCTTACAACAATTGTCACCCAAGAGTCAGTCTCTTTTTATTCCTGAGTAGCAGAACTCGGAGTTTTGCTGTGGTGGTAGTGACTCCCAGCTCAAAGACTGCATCCCGGCTGCTTTGTGAGCAGGTATGCCTGTAGCTGTTCTGACAGATGATCTGTAAGTGAGAGCGTTGTGAGGAACGTCTAAGTAGTTCTGGCTATTAAATGGAGCTAATTCATATGGAAGAAGTGCCTATTTATCCATTCTTGGCATGCCTTTGTGATGGCAGGCACTCCAATAGCCATCTAGGAGCGTAGATAAGTTTGAAGACGGAAACCAAAGGCTAGGATGATGGAGCTGAAAGAGAAAAGAAGCAAGTGGCCCTGATGACTATGGAGCTATACCTTCTTTTGACTGTCTACTTCAGATCCCTTTTACCTGAGATAGAAATTAACTTCTATCTTTACCACTTCCATTATTTGAGGTCTTCTGTTAAAAGAGCCAAACTTTAAAAAAATTGAAATATAGTACATTATTACATAAACTTGCAATAGTACATTATTTACAGGTATATAGCACAGTGATTCAACATTTTTAGAGATTATATTCCATTTAAAGTTATGAAATACTGGCTGTATTCTCTGTGCTGTACAGTATATCCTTGTAGCTATCTATTTAACGCATAGTAGTCTGTACCTGTTAATCCCCCAACCCTATCTTGTCCCTCCTTACTTCCCCCTCTCTCCACTGGTAACCACTAGTTTGTTCTCTATGACTGTGAGTCTGTTTCAGTTTTGTGGCATTCACTCATTTATTTTTTAGATTCCACATTTTAAAGTGGTAATGTACAATTTTCATCTTTGTTTGACTTATTTCACTAGGTGTAGCACCCTCCAGGTCCATCCATATTGTTGCAAATGGCAGAATTTCATTCCTTTTTATTTGCATAAATAATATTCAGTATACGTATATGTGTCTATATGTATATTTTCTCAGTCACTCAGTCATGTTAGACTCTTTGTGACCCCATGAACTGTAGCCTGCCAGGCTCCTCTGTCCCTGGAATTTTCCAGGCAAGAATACTGGAGTGGGTTGGCATTTTCTTCCCGACCCAGGCATTGAAGCCGCATCTCTTGCATCCCCTGCATTGGGAAGCAGATTCTTTACCACTGTGCCTCCTGGGAAGCTGTATGTATAAATATACCATATCTTTATCTGTTCACCTGTTGATGGACATTTAGGTTGCTTCCATATCTTGGCTATTATAAATAATGTTGCTGTGAACACTGGGGTGCATGTATCTTTTTGAATTAGTGCTTTTGTTTCTTTGTGTATATAACCAGGAGTGGAATTAAACAGCTAAACTTAATACTAACTGATAGAAGATGAAATATCAGTTTGGAGTGCTTTTGGATGTAGGTAACAGTAAACAAACTTAATGGAAGCTTAGACATAGGGGTTTATTTTTCTCACATAAACTAGCTCGAGGCATTAGGTCCATAGAGTAGGCAAGAAGGGGATGGAAGTGTCAAAATTCTGCTTTTCCCAGGGTGGTGGTCTTTTATTTGAGCACGGAAGTCCTTCCCAGCAGAGTTTCCCCTAACAACCCATTACAGAACTACATCCCCAAGAAGTGGAATGGGGCCCATCCTTCTAACTCCTGAAATATATTGGGCTCTGTTATTATAGGCGGATGTGGGGAGAGGCTGTGAACGGGTCATGGACAGTGAAGAAACCAAGGCTCAGAGATGAGGAGATGAGCTCAATTACACAGCCAGCAGGTAGAAGAACTAGGTCTCAAATGAAGCTCTAACCCTCAAACCTGGGGTCTTAACCACTTTGGTAAACTTCTCTCAGACAGGCTTTAAACATCTTAGTGTATTTGTTTTTAGAAAATTTTTTCAGACTGTTAGGGATTTCATACAGGAAGTCCTAAATGGTAAGTAAAACTCGAGAGTCCTAAAAGATTCCTTCCAAATTAAGCTTCTAGAGCAGCTGTGTCTAAAAGAACTTTGGAAAAATAGAAATGTTTTATGCTGTTCTGTCTATTATGGTAGCCACTAGCCACAGCTATTGAGGACCTGAGATATGGCAATATAATAGTGAATAAGGAACTGGGAGTAGTATTGAAACATATACATTACCATATGTAAAATTAGATAGCCAGTGGAAACTTACTGTATGATGCAGGGAGTTCAGATCTGGTGCTCTGTGATAACGTAGAGGGGTGAGATGGGGTGGGAGGTGGGACGGAGGTTCAAGAGGGAGGGAACATATGTGTATCTATGACCCATTCATGTTGATATATGGCAGAAATCAACACAATATTGTAAAGCAATTCTCCTCCCATAAAAAATAAATATATTAAAATCAGAAAAAAAGTATGCAACGTCATTTAAAAACAGCTACCTGTAGCTTGTTGCTACTGTAAAGAACAGCACAGTTGTAGAACCTTAAAATATTGGTTCTCAGAATATCCTTAAATGCTCAGAATCAACAAAATCCACACTGTCTCCCAGATCAGTTTGTTTTTAAGAAGTAATGGGCCAGTGTTTCTTTGCATGAATTGGTGTTACAGGCCAGCACAAGTTCAGTGTGGGGCATAATTGTGTTCGAATATGTGCAAAGAATAGGCCTGTAAAAAATACTGACTTATGGAGCTCCAAGGTTCAGTCAGTTCAGTTTGGTCGCTCAGTCATGTCTGACTCTTTGCTACCCCATGGACTGCAGAACACCAGGGTTCCCTGTCCATCACCAACTCCTGGAGCTTGCTCAAATTCACGTCCATCGAGCTGGTGATGCCATCCAACCATCTCATCCTCTGTCATCCCCTTCTCCTGCCTTCAATCTTTCCCAGCATCAGGGTCTTTTCCAATGAGTCAGTTCTTTGCATCAGGTGGCCAAAATATTACTTTATAGCAAGTCAGGCTTGCTCTTCTGAAGTTACAGAAGGACAGATCTTTGGCCTAGCGTAAGAAGCAGAAGGGGTAGCATGGGTCAGTATGGCAAAGCAGTGAGCCTCGCCTTAGTTCTATTATAGGATTGGTGGTACTCCTTTAGTTAGAAAAGTCCATCATGCCTTTCCTCAGAGTCAGTAATAAGTTCATATGTTTAGTTTCCAGGACATAGTTAGCTTAAATGCTTTGTCCTAATGTGTGTCTAAAGAGATGAGGGTATTTTAGGATGTGTCTATCTCATAGCAACTGAGGATGAACTATACCACCATGAAGTAGGAAATTTTGTCTTTTGCATCTGTTAATTTGATTCAGGAGGAAAAATGCTGTTATCTAGGTAATTTAGCTTCTTTATGTAAGTTTACTGATTTGCAGACCTCTACCAGAGAAATGAAACAAAATTGTTTTAGTTATAGCCCGTGAGGTGGCACAGTGGTAAAGATAGACAGGAGATACAAGAGACACGGGATCAATCCCTGACGGGATCAATCTAGGGGATCTAGATCCCCTAGAGTAGGAAAGGGCAACCCACTCTAGTATTCTTTCTAGCCTGGGAAATTCTATGGACAGAGGAATTTGGTGGGCTACAGTCCATGGGGTTGCAAAGAGTCAGACAGAACTGAATGACGGAGTATGCATACACGCCCCAATCCATTCTCTTGCAGTGACAACCCTAAAAAGATAATGGGTAATTGCAAAGGGCGTTGGGATGTTGTGTCCTTCTTGCCAGTCTCTGTGTGGGAAAGAGAAAATTGGGAGTCTATCTTGGGAGCCCCTGCTCTCAGCCTTTAGGAGGATTTTCCAAGCTGGCTCTGTAACCTGACTTCTGAAATTGGCATTTGGAAAACCCCAGACTAGTATCTAACTAGTTAAACTGTATTCATTTGAATTTTGCTCGCTCTCCCTAAGGTTCATGGCCTGGCTATTTGGGCAGCATTTTTTGTTTGTTCTGTTTTGCTGTGCCAGGTCTTCCAACTGTAAGTGACTCTCTGAGGACATGATTGGCTGAAGGAACTTCTTGGTGCACGGGGATGAACTGGAAGAAGTAGTCAGGGGAGGGACCAACTGAATGAGGCTGGACAATATGGGAGCGGTTAATGATGTCTGTGCTTAAAAATAATGATTATTCCGTAAAGTCAAAAAAACTAAAGTTGAAAAACTTTCTTTGCCCTCTACCTTAAAATGAAGAAACAGATGGCCATCTGTAGCTGTATATTTCTTGTTGTTGCAAGTAAACGCAGCCACAGGAGCTTATTTTATGCTAAAAGCCTCCATCTGCTAGATGTAATCTTTTCGTACCTGTGGAAAAAATGAATAAAATAAGAAGGACCCACTCGCTTCTGACCTTGACTCTCCGCAGATTATGCACCTAAGATAGTTTCCTTTGTTCCTTGACAGGTCTTAATTCCAAAATGATAGTGCTGTAGTATTTTGACAGTTTCATCCTTTTACCTAAATGCGGACGAATTTGGCTTCCTAATATTCCTGGTTGGCATATGTTTTGCTGCGACAGAGGGAGAGGATTTTCCTTTAATGAGTAATACCCTGTGTCTCTTCACAGCGTCTTTTCTTGTTGTAAAAATGCTCAAGCATCCTTTGCCTCTCTAGTCTATTTGCTACACGGAATTGAGAAATCATTATAAATGAAAGGGGTATTAAAACATCCTCAGTGTGTCATGGATCTGTTTATACTTTGGAAAGAAGGGGAAGGGGGCGGGTAAACAGAATGAATTGCTGTGAATGTGCTGATCCATTGGGCCCATCTTTTCCAACCCAGCCCCACACGGCTTCCTACCTCTCTTCCCACCTGCTCGCCATCATTGCTGCAACGTTATTCTCCCGGATGCTATGATTCTTTCCCAGTGGTTGTGTGTAATGGGAGTGCTATTTAAACAGAATTCATTGTCATTCGGGCTCACTTTGCTTTCAGGCACGTTGCTTCCACTTTGACTCAACTCTTTAGAAAGTTGGAGTTTTAACAGGGACCTAAGAGGTTATGCTCCTCATTCAAGAAGTTGAAAAATAACCTGAGGCCAGAAGACTGATGCTCCAAGGCAGAACTAATGCTGGACACGGGCTCTTGTCTCTGACACACAGACTGTGAGAGTCACATGGAGAAGCAACCTGAGTCTTAAGGTTTGTATGGAAAACTGGGATGCCTGACTTCAAAAAAGAGGCTTTCCATGAATTTTTTGTATTGACCTTGGGTAAAGTAGAGTGCACGAGAGTGCTTATTAAATATAAGAGTGGAAAACTAAGGAGCATTTAAGAATGACTTCAAGATAGTTTAGTGTAGAGGCACAGCCCTACTCTATTTTTCAATGTGATTACTCCCTAACACCACATGTTTACTCTAGTGATGGACAAGCATCCAGTGGTTATAAAGGAAAAACAAACAAATTAAAGGGGGAATAAGAGGGAGAGGAGGAATAACAGTGACCATATGCTTGACTTCTGGCTGTGTCAGTAACTGGTGGTGTGATGCTGGGCAAGTCACTTCATTTTGCTTGGCCTCAGCTTCTCCATCTTTAAACAAAGAACTTGGTCTAGATCTGGAAGCCATGGCCCTGGATCAGCATTATTATCATCACCTGGGAGCACCTTAGACATGCAGATTCTCAAACCTCACTCAGAACCCCCAGTCAGAAGCTGTAGGGGTGGGACCCAGCGATTTGTGTTTTAACAAGCTTTCCAGGCAATTCTGGTCACACTCAAGTTTGAGAACAAGCCACTGTAGAAGCTTGGCTGTCAGCTGCCAGAGCTATGCTGCAGAAGAGTTGGAACAGCTCTCTTCTTGGTCCTGAGAGGTCCCTTCCTAACAGTGAGTCTGTGATTTCAAGGCTTTGTACATTGCTCCTTCCATTTCTGTATCAATTTCTTGTACTTTCCACCCATTGAAATCAAGTATCTGTTTACCTTTCTGAATGCAAGGGTATAATGTTAAAAATCTTTCTAGTATTAACAACATGAGGGACCCATTAATAACATTAGACCCAGAAAAGCAAGTGTTTGTGGTCATGAGTATTCATAAGTGAGTGTCTTTGCTGAAAAATGAATGCTTATGTTGACTATCAACTCTGCCAAGTAGTTGTGGGTTTTTCTGGTCTCATCATAATGCGGGCAGCGCATCCTGAGGGTAGCTGCAGGGGCTCTGGCTTCCTGTGGCCTATGTTCAACTTGAGCTCTGCCACTTGCAACCTTTGGTAAGTTATTTTCTGCCTCAGTCTCGGTTTCTCTGTCTGTACGTAGAAAAACATGCAATATCTGTTTTACAGTGTTTTGTAAGGATTCAAAAGATACGGTTCATGTAAATATGCTTAACACACTAGATTGCTTTCATTAAGAACTCAATAAATGTGAAGCATCTTTAGTCCATTTCTCAGTGTTCTGTAGCTTTCAAATAAGAATGGTGAAGTTTTCTTGTAATAGATAACATGTGAATAATATATAAATGAAGTAAAATGTAAAATATTTGGAAGATTATCTGGGAAATTATCTTATGCTTGGGGAGTATCCTATACTGCAAAAGTGGTCCAGTGGCTAATGATCTCAGAGAAAGGAGTCAGATACCATGACAATTTCAAAAAGAGAGGGTTAAGTGATTAGCACAGCTAGTCCTCTGTGGAAGGTCATCTCTCTAAATATACCTCTTACCATCATCAATCCTGAGTCGGTTGTTTGGGGTCACTTCCAGAGTTCACTGAGCTCTAACTAACAGGCTTTGAAGATTAGGTGGGACCCCTCTTATATGCTCAAGCTACCCTCCTTCCCCCTGACTTCCCTTCTGTAGCACTTGTTACTCTTGAAATAGTTTATCTTTACTTGGCTGTAAGTTCCATGAGGGCCAGAACTTTGCTTGTTAATTTTATGTTCTCATGGTTTAGCCTGGTTCTTGGTTCAAATGCAGTAGCTCAGAGCGTGCCTTTCCTTCCCTCAGTGTCTTGTTAGGTGAGTCCTGATGGCTTACAGGTGTGCTGAGTCACTGAATGCTCCTCCCTTGGGGAAGTCCAGGTAGGAATAGAAATTTCCAGGTTTCCAGGGCTGGTCTCTTTCCACCTTTAGCAGCTTCATCTGTTTAGTACAGTGTGAAAAGTAATTGCCTGGAGGAAATCTGGAGAGATCATAGTATGACTTAGAAAAACAATTTCACAAAAATTTTTTAATGGGCTTGGTCTGCCATATGCCCATGTAAGTCTTAGGCTTTCTTCAGTCCAGAGGGTTTCTGTCCCCCCTCTGTTGGCTTCAAGAGTCGCAGCTATTGCAGAAAATGCACTCTGGACCTGTTAACAGAAGCGACAATGAAATTGAGTACATTTACGATAGAATTGTAAAGCTGGGCATGATCTCTTCTCACTCATAAGAGCCAGGTACTGAACTTAAGCGTTCATGGTTATTATTCCGCTTCTTCCTTTCTGTGGAAATGTGATTCTTGCTGGTGGAGTGTAACTGACAAATAATAAAGACAGCTGCCCATCATCTCTTAGTGGGGGTTCAGGAGAGAGGTGAATCTGCAACATACAGATAAAACCTTTCCAGGGAGAAACTTAATGGGGGGGGGGGTGAAGTATAATAAATAAAACACAAGTCAGTGAAGGAGCTGTAAGAAAGCATTTCTGTTGGGGGAAAATACCCAAACAAACCCAAATGTGAGAATAAAATGAAAAAGTCTTTCCAAAATGAGAGAAAGCAAAGCAATTTCAGAGAAAAAGTGGCAAAGTGGAATGAAGCTTAGCTTAATAACTTCCTGTTATTATCTAACTTAATTCTTCTTGGAGTTCAAAGTGCTTTCATGGAATGTGTCTGAATTGTTTGTTAAAATAAAGAACTTGTGTAGGGATGACCTAATCTCCTTGGAGTTCTAAGCTACATGCTGAAGATGGACATGGGGGAGGATTACTTATAATATTCTGTGAGCCAATTTTGCAAAACTTGTTTACCATTGATGTGCTCTTATGAAGTCAGTAGCTTCAACTGGGCATGAAGGAGAGGGAGTGGAGTGGATCGTGCATGCTCAGTCATGTCCAACGCCTGTGACCCCATGGACTGTAGCCCACCAGGCTCCCCTGTCCATGGGATTTCCCAGGCAAGAATACTGGAATGGGTTACCATTACCTCCTCCAGGAGATCTTCCCACCCAGGGACTGAATGTGGATCTCCTGCGTGGCAGGTGGATTCTTTACCACTGAGCCACCTGGGAAGCCCAGGAGGAGAGGGAAGACTGGGCAAATGGTGTCTTACATCTTGTCCATTTGTCTGGTTGTCCTTCTCTATACTCCTCGTACTGTCAAGGGTTGAAATAATATTAGCACTGGCTGCATCTATTTTGATGAATAGTGTGCATAACTGTGAGGGATGTATTCCCAAGAAAATGGTATGTTCTGGTCTCTCCTGACATAGCCTCCACCCCTTTATTAAACTGTAGTTAATCCCCACACTAAACTTCTAATTCAGTAAACAAGAGTGATTTCTGGTAATCTTTATTTGACGTAAGTACTCTAAGTAATCCTAATGCAGGTGGTCCAGGAACCATGGTGGTTTAGTCACTAAGTCATGTCTGACTCTTGCAACTGCATGGACTGTAGCCCACCAGGCTCCTCTGTCCGTGGGATTTTCCAGGCAAGAATACTGGAGTGGGTTGCCATTTCCTTCTCCAGGGGATCTTCCTGACCCAGGAATCGAACCCAGGTCTCCTGCATTGCAGACAGATTCTTTACTGACTGAGCTATGAGGGAAGCCAGGAACCATACCTGAAGATACACTGGTGTTGGTGTCTGACTGTGATGGGCTCTGATGTCAGATGGATAAAGTTTGAGTCTTGGATCAGCCACCTTCTGAACGTGGGAAAATTACTTGATAACTGTGCCTGTTTCCCCAGTGTGAAAATGGGGATAATATTACTGTCTACCTCATAGAATTATATTTGGTGAAATGATGCAGAAAACCATATTTAATACAGTGTGTGACACAGAGGAAGCTCTCAACAAGTGATAGTTATATTGTCATTTTCATGGTTCTGCACAACCCCTTCTTTGAGCATTTTAGACTTTTGGATATATGGAAAAAAAGAACTTGAACTGGCATAAGCAAAAGGGTGGGTCTGTGTAAACACTGGGCTTAAGCTTTGGTATGTGTCAATGACGAAGTGTCTCGACCTGACCAAAGTTTAGTCAGGTTCCTTGTCCCTCCTCCTAGGCCCATCTGTGCACCTCACTGTAAAATCCAGTTTTAGCAGGAACTCACCTACGTCAGGAAGTCAGACTTCCCTGGTGGCTCAGATGGTAAAGTGTCTGCCTGCAATGCAGGAGACCCAGGTTCTATCCCTGGGTTGGGAAGATCTCCTGGAGAAGGAAATGGCAACCCACTCCAGTACTCTTTCCTGGAGAATGCCATGGATGGTTGAGCCTGGTAGGCTACAGTCCATGGGGTCACAAAGAGTCGACAGGATTGAGCAACTTCACTTTCACTTTCTTTCACCCAAGTCAGTTTTAGCCAAGAATCCTCTATTCTCCATTTCTAATCACCCTTCATTGGGTCAGTTAAGTTAACTGGGTTCTTCATCCTCCACCATCCCCTGGGTGATGTCTGATCACGCTGGCCTGTTTTCAGTGAAGATTCTGTTAGGTCAATTTAGTAAGTCTCTTGTATGTTTTCTCTTTGTAATTTTCCATCCAGTGACCCCCTAAACCCTGTTTTTTGGCTATAAATTCCCACCTTTCCATGTTGTTTTCAGAACAATCCCAGCTCTATACTGAGGTTTCTTTTGCCCTATTGCAATAGTCTTGAATAGAGTCAGTTTTTACTGTTTTAATTACTCTCCAGCTGTTTCTTTGACATAAATTGTGGAAATGGCAGGTGGAGAGGTGGCCTCGGTGACAAGACACGTGAGTACTGTCTAAACCTCTCATTTCTCTTCTCAGCATCTTCTGTGTGTGGTCATTTTGCTTCTGCTCCAGGTAAGTTTTCTCCATGCAGGGGAAAACACCCTCAGATAGCTTCAGGCTTTCATTCTCAGAGCTTGTATCCAGAGAGGAAAAGAAATGTTCCAACCTTTTCTTTTGGAGAAACGGCTGATTCTTTCTTCAAAGAGAGAGGGCTCTTTGAGAGAGGAGAGAGGACTGATTGGTTCAGATGAAATCAAATGTCCATCCCTGTATCGTGGGTGCTGGCCTGGGTCATGTGCACACTTCCTTATCAGAAGGTTGGGTCTCATGCTGGGCATAGACTCTGAGTCATACCGCCTGTTTCTTCTGGTCCTCTGTATCCTTGTCTTTATGTACCTATGATAACACATAGCCCAAACCCCAAATGTACCTCCTCAGCACTGGGAACACAGTGAGATCCAAATAGCTATGGCCCCTGCCCACATGGGACTTACAGTCTCATGCGGAAACAAATTTTCAGCATGAAGAGATGATAGACCATATGACTGCTCCACTCGCAGCCCTCCTCCAATGCTAGGAACCGGGGAAACAGTATAGTAATACAAAGAAGAATGTGATCTGTAAATGAAAGTTCAGTTCAGTCGCTCAGCTGTGTCTGACTCTTTGTGACCCCATGGACTGCAGCACACCAGGCCTCCCTGTCCATCACCAACTCCCAGAGTTTACTCAAACTCATGTCCATTGAGTCGATGATGCCATCCAGTCATCTCATCCTCTGTCGTCCCCTTCTCCTCCTAAATGAAAATAATTGAAAGTAATTGTAATAAAACCTCAGAGGAGGTGATAATGCATGTAGTCATGCTGCTAAGTTGCTTCAGTCGTGTCCGACTCTGTGCGACCCCATCGACAGAAGCCCACTAGGCTCCCCCGCCCCTGGAATTCTCCAGGCAAGAACACTGGAGTGGGTTGCCATTTCCTTCCCCAATGCATGAAAGTGAAAAGTGAAAAAGAAGTTGCTCAGTCATGTCTGACTCTTGGCGACCCCATGGACTACAGCCTACCAGGCTCCTCCATCCATGGGATTTTCCAGGCAAGAGTACTGGAGTGGGGTGCCATTGCCTTCTCCGTATGTAGTCATACATACATACAAACAAACCTTAAGATACTTAGAGCAATGCTGGATTCACCCCCTTTTGCCACTGCCCCCCCCCAACAAACACAAGTGATGAATAAATTATTTCAGGAGAATCAGTGGTCTAGGTGGGTCTGACTCAGTTGTTGAAATTTCTGTGCAGAATTTTCTCAGACATCCAGGACTCACATTCCTTATTTCTGATTTTAAAATGGGATGGGTTTTCTCAAACAATCACCAGCATGTAGATCAGATTAATAGTAATACTGGCTAACACTCACTGAGCACTTACTGTTGTAGGTGCTTTACGTGGATTAATTCATTTAATCCTCTCACCACTACTGTGAGGTAGGTAGGTGTCCTTATCTTCTTTTTTTTTTTTTTGGTGTAATAAAGTTTTATTAAAGTATAAAGGAGATAGAGAAAGCTTCTGACATAGGCATCAGAAGGGGGCAGAAAGAGTACCCACTTGCTAGTGTTAACAATGAAGTTATATAATCCAAAGACTATCTGGAGGTTGTAAAGACCTCATCAGACCTACTCCCATAATTTACATTTTAAGATAACACTGTCCTCAGGCAAGATACATCCTTGTAAAGACCAGGTCTACTCCCATAATTAACATTTTAAGATAACAGAAGGTTGAATCCAAAGACTGTCCTTAGGCAGGATACATTATTGTTATATAATCCTCAGGAATGTGGAGAAAGAAAAAAAGTTTGTCCTTTCTTCCTCCTTGAGAATTCCAGATCCCTCTCTCCTTGGGGACCCCTAGACTCCCTATCAACCTGCCTAGGAACTGACTCTCTCATTCCCCCCTTTTCTTTTTAGGAGAATTATGTTGCCTAGGGAAAAGGGGCGTCGTTCTCGTTCCATAACTACTTCCGAGCTGACTGGGGCATTGTCCCTAAATTGGTGAGGCAACATATTCTCCTAATCCTCATATTGAGGATATCTGATCCAGGGGGCCCAAATAGTAGCTGGAGGAAGCTACAGCAGTAGCAGGAGTTTGAGCAACCATTTGTAACTTAAAAGCTTTCATGTGGCTAGAAACAAATCCAGTTATACAATTACAGATGCAGGGAGCAAACAGCAAAAACACAACATTCAGAATCAAAATTAAAAGTCACATCATGTCCATAGTTAAAGTGCAAAGTGTTGCACCAGTCCATTTTAGGGTTGGTAGATGTCATCAGATGAAGAAGAGGCATCGCATGTGATTGTTGTTGAAGGTATTCACAGACTTGGAGAAAGTCTTTTCCTTGAAGTGGGGATGTCCACCACGGGAAGCCTTCCACTGACGAAGAGGGGAGCGCTCCGCAGACCCAGCAGTTAGACCGATTGTGGAATGCAGCATAGGCGTGAGCCCAGGACAGGAAGGCAGTGTCTTGAGGATCCAACGGCAGACTTAGGGTATTTGGAGTCAGCAGAAGTAGACTCACATAGATTATCAGGCCCATCCGCTGCCCTTTGCTTAACTCTAGAGCTCGGGTCAGGGCCACAAGCTCTGCTAACAGAGCACTGGTTCCCTGGGGGAAAGATTTTGCTTCCAAAACCTGTTCAGCAGTCACCACGGCGTAACCTGCTTTATGCTTTCCATCCCTAACAAAAGAACTGCCATCTGTAAATATTTCCATGTCAGGATTGTCTAATGGGGTATCCTTTAGATCCTACCAAGCTGCATAGTTTAAAGTTAGGAATTGAGAACAATTATAATCAGGTGTTTCATTTTCCTTCTCAGGAAGGAAAGTGGCAGGATTTAAATTTCCACAAACTTTAAGCTTAGTTACTGGTCCTTCTAACAACAATGACTGATACTTAAGAAGCCTACTGTCTGTCATCCAAATATTAACCTTAGAATTTAAGATTCCACTCACATCATGAGAAGTCAGTACAGTAAGGTTTCATCCATTCATTCATCCATTCAACCATTTTTAAAGCTTCAGGTGCTAATAAAGCCGCTGCCCCAATTACTCTTAGGCAGTGGGGCCACCCACATGAAACTACATCTAATTCTCTGCTTAGATAAGCAATAGGTTGCTGGTTTGACACACAACCCTCGGGGTTGTGTCAAAACTCCCAATGCCACACCTTTTCTTTCAGTGACAAATTAAATTCTGACCCTGTGGGCAAGCTAAGAGCTGGAGCTTGCAGGAGAGCAGTCTGAAGAACCTTAAAAGCCTTTTGAGTTTCTGGAGACCAAACCAGTTTGTCGGTTTGGGCCTGCTGAGTTTCAGCTATAAGTTTATATAAAGGCCGGGCAAGTTCCCAGTAACCCGGAATCCAAATTCGACAGTAACCTGTGATTCCCAAAAATCCTCTCAATTGTCTTAAAGTCATAGGTAGGGAATGATTTAGTATAGGTTTAATTCTCTCAGGGCCTATGGCCCTAGTCCCTTCTGATATGATTAGGCCCAGATATCTAACCAATTGTTGACAAAGCTGAGCCTTTTCTCTTGATGCCTTGTAACCACAGTCTGCCAGAAAGTTTAAGAAATCTTCTGAGGCTCGAGAACAAGCTTCCTCTGTTTCAGCACAGAGCAAAATATTGTAACACCACTGCTTCAGAGCTATTAAAGTTTTGTAGATCTCGTGACAAACTTTGTCCAAATAGGTGAGGACTGTCATGAAATCCCTGGGGCAAAACTGTCCAGGTTAACTGAGCAGCTGATTGTGTAGGCAAATAGAAGGCAAATAGAAATTGACTTTCTTCCGCCAAAGGAACTGAATAGAAGGCATCCTTTAAATCAATTACTGAGAAATATTTGGCCTGTTCAGGAATTTCAGACAACAGAGTATAAGGATTAGGCACCTCGGAGTGTAAAGGAACTACAGCCTCATTTATTATTCGTAAATCTTGAACTAGTCTCCATTTATCATTTGATTTCTTTATACCCAAAATAGGAGTGTTGCTAGGACTGTTACAGGGAAATTAATAGTCCCTGCTCCTTTAAATTTTCAATGATGGGTTTTAACCCTTCCTTAACTTCAGGTTTCAGTGGATACTGCTTCTTATGTGGAAATACGTGTGGGTCTTTGAGCTTAACAACTACAGGAATAGCATTTTGTGCTCGACCCACAGATTTTCCATCAGCCCATACTCTAGGATTTGCATTTTGTTCAACTAAAGGGAGAGAAAGGGAGGGCTCCATATTCATGAAAACAGAGGCATGAACCTTGCTCAGTATATCCCTACCCAAAAGGGGTAAGGGAGATTCTGGCATGATCAGAAAACTCGTGTGAAAACAGCACAGAATCCCAGTTGCAAGATAAAGAATAACTGAAATAATACCTTTTGGCTCGTCCAGACAGTCCCATTACAGAAGCGGATCGGGAAGAAAGTGGGCCAGGGGCTTCGGTAAGCACAGAATAAGTTGCCCCAGTATCTAAAAGGAAATCGATGGATTGGCCCCCCACAATTATTAATACCCGGGGTTCCTCAGGTGTAATTAGGACGAGAGCTTGTGTGGGGACCCCCGGGCACCTTCAGTCCTGATTGTCTTGAGAGTCCGACCCTGGAGACCTACGCCTCTGGGGGCAGTCTCTCTTCCAGTGTGGTCCTTTGCAGACAGGACATGGAGCCGGGGGCGGCTTAGATGCCTGAGGGCAATCCCGCTTGAGGTGCCCCTCCTTTCCACAGTAATAGCAAGCCCATCCCTTTTCACCTGGGTCCCTCTGGGCATTTTTCTCAGGCTGTTTAAGAACGTTTTTCATAGCCATGGCGAAGGCTTCCGCCTTTTCCTTTGTCTTTTTTTTTTTTTTTTGCCTTTCTTTCTTTTCCTCATATTCCTTACCATAATAGACTGTCTGAGCCAGTTGTAACAGAGTATCTAAAGACTGATTTTGTCCATACACCCTTTTTAATAGCTTACTGCGGATATCTGGAGCCGACTGAGTGAGAAATCTATCCTTTAAGATCACTTTTCCCACTTCACTTTCGGGATCAGTCTCAGTGAATCTGCGAAGGGCTTCTCTCAGTCTATCTAGGAATTTACCAGGAGCTTCATTCTCCTCCTGTTCTGTCTGCCAATTTGCCATAGTTTCAAGGCTTAGAACGCGCCTGCCTAAGTCCTTCAAGAATACATCTAACAAAATGACTCTGATCCCATCTTCCTTTAGCTGCATTGTAGTCCCAGTCTGGTTCTATAGTTGGGACCGCCTGATTCCCAGTGGGGAGGGCTGCTATCTCTTTCTCCCTCTTCCCTACTGATTCATTACCAAGCCATTTCATCTCCATAAGCAACCGCTTTTCCCAAAACTCGAGTCTTTGACTAGGGAGTCAGCGTTTGTCCCAAGATATACATCACATCCTTCCAAGTGAGGTCATAAAGCAGAGTAACACCTTTAAAAGCTCTAATATATTTTTCTGGGTCCTCTAAATAGTCTCCCAGATCCTCCTTGATTCTTTGTATTTCTTGATAAGAGAAAGGCTTATTAACTCTCACAGACTGATTATTTCTCCCGGTGGATGTTTCATAAAGAGGCAACAGCTTGTGTGGCTGTTCCTCAGTCTCCCTGGCTGCTCTGTGTATATGATCCCAGGGATAGATTGGAGAAACCTGTTTTTCCTCTTCTCTTTGTCTCCTGTCCTCCATCTCATCTCTTACTTCGATGGTTTCTACTGAAACCAGAGTAGTCTGAGGTCGTACTGAGACAGGAGTTGTTTGGACTTCCATGTGGGCAGTTTGAATCCAAGTTTGGAGTCCCAGGTACGGGGGCAAAGTAAGAGGACAGGAGGGAGCTGAAGGTTTCACACCCAAATCTATACCCTTAGGACATAAGTCTGGCATATTTCGCAGAGAGAAAAAGGGCAACACATATGCTACTTCTACCCATTCAGTCTAATTGTAGAACAGTATTATACTTAAGAGACCCTTCAACTGGCCACCATTCGCCGTCCTCCAATGGATACCGTGGCCATGCAGTATCACATAGGAAGACCAGGTGTGTCTTCTTTAAGCCCTGGGGATCAAATCTATCCCAGTTTTTCAAGATACAGTTCAAAGGAGTGAGGCTAGAATTGTTAGCTCCCATCTTGTCCTGAAGGATCCCGGATGAGCCCCCAAGATGAAAGACTGTGAAAGGTTGTTGTTGAATCACGCGAATACACTGGGATTCTCGGCCCCTGGAGGAGAAGAATTCAATCTGGGGCCAGAGACGAGGCTTGATCACTCAGAGCTTTTGTGTAATAAAGTTTTATTAAAGTATAAAGGAGATAGAGAAAGCTTCTGACATAGGCATCAGAAGGGGGCAGAAAGAGTACCCCTGTCCTTATCTTCTTTACCCAGATAAGGAAGCAGGCGCACAAGGCGAAGGAACTGTATTTATTGAAGGCACAGCACGTGCAGAGCTCATTGCTGAGTGGAGTTCATAATGTTAAATTACTGAATCCTGCTAATAACACTAAGAGGTAGGTAATGTTTTTTTGGAGGACCCAGTTTAAAAATGAGGCACTGAGGCTTGGAAAAGTTAAGAATTTGCCAGAAATCATGTTAGGTGAGTGTCAGAATCTGATCTGGAACCCATGATGTTTGAGTTGAGGTCTTGTTCTCTTAACCACTGAGAGCAATTCTGATTTCCAGGTTAGTTTGTTGAAACAGAGCTTCATAAAGTACGTGCCTTTTCATTGCAAATTCTTTGGAAAGATAATTTGTTTTGTTCATCATAATTTCCTTGGAGGCAAGGAATGCCTTATAGGCCTGTCTTTTCTTTGTTTTAGTCCTGTTCTACGTAACAGAGTTGCTGTGAGCTGGCCACATAGAAGTGACAGCAAATAAAGCATTTTAAATATCTAGTTTTATATTCAATCATTTAAAAAGGTGCATATTCTATGTGCCAGGTACTGTGCTAGGCAATGAAGATTCTAAATAGGTTCCCTGTTACCCTCCATAATTTCACCCTGGTGATTTCCTTCATAGCAGGGATCACAATTTGCAATTTTTACTCATTTACTTTGTCCTCATATTAGAACATAAGCCCCAGGAGGTAGCGTTGTTGCCTGTTGTGTTAACTTCTGAATCTTAAGAATTTAGGTCAGTGCCTGACATGTTTTAGGTGCTTATTAAATGTCAATTGAATGAATAAATGAACAGATGAATCAAATAACTCACTGCAAGTTTATTGGGTGGTATCTGTGTGTGTTAGTTGCTCAGTTGTGTCCTACTCTTTGTGAGCCCATGGGTGATATCTAGGTCTTTCCAATTTCTCACGTTAATTTTTTTTTTAAACACTCTTCCCCTGTTTCCCTTTGTCTATTGCATCTGCACATGACTTCTGGCAATGGGGAATCATTGAGCAGAGACCAGAAGATCAACATTCAGCCTTCATTTATAGGAACTGAGGCAGTGACAGTATAGGGAGGCAGTGCTAACCGGAAGTTAGAATCTGAAAAGGGACCAAATCGTTTCATATCTGTTCCTTTCAGCCAGAGCTACAAAGTCCTGCCTATGTAGGAAAAATGTGGTTCTTTATTTGTGGATAGAACTGACCGCTGGGAGTAGGGTACAGATCTCTCTACTTTGCAGAAGTAGCAGCCTGACTCTGTATTGAATGGGAGCTAAAGAATTTAGAAGATCCCTTCTCCATCCACAGCTTGCTTCCAAGCCTGTTGTCTTGCTAAATTCTCCTGCCTTGAGCAAAAAGCTTAGAGACTGCAGTATAAAAATGAAGGGAGAATTAAAATGCATTGGCTGAGTAGCTACAAAATTCATATTGTTAAGCTTTTGATGATACTGGGTGGCCAAAAATTTGTTCGAGTTTTTCCATAATATGTTACAAAAACCTGGATGAAATTTTTGGCTAACCCAATACCTTCCCCTGTTATCATAGGCAAAGAAGTTCTGTTCAAGTAGCTACAGTTGTGTGCCAAGTGTATTTCCTTCGTCATTCCCTGGAAAGAATGCAAAATAGGTTGAAAGCCCAGATCAGGGGTTGGTATCTTCCTTCTGTCAGGCCCAGGTAGTGAATAATTCAGACTTTGTGGATCACCCTTTTTCACACTACTTAGTTGTGCTCTTGTTGCGTAAAATCACCCATAGATAACATGTATGGGAAGGAGCATGGCTGAGTCATTACGGAAACAGGTGTTAACCTCTGGCCTATATGGTACTTTGGTATTTAATTTACGTAAACTTCTGGAACCTGTAAACACGCATGCACACAGTAGATGCACCATTTCAAAGTGAGAAATAAACCATTTCGAATACCTCAGCTTGATTTGGAAATAGCAAAAATCAGTAGGGCTTTACAAATCTCAGCACACTTTCACTGCTTTCATCAGTGTTGCGTGAGCACATCTCAAGAATTAGATGTATCTAGCTTAAACCTCAAGAATTGAGAGAGAGAGAAAAAAAAAACCCCTCTTAATCCTATGCTGCGTCTTGTCAGAAGCCAGCTTGGAGTTCTCACCATGGAAAAATGCAGACTTCAGCTACAAGGATCCAAGATCAAAGCTTTGGAAGTAAATTCCTTTCAAAAGTGGCTCACAGCTGCATTAAAAATTGCTATTCTTCGTGTGCATGGCCCTCCCAGGAGAGCCCACTGGCCCAGCGCCACCCTACTTACCCTAGAGGCCAGCCTGACCTTGGCCATCCATCTCTGCTTGAGAAAGCCAGGCTCCACAAATCACATGGCTTCCCATTGACTTTCTGTCAGGGCAAGGTAACCAAACCTCTTCTTTAAGATGAGGGGCAGGAGATGCAGCTCCTTTCTGCCCAGGTGCTCTAATGGGAACTTCTGGGTCAAGAGAACTCATATCTGGCACAGAGGGTACAGGCCTGGAGAGGACAGGTGTTTAAGGTGCTCCTCCTGTGCTCCAGGGCTTCCCTGGTAGGTCAGACCGTAAAGAATCTGCCTGCAATGCAGGAGACCTGGGTTTGATCCCTGGGTCAGGAAGATCCCCTGGAGGAGGATGCTGTCATCAGCATGCAATTAAATCTCTGCCATGCCATTTATTAGCCTTTGACCTTGGGCAAGTCACTTAACCCATTTGTTACTCACTTTTCTAATCTGTAAAAATGGGGCAATTACAGTAACCATCTTATAGGCTGTGGTTATTAAGATCACATGAATATATGCAAACTGCTAATATGCATTTGTGCATGCTAAGTTGCTTCAATCATGTCCGACTCTGTGCGACCCTATGGACTGTACCCTGCCAGGCTTCTCTGTCCATGGGATTTCCCAGGCAAGGATAATGGAGTGGGTGGCCATGGCCTCCTCCAGGGGATCCTCCCCATCCAGGGATTGAACCCGCGTCTCTTATGTCTCCTGCATTGGCAGGTAGGTTCTTTACCAGCAATGCTACCTGGGAAGCCCAAAGTGCTAACATAATGCCTACCAAAATGTAAATGACCTTGATAAATGATTAAAAAAATTATTACAACTTTGAAAAGGATGACTGCATGTCCCTTCAGTGCTGGAGTGTGTTGGGTCATGGTCTAACTGGATCACCCAAGGATTATTGAATTCTAGAACTTATATTGCTATTTGTTTATTTTTGGCTGTGCTGGGTCTTTGTTGCTACACAGGCTTTTCCCCACTTGGAGTGAGCGGGGGTTACTCTTCCTCACAGTGTGCGGGCTTCTTGTTGCGGTGGCCTCTCCTGTTGCAGAGCACAGGCTCCGGGGCATGAAGGCTTCCGTAGCTGTGGCATGTGGGCTCGGTAGTGGCAGTTCTCCGGCTCTAGGGCACAGGCTCAGTAGTTGCGGCACACGGGCTTTGTTGCTCTGTGGCACGTGGGATCTTCCCAGATCAGGGATTGAATCCACGTCTCCTACCTCAGCAGGTGGGCTCTTCACCACGGAGCCACCAGGGAAGCCTTACGGCTTGTACTTTTGTCATTATCGTTTTATTCGGAACCACACTCTATAAAGTTAATGTTAATTGGTGGATCTTTGTCCAGTGGAGATTTAAAACAATTACTTTCCACTGCAGGAAATTATCAAAAAGATCACAATTTTATTGCCCTGATCACTCAAACCTAACACATATAGCAAACTTATTTTGGCATGTCTTTCCTGTCCATATGAATCTCTTTTCCTCAAATGCTCTTTGAATCAGTGTTACTATCCTGCTGGTTTCCTGATTAATAAATTAAATTTTGGGCATATGTTCGCTCTATATTTATATGAAGGATCATATTTTTAACCCTTAGAAATTACACTTTGAGAAATAGCATCTATATGCGTAGGTTATGATCACTATTCTCATTTTTTTTTCAAAGGCAGATGATGTCATGGAAAGAACTTTGAGGCTAATTGTCCAGAAGACCTTGATCTGAAGTCGAGCTCAACCACTCACTTTTTAGTTTGAATGGATCTTGCATCTGTAAAATGGGAAAAACCACAGACAGGTTACTTGGCAGTTGTATAATCTTCCAAGGTAGCCTGCTAGGGCCTGTCCTCCTAGCCTGCGTTCTAGCAAAGAGATGTAGTTACTCAGACAATTTGTTCTTCACACCAGGCTGATCAGCACCCCTCAAGCAGAGCTCCCTCCTAGCTACCTTTCCTACAGCTTGTAGTTCCCAGCAGTATGCGTTTCATCATCCTGCCCTCTGCCCCTCTCTCTACTCCCGGGCGAAATAGTAATAACAACATGACCTGTGTTTAGGCCTCAAAACTCCAGCATGTGAAGGGTTTTCTGTTTTAAGTGATTGACAAGTGCTCCCAGTTAGTGACACTTTGTGTGAGGGTGGTGTGGTATGTACTTTAAATGTGTCATCTCACTCAATCTTTACCCTGGTCCTGGGAGATAAGCATTAGCATACCCATTCTACAGATAACAAATTGAGAATTGGAGGTGAGGTACCTTGCCCGGGAATACTCAGTTAAACAGTCCAACCTGCTTGAATTCTAACCCATGTCTGCTAGTATTCAAACTCTACATTTGTTCTCATTTGTTGAACATTTGCTAAGTACAAGATTCCATGGTGAGGTGAGCAGGTGAAGGGCGCAAGGTAAGAAAATACCTGCTCCAGAAGGGCTCACTTTTTAGATGTGGAGGATAAAGAGAAAGTAACAGTCACCTCTTATTTAGTGTGCGAGGCATGCTGCATAGCAATTTCATTTACTCCTCACCTCAGTCTGGCAGGATAGGTGATAGCATCTGTGTTCATGGGTAACAAAACAGGTTCTAGGAGATGCAGTACCTTGCCGCTGGTCCCACAGCTATAATGATTTAGATTTCTGTCTGTGCATTCTATCATTCATAGCCCCCGTGTCAGACACGAAAAGACACATAACCGTAAGAGGTAGCAACGTTCAGTATCGCACGAAGACTACAAGCACCCAGAGTGAGCCTGATGACCGCTGCGTGTGTTGCTGGGAACCTGCTGCAGTCAGTTTAGTATATTTATTAAGCACCTTTTGTTTGCCACATACTGAGTGCCTGGCTGGGAAATAGTGATGACAAGAACTTGAGCAGTTCATGGTCTAGGGTGAGGGACAGATGTGAAAACAGGCAGCTGTAACATAGCCTGGTAAGTGGTGTGCTGGAGGGTACTATGGGAGCACAGAAGTGGAGCCTTAATCAGGGGGGCTAGGGGTTCCAGGGATGGGTTCCCACCCAAAGCTGCACCCCAAGTGATGTTCAAGTCCCACTGACCTGTCAACTAAAGGTCAGTGTGATCTCAGTTTCTCTTCTCTCCAATGTTCAAAATCTACCATCAACTTCAATAAACCACTTGGATTTGACTTGAACATGTTGTCTCTTGGTGAGTGGATCTGCCTTTCTAAATCATATTTTCATTCGCTAATCTGAAAATCCATTTTCACTGCAAACCAATGGTATGCTGCGGAGAAGGCAATGGCACCCCACTCCAGTACTCTTGCCTGGAAAATCCCATGGATGGAGGAGCCTGGTGGGCTGCAGTCCATGGGGTCGCTACAGTCGGACACGACTGAGCGACTTCACTTTCATTTTTCACTCTCATGCATTGGAGAAGGAAATGGCAACCCACTCCAGTGTTCTTGCCTTGAGAATCCCAGGGACGGGGGAGCCTGGTTGGCTGCCGTCTATGGGGTCACACAGAGTCGGAGACGACTGACGCGACTTAGCAGCAGCAGCAGCAATGGTATGCTGAAGTGGCTCAAAGGGTGTTGGGGTGTCAGGATTGATATTCCTTAGAATGGAAAAAAGTTAGTGGATAATGTGCAAAATTGTATCTGATGTACAGATGATTGCAATTTAATCAGATTTATTTGCAGGGTTCTTCCTTGAGTCCTGTTACATCCTCCAGCTGGGCTGGAGCTTGTTTGCTTGCATATGTAGATTTTCAGCGTTTCTATAAACACCCATGCTTATGAAACCTACAAAATAATTGACATTAAAAAAGTCTCACTCTTGTCTACCATAATATCTGTAGAGTAAAATATTCAACATAAATATATTTCTTCTATTCTTGGAAGGCAGCTCTTGTTACCATGTATATTCTTGTGCATCTTTATATATCCTCCTACAGATAGTATATGCTTATACACAGATATGAGTGTGTGTATATATTTGTGTAAATGTATGTATGAACACACATTCCCATTTTTGGTTGTGTTTTACACAAATACTATAACGCTTTAATACTGCCTAGGATCTTACTCTTTTTGTCATTTAATAATAAGTTTTGCAGATCATCTCTTCCATCATACTACCTGTAGACTTGTCTTATCCTTCTTATTGGCTGTTTCATATTTCATTGGCACATTTTAACCAGATTCCCTTTGATATACATTTGCCTTTTCCTGTTTTTTGGCTATTAAAAAAACATGGCAATGAAGAAACCTGTACACACATGATTGCCTATATTTGCCCACCTTTTGGATAAATTCATATAAGTGGAATTGCCAAATGAAATATCATGTTCTTCTAAAATGGTTAGATGTTTCCCAGTTCTTCTTCAAAAAGCTGTTAGCAATTTAGTCTTCTGTCAACAGCATGGGAAGATGTTGTTACCTTGTATATTCTCTGCCTGGTTTTGTCAGCTTCCAGGACATGTTGCGATGATGAAAACATGGGTGTTTTGTCTGATTAGTTGGATGTAAGTTAGATTTATCAGGCTGTGAGTTGAAATGTAAAAATCGCCTGCTCAGGTCTGAGTAGTTGAAGTGCAACATTTTAGGGCTGCCTCCTTCGGGGCTCCAGACATAAGAATACCCCTTTTTATGTCTCTTCAATATCAGGATGCACCTTGACCTGTTTTTAACTTCCTGCATTTCTTAATGACAGCTGGACACCTCAAACCTGTGTTTCTTAGAAAACTGTGGCTTGATTCTCCCCAGTTATTCTTTGTTTCTGCAAAGGGTATCTCTGCTCTCTGTCCCAGGCCTGGCCACCTCACACTGTGGCTCTCCATGCTTCCGCTCCCCCTTCTGAGCAGGTCTTGAATGGGTGACCTTATCACATCAGGAGACAAACACACATTGTACTGATCTTTCAAGCTCAATATCCTTTTGCTTAAATGTTAGATGGATTTACGTTATTGCGCTGGGAAGCAGTGATCCAGGGAGGAATTAGTGTTCAGATGAGACTCTAGTCTTGTTAAAATGGCAACAGGAGAATGCATGCACTTGCCCAAAACCATTGGCCAAGGTCTAATCCAGTCTTTCTCCTTTCTTCCCTTCCTCAACCCATTTGGTTATTTGAATTCTGTTTGTGTCTTAGCTTCTGAGATTTTAGGATTTGAAAAGGGAAGTTTGGCTGTGTAGGGTGCTGACAGGTCTGTCTTAGTGACTTTCAGTGGACAAGGAGGCTACATCATTACATCCAAGATGCCCTTTGAACTGGACTTCCATGCTGTTGGCAGTGCTGGGGGTGGTCAGGCTGGGGCCCCCTTGGGAACTTTTCCTCCTGGAGGTTCCTGGGGAGGCACAATAAAGTATATCAGTCACTTTCAAATATGAGTTCAGTCAGTTTCCAGGAACTGTTGTGTAACCCAGATGTTTTCCTTTACTACTATGCTTTGTGCTTTGCAAAGCAGGCATGCTCTTAAATGATAGCAAGCAACTTAAAATTAGGGAGGTGGTACAGTGAAGGACTCATTTGAAAAGACCTTGATGCTGAGAAAGATTGAAGGCGGGAGGAGAAGGGGATGAGAGAGGATGAGATAGTTGGATGGCATAACTGACTCAATGGACATGAGTTTGAGTAAGCTCTGGGAGTTGGTGATGGACAGGGAGGCCTGGCATGCTGCAGTCCCTGGGGTCACAAAGAATTGGACATGACTGAGTGACTGAACTGACTGACAGTGAATGAGAAGGCATGGGAAATTGAGACTTAGTAGATTCAAGCTTGGTTTGCTTAACTCTGTCCCTTACTAATTGTCTGACTTGTGGGTGTATTGCTTAATCTATTAGGGTCTAGGTATATCCTTGTATAAAATACATCAATAATGCCAGTTTATCTTCATTAGAGTATTCAGTTCAATCAGTTCAGTCATTCAGTCAAGTCCAATTCTTTGCCACCCTATGGACTGCGGCATGCCAGGTTTCCCTGTCCATCACCAACTCCCGGAGCTTGCTCAAACTCATGTCCAGTGATTCGGTGATGCTATCCAACCATCTCACCCTCTGTCATCCCCTTCTCCTCCTGCCTTCAATCTTTCCCGGCATCAGGGTCTTTTCCAATGAGTCAGTTCTTCACATCAGGTGGCCAAGGTATTGGAGTTTCAGCTTCAGCATCAGTCCTTCCAATGAATATTCAGGATTGATTTCCTTTAGGATTGACTGGTTGTATCTCCTTGCAGTCCAGAGGACTCTCAAGAGTCTTCTTCAACACCACAGTTCAAAAGCATCAGTTCTTTGGTGCTCAGCTTTCTTTAGGTGAAAAATGTGAGCTGTGTGTGCATGCCAAGTTGCTTCAGTCGTGTCCAACTCTGTGTGACTCCATGGACTGTAGCCTGCCAGGCTTCTCTGTCCATGGGATTCTCCAGGCAAGAACACTGGAGTGGGTTGCCATGCCCTCCTCCAGGGGATCTTCCCTATCCAGTGATCAAACCTGCATCTCTCATGTCTCTTGCATTTGCAGGCATGTTCTTTACTGCTATGGCCACTTGGGAAACCCAAACTGTGAGCTACTAGTCGATATTTGGAGCTGAAAAGGCTTATTATCATTCACTGGAAATGTATACTAGATGATAAACTTGTTATTGTATTACTTAATTCTTATAACCAGTCTTTGAGAGAAGCACTGTTATCCCTATTTTACAGACAGAGAAAGAGGTATTTGAAGAGGTTAAGGAACTACACTAATGGTATATAGCTTGTAAATGGTGAAACCAGGTTACAAACCTCAGGGAGTCAGCTGGACGTGAGAATCTGCACTCATCTTTGAGTCCATGCTTAAATACTAGACTCTTATGCATCTCCAACCTAGGAGTTACCAGCAAGAGGTGAGTGTGCCCTTAAGGGACATTTGGCAATGCTGGAGACATCCATGGCTGTCACAACTGAGAGAGTGAGTGTGTGAATGGCCTCTAGTGGGTAGAGGTCAGATACACTGCTGAACAGCCTACAATGCACAGGACAGCCCCACAAGGAAGAATCAGCCAGCTCCAGTGTGTCCAGGTTAAGAAACACTGAGCTAACACATATACTTACAGCGTTTTCCTACAGAGAAGGTAGAAAAATGGCCTTTCCCCGACCTACCTATTTTCTCTGTGGTACTTGGCAATCCTCTAATACTCCATATAATTGATTTACTATGCCTTTTTATTATGTCTTCATTCACCAGAATATAATGTCCCAATATGTTTTCACGAATGTTTCCCAAGTTCTTAGAGAACCTATGCATGAAGTGAATTGAAGCCGCTCAGTTGTGTCCGACTCTTTGCGACCCTGTGGGCTGTAGCCCACCAGGCTCCTCCGTGCATGGGGTTCTCCAGGCAAGAATACTGGAGTGGGTTGCCATTTCCTTCTCCAGGGGATCTTCCTGACCCAGGGATTGAAGCCAGGTCTCCCGCATTGCAAGCAGACGCTTTAACCTCTGAGCCACCAGGTAGATGCACAAAAAATATTTGTTGAAAAAATGAGTGACTACAACATGAAGTGCATGGAAACAACTCAGGGATCACCTGTCACAGGGACAGGTGACAGTCGACTTGGATCCCAGGATGAGATGGTGGTCAGGCTACGTTCTTTTTGCCTGCTGGGCCCAACCAGTGACTCTATGTGACCTTCTGAGAGATGCTGAGTCCAGCCTGTCATCATTCTGTCATGGATGGTCATAGCACCTGTATCTCATTTCTCGGGCTTTCAAGGCATGTGGTGATGATGCAGTGATGCTGGCTTTTCTGTAGAGGTGTCAGAAGAATGACTTATCTGACTCCAAAACAATGTGCTTTACTGAGGTTATAGAATCTCTCTCAGATTTGTTCAGAGAGATAATTTACCCTTAGAAAGAGGGGGAAACGTCTTCTTCAAGGCAAATTAAAGAGAAAAACTCCTATGGAACTCCTGGGTATGTGAATGTGCCTGTAAGATTTGTTCCCTGCTTTCCTGCTATTAATACTATCTATTAATATTAATGCTATTAATGCTTACAACGAAAATGAACCCCCTTGCCTGCTTTCTGATGTTACATAGGTTCACAACTGACCACCTTGGGGCTGGAGGATGTGGCTGGTATCAAAATAAATTCTATCCTATAATATTCAATATCAACTTCTCATTTGTGAAATTAGAATGCTCATCTAACTCCAAAGGTTATTGTAAGTATAATGGAGTGAGGAGTTTTATTTTAGCAATTAGTCTTAGAGTTCCTCTTGGGGATGGAAGTTTGTTTAGAAAAAGATCAGATGGTGACTATGGGAGGGTGAACTCTGATTTCTTAGTTTGCTACTTGTCTTTCAATGGTTGGCACCAGTTTTTTCTATGTTACTTTATTTGGAGACAGATGCTGAAAGAAAAACTCCTAAATGAAATAGCAACAGAAATAGATAATTAAACCATTCTGTGTAAGAAATACATAGATTTAGGGGTGGCAGACAAAAGGGAGGAGTGGAGGGCGGGGAAATGGGGCTGGGCAGTGTGGTTGGGGGCTGGAGGGTTAGTGAATGTTCAGTCAGATGGCATTTAGGGAGGAGAGAGTCAGAGGGCTGTTTGCTGTGATAAAATCCTCCTCTTCCATCACTTTAACTTCTGTCAGATGTTATGTGAGCAGCTGGGGAAAGTCAAAGGAAGTGGGCTGAATTTCATGTCTGTGACATCCTTGCAGAGAGAAGGACCCCTGGAAATGAGATGCTAATGAGATTAAGAGTTTGGTGCAAACAACTCAAGAGGCAGAAGTGAGAATGAAAACATAAACTATAAGGATTCACTGGACTCTTAAGGCGGTCATTGGCTTTCTTAGACGTTATGGAATTGAGGTTTTGGGTCAGTTTTACTCAAATGTCTGAGGGTGGGCAACTGCATTAAATGAGGTTCAAATGACTGCTCGTGAAGTAGTTAGCCTAGGGCCTAAAAACAACAAACATACAATACATTTTTCATCAAATTACATGTATTTTAATCTGTCATCCAATTATATATACTCTTTCCTCAGAATTAGATTATAGTTATTTTGTTTTTGTTTTTTTAATTAAAATTTTTTATTGGGGTATAGTTGCTTTACAATGTTGTTAGTTTCAAGTGTACAGCAAAATGAACAAGCTGTAGGATACATAGACATATCCCCTCTTTTTTTGGATTTCCTCCCTATTTAGGTCACCATAGAACACTGAGTAGAGTTGCCTGTGCTATACAGTAGGTTCTTATTATTTACCTGTTTTATACCCTGTAGTGTACATATGTCAATCCCAATCTCCCAGTTCATCCCATCCCTCTCTTTCTCCCTTGGTATTCATATGTTTGTTCTCTACATCTGTGTCTCTTTTTTTTTTTTTTTAATTTATTTTTTTATTTATTTATTTTTTTAAATTTTATTTTTAAACTTTACATAATTGTATTAGTTTTGCCAAATATCAATGTGTCTCTATAAGATCTCTATACCAATTTTTTTCAGATTCTATATGTACATGTTAATATGCCATATTTGTTTTTCAGATTGGATTTAAATCAGGGGTTATAAACTTCTCTGCAAGTTTTGTTGACTGGACTATGTAGTACCTGTATTTGAATACTCTTAGGCCAGGGTGTGCTCTTGTTGCCTCAGGCCTCTCTATTCCCTATTATCCAACCCCTCATATTTATGTCCTGTCTGACTCCTACAGCCATTTAAATTTGTGGGTACTGATTTAAATGGATACACTTAAACTATGCAGAGATGAGAGGACCCACTCTGGACTATGATGCTTGTACTTGCAGGTAGGTTTTATTATTGATCGTAATATTTACTGTCCCTCCTATGGAAGGGTTATAGATCCCTCTCACCCTGATACGTGATTTGCTTTTTGTTAGTGAACAGAAGTGAACTGTGTCCTCTGTTACCACATGGCATGTATTACTTCTGCACAGAAGTTTTAAGAGTCCTTGCATGATTTACACATCCCTCCCTGTGCCAAGAGACCAGCAATATCTCAGATAGGGATTTCTCTGTTACCCTCAGTCTCCAAATAAAATATGAAACAAAGCTGATGCTGATCATGGGTAGGAATGTAGCTTGAGTGAGAAATACTTGCTGTGAGTCACTGAGATTTTTTTGGATAATTTGTCACTTGAGCATAATCTTGTCTATGATGATTAATGTTAGCCCTTTATATGTTTTACAGATAAAACACTTAAGGGACCATTCCTAGCTTGGGTCAGAGTTCATGAAGGCCATCCAGTTCTTTTTTCCATTGAAAGGAATTTGAGGAGGAAGAAAGGTTCAGAGTTGAGTGCTAGTTAACAACATTGGTATGGTTAATTGCAAGGAGTGTGCAATGAAAGAGAAGGTTGTGTATGTGCTGGGGAACAGATATAAAGTAAAATCCGACTTATTGCTGCAAGTGTGGCTCTGTATGAGGCACCAACGAGTGCCCCCAGAAAGGAATCCATCTTGGAACATGAGTGTTGGCATAATTCATGGAGTGTTTTACCACTGTGTCTGCTCCTCACTCTTTCTTCAATACTTGATAAATTACTCAGGTTCTTTTAAGGTCCAAATTATCCTGATGAAACTCAAAAGAAAAACATAAGAAATAAGAGCTTTATTTACAAAAATAAAACAAATCTCAGGGTTGGGAGAGGTGAAACATCTTGAAAATACCTATTCTTTTAGTGAACACAATAATTTATGGTTTAATTACTGAATGTCTTCTAGATAATGACTTTTTAAAAAATTATTTATTTGGCTGCACTGGGTCTTAGTTGTGGCATGTGGGATCTAGTCCCTTGATCAGGGGTCAAACCCAGGCCTTCTGCATTGGGAACTTAGGGTCTTAGCCACTGGGCAATTAGGGAGGTCCCTAGACAATGACTCTTAAGTCTATACCACTGGCTTTGACTTTCCTTCTCAGAGCTGTTAAATATTTCCTAAGCCCCACCACCACCTTTAAATTTGACATTATGTGATTCTGAACTTGTTACTTTCCTTCCCAAATGCCCTATTTATGTCATGATGCCATTATTCTTTCAGTCTCCTAGGGCTTGAAATTTAGAGTCCTCTAGGCAGGCAAAGGCCCTCCTGGGAAAATAAACAGCAAGAACAAGGGCAGAGAGGACAGGTCCTAAGGAGGACTTAGGGAATCATGAAATTCTGAACATAGATGAATGGTGTGGAAGATGAAGCAATGGATCAATGGCTTGAAGTCAGGTGGTGGTGAGCAGGCAAGAGGTTAGGACTTCCTTCTGTGGCCAAAAGGAGGGCATGAAGTTGTTGGACATTGGCTAGATAGGATCTGTTTCATTTTAGATGCTTCTGGCACCAGCATGGAGGACTGTGGGAGGAGGGAGAAACTGGAGATGGAGAGACCTGCTAGGTGGCCAGGGACAGGTGCTCAAAACCTGAACTAGGGCAGAGGGAGTGGACAGAAAGGGAACACCAGCTTTTGACCTCCCGAGAGAGGAAGGTCTGCATGTACATTTTCCTTGCCTTCTGCACTCAGTACAAAAGGATAATTTTGCCATACCAACTATAGGGGATCAAGGCTGCGAGGGCACCCTGAAATCCCCCAAGGCTCTGAATTGAGGGTGCCCAGGTGGAAATCTGTGGCCTAAGCCAGCAATTATCCCCCAGAGCTGCAGAACAAGAATTGACTCAGCAGAGGTTTCTGTCCAATTTTTGTGAGAGATACCTGTGTGCTCACCCAGCCTCTTTCTTATCTCTTAATTCTCTCAGTTCTGTTCTACAGTGCGAGCCTATAGAAACATAGCTGCCCTCTTCTACCCCCTCTTTTGTTCAAGGCAAGAAAATTGTTTTAATACTGTTTGCAACCCATGCAGAAAAAATATTTCCCAGCAGGTGTTTCTGAGCATTAAGCAGGTTTTGCTGCTGCCCCTCCACACATCACTTTAACAGCCACTCCAGCAAATTGCTTAGTCCACGAATTCTCATCTCCCTTGCTGCCTGCATTAAACTAAGAGGAGAAAATAAAGATCATTAAAGTCCCCTTCTCTTGATTATTATTTTTTTAAAGTGCATGATGCATTCTGGCGAAAAGGGAGTAAGTTTAAGCTCTGGCAGAACTATTATGCAAATCAGTAACTTCCCTCTTAGAAAGGTTCATGTCCAACTTCCTCAGGCAAGTCCGACCTGCAGCCTGGAGGAGGTTGAAGGGTAAGGAGAGCTAATGCTTTCTCTTGGTTGAAGTTGTGAAGACTCCTAGAAAAATGGCCAGGATTTGAAGGGGTCCCTGGTGTTATAACTGGGGATAGACTCCTCTTAATACCTGGCACATTCATAGCTGAGCAGAATCTCAGGTGTTTAATGTTATATGAATTAAATTCTCCTGGCTACAAGAGGCAAAGACATAGAGAAACCTGGTCTAGGAAGGGAGATGTGTAACAATAAAAGGAAATGGATTTCACAGGAAAGAAACTGTGGGATAATCAGGCTCCTCAGAGGCAGGAACCGGAGTAAGGAGATTCGTCAAGATGTCCACAGTAGGCATGGCTGGATCCGCACTCTTGTGGTTCATCATTAACCCAAGTTAGATCGTCTCTCCATCTCTGCTTCTTTGAGTGTATTTCCTGCCATTACTATCTGTGCTCCAAACCTGGCACATTTTTGTTTTCTGTACCTCAGTTATTCTGTTCAGTTTCTGCTTCTTTATATATTTTCTCCTTATGGCTTGATCAGCCTCTCTGGCCAGAAGTCTTTATTCTTGTGAGAATTCAGGGCCATCAGCTAGCTCATGAGTTGTCTTTCTTGGGACGGATACATCCAACTAAGGTCACTGGACGATAGTGATGTGGGTAGTAGATAGGAAATGTGACTGCTCCATCTTGATGGGCTATGGGTAGGACATTTTCTTTCTTTTTTTTTTTTTATTTTTTTTGTATTTACCATGTTTTGTTTCTGCTGTACAGCACAGTGAGTCAGTTATTCATATACACATATCCATTCTCTTTTAGATTCTTTTTCCATATGGTCATTTTGGGCTTCTCTGTTGGCTCAGATGGTAAAGAATCTGCCTGCAATGCAGGAGACCCTGGTTCAAACCCTGGGTTGGGAAGACCCCTGGGGAAGGGAATATCTACCCATTCTAGTATTCTTGCCTGGAGAATTCCATGGACAGAGGAGTCATTTACTCAGCCATAAAAAAGAATGAAATAATACCATTTGCAGCAACAGGGACATTTTCTTTAGGTGGGATTGTAGGTATGGATAACACTAGTACCAATATGAAAAGTCTCCTGTGATGGTGAATCCTGTGTGTCAAATTGCATGAGCCCAAATAGCTCAGGGATGCCCAGATAGCTGGCAAAACATTATTTTGGGTGTGTCTGTAAGGGTGTTTTAGCATCTGAATCAGTAGACTGAGTAAAGCGCATTTCCCTCATGCCTGCGGGTGGGCATTATCTGATCCACTGAGGGCTTAAACAGAACAAACAAGAGGACAAAGGCCAAATTAGCTTGTTCTCAGACTTCCATCTTTTGCTCTTGGACACTGGTGCTCCTGGTTCTTGGGCTTTCAGACTCACACTGAGACTTAGACCATCAACCAGTGATTCTCAGGCTTCGGACTCAGACTAAATTACACCACCTGCTTTCCTGGTTCTTCAGCTTGCAGATGGCAAATTATGGGATTTCATAGCCTCCATAACTACTTGAGCCAATTCCTGTAACAAATCTTTCTATATTTCTAGGTATCTTCTATCGGTCCTGTTTCTCTGGAGAGCATGACTACACCCCTTATGGGTTAATTAAGAAATATATATTGTCAAATTCTGGAACTTCCCAGGTGGTGTGGTGGTAAAGAATTCACCTGCACTGCTGGAGATGCAAAAGATGCTGGTTCAATTCCTGCATCAGGAAGATCCCCTGGAGAAGGGAATGGCAAACCACTCCAGTATTCTTGCCTGGGAAATCCCATGGACAGAGGAGCCTGGCAGGCTATATAGTCCATGGGGTCACAAAGAGTCAGACACGACTGAGCACACATGTATTGTCAAACTCTAAGTGGCATTCACTGTGTACACTCAAATTATTTACATTTTCCTGTGGTTGTAAGAAGCTTTGAGATTTGTCAAATGGGGTTACCATCCTTTCTATAGAAACCTAGAAACATGGATTAGGGAAATTAATGACTTGACCCAGGATATAGGTCAGTCTTGAATATGAAATCATCCTTGTGGTACATTAACACTGAGTGCTTCGTCAACATAATTGAGAAGCACTACTCTTAGTTAGTAGTAGAAGTACTACTCTTAGTTAACTGAGACTCTGTAAAATTACTTTCCAAGTTAAAGTCTTAAAATGCCTATGACTTCACCCTGTTCCTAACAATGCTGCACTATAGCTATTGAAAGTATGATTTGAGTTCACAGAGAAATCTTTGCTTTTAGTGGATATTTTCCCTTCCCTGTGAAACACTAGGGAAACACACTTGGAGAAGGAAATGGCAACCCACTCCAGTGTTCTTGCCTGGAGAATCCCAGGGACGGGGGAGCCTGATGGGCTGCTGTCTATGGGGTTGCACAGAGTCGGACATGACTGAAGCGACTTAGCAGTAGCAGCAGCAGCAACATGAAACGCTGACACTTGCTCCTTGAAAGGAAAAATTATGTGGTTTCACACATTCTGAATGATTTCTGTAAAAAATGTCTCTCATCCTAGCTCCTAGGGCTTCCCAGAAAAAAGGAATTCTTCGAAGGCCTGAGAGCTCCACTTGTAGCCAAGAGGACTTTATCTCCTCTGGGGCAGTGATTGCTAGCATTGTAGCTAAATGCATCTGAGGCTGGCCTCTGACCACCCTGAGTAAGCTGGATGAGCTGTTAACCATGAAATGATGCTTGAAGGAACCTGAAAAGCTATAGTGAGAGCTGAGGAATACTCTGCTCACTGCAGCTTTGACTTCTTGGCACAGAAGCCCATGGAACATTCTTCTGCCAAATGTCTCTGTATGGTGCCCTCAATTGGGCCAGGCGAGCTGTCTGGAGGATTTAGCCCCTGAACTCCTGTTGCTGACTCTTGTTACCCAGGCTGCCCTCTTTGGTGACGAATAACTGTAACATTTGCAGATGGATCCCTGCTGGGAGGCCAAGGATGCTGCAGGTTAGTGAACAGGCAATGGGCTTCTGGGGCAGCTGCTACAGTTGGGCCTGTGATTTCCGAAGGACAAGAGTATCAGACAAGATCCAGTCAAAGCCTCAAGATTTCTGACCATTGGCTTTTCACTTGTCTCTGATGCGTGTGTGCATACTAAGTCGTTTCCATCATGTCTGACTCTTTGTGACCCCATGGACTGTAGCCCACCAAACTCCACTGCCCTTGGGATTTTCCAGGCAAGAATACTGGAGTGAGTTGCCATGCCTTCCTCTAGGGGATCTCCCCGACACAGGGATGGAACCCATGTCTCCTGCAGCTCTTGCATTGCTAGTGGATACTTGACTGTCTGAGCCACCAGGAAAGCCCTTGTCTCTGATCTGTGGCCCCAAATGTCCCTAGGACACAGACCCCCACCCTTGGTCCCTGATGCAGACACTCACACAGAATCTGGGGTGGCATGTGTCTTACGCATGTATGTTTGAAATACTCTGTAGGTCTGAGCTCTGGGCTCTTGCTGTTGGAATTCCAAGTGGTTAATTTCATTCCAAGACTAGTGGAGAGCAGGTAGAGAAAGCACAACAAGGTGATGAAAAAAAGAGCAGAGAAATGTTTGAAAGGAAAGAAGAAGAGAGGGAATAAAAGCAGACGCTGTGGGGTTGGGAACTTACAGATCAGGGTCAGGGCTGCCAGTCCCTAGCCGTGTGACCTTGTGCAGGTTGACATTTCCCCTTATATATAAAGTAAGGCTGAACTCCTAGGTGACTGTGGAGACTAAATTTAATGTAATCTGTAGCATTCTTAGCATGGTGTCAGCTATGAAAACAGAGGTTCCATAAACAGTAGCTATTATTGTTATTAGAGGAGACAAAGAAGAGGGGTAGGACCTGAGGAGGAGAGAAAAGGGAGAAAACATTAAGAAAAAGCTGAGAGGAAATGAATATGATTTCTATCCATCATCAAGGCCAGTAGGTCTTTCAGCTGTTAGCCTGCGGTGCAGCAGGAGGGAGCCTGACCTTCTCTTGTGGTGGGAGACCTTCTGTGTATATAAACCCCAGCAGTCATCCTGATACCCAGGCCACCTGGAAACAGCAGGGACCCTTGCTGGCACAACAGTGATTTTAGCAGAATATTCAGTGTTCAGGTGGGAGGCTGTGTCTTGGTGTAAAAAAAAAATTATTCTGAAAATGCTTCACTGGATACTGAACTTGAGAGCAAGATCCTAGGGTTGTAGGTCTCAGTATGTGGCCTGAAGCATCAGACATACTCTTGGTATTTACAAAATGCCATCCCAAGCTAAAGTCAGAAGCTCTGGAGTGGGGGCCAAAGTGTCTGCATCTCTAACCAAGTTCCCATGTACACTGATGTCTGAGCATGACGGGTCTAATGGGTCTAAGCTATTAAGAGACTGACAAAATACTCATATAGCAGAATTTTACTGGGGAAAACTAACTGCAGCTTTGTAACCACTGTGGTTTAATCCCTTCAATGGGGGAAAAAAAATGAAGTCAGAAAAAGGTGAAGGCCTTAATAAAAATGAACAACTGGAAGGTGATAGAGGGCAAAATTTTGGCTGATGATGTGAGAAATGCTTAATAATTAGATTTGTCCCCAAATAGGTTATTTTGGAATGTAGTGATTTCTCATTGTTTAGCGGGGTTTGAAGATGCCTATAAATTCTGCTTCATTTCCTAGCTGTGCTGTCTTCTCCTCCCTGTTAGAGTTACATGGCTCCCAATGTTAGGCCTCACCCCTCCTCAGCCCCTTTATGAGTGGTTCTCAAAGAGTGGTTTTCAGGCCACCAAGAAGCTCTCTAGGAATGCAGACTCTCAGGCCACACTCAGGGCTACTGAATCACATTGATTTAACTTTTCCCTAGGGGGAGATTTGGCATCAGAATTTTGTGACATTTCCCAGATGATTCTAAATTCAGCCAAGGTTGAGGACCACTGTCTTAGGACAGTGGTTCTCCCAGTTGGGCGTGCATCAGAATATTACCTGGAATGTTGGTTAAAACACAGACCTCTGCCTCCTACCCCCGGAGTTTCAGATTTTATATGCCTGGTGTGAGTGTGTGTTTCCAGGTGATGACCACAGGGAACTCTTACCTCATCCTTTGGGATGGATTTTTTCCCCTCCTGGGCACAGGTAGTTTTCTCCTGCATAATCACTGTTCAGTACCCTGCTGAGAGCTCAAAATAGATTGTGGGCCTCAGTCCAAGCTTTCCATCTGTGCAGCCCTCGCCCTTTTCTCTGTCCCCTCACTGCTCAGTCTCCCCAGACTCTCGTCTCTGTCTCCACTCAGAGTCCACTGGGTTCTGCCTGCACCCCGCTCCCTGTGCTGCTGCCTGGAAAGCTTCTGCAGACAGTTTGCTGGGGAAATCCCAGGGCTGCCTTCATCTGTTGTCTCATCTCCCAGGGATCACTCTTTCGTTGCCTGATGCTCAATGTCTTCAAAACCATTGTTTTATCTTTTATTTACTTCAAGTAGGAGAGTAAATCCATTCTGTTTCTCCATCTGGGGCAGAAACAGGGTTCCAATTTGCGTTTTTTTTTTTTTTTTAATTTTTATTTTTATTGGAGGATAACTGCTCTACAATATTGTGTTGGTTTCTGCCATACATCACCATGAATCAGCACAGGTACACACATGAACCTCCCTCCCATTCCCCACCGCTCTAGATGGTCACAGAGAACTGGGGTTGAGCTCCCTGAGTCATACAGGAAATTCCTAATAGCTATCTATTTTACATGTGATAATATATGTATTTCAGTGCTACTCTATCAATTCGTACCACCTTCTCCTTCCCTACTGTGTCCACAAATCTGTTTTCTATGTCTGCATCTCAGTTGCTACCCAAATAGGTTTATCAGTACCATTCAAGTAGGAGGGTAAATGTTAAGCCAGTATGTTAAGTCTTTGCGGACGAATCCATCTGTCTGTCTGCCTGTCTGTTTCTCTCTTACCAGCTGAGTTTAAAAAATTTATTTATTCTTGGCTGTGCCGGGTCTTCACTGATGCATGGGCTTTTCTCTAGTAGTGCAGAACAGGGGCTCCTCTCTCATTGTGGCGTGTGGGCTTCTCGTTGCAGTGGCTTCTCTTATTGCGGAGCACAGGCTGTAGAGGGCACCGGCCTCAGTAGTTGTGGCTCCTGGGCTCTATAGCACAGGTTCAGTGGTTGTGGGGCTTGGACTTAGTTGCTTCACAGCTTGTGGATCTTCCCAGATCAAGGATCGAACCCATGTCTCCTGCATTGGCAGGAGGATTCTTTACCACTGAGCCACCAGGGAGGCCCGCTAGCTCATGTTTTAAGATCTCTATTAGTGTCTGAAGTCCATAAGCATTCTCCAAACCCCAGAATTAATTTTTTTTTAATGTATGGAAATCCAGGAAGAAAAGAGTAGGGGAGAATATTTGGTAGCATACAAAGAAGGTGGACGTCACAACCAATTAGAAGCAACAAGGTTCAAAAAACAAGAGGGCATCAACCTGAAAGGGCTCTGTGCACAGGAATCTGAGGATAAATGGCCATCTCACAATGATTAGTTAACTCACAGAGCAGGTTTCCGGAGGCAGCTGGGAGAGCTGATCGACAATGACACAGCCTGGAAACTGCTTTCACAGCTCTTTCCCTGTTTGGCTCAGAAATAAAGAGGGAAGTTGCAGAGGAAGTCATCCAGGAGAAGACTGTGTGGCAAGTAGCTGAAGGAACTTGAGAATGGGTGACTCTGGACCAGAGAGGCATGGTTGCCCCATGAGCTATCTGAAGTGCTCATGTTGGGCATCCTCCTTGACCAGCTACATTTGTATTCACGGTCTGCGGCTAACAACAAATGCTTTCACAGTCGTGGTTTTATCTGATGCGATGACTGTGATGTATGCAGCCAAGGTAATATTCTTATTTGAGCACTATCCCCTGTTTTACTTTCTTAGTTTAAAAGATGAGGAAATTGCAGCTCAGGCAACTAAAGGAATTGCCCCAGGGGTCTCTGTTGTTGCTCAGTCATGTCCGACTCTTTGTGACCCTATGGACTGCAGCACACCAAGGCTTCCCTGTCTTTCACCATCTCCTGGAGTTTGCTCAAGCTCATGTCCATTGAGTCAGTGATGCTATCCAACCATCTCGTCCTCTGTCATCACCTTTTCCTCCTGCCTTCGATCTTTCCCAGCATCAGGGTCTTTTTTAAGGGGTCTCTGTAGTAAGTCAGATCTAGAGCCTAGGATTTCTTGCCTTTAGTTATTCATCTTTTCTCTATATCTCATTGTATATTTGTTCTGTGCAGTAAGGAGTAAAAGTCATTAGGAGAAAGAATTCATTTTGAACCAGGTCTGATATTGTTACCTCTGCATTTCTCTTTACCTTTCTACTATGTGGAGAAGGGGAATATTAAGGACCCATATCAGTAGGTTGAGTAATGATTCCCTAATATTGATCATATGCCATCTATCATGTCAAATGTTTCAGACACTCTCTCATGTCATACAATGACCCAGTGAAGTGGGTAGTTATACTCATGTTACAAATGAGTAGACTGAGGCAGGGAAAATTACTTGCCCAGGGTCACATATTGAGAAGTAATAATATGACTTAAGTCCAGGTTCTCCAGTGTCTGAGCTCTTACTTTTTAAAACAGCATTACTCAAAGTGTGGTTTTAGAACAGGCTGGAGTCTCTAAACTGTTGCCCGTCCTTGACGACAGAGGGACAAGGGCCCCCAGCCTCCAGGCCGTGTCCCTGTGCCTCCTGTCGGATCAGCGGTGGCAGAGATTAGAAATAAAGCGCACAATAAATGTGATGTGCTTCAATCATCCTGAAACCATCCAAGTTTGTCTTCCACAAAGGTGGTCCCTGGTGCCAAAAACGTTGGGGACCCTAGACATAGGGAGTTGTTCTCTCTAAGCATGCAAATCAACTGTCATTAGGTCAGATGACAAGTTCTATGGGGTGGGGGCAAAACTCTCCATGAAGAAAGCAGTGCATTGAAGTTCCTTCTGACCTAAAGACATCTACTTGCAGGTAGGCAATAGACGTTTTGGAGATTGGCACTTTTGGTAACATTTCCCTGAATTTTACTACCTACTCACTGCATGCCAGAAGCAATCACGTTGTAGATTCCACCTTCATTCACTATTTTTTTTTTTTTACAATATAATCATTTGATATTTATACATATTGGAAAAAGATTGACACAATGTATCTAGCTAACATGTATCACCATACATCATTATGGAATTGTTTTCCTTGTGATGGGAACGTTTAAGATCTAGTCTCTTAACAACTTTTAAATATAAAATACAGTATTATTAACCATAGCCACATGCTGTACATTATATTCATATTTATAGGAATATAAATGGGAATTTATGTTCCTATTTATTCCAGTTATGTTATAACTGGAAGTTTGTACCTATTGAGCCCCTGCACTCATATTGTCTCGCCTCAACCCCCTCCCTCTGGCAGCCACTACTTTGTTCTTTATACCTATGCATTCACTCTGTTTTGCACTGGCTATTTTCCACTTTGATCTGGAAAGAGAATGCTAAACTATGAGACTTGAAATAAATGAGACTTGATTGGACTGATTCATGTTTTTCATTAGTCTTTTTTGACTGACTCTATGTACCATGTGTACGAGCCCACCTGAGTCTATTCAACTCATTTGTAGTGTTTTCATTTCTACATATTAGGGACTTTTGAACTGTACATAAGAATCTAGACCATAAATGAGTGAAGGAACCACATCTCCATTCATTTTGAACATTTTTCACAGTAAGTTTGGTGGGTGCCCAATAAATTTCATGGACTTGCTGACTAACTGGAGGACATAGAAATAAAGGTGGGCTATACCAGGTTATATACCTTGTGGGTAAGAATTAGCATCTCTGTTGAACTGGCTATTTGATAGATCTTTTTGTGAATGATGGTGACCAGAATACGTCCATGGTCCTGTCTGCAAAGTGGCTTTAAACATTGCACAGGAGGTAGATGGGATCTCTAATGTAAAAAGAAACATTTCTACAAAAGATTGTTTTTATTATAGAGTCAGTTTCTACCCAGATATGAATGAAATTAATAAACTGAAGTTACTGCTTGGAAAACCAAGGTAAAGTGAAAACCATATCACAGGGTGACATTATAATCTATATTAAATCTAAGGCTTATTCTTCCTTTTTTTTTTTTTTTTTTTTTTGAACTGAGCAATGTTTTCTTTTCATAGTTGAAACTAGGACTCCATCTATTTCTTACAATCTTCTCCCTTTCTGGTTTTGGTTTTAAGTTTGATGCTTCAGGCATTTCCTGAAACAGAATCTTAAGTCTGGAGAAACCCTTAGGCTCAACTAAAGGGAAAGGCCAGTCCCTTTTCCTTGCAAGCTATGGAAGATCCTAACAGTCTGTTAAGTTGCTCAACTGGAAAACAAAGGAAGTGAACCAGTGGAAATCATTGGTTAATTAAATTCATGGAGACATAAATAACACCCCATGTTGATACAGGATATATATCAGCAGCTGACTTGGGAAGAGATTTCAGCAGTTGTCTCTCTGGCTAAGAGTCAGGCTGTGTCAAACACACGCTGACCTTCTTCTTCCTGTCTTCCTCCTCGGCATGTTACCAGGTTCATTAATTAGTGCAAAATTTTTGTTCATTTACCAATCTGCTTTCCTGAAAGCAGGGGCTACGTATGTCCTATCCCTGCTGAGTATTCAGCACTTGGCTCTGTGGCTGCTGGCATGGAGTAGGAGCTCACTCAGTCTGCTGTGGTGTTAAGTGAGCCTGGAGGAAGGAACAAGAGAGTTGGGTCAGGATGATACAGGAAAGGCGCCAGGAAAAATGGAAGTTTGTGAAAATATGCCTTCCCTTCTTATTGCTGGCCTTAAGGGAAAAGCTGAGCAAAGCAGACTCCTGATCTCATTTTCATATCTGCCGTAGAATTCTCCTCTGTGCCTTTTTGAATAGTGGCGCCTCAGTATACGTAGGGGAACTGGTTCCAGGACCTCCTATGGACAATAAAATCTGAGCATGCTCAAGACGTCCATGATGCAATTGGCCTTCTATATCGGCAGGTTCCCTATCTGTGGGTTCTGCATCCATGAATGTAGGGGTCCCACTGTATCATCTTCCTAGTTCAAGAGCAGCAGTTGGCTCTGAAAGTGAACATGCAGTTTGGTTCAGAGGATTACCTACAACATGTACCTTGCAACATGAATCTTATCTTTCAGTGGCATCTGAAAAAACAACAGAAAATTCTCCATTTGCTCGGTGCTATTTCCCATTATTGTCTTTGGGAGTAGAGGGATAATACAAAGAAGTTTTATAATTGAGAAAGACTTTCTTACTCAATGACACTGGAAGCTTGGACACTTGGTGACTATGAGATGAGCTTTGCTAGAGTTTAACGTCATGGTTATTGATGGGGTCCATCTCTCTTACTAGTCTCTTATTCTCCTTTTGCCCTTTGTTTCTCTGTGAATTTGGGGGAATACTGTTCAGACTACTATGGGCAGTCTGAATACTGTTCAAACTACTACAGCCAGTGTGCTTTGTGTTCGTGGTGGGCTTGAGACTCTGCCTTTAGTCTCTACTGGGCTCTGTTTCTTATTTCTTTTCCAGTTGGACTGAAATCCTGAACATTGGCCTCTTCATAACATGGCTTAGAGAAGATAGTTGGCCAGATGGGATGGTCATGGAAGTGGGAGAGGTCTGTGCTATAGGTGCATGAGGGAGGTTTCTAATCTGTAGGAGATAGAAATTGGGTGAGCTGGACATTTAGCTTCTGGGAGGTAGTGATGACTCAGCTCCAGGGAATGGGACAGAATAGTGGGAATACAGACCTGGAAAGAACTGGATTTGGAGGAAGAAACCCCACACTCAGATAAAGCAAGGGAAGAGAAAATAATCAGGAGCTGAGATTCTGAAACTGTGATATAAAGAAAGGTTTGTCATGAAGGAACTGGCAAAGAGCTGGGTAACTGGATCAAAGATGAAGGTCAGCATGTGACCAACAGATGACTTGATGCTTAGCTGGAGAACATGTCTGGGAATTTCCACCATTCACCAATGTACCAGTGGACTTTCCTCCTTGAGGCTGGCATTGCTGTCAACTCAGGGGGCTAGGAATAGCCAGCCTAGTAACTGGATTATTTGAATCCTCATTCCTGTCTCTGGGTTGGTCAGTAACTCTGATGTTCACTCAAGCCCTGCTTCTTGATGTTATTTTTCACCTCTGCATTGTCCAAATTTAGCACACTGCCTGGCACATTTCTGTTGAACTCACATTCTGCCTGTGCCACCCATTTTTTCATGACCTCTGAACTTTGTGCTATACATTCTGTTCTTGATTTTTAAAATTACCTTCCACCCCTTAATCAAAGTTGTTGAGCACTTAGGAGGAGAGGTTCAGCATTTCTAGTCTTGGTAGGGGAACATATTCTGATGTAACCATATTTCTCTCAAGCTCTGAGTCCTTCTTAATATTATAAAGGGAGTGCTGAGGTTTACTATAGCTGTATGCAACCTTTTCAAAGCATCAATGGCTTGCCATCCCAGAGTCAGAATGGAGGTGAGCATCTAATGTAACCCACGAAGTGCAATCCCTCTGACTGCATCATGTGAACAAAGTCCATAACCTCTCAGTTTAGACATTAACAAACTCCAGGTTTCAACTTTGGAAACTCTGTTGTTTCAGGTGATTCTGTCTAGATGGAAGTAACTAACTTCTTGCATTAATAAACAACAGTCATAAATAATAGTATTAATGCTTAACATCTATTGTACCCATTTTAGAAGCCTGGCAATAATATCATAGTCATTTTATGTGAGTTAGCTATTCATTCTTCACAGAAATTCCTTTTAAACACCACTAAGCCCATGTTACAAGGAGAAATGAGATTTAAGAGCGTGAAGTTGTTGCTTTCAACGGTCATGCTTGGATTATTCAATTTAGCAGTGTGCCAGCCACCGTTATGTCCTGTGGATAAACAAAAGTAGGTTAAAACATGGATTTTGTGGCATTCACAGGATCACTGGGAGGGCAGACCTGTATTTATGAACTGATGATAAACATGATGTAAGACATGATGTAATGAAGTTCTAAACTGAATGAAATTAAGCGCTAAGATGCCTGGTATAGACCTAGTGGTTCTCACTGTGGTCCCCAGACCAACAACCTGGCAGTTTGTTAGATGAGCGAAATCTCAGACCTTACTCTAGGCCAGCTAAACCATAAACTCAGGCTGGGGTCCACTGCTTTTTTTTTTTTTTTAATTTATCTTTAATTGGAGGATAATTGCTTTACAGCATTGTGTTGGTTTCTGCCTTATGTCAAAATGAATCAGCTATAGGTATACATATGTCCCCTCCCTTTTGAACCTCCCTCCCATCTCTCACCCCATCCCATGCCTCTAGGTTGTCACAGAGTACTGGGTTGAGCTCCTTGCATCCTACAGCTAATTCTCACTAGCTAGCTATTTTACATATGGTAATATATATGTTTCTATGCTGCTCTCTCAATTCACCCCTCCCTCTCTTTCCCCTACTGTGTCCACAAGTCTTTCTCTATGTCTGTATCTCCATTGCTGCCCTGCAAATAGGTTCATCAGTACCATTTTTCTAGATTCCTTATATATGTGTTAATATACAATATTTGTTTTTCTTTTTGACTTACTTCACTCTATTAATAGGTTCTAGGTTCATCCACCTCTTTAGGACTGACTCAAATGCATTCTTTTTCATGGCTGAGTAATACTCCATTGTATGTGTGCATCACAACTTCTTTATCCATTCATCTGTTGATGGACATCTAGGTTGCTTCCATGTTCTAGCTATTGTATTAATAAATAGTGCTACAATGAACATTGGGGTATATGTATCTCTTTCAGTTATGGTTTTCTCAGAGTGTATGCCCAGTAGTGGGATTGTTGGATCATACAGTAACTCTATTTCTAGGTTTTTAAGGAATCTTCATACTGTTCTCAATAGTGGCTGTATCAATTTATATTCCCACAAACAATTCAAGAGGGTTCCCTTTCCTCCATACTCTTTCTAGCATTTACTGTTCATAGATTTTTTGATGATGGCCATTCTGACCGGTGTGAGGTGATACTTCATTGTAGTTTTGATTTACATTTCTCTAATAATGAGCAATGTTGAGCATCTTATGTGTTTATCAGCCATTTGGTGTCTTCTTTGGAGAAATGTCTGTTTAGATCTTCTGCCCATTTTTTCGATTGGGCTGTTTGTTTTCCTGATGTTGAACTGTATGAACTGCTTATGTATTTTGGAGATTAACCCTTCGTCATTTGTTTCTACTACTGTTTTAACAGGCTTTTCAGGTGATTCTAAAATACTATAAATGGGAACTACTGGTAAACCATAGGTGTTAAGGGCAGTGCATTAGTTTCCAGGGCCTCCCTAAAAATTGCCACAAACTGGGTGGCTTAAAACTAAGTCTATTCTTTCACAGTTCAGGAGGCCAGAAGTCTGAAATTAAGGTGTTGGTACAATTGGCTCCCTCTGGAGTTTCTGAGAAAGAAACGGGTCTGATGTTTCTTTCTGAGCTTCTGGTGGCTCCCCGCAGTCCTTGGCATTCCTTGTACCTGTACCACTACAGTCTCTGACTCTGCCAGCATGTGGCTGCTCTTGTGTCTTTTTTATGCCCTTTTCTTATAAGGACACTAGTTATTGGATTTAGTGCCCACGTTTCTCCAGTGTGACCTTAACTAATTACATCTGCATAGATCCTATTCACAAATAAGATCCCATTCTGAGGTTCCAGGTCGACATGAATTTTGGGGAACACTGTTCAAACTACTACAGGCAGTTAAGATAAAGAGAGTTAGGTTAAGTGGAACTTGAGGGAAAAACTTTAGGAGTGATCTGAGTGGTTGAAATGAGTTAAATAATCAAATGGTGAGGTCACTGTAGGAGTGAAGGCTAGTGAACAAGCATAGGCAAGTTCAGAGGGGATCATGATGCTGGGGTGTGGACTTGGTTGAAATTAAAACATGGGTGTTGATCAGCATATATAAACAGCTCATATAACTCTATTAAAAAAAAAACAGGCAGAGGAACTGAACAGACATTTTCTAAAGAGGAAATACAGATGGCCAAGAGGCACATGAAAAGATGCTCAATATCACTAATCATCAGGGAAATGAGAGATCACTCACACAGGTCAGAATGGCCATCATCAAAAAGAACACAAATAACAAACATTGGCGAGGATGTGGAGAAAAGGAAACCCTTATATGCTGTTTGGTGGGAAAGTAAATTGGTGCAGCAACTACTGTGGAAAACAGTATGGAAGTTTCTCAAAAAACTAAAAACTGAAATACCATATGACCCAGCAATTCCACTGCTGGGTGGAATTTCTGGGTATATATCCAAAAAAAAAATTATATATATATATACACACATACTCTTGGGTATATATCTGAAAAAACCCCACTAATTCAAAAAGATACATGCCTCTTAATGTTCATAGCGGCATTGTTTACAATTGCTAAGATATGGAAGCAACCTCAGTGTCCAGAAGACATGGTGTATATATCACACACACACACATACACACACACACAATGGACTACTACTCAGCCCACAAAGAATGAACTTTTGCTGTTTGTAACTACATGAATGAACTTGGAGGGCACTAAGCTAAGTGAAATAAATGAGAGACAAATAGTATATGATATCACTTATGTGGGGAATCTAAAAAATAGAACAAACCTATGAATAAAACAGAAGCAAACTCACGGATACAGAGAACAAACTAGTGGCCACCAGTGGGGTGAGGGAAATGGGGAAATGAGGGACATTATAAGGGTGGGAGAAAAGAAAAGGGCCATCATGGGATTGTATGAAATCCTGTGTGTGAAACTTGAAAATTGTTAAGGACTATAGAATTTAAAGACTCTTTCATTTGATAAAAAAGTAAGTAAGATGAGTATTGATGTGGTAATACATTAACATAAATTAGTAATCTCTATTCCCTTTATTCTCTAATGTAACTAAACTATTTGTTTAAAACTGCTTGCCAACTGATGGTTTACATAAAAAATCACACATGATATACTGATAATTTCCATACCACCTTTTAATAAGAGAACTTGTTGGGATCTTTAATTTGATCTAGCATTAGCTAAACAATGGCCCTGAGTCATGATTTGATACATAAAATTGCATCAAATCCTTCCAATGACTTTTCCATTAGTGCTCAAGGTATTAAGTCATTTCAGCTTCTGCTGAACTTATACCAGTTACATTCAAGAGTTCTCAGCTCTTACAATATTGTCTGAAGTTTGAAGGTAATCAATATCTTTATCAAACATGTCACAAAAAGTTTATTGGAATGCCATATTTGATTAGGTCAAACTTAATCCTTCAGGCCAGAATAGGGGAAACACAGCTCTGTTGATGGAATGCCTCATTTAAATCTAAAGTTTAAATAAACTTTCTGTGCATGAGTTTATTTCTCCTTAAAATGGGGGTATGATAAAGGATGTTTATAGCATTCAAATAAGTTAATAATGTGGTTAGCATGGTTCATGCTCTGTATGTGATCATTCTATTATGGATAAACTGTTAGTGCTCACAATGAGTGAGAACTCAGAAGGAGTACATCAAGGCTGTATATTGTCACCCTGCTTATTTAACTTATATGTAGAGTACATCATGAGAAACGCTGGGCTGGAAGAAGCACAAGCTGGAATCAAGATTGCCGGGAGAAATATCAATAACCTCAGATATGCAGATGACTCCATCCTTATGGCAGAAAGTGAAGAGGAACTAAAAAGCCTCTTGATGAAAGTGAAAGAGGACAGTGAAAAAGTTGGCTTAAAGCTCAACATTCAGAAAACGAAGATCATGGCATCTGGTCCCATCACTTCATGGGAAATAGATGGGGAAACAGTGGAAACAGTGTCAGATTTTATTTTTTTGGGCTCCAAAATCACTGCAGATGGTGACTGCAGCCATGAAATTAAAAGACACTTACTCCTTGGAAGGAAAATTATGACCAACCTAGACAGCATATTGAAAATCAGAGACATTACTTTTCTAACAAAGGTCCATCTAGTCAAGGCTATGGTTTTTCCTGTGGTCATGTATGGATGTGAGAGTTGGACTGCGAAGAAAGCTGAGCACCGAAGAATTGATGGTTTTGAACTGTGGTGTTGGAGAAGACTCTCGAGAGTCCCTTGGACTGTAAGGAGATCCAACCAGTCCATTCTAAAGGAGATCAGCCCTGGGATTTCTTTGGAAGGAATGATGCTAAAGCTGAAACTTCAATACTTTGGCCACCTGATGCGAAGAGTTGACTCATTGGAAAAGACTCTGATGCTGGGAGGGATTGGGGGCAGGAGGAGAAGGGGACGACAGAGGATGAGCTGGCTGGATGGCATCACTGACTCGATGGACATGAGTTTGAGTGAACTCCGGGAGTTGGTGATAGACAGGGAGGCCTGGCATGCTGCAGTTCATGGGGTCACAAAGAGTAGGACATGACTGAGCGACTGAACTGAACTGAACCCATTAAATGGAGGTGAAATTCAATGGGAACAGTGTAAAGGGGTTCCTGCACTCAGCAAGCTACCTGACCTAAGCCTCCTCCCTCAGGTTGTGTCTGCTATCTATGGCCTCCTTCCTGTTTCTGGAGTCCTGAGTAGAACCCACTCGCCTGGTAGAATCCACTGTGCTTGGCCAGTGTCTGCAGTGGACCCTATTGCTGCCAGCCTGCCTGCTCTTCTATTTCTCCCCATTGAACCTAGAGTCTCTTACTACCAAAGTCTCCTAGAGGCCACTGTTACCACCAGTAGCTACAAAATATCAACGCCCAGGGAGAGTAGGCTGGTGGTGAATGGTCATAGCTATTGGCCTACAGGATTCAGTAGCAGGTGCCACTGTCAGAGATGCCCTTTTTTCCTGCGAGTGTTTTCAACTGCTCTGGCAAAAGCCACACAAAATCCATGAGTTTGGGGGGACTGATTGGCAGGAATACTGATGAATTAATCAATTTATGTTGGAGGAGGCCTAGAATAGGTCCTGGCGGTCTTCTGGTTGTGCCAGGCATTTAACTTCTTGGTTGCTAGATGGTGGGAGGGTTGAGGAAGAGATTTGAGGAAAGGGCCCATTTACCTGCACAGGTGTGTTGCAGTGTCTTAACAATGGGATGAGCTACACTGCTGAGTCTTTAGGCCTGGACATGGAGAAGATGCCACTATGCTAATAAGGCAAGGCCATTTTCTAAAGCCAGTGAGGTTGAACTCTCTCCAGTGGGTACCACAGAGTCCTTGTTGGCAGCCCATTTCAGTCTTGGATTCAAGCAAAACAGAGTTCTAAGCCAAGACTTATCTGAAAAAAAAAAAAAAATGTAGCTGTTCTTCCAAGGAAGGCTTTTGCTTCAAAATGTTCTTTTTTTTGTTTGATGTTTCCTCATTTATCTGTTGGCATCACTCTTTGGGAGGTTAATGTGAGTTCTAGAGAGAAGAGACTGGATCGCCATTTTTAAGCCTTTGCAGATATAAAATCTTTTCTTGGTAATGATTTGTATTTAAGAAATTTATTAAAAATTATCCAATGAATGCTTTGCAGGTTTCTTTTTCTTTCTTTCTTTCTTTTTTTTTTTTTTTTAAAGAATGAGACTAGGAGCAAAAAAAATGACCCTTAAACTAGGTAAATATCTTCCCAGTTTTGGGGAGACACAGTTAGTCCTGAGGCTACTAATTGTCTCCTATATTAAAAAATGCTGGCTTCTCATTGGGACATTGGATATTAACCTGAACACAGAAACTGCTTGATTGACACCAGTTCTCCTTCTGTCCCCACTCTCTGGCTGTGCAACACTCTGGAAGTGCAAGTGAACTGAAGACTTTTAGGAGGTGCTTATTTCCCAGAAGGCCAACACAAGCCTTGATATCCCTCCAGGCAACCTTGATTCCAGGTTGTGATTCATCTAGCCTGATTTTTCTCATGATGTACTCTACATATAAGTTAAATAAGCAGGGTGACAATATACAGCCTTGATGTACTCCTTTCCCAATTTGGAACCAGTCTGTTGTTCCATGTCTGGTTCTAACTGTTGCTTCTTGTCCTGTATACAGGTTTCTCAGAGGCAGGTAAGGTGGTCTGATATTCCATCTCTTTAAGAATGTTACACAGTTTGTCATGTTACACAGTGAAGCAGAAGTAGATTTTTTTTTTTTAAATTCCCTTGCTTTTTGATGATTCAGCGGATGTTGGCAATTTGATTTCTGGTTCCTCTGCCTTTTCTAAATCCAGCTTGTACATCTGAACGTTCTCAGGTTCAAGTACTGCTGAAGCCTAGCTTGAAGGATTTTGTGCAAATCTTGCTGGTGTGTGAAATGAGTGCAATTGTATGGTAATTTGAACATTCTTTGACATGGTTTTCTTTGGGATTGGAATGAAAAGACCTTTTCCAGTCCTGTGGCCACTGCTGAGTTTTCCAAATTTGCTGGCATAATGAGTGCAGCACTTTCACAGCACCATCTTTTAAGATTTGAAATAGCTCAGCTGGAATTCCATCACCTCCATTAGCTTTGTTTGTAGTGATGCTTCCTAAAGCCCACTTGACTTCACACTCTAGGCTGTCTGACTTTAGATGAGTGATCACACCATCGTGGGTATCTGGGTCATTAAGATCTTTTAAGCACCATTCTTCTGTGTATTCTTGCCACCGCTTCTTACCTTCTTCTGCTTGTTAGGTCCTTGCCGTTTTTGTCCTTTACTCTGCCTATCTTTGCATGAAGTGTTCCCTTGGTAGCTCCAATTTTCTTAATTTAGATCTCTAGTCTTTCCCATTCTATTGCTTTTCTCTATTTCTTTGCACTGGTCACTTAAGAAGGCTTTCTTATCTCTCCTTGCTATTCTTTGAAACTCTGCATTCATTTGGGTTTATCTTTCCCTTTCTCCTTTCTCTCTTTTTTCCCCTCAGCCATTTGTAAGGCCTCCTCAGACAACCACTTTGCCTTCTTGCATTTCTTTTTCTTGGGGATGGTTTTGGTCATCACCTCCTGTACAGTGTTACAAACCTCCATCCATAGTTCTTCAGGCACTCTGTCTGCCAGATCTAGTCCCTTGAATCTGTTCATTACCTCTGCTGTATTATCATAAGGGATTTAGGTCATAACTGAATGGCCTAGTGGTTTTCCCTACTTTCTTCAATTTGAGCCTGAATTTTGCAATGAGGAGCTGATGATCTGAGCCATAGTCAGCTTCCGGTCTTGTTTTTGCTGACTATATAGAGCTTCTCCATCTTCAGCTGCAAATAATATAATCAAACTGGTTTCAGTACTGAACATCTGGTGATGTCCATGTGTTTAAATGGACATCATTTAAACTCCTGTGTTTAACATCAGTGTTAAACTCCTGCCTTTTATGATAGAAGCTCAGAGGGAAAAAAAGAGTAATCTTAATTTTGGCAAATAACTTACCCAGTTTTGTCACAGCTGTCTTCTTGATGCTATTATTAATTATCGATAGCATTGTGAGTGGCTTTTTACCATTCTGCTGGTCAATTCCCCATCTATAACATGCGGACAGAGCATTCGTCTTATGGGGCTATTGTGAGGATAAAAAGTAGTCATCCTTAGCCTCGCAAAAGTTTTTTGTTGTTGATTTTTTTCTTTTTCTGGAGAACCTCAAACCCACTTTCACAACTTAAGAACCATTGTGTGCATGAGCGTGGTTATTTAGTGCTGTATCAGTCAAATATTGATTCAGAAGACAGCATTCCCATGGTAATTTGAACAAAGAAAGTTTATCATGAGGAATTACTAACTATTGTGGGAGATTAAGGGGCTTCCCTTGTGGCTCAGCTGGTAAAGAATCTGCCTGCAAATGCCGGAGACCTGGGTTCGATCCCTGGTTTGGGAAGATCCCCTGGAGAAGGGAAAGGCTACCTTCTCCAGTATTCTGGCCTGGAGATATTCCATGGACTGGGGTCGCAAAGAGTCAGACATGACTGAGCGACTTTCATTTTCATTTTCACTTTCAGGGGAATGAGAGATTGCTTAGTAGGAGTAAAGGGAGCCCTAAAGAAGGTAGGAACATTAGATACGAGGAACAACCGCTACCCTAGGGCTGAGCTAGTGTTTGAGTAAGAGGCCCCCTGCACCTCCTGACAGAGCCAGACCTTGCTGGTGAGGACACGGCTGTGACTCAGTGAACGGCAGAGGTGTTGCTGTGGTACTATGCTGGCAAAACTTGCTAGAAATCAGCCTCTGGCACGGGTAGGCAGTGTCCCCTTTCTGGTGCTGGAGAGAGCTGTCACAGCGAGCTATCTCCCTGGAGGCATTCTGCTGTAGGACTTCTCAAGTGCTGCTGACCACTGTGGGCTACAGTTGTCTAGAATTCAGGAAGCTGCCTGCACTGCAGGAGCTGGGGAAGCTGATGCTCTGCAGTCAGCTGGAGATGGGAGAATCTGTGCATACTGTGCAAGTCAGAGGCTGGAGCAGAAGCTGAGCATGGGGAAGCTACCCCAGCTGCAGAAGCCTGCCCAGTGAGCATGCCAAGCAGAAAACCCCCTTCCTGCTCAAATGTCTCGTCAGCTCCCTCTGCTGACAAAGTGTGACAACATGCCAACTAGGAAATGAACACAAAGGCTCCAACTTAGTTTTCACAGAATGGGTAATGAGGAGTGATTTTGCAAATGAAATGCAATAAAAACACCCTGGGATGAGGTCTCCTTGAGTAATCCACAGTAGTAACTAATGCTTAGCGCTCCCTACTAAATACTTGCTTTTCCCTTTTGTGTTTAAGCTTATAATTACTTGTCTTTTTGAGCTAATAGGTATTATAGACTGTGTAATCCCTCACTAGGATGAGCCCCCATAGTAACAAAATATGGGTAGTGCCACAATAATACATTTATTACGCCAGAAAAAGAGAACTTTTTGGCTGTATTACTTAGTTAGAACATTCCTTTAGGATGGACTTTGTTAGAGGTACAAACAATAGGATGCTCCAGCTCACAAGTATTTTTGTAATCTGATAATAGCCTTTTAACCTAATGCATCATTTTGTGTGGGCTTCTGTTTTGCATTGTTTGGAATGAATTAAAGGCATTAAATGAAAAGGAGAAGCAAATTAAGTTTATTCTTTGGACAATGTGGAGCCAAGGAGGATTTTGGGTGGAATTGTGATGTGGTTGAAGAAATTCTGACAGAAGGTCAGCACCATACTTGGCTTGTGGAAAGTGCTTAATAACTGGTGGCTACTTGGCCTGTTCGTGATGTGGCTGTCCTCTGTGTCCTCTGAGTGATGAGTGGTCACCCTCTGACAGAGGTCACAAAAGAGCCCAGGTAGAAATAATTGGAAGCAAAAATCAACCTCGTTCCCCTGCTGCCCCACCCCCATACCCCTCTCCTGCAGCATCAACTAAATACAGCTAGTTATTAATAGAAGATGGGAGGACACAGTGAATTCCTTGGTCCAGGCCCTGCCTTTAGCCTCTAGAGCTCATTTAGGAGTCTAATTAGACCAGAAATACCTTAGTCATTGACCCAGGAGTAGAGGTGGGAAGAGAGGGCATGATTAATTTAATGCCTGGAAATGAGGGGGAGACAGACCAGTGCCACCCAAGGTCAGTGAGCAGCTGTGAGCATCTTTTCATCTCTTCATAAGTCACTTCACTGTGCTTCCAAATGAGGTTTTAAAAAGTGGAAACACCAATGAGCATTTTATTATTTACAAGTTTTTATTGAAAGCCTTGTTGCATATGAGGTGCTGTATAAGGTCACAGATGGAGATCCTATAGCTTCTAGGTAAGAGCTGAGGTCTTGAAGGAGTGTTAGCAGGCCCACAGACTGACTTATGCTGAGATGTGTATCATAGGTGTCCTTATAGCATAACTGGGATCCGATGCCACCAACCCATGAAAAACACCTTCTCCATGGTTATCTGTGACCTCTTTGTGCTTAAATCCAAAGGATCTGATTGTCTGCCTTTGTTTTACTTGACTTTTCAGCAGGCTTTTCTTGAATTCTGAGTGTTCCTTCTACATCTTAGGCTTCTTCCATGTCTTCTCTCTGACACCTTTTCCCTGTGTATCCTGTGTATCTTTTAACTATTTGTATTCATCATGGGCTTTCTCTGGCTCTTGCTGTATATTTTTTTCTGGGTTGGTTTAATCTCTTTACAGTGCCTCAATTACCATTTATCTATTGGTGATGATACCCAAATTGAAAACCTAAGTCCATTTCATTTTCTTCAACTTCAGTCCTATTTACCTAACTATAACTAATTGGACATCATGCCTTGAAACACTCACAGGTATTTCACGTGCAACTTGTTCTATACTGCTTCTACTCTAATCCCCCCATTTGTGGTAAGTGGTACTCCCATTCAAATAGTTGTCCAAGCCAGAAACCTCACCATCACCCTTGACATTTACTCTCCACCTTCACCTAATCAGTGGCTGATCATGCTGATTCTGTCTCTTTAAGAGCTCTTAAATGAACTACTCTTTGTATCACCATGGAACTGTATCAGTGGGGACCACCTTATCTTTCATCTTCATTATTACAACAGCTTGACTTAATTCACAGAAATGTTTTGCCATTTGCAAAAAGCATCATGTATGGCTCTACAATTCTTCAGTGGCTCCCTGCTGTCCTGGGATCAAGTCCTGGCACTTGCATGTGGTCCACAAGCCTCTTTATGAGTGGATCTGTTTCCTTTTCTAGCCTGTTCTCTCATTGCTCCAGCACCTCTTTGAGTCCTCTGTTCAGCTATATTGAACCCCATCAGTTCATTAAGCACACCATTCTCTGTGCTAAAATCTGGGCCTCTGTTTCTCTGCTTCATTTGAATAACTCTCACTTCTCCTAAAGGACTCAACTTAGATGTATTTCCTCCAGAAAATCTTGACCCCCACCAGGACTTGATGTGATCACACATGTGGATCCCATAACACCCTGTATTTACCCTTGTCGTGTTGATCATGAAAGTGAAAGTGTTAGTTGCTCAGCCATGTCCAATGCTTTGCAACCCCATGGACTGTAGCCCACCAGGCTCTTCTGTCCATGGAATTCTCCTGGCAAGAACACTGGAGTGGATAGCCATCCCCTTCTCCAGGGGATCTTGCTGATCCAGGGATCGAACCTGGGTCTCTCGCATTGCAGGCAGATTCTTTACCATCTGAGCCACCAGGGAAGCCCATTGTGTTGATCATGGGCCCTCTTAATAACTATGATCTCCCTCAGCACCATATAATTTACAGAATCATTGAGAAACTTAATTGTTTTTGTTATGCCTCCTTGATCCAAGGGACTGGGTGATGTTGCATCTCAAAGGAATAAGTACTGACTGAATTTTAGATAGTTTGTCATCCTTAAGAGGGCTGTGTCTTCCACAGTAGGGGAGTACCTCAGCTACTGTATCAACACAACTGCTATTGTAAGCAAAGGAGAAATTATTAGGAGATATTAAAAAACATGTTCTGTTAATGTAACTCTATTATCTAATTCAGGGGCTTTGTTTCAGGCCTCTTCTAGCTGCTTTTTCCAGTGGGTTCTTGACATATTGTGTGGTACAACCCATCTGCTGGTGTTAGAAAAGGGGAAATGCAGTAGAGCTGGCTTCAGAACAAACTGGACCAGAAGTCTGAAGTATCATCAGAACTGACCTCTCTTTTATTTTCTGTTTGCTTCTCTGTGTTCATTTGATTCTCTACTCCTATGTTTTTTTCATCATGTGATAAAGGAAAGTTCAGACTTAAATTGTCCAAGGTTAGTTATCATGGAGGAAAGAAAGAAGCCATCGGGTCCCACCCTCTTCCCTGATGTCACTGGCTTGCTTGAGGCACGTGACTCTGGCGTGGGCCAGTCAAGGATCACGTGCCTAATCTCTTTGGTTAGACAGAGAGGTGTTTCACAGAAAAGTCAATGGAATCACGAAATGAAGACCAGAAACCTTGGTGGGAAACATGATGATTGAAAGGGATGTCTATGTTTAAGACTTTACCATTCCCCTACATTTCTCTGCCAAAGGAACAGGTTAAAGACACAGGATTCTGCCAAATTAAATGACTAGAGAATGGTAATAATTGCCAAAGTGGAATTGCTGTCTAAACCTATGTTTTTCTGAATACCTTTTTTTCTCTGTCACCCACTCTGATTTTTTACAAAGTTGACTAGCTTCTCCTTATGAGAAGACAGAGGAATGATTTCTTCCCGCTATATCCAATTGAGTGTCATATTCTTCTTTTTTAAGGGAACCCTGTAATGAAACATGTATTATCTGCAGGGCAAAGGAATCACCCCAGGTGTCTAAATGTTGTGGGGAAGTTGTGGGATTCAAATCTTGCTGCCGTGAATAACAGGATGGGATTACTTACTTTGAAACTGCTTCCTAATTCACTTTTGATGTGGGAAAGTTCACGCCGACCTCTCTCTTGCCTGGTTACTTGGTTTGTAGGTGATGAAGTGGTTTTGGCAGATGATAGATGAGTAATGTGACAAGACAGTGGAGGCCAATACTATCCTTTAAAGTGATTGAAGACTGCAGGATTTGAAGGTTCTGCCTAAATTTCATTCACAATTCTTGTGTATTTTTGAGTCATACCTTATTGTCCCCCTGCACCTATAAAAAATAGAGCTTTAGCAATTCTAATTTTTACAATGGAGTTTAAGATGTTCACATGAGTATTACGATCAATTACTTATTACAATTAGCACCAAGTATTGAAACTGTTTAATTTGAATTGGCTATATGTTACTTTGAGCAAAGTTTACAGAGATAAAGATATTGGTGATGATAACTGACAATGATGTTGATAGTTGGTATAGAAATTACCACTACTTTTACTTTCTATTGTCTTTTTGTGATAAGTGTCTTAACCCATAGGATCCCTGGGGGAACTCAGCCATGAGAATTTGCCTTTCAGATGTCTAGTTACCGAGGACACAATTGACTGATGGTCCCAGCTGCTGTGTTCTGAAATCCAGTGACTTCTTGCCAACTGCATGCTTCCCTTGGGCTACTCCAAGCCAGCTGAAGAGTTGAAGGGGTACTTAGGAATCAATGGGAGACAGTGGACTCCTTGATGGCCTTGCTAAAATTTTCTTAGATGTGCACTCTTGTCTATGACCCTTCTACCCAACCTTTCTTCCTTTTCTTTTCTTCACTTGGGGTCAGTATCTGCATCCCAGTCTGCTGGCTCTCCCAGCCTCTCCTAAGTCCCTCCCCATTTTGTCTCACACATGTTTCCTCTAATAAGCCCATTTCTTACAAATTGTGATAAAATACATAGCATAATATAAAATTTGCCATTTAAACAGTTTAAAGTGCACAATTCAGTGGCATTAGTTATACTCACCATTTTGTACAACCACCACCACTGTCCATTTCCAATTTTTTCCATCACCCAGAACAGAGACTCTTTGCCCATTGAGCAGTATTCTCCATTTGAATAAATTCCTTACTCATTTAATTATGACTTGCCATCTGCTCCTCAGAGTGCCTTGACCAATAAACTCTTATGAAGATTACATCGCAGCACTGTTTATAATAGCCAGGACATGGAAGCAACCTAGATGTCCATCAGCAGATGAATGGATAAGAAAGCTGTGGTACATATACACAATGGAGTATTATTCAGCCATTAAAAAGAATACATTTGAATCAGTTCTAATGAGGTGGATGAAACTGGAGCCTATTATACAGAGTGAAGTAAGCCAGAAAGAAAAACACCAATACAGTATACTAACGCATATATATGGAATTTAGAAAGATGGTAACAATAACCCTGTGTACGAGACAGCAAAAGAGACACTGATGTATAGAACAGTCTTATGGACTCTGTGGGAGAGGGAGAGGGTGGGAAGATTTGGGAGAATGGCATTGAAACATGTAAAATATCATGTATGAAATGAGTTGCCGCCAGGTTCGATGCACGATAGTGGATGCTTGGGGCTGGTACACTGGGACGACCCAGAGGGATGGAATGGGGAGGGAGGAGGGAGGAGGGTTCAGGATGGGGAACACATGTAAACCTGTGGCGGATTCATTTTGATATTTGGCAAATCTAATACAGTTATGTAAAGTTTAAAAATAAAATAAAATTTCAAAAAAAAAAAAAAAAAAAAAAAAGATTAAATGAGATTTTCAAGGCAGATACTGTCTTTCTATTCCAGATGAGGACACCGAGGCTCTGAGGGGTTGAGGACACCGAGGTTCAGAGGGTTGACTAACTTGCAGTAAATCACACAGCTAGTCAACGTTTGAGTCAGATGTGTGATTCCAAATTTCATGTTCTTGAATGTTGCCTTCTGATAACAACTGATCCAGATATGAGCCTCAGAAAACCAAAGGCTGCAATGGGGAGGAGGCAATCGGGGTCAGCTGGGAATATACTTCTATGATCTGAGAGGCTCTGCCTAGGATTAAGCCTCCAGAGACAATGGTCTTCCTGCCCCATCCTGTTCCAGTTCACAGCGTCCCTTCCTCATAGCTGTGGCTTACAATCTGGGGGCATGGTGCCAAGTCCTTCATATACATTACTTCATTTAGTTCATATGGAAACCTTTGCGTCTGCATTCCTTTCCTTTCCTGATAAGCAACTGTTTGAATCTGCCCTTTGGAACTTATGGAAGGTCAAGGAAGCTGAATTCAGCCTATTTCTTATGAACAGTATATGGGGGACCTAGAAAGGATTTGTACCTGGGAGAGCCCCACAGGGTCCTGCTCCATTTCCTGTTCACCAGGTACTTGTTTGGCAGTAGAATGAAAATCACTGAACAGGTGATTCTGATGATGGGCCAAGTTGTATATTCACAGATGTGGCTCAGGCTCTCAATTTTATTTATGAACAGATTGATGAAATATTGCTCCCTAGATGGCATATAGCAAATTATTGGCAGCCCGGGGAAACCTCAGGGCCCTTATGTATCAGTCCAGTATTCTCTTCACAATTTAATACTTCTTTGAGCAGACTGACCATTTCATGCATACCTGGTTGAAGCTACCAGTCATTGGCTTGTGTTTGTGGTAATTTAATCCCAAAAGTTATAGAGCCTCTGCTCTATGACTCTGAGCTTCTTAAGGGCAGGGGATATGTCTGTTCATCATTTTATCCCTAGCACCTAGCATTCCTGCTGCTGCTGCTGCTAAGTTGCTTCAGTCGTGTGTGACTCTGTGTTACTCCACAGACGGCAGCCCACCAGGCTCCCCCATCCCTGGGATTCTCCAGGCAAGAACACTGTGCTTGGCAAATGAAAAACGCTCAGTAAGTGAATAACACTGAGAAGTCATGAGTCAAATTTTGGTCATACTACAATTTCTCTCACTGAAAATGAAATATACATCAGTATAAAGGTCTGTGAGATCCAGGAGATTTTTCAGGCTATGGCTACTTTGAGGGTTAAGGTCACGGGATCTGTAGTCAAATATACCTGGATTCATGTCTGGTGGTATCATACTGAGCAAGATTTCATTCAAATGTGCCTCAGTTTTCCTCATCCGTGACATGGGGCATAATAGTAGGTGCTACACAGGGCTTGAGAGTCCCTTGGACTGCAAGGAGATCCAACCAGTCCATTCTGAAGGAGATCAGCCCTGGGATTTCTTTGGAAGGAATGATGCTAAAGCTGAAACTCCAGTACTTTGGCCACCTCATGCAAAGAGTTGACTCATTGGAAAAGACTCTGATGCTGAGAGGGATTGGGGGCAGAAGGAGAAGGGGACGACAGAGGATGAGATGGCTGGATGGCATCACCGACTCGATGGACGTGAGTCTGAGTGAACTCCGGGAGATGGTGATGGGCAGGGAGGAGGCCTGGTGTGCTGCGATTCATGGGGTCGCAAAGAGTCAGACACAACTGAACGACTGAACTGACTGACTGACTAACACAGGGCTTGGCTTTAAGGATTAAATACGATAAGTATTTATAAAGGGTTTAGCTTAATGTCTCAAAATGTGGTAAGTGCTCAATACTTACTGATTTTCTTATTTCTTTGGATTGATCAAATACATGGACATAGGAAACTGTTAGCAGAGGGAAGCCCATTAGATTTAGGTCCTAGAGAATAACTTGGAGAGGAAAGAGAGTGTATAGATTGAGACATTTGGGAAAGGTTTCTTGGGGGAGGAAGTGCTTGATACAGTTTCAAGGGAGAACTGAGATTTTCCTGGATTGGAGAGAGAAGTCCAGGGGATACTAAAGGCCTGAACAGAGGCATGATGGCCTGACCACACCTAGCATTCTTGGGAAACAAGAAAGACCATCACTTTCCTGTGGTGAGGACAATGAGGGGAACATCCCTGGCTAGTGAGTGGGGATGTTGTTAGGCAGAGACTTGAAGTCATTGTGCGGAGGGAGGCCTCAGAGGCCTCCTCCTGGAGGGAACTGTCAAGCACTGTAAGCACCAGTAGGAAAACTCCTTAGCAGTTTCCTTTCACCTAAAAGTACAGTGTGGCTTTCATCTCATCAGAACTGGAGGAGGGTTTTCTCTCAAAATGGCCTTGTTCTTGAAGGTGCTGTCTGAATAAGGAGTGACCAGCATATTTCAAAAGGATGATTCAGCTCTCATAAGAATTTTCATGTTCCCCTTCCCTCCCCCTGGACACTGAGGTTTTACCCTGCAGGCTTAGGAGGAGGTCTAGAAATAGTGAGGCTCATAATATGAATCACATATTCAAGGCCTATCAGCTGCTCTTCACTGTGAAGACATGGATGCTCAAGGCTGTTTTTGAGAGATGGATGTCTTTGTGCCTCTCCAGAGCTTGTCAACAAACTCCACCTCTAGTTCCTGGGATTCACATGCTTGACACAGCGCTGGTTGTGCATTCCCAGCCCTCTTTATAGGAGCTCTCCTTCAATCTTGGCGGTTTGCAGTGCGCTGGGGGATGGTATCATTGAAACGGGGGAATCTGTCAGTGGCATAGGAATATGCTTCCATGCCTCTGTGTATTTTATGTGTGGATCCTTTTTCAGGATGGTTCATGCTACCCATCAGTTCCTGACATTGTCATACACACCCCCCCCCCCCCCCCGCCAAAAGACTTATGTGCACATAGAATGTTGTACTAATTAAAGAAGCTTTTTAGAGACTTGTTTCTTTCTGGTCAGTGAGCGTGAATATAGGGTGGAGGAGTGAATGCCTCCTGTGCATGTGTGGTCAGTTGTGTCTAACTCTTTGTGATCCCATGGACTTTAGCCCACCAGGCTCCTCTGTCCATGGGATTCTCCAGGCAGGAATTCTGGAGTGGGTTGCCATTTCCTCCTCCAGGGGATCTTCCCAACCCAGGAATTGAACTGGAATCTCCTGTGTCTCCTGCATTGACAGGCAGATTCTTTTACCACTAAGCCCCCCGGGAAGCCTGAATGCCTCCTATCCATCACTTATATCCATTTTCCCCAGAACTGTGGAATGATAAGCCTTAAAAGGAAGTGAAGTGATCTTTCAGTTCATCTCTCTGCTGCCACCAGGGTTAGCTAGATGGGATCCATAAAACAAAACTGGGCTGAGGATCTGCTCAGCGCCACATCAGCTCTCTGCTTGATGCTGGGGATGGAGAAGAACATAAGATGTCAGTTAGAAATTGAGCCCTCACTCACAGATGAGTGGTGGAAAACTGTGAACCATCCAAATAAAAATAGCAGTGGACAGCAAGAGCTCTAACAGAGCAGAGCGTAGTGAACGTGGCAGCCTAATTCCCATGACTTTTTTTTTTCTATTACAGGGTTACAAAAACATCTATCATTTTTTTCTTTTTATTAGCCCACATTTTTATTCATGACAATGACAGGATACATTGTAAAACATTCCCCTTTTCTGGAAAATTAATCTGAGCATGCCTTCATTTCTTCATATCCTAAGCTGGAAAACAGATCTGTTTCCTCTGTTCTTTGAGCATTGACAGTACGAATGAAATTTAGGTCACTCTAGAATTTTCCTTGGTAATTATAATCCTATGAATCTGGACAGAATTTTATCTCCTCCCACCCCAGGTCACTTTTCCTGGTGATGACTCAGTACAGACACTTGACAAATGTTATCGTGTCCAGCAGGGGAAGCAAAGTACAGATGGATTAGTCTCTAGCCCTGTGCTCTGCATGCAGGGTCAGGACCAAGGTTGATGAGGATTTAAAACACTCACATGCCTCTCACACAGAGAGTGGGCATAAGAAGCCAAGGCTGGGGATCAGAACAACCTGGTTTGGAATTACTTTTCTTGACTCTTACCACTACTATAGCATATGGGCAATTATCCACCTTTTCTAAGATTCCATTTTCTCATCTATAAAATAGAATAATACTTCGTTTGTACCTTTACTTTGAAGATGCAATGCCAAAAGTAATCAAAGCATTTAATACAGTGGCAGACATGGTAAAGACTCTTTTAAAAGTGTGTTCTTAGTCGTGTCCAACTCTCTGCAGCCCCATGGTCTGTAGCCTGCCAGGCTCCTTTGTCCATGGGATTCTCCAGGCAAGACTACTGGAATAGGTTGCTATTTCCTCTTCCGGGGATCTTTCCAACCCAGGGATGGAACCCACATCTCCTGCATCGTCCTGCATTGGCAAATGAACCTTTAAAAGTAGCTTGTAATTGTGTTGAGAAACATAAGGACTTCCCTGGTGGCTCAGACGGTAAAGCGTCAGTCTATAATGTGGGAGACGGGGGTTCAATCCCTGGGTCAGGAAGATCCTCTGGAGAAGAAAATGGCAACCCACTCCAGTACTCTCACCTGGAAAATCCCATGGACAGAGGAGCGTGATAGGCTATAGTCCATGGGGTTGCAAAGAGTCGGGCATGACTGAGTGACTTCACTTTCACTTAATGGTGTTGAGAAACGTTAAGTCTTCTGATGCACAGTTCAGTATCTTGTACTCCAGACTCTGCTACCTCCCTGATTCCTTGATTGCACTGTGGTGTGGAGGATGCTTCTGTAACTGCAGGAAAGATGACTGAGGAACGTTGGTTTGGAGTTCCCTTTGGCAATCAACGGTAGACACTGGCACTTATGAAAATAAACCCTGGAGTTCAGATGATCTGTTTTTCTTGTGATATGACATGGGCCAAGTCATAGACAACATCTATGAGCTTCTACTTGTTTGGTAAGGAAGTAATTCTTTTTTTTTAGGAAGTAATTCTTATCTCACAGGCTTTTATAAGGATTGAATGAGGTGAAGACAAAACTGCTGGAAACCTGGCAAGACCTATTTCTATGTGTCAGGGAAGAGTAGCTGTTGTTAGTATTTCTACCCATATCATTTCTTAACCTCTATTTGCCTTCCCTTGACTGCTGCAGGAAGACAATACTATCTTTCAGGCTTATGCAAAACAAGGAACCAGTTTTCGGCCAGTTCTAAGGGGTGGCAGTAAGAGGATGCTGTGCAGAGTTCCCAGCTGGGGCACGCTAGAGGTATCTGGTAGTGCATCCTGACCACTCCTCTCCGTGGGTCTGTTAGTGCCTTCTCTGGACTTGTTCATCCCCGGGACCCTAAGGCCCTCCCTCCCAGGGAATTTTGTACCCCCATACCCCACAAAAAATGCCCACAGCACGAAATCCTCTGGCATTTGTACTGTGGCATTTCAAGCCTCTGCCCAGGTACTCCCTGGCATGTGGCTCTGATTGACAAGATTACTAATCCATTGTAATCATATTTTCATAATTAATCCCTGTGAGGCTGGGCTGGCTGCTCTTGCCCAGGTAAACTCCTGCCTGCTGTTGATTGTTTTTGCCAACTGTCACCTCCCCAGGAGTGGAGCTGGTGGACCAGCACTCACAGGTGTTCTTAAGAATTGCGTTTGTATAATCCCTATCTTCCCTTTTTGGTGCTTGGCTGCTGGGAATCTTTTCTTGATAAAAAGTTATAGTTGATGACTCCACACCTTAACAGATACCAAAAATGGCTTTAGTTTTTCTGTCTTCTGGATCGCACACTGCCCATTCCCCTTCTGTGGCTCCTTCCCTTCCATCCCCCTGGCCCTCCTCCCCCAGTCTCCCTGCGGCAAGGGCGAGGGCGAACTTCAAAGGCATTTCTGAATAAAAGAACACACTGCGGGACATCAATTATTTACCAGGCAAAGTTTTGGCAGGCACAAGGGCCTTTCCATGTTTGTCTTGCTGAAGCCGCCGGAAGGGCGCTCTTGAAGGTTGTGCCCTGTCCATTCACACTGACCACTTCGGCCGCTAAGGGTGGGTGAACCCGGGCCCCTTCCCCTGCACCCTGGCACTGATGGGATCAACAAGCAGTAACCAGGGTGACGATTGCTCATCTCAGTAGAAAGTTAAAGGTGTTCTGTTCTTGATCTTGCTTAATCCTTGCAGCACCTTAGGAAGTAAACACTAGCCATTCTCTCCTTGTTAACAAATAGATGAGGAGTCAAGGTACAGGAAAGTTGTCTTGCCCAGGGTCCTTCAGCCAGAAGGCAGCGCAACTGGGACTTGAGCTGGGCATGTGTTCTCCAGAGCTGGTGGCTGTAACCACTGTGCTCCTTTCTGTGTTGACTGTGAGCTGGACATGCCAGGAACCTGGATGATCAGGAGGTGGTGGCAGTGTCTTTGGAAAGTAGGGAGTCAGAAATCTTCCTGGAGGAGTTCTTGAGGACAGGGCAGCTTCTTAGTCCTTTCTTTTGTAACTGGCAGTGTCACAGGAGAAAACTGCTGCAGGACTAGCGTGAGGATGTGTGGTACAGTCACTGTGCTCAGATGCACCGGTACCTACTGGGTGGGTGTACATTCTCAGACTCGTCAGCCTATGGCTCTTGTGAGGTCATCTCCATAGCGACAACCAGTGCATCACTGGCTCCGACTCTCATCCACAAACCCCGCCTAGCTGTTTCTTGGAATCACTAGGTGTTTTATATGTGGCCCACCACCAGCTACCCAAGTCAACTCTACTCAGGCTATGGGAAGGAATTTTATAGGGTTCTGTTTGGTCCCTCTTAAGCTGTGAACATTTGCAGAGTCTTTACGGAATGCCAGGTACAGCTAAGGATTTTACATTTTCTCATTTAATGATCTGTTCACCTCCTCTGGTTGGGCAAGCATCCTTATGTTCATTTCCTGGTGAAGAAGCCGAGGCTTGGCAGAATCAAGAAACTTGGCCAAGTAGACAACCAGTGGTAGAGCCACAATTTGAACATGGAGGGAAGGTCATACTGTTAGCTCCATTTTATTAAAATTAATTGTGTAAGTGTGTGTAAGATGGAGAGGCAGCACACATGGGCACCAGCTTCATGGATTGATGGAGGGATTGCATCATCAGTGGAGTATTGAACGTTTGCCTCTTCTTTTCTCAGTGGGCCTGTACCCATGCTCTATGCCTAAAGCTTGCATTTTTTTTTTTAATCTTTAAGTTTTTATTTTGTATTTGGGTATAGACAATTAACAATGTTGTTACAGTTTCAGGTGAACAGTGAAGGGACTCAGTCATATATATACATGTATTCATTCTCCTCCAACCTCCCCTCCCATCCAGGCTGCCACATAACTCTGAGCAGAGTTCCCTGTGTTGTCCAGTAGGTCCTTATTGGTTACCACTTTAAATATAGCAGTGTGTACATGTCCATCTCCAACTCTCTATCAAAGCTCATTTTTCCCCCAATGACAAGAACTTTTATTTCTTTTTAATAAAGCTCTTGTTTTTAATAGTAACTTTTAGAAACCATTGTTAAAACTTTGAAGTCCTTGTTGAATTTGAACACTCTCAGTTGCGGTTGGCACCTGCCAATGTGAGTTGGTATACCAACCTCAGGAGGGCTCATCTTTGGTTATGCACTCAGTGGGTTGCAAGTAAATTAAGAAAATCACACTGTAGATGGAAGAAAAACTGTTGGTTCCACACAGTGACCAAGGTCAAATTCCTCCAGAAGATCTCCTGAATACATCTCAGGAGTACCTAGGAGACTGCCTATGCAAAGCCAGTTGCAGTAGTGAATTTGCTTTGTTCAAAAAAATAGCTTTATCTTCTCAGCAGGGACCTCAGAGCTACAGCTCAAGGCATTGGAGTTATTGAGTAGAACATGGGTATTAATATTTCTTGAATTTCCAAGTAGGATGGTAAGCCCAGCAGTAACTGTTGAGGAAATTAGGGTAGACAGAGACAGGTTCTTAGCCTGGTTTTGGTTTTGAATACAGCGTCCACTTGGGACTAAGTTTAGAATATATACTCAAACAAAATGATTTCCTTAACAGCTTCAAATGATCTGTTAATTCGACCATAGAAATCGCGATGGCCTTCCCAAGCACCTAAAATGCCTCCTGAAATTGGGTTGTTTGCATCTGTAGGCTGCTTCAGCTGCGATCCAAGGGGAGGCAGTTATTGGTAATTGCCTACATGGTGTTGCCTCTTGACACTCCTAACTCGCATAATTTGCTCCTATGTATTTTGAGGTCTGAAGGTAAGAAGAAGTGCCTGAAGTGCTTATAAATAAACCCTCGTGTGTGTGCTTGTCTTCACAGTCCTCACTGATCTTTTGCCATTACTGATTGTGACCTTAGTAAGAATGGAGCAAATTCAACAAAAGTTTATCATGAATCTATTATATTCCAGGCAGTATACTAACATCCAGAAGCCCCGGCCTTAGGAACTTTCCAGTGCGCGGGGGTGGGGGTGGGGGGACACACATGATACAGATTCCTGAAGAAGAGGCAGAAGAGGCATTCTGTTGAGGTCCTGAAATGTGCAAATCCTCACTGTACATAAGCAGGAGTGTGTTCTCTGCCTGAAATGTCCTGTTCCCTCGCTAAGCTGCATATGGTTCAGTTCAGTTCAGTTGCTCCGTTGTGTCTGACTCTTTGTGACCCCATGGACTGCAGCATGCCAGGCTTCCTGTCCATCACCAACTCCTGGAGCTTACTCAAACTCATGTCTGTTGAGTCAGTGATGCCATCCAACCATCCCGTCCTCTGTGGTCCCCTTCTCCTCCTGCCTTCAATCTTTACCAGCATCAGGGTTTTTTCCCAATGAGTTAGTTCTTAGCATCAGGTGGCCAAAGTATTGGAGTTTCATCTTCAGCATCAGTCCTTCCAATGAATATTCAGGGTTAATTTCCTTTAGGATTGACTGGTTTGATCTCCTTGCTGTCTAAGGGTCTCTCAAGAGTCTTCTCCAACAGCACAGTTCAAAAGCATCAATTCTTCAGCTTTCAGCTTTCTTTATGGTCCAACTCTCACATCCATACGTGACTACTGGAAAAACCATAGCTTTGACTATACAGACCTTTGTTGTTAAAGTAATGTCTCTGCTTTTTAATATGCTGCCTAGGTTGGTCATAGCTTTTCTTCCAAGGAGCAAGCATCTTTTAATTTCATGGCTGCATTCACCATCTGCAGTGATTTGGGAGCCCAAGAAAGTAAAGTCTCTCACTGTTTCCATTGTTTCCCCATCTATTTGTCATGAAGTCATGGGGCCGGATGCCATGATCTGTTTTTGAGTGTTGAGTTTTAAGCCAGCGTCTTCACTGTTCAGTCACATATACCTCTCATACCCCCTTTTCATGCTTCTGTTTGCTCCAGGCTGCTCAGACCCAAGTCCTTGTCCAAGCCTGGGGGTTGGGTATGAGGTTGTGGATAGGCTCAAGGGTATCAAGATCATCAAGAGACATCATACTCCATTTCCCAAGCTTTTTCCTCTGGGTTTCCTCACACACAATTTTTATGGGCAATCCTAACTTTCACAGGCATGCCTAGAAGCTGGGCCTAAATTACAGTAAGTTCCCTAGGTGCAAATGAGTTCAAATCTGAAGAGCACATTCTTAAGTTGAAAAATGTTAGCCTAGGTACCTAGTTAATACAATCGGCCATATAATACTGTATGGTAATAGGTTCATAATACTTTTTACACAGTTAATATGTACATAAAAAATAAACACATAAAATGAAATATTTTTAATCTTATAGTACAGTGCTTTGAGAAGTACAGCATTATAGTACAACAGCTGGCATTCAGGGGCTGGCACATACATTCACATCTTTGGAAGTCTGCAACTTGAAGGTTCTTATGTAGGGGACTTACTGAACTGTGTTTGGGTATCTGTATATCTATACACATAGACACGCATGTGTAAAACACATATATACAGACATACATACAGTATTTTCTCACTCTTCTAAGACAGTGAGAAGAGCTTCCTTTGTGAAAAAAGAATGAAAAAGTTACATCCCATGTTGAAGAAGCAAAATAACTATCCAGCTCAGTTGTTGATCTACCACAGAATTGCTTCTGGGTTCCAGAGGATTAGCGGAATACTGGTACCATGATTCTGGATGTATTGAAACTCCATCATGGAAGCATTATGAGTGAAATATGCCCTTCAAATGGATGGGCTGGAGTCTCGCACAGGGGCATGTCCCCAATTCTGTTCAGAATACTCTTCCCCTCCCAGTTGAGGGAATTCCCTGCTGGTCCAATGGTTAAGACCTGGCACTTTCACTGCTGGAGCCTAGGTTTGATCCCTGGTTGGGGAACTAAGATCCCACATGCCACATAGTGAGGCCAAAAAATAAATTAGCACAATTGAATCCTGGTGCTGCTTAGCTCTGTTGTCACCTATTCTGAGAGCCTTTCCTTTTTCCCCAAACCAAAACCATTCCCCCATCCACTCTGCAATCTCTATTCTATTACCCTGTATCATTTTTTTTGATAGCTATGAAGTGGCTTTATTCAGATTCAAAGAGAAGCACACTCCACAGACAGAGTGTGGGCCATCACAGAGGACAAGTCTGGCTGCCCTGTATTATTTTTAATGACCCTTATCATTGTCTGGAATGACCTTATTTTATTCCTGCACTGATTGATCTCCTTTCTGTCTCCCAGCATGCTCCCCACCCCACACTAGAAAGAAAATGCTGTAGTGTTCTTTTCCTTTTTGTTTCTGCTACCTGAAATAATACATAGCACATGCATACATGCTAAGTTGCTGCCGTCGTGTCTGACTCTCTGTGATCCTATGGAGTATATAGCCTGACAGGCTCCTTTGTCCATGGGATTCTCCAGGCAAGAATACTGGAGTGGGTTGCTATGCCCTCCTCCAGGAGATCTTCCTGACCCAGGGATCGAACCCACATCTCTTACATCTCCTGCATTGACAGGTAGGTTCTTTACCACTAGCACCACCTGGAAGCCCCACATAGCACATAGTTAGGGCTTAATAAGTATTTGTCAAATGAATAAGTGAATGAATGGCTTCTATCTCCCCAGCCATATTTTGGTTTTAGGTGACTGAGGGTAATAGACATACAATGTCTATCCCCTTAGACCAGACTCTTCCTTTCTGGGAGAAAACAATCGCCTTATTTAGGACGGGATATACACTGGCATCACATTCTATAGTGCAGAGTCAGGCCTCCAGCCCTGAAGAACTTACAGCCTGGGGAACTGGCAAGGACTATTTGGTAGTTGTTTTAGCTGCACTGACTCTTGAGCTGGGACATATTGGCCATTGTACTCATCTGCTGCTTGGTGGGGAGGAGTAGCGATACTGGCAGAAATGCCTTGGGAGATCTCTGACTGCTTTCTAGGAGACAGGGGCTGAATTCCCTGCAAGCAGAAGCTTATGTGAGGGGGCTGTGAATCCAGGGTGGGGGGGTGTGGTGTGGGGCGGGGCAGGGGGACTCTGTTCTCAGCTGGAACCTTGGCAGACCCTGTGCCCGTGACAGGCAAACAAGTCACTAAGGCAGCTGTGTCTAACTGTCAGAACCAAAAGTGTGTCCTTGTACACTTGAAGGTGTAAATTTTTTTTTCCCCTTCCCTGCTTGTTTTTCTTTTGCTCACTGATCAAATTTTTAGTTCAGACTCTCAGCCACGCTGCCTTGCAGACAGTCTGAAGTCACATTACAAACTAAAACTAGACATATTTTGCCCTTGTATGAAAATCAGATGAAATGGTTAACTTCTCTTAAGTAACAGAGCAGAAAATAATTCCTGTGCACCTGATCGCTTACAGCAGGGGTCCCCACCCTCTGGGCCACAGACTGGTACTATGTTAGGGACCAGGCTGCACAGATGGAGGTGAGTGGCGGACGAGTGAGCTGGATGAGCGAGCAAAAGCTTCATCCCCTCCCCATCAGTCACCCCTCACCCCTAGACGAGACCATCTAGTTGCTGGAAAACAAATTCAGGGCTTCCACTGATTCTGTATTATGGTGAGTTGTTTAGTTACTTTATTATATCTCACAATGTAATAATAGAAAAAAGTGCACAGTAAATGTAATGTGTTTGAATCATCCTGAAACTATCCCCCCTGCTCTCCTGATCTTGGAAAAATTGTCTTCCATGAAACTGGTCCCTAATGACAAAAAGGTCGGGGACTGCTGACTTACATAGACATCCCATATCCATTATTGTGATAAATTCTTAGAAAAACTCTGAAGCACCCATAGTGATCTTGTAACAGGTCGCAGCCCAGCACAACACTTAGCATGTGGCCACTGCTGTGTGCCATTACCTCAGCAATTTGGCCAGTTTAGGGAGTCCTCTAAATGTTTTCTCATTATTTGCCTGTGCCTTTAAAATGTCTTACAGAATTAAAACACAAGAATTACACGTTCGTAGTGGACCACCATCTAAAACTATATTCTGAGTTTGAGAAGACAGCTGGGGCATAATAAAAATAATTCTGGTCATAGAATCTCATTGCCAGGGTTTCAAGGTCCAGCCCTGCCCCTTTTCTAGTGGCCTACCTTGGAAAATCATCCTCTCTGAATCTCACGGTCCTCATCCACATGTGAGTGTGTGCTCAATCGTGTCCGACTCTTTGTGACCCCACGGACTGTAGCCAGCCAGGTTTCTCTGGCCAGCCAGTGGTTACCAGGGGACTGTTAGTAGTCATGTTCAGCCACTAGTTGGCATTGTAGTGGGCCCCTCCCCCAAGCGACCACCTGTCGACTAGTGACCAGTTAGTGGTCCTGCGGGAGAAGGCGATGGCACCCCACTCCAGTACTCTTGCCTGGAAAATCCCATGGATGGAGGAGCCTGGTAGGCTGCAGTCCATGGGGTCGTGAAGAGTTGGACATGACTGAGTGACTTCACTTTCACTTTCATGCATTGGAGAAGGAAATGGCATACTACTCCAGTGTTCTTGCCTGGAGAATCCCAGGGACGGGGGAGCCTGGTGGGCTGCCGTCTATGGGGTCACACAGAGTCGGACACGACTGAAGCCACTTAGCAGTAGTCCTGCTCAGCCATTGGTCGGCATTGCAGTGGGATCCTCCCCTAAGTGGCCAACTGTCAATGAGTGACTGTTAGTGGTCCATTCAGCAAACAGTTGGCAGAGTGGTGGTTGTCAGACTGAGAATGAGCTAAGAGGTGAATCCCGGCCTTCTCTCTGGGGGCCGTGGATCAGTGGGTAAAATGGGGGGCCCGGCTGGGGGCTGTGTCCTGCAGGGCTCCATAACCCTCACCAGGGCTACCCTCTGGCTTTGGCTCAGGCCTTGAGGTGGTGGTGAATCTCTCCCCAGTCCCTGCCTCTGTGACCTAATGGCAGTGGCCGTCTTCCTGAGACATAGTCTGAAGGACCTGCCCCCGCTGTATGGGTGGCCTGAGGAGCCTGAGGACCAGCTGGATCCTGGGCGCCTGGCTCCTTCAGTGATGACGGCTGGGCAGGGTCTGAGGACCTAGTGCTGAGGGCGCTGCCAACTGATCTCTGCCTCCTCTCAGCCAGGACTGGGACCTTGGAGAGTGAAAGTTGTGCCTTGTGACATTCCCTTCCTTGTAACAGTGAATAGCACTTGTTTGGTGGAGATTTATAGGAGCATTGTTACCTGATGATGGTCTGACGTTAAGAACAAAGGATCTGACACCAAAAAGTTCACAATAAGTAATCATGCCTCTCCCTCACCTTTCCTAGACAAGGGGTTTGCCAAAAGCTTTTGTGGAGTTTGGGATTTCTAAGGCATGAGTCACCAATCTCCTTGCACGGCCCTCAATAAACCGTTCTCTGTTCCAAACTCTGGTGTTTTGGTATTGTTTGGCTTCATGGGCATTGGTCACACAAACTTGTGTTTCAGTTAGTAAGCTCTTTTTATCTCCATCTTAAGTCTGCCATTGCAGGAGATGTGGGTTCCATCCCTGGGTTGGGAAGATCCCCTGGAGTAGGAAATGGCAACCCACTCCAGTATTCTTGCGTGGGAAATCCCATGGATAGAGAAACCTGGCTGGCTACAGTCCATGGGGTCACAAAGAGTCGGACACGATTGAGCACACACTCACATGTGGATGAGGACCGTGAGATTCAGAGAGGATGATTTTCCAAGGTAGGCCACTAGAAAAGGGGCAGGGCTGGACCTTGAAACCCTGGCAATGAGATTCTATGACCAGAATTATTTTTATTATGCCCCAGCTGTCTTCTCAAACTCAGAATATAGTTTTAGATGGTGGTCCACTACGAACGTGTAATTCTTGTGTTTTAATTCTGTAAGACATTTTAAAGGCACAGGCAAATAATGAGAAAACATTTAGAGGACTCCCTAAACTGGCCATGCAGCAACTCATGTGTGTGATTGCTTCTGGGTAGGTGTCCAGGATCAATTGTGCAGAGAAGTTTTCAGATTCAGGAAAATGAAGTAAAAGTTTTTTTTTGGTACTATAATTCTTAGTAGGCCCCAGGCTTGAATATCTTTACCATTTCCTTCCTAAAATGTTTCATCCTGTCCACTGCTAATTTTATAATGGAATTATATATGTGATAACTACCTTTGAGCATTGAACAGTTCCACAGTTCCATTTATATTCCCAAACTCTTCAACTATATAAAGCTTTTATTACCCCGAGGAAAACTTATTACAGACTTTATCTTTGTGACTAGTGCTCTGTGTGTGTGTGTGTGTGTGTGTGTGTGTGTGTGAGAGAGAGAGAGAGACAGAAAACATGTAGTGGTCATTATGCGTAAGGCTGTGCAAGATTCTTGTTGAGGCAAATGTTAGGCACAGTATCTACCTTCAAGGAGACTGTGTTCTAGTTGAAGCATTATTAGAAGATGAATAACAGTAACGCAGGATAGGGTGAGTTGTTTAATAGAAGCTTTGCCAGGACCACCTGGGCTTCACGAGAGACTTTAGCCTCATATCTGATGGGGCAGGGAGTTTTTGAAATGGGAGTTCTGAAATGAAATATACAAAAGGAGGTATATTTACACAGTCAGATACAGAAAGGGTATCCCAAGCAGAGAGAAGTAAGTTAACAAAGGCGAAGAGTCACGAGAACAAACAGACTTATTTAGAGAATAGTATATTAGTTTGATTAGAATTTAGACTCTTCCTAGAATAGTGTTTCATATACTAAAAAAAAAAAAAAGAATGGTACTGTTTAGCAGCGTACCTCAGTCTATTCCACCCACCCACACCTATTCGAAGAGACTCCATTAATCTGCATGTACACATGTGTAGTTGCTTTCAGTGTTGCATGGAAGCTAAGCAGCTTATGGAATACTGAATTAGTGTCGTTCAGAATCTCTTTAGTGGTGTTAATTATAGCTTATTTTGGTCCCCTTACCTGCTTATAGATTCCTGTAAAGATGTTAAGTGAAAGTGAAGTCGCTCAGTCATGTCTGACTCTGCGACCCGTGGACTGTAGCCCACAAAGCTCCTTCGTTAAGTCATAGCTAAAACAGTTATCTATGGAATTGATCAAAATTAGCTCATGAGATTTTCAGATCAGTTTATGGTCCATTGGGGGATTTTGGGGACCCGTCAATAGTCCATGGATCGAATTTTGAAAAACAGTAGCTAAAAGGGATGATGGATGATAAAGCAAATGATGCTATGTTGTAGAGATTCTTTCAGGCCAAAATGAAGGGCTGTACTTAATTGCCATTGAGGGTATTTGAATAGAGGAGTAGAGTTGAGGTTTTATTACAAGAAAGAAACAGTGCTTTGAAAGGATTGGAGAAGGGAGAGTTTGCAGTATAGATAATCAGGTAAGAGAGGTGATGCCTAGAGGTGTGGAAGTGGAAACAGATGATAGTGAACTTGCAGAGACAGAATTGACAACTTGACAAGTTGATGGGAAAAGATAGAACAGAAGGCTTGGCTAGTATGACTGGATACATTATGAAAATGGTGCCAGGAACACAAACTGGAAAGTTAGGTGTTAAAGCTCTTTCACTAGGGAAAACAATGAATTTAAAACAATTGCTGAGAAATTGGGAATGTAAACAAGAATTGTAGAAACTTCTGGGATATAGGTGGTGAATCACATGTGAATAGTGTTTTCCAACTAAAATTTTTGCATTGGATATTGGTTAACATTAAGGGACTGATGTCATAGAGCCACTCAGTTCCTTTACTGAGATGGATATGATTCATAGGGGATACTAAGGGTATCCAAGTACCTAGTTGGGGCTTCACAGGTGACGCTAGTGGTAAAGAACCTGCCTGCAAATGCAGCAGAGGTAAGAGACCCAGGATCGATCCTGAGTTGGGACGATCCCTTGGAGGAGGACATGGCAACCCACTCCAATATTCTTGCCTGGAGAATCCCATGGACAGAAGAGTCTGGAGGGCTACAGTCCATAGGGTCTCAAAGAGTCAGATACAACAGAGGCAACTTAGCATGTAGCATGCATAAGGGTATCCAAAGTTGAGACATGTCAGGGAGTATGTATCCTCCTGACAGCATTGCTCTGTTGCACAACTCTACGGGGTACCATTCACTTGGATAATTGTGAGTGATGTCCTTTGGATTTGTGCAGTATGGCAGCCTGGATTCTTGTTGAATGACTTCTTTTTTTGAATAGTAATAATTTGCTGTAGACTACTTTGCATTTAAAATAAATATAAGAGTTTTGTGGGGACAGTGCCATTTGGGCCGAGGTAGTTCTCCTGCCTCTGTCTCCAGTGCTTCATTCCCATCATTTTTATTTTCCTCACCATGTGACATTGCAATTTTGTTTCCAGGTCCACTCCACCCCTCAAGGGCCAGGGTAGGGAAGAACAGATGATGGCGGAAGAGGATGTCCCATTTTTTTAGCACGAAGACACAGGCTGCATAGAAGAGTAGCGGGGAATGTCAGGTTCTCTCGAGTGGTAATTGTCTAAAAGCACAAAGCTGTATTCATGCATCTGTATAAGATTTGGCCTAGAAAATCATGGAGAATCCAGGGCTTTGTTAATGGTGACAGAGGAAATGAAAAGCATGTCACAGTTTTGAGCTTATTTTGATAATGGACTGATACCTGAAAGAAACCTCTTTTAACTTTCAAATACCTTTGAGAAAGTTTATAGAGAAACTCCTATTTTTCTCTTGAGCAGAGTTTTTGTTTTATTGTAATTAATTTTTCCAGTTGAAGTATAGTTGTGTACAATATTGTTATAAGTGTATAATATGTGTGTGAAAGTGTTAGTTGCTCAGTCATGTTTAACTCTTTGCAACCTCATGGACTGTAGCCCACCAGGCTCCTCTGTCCATGGAATTCTCCAGGTAAGAATACTGGAGTGGGTAACCATTTTCTTCTCCAGGGATCTTTCTGACCCAGGGATTGAATCCAGGTCTCCAGTGTTACAGAAGGATTCTTTACGATCAGAGCTACCAATAGTGATTTACAATTTTAAAAGATTATATTTCATTTATAGTTATAAAATTTTGTCTATATTCCTCATGTTGTACTATATATGCTTGTAGCTTATTTTATGCCCAAAACGTTGTACTCTTAAAGTCCTACCCTGTATTTCCCTTCCTTCTTTCCCTCTCTGAACTGGTGCCCACTACTCAGTTCTCCACATCTGTGAGCCTGCTTGTTTTTTGTTTTATTAACTAGTTGTATTTTTTAGATTCCACATAAGTTATATTATACAGTATTTGTCTTCCTGTCTGTACAGTCAGGCTTTTATCAGTAACTAATATAAAGCAGAGACATTACTTTGCCAACAAAGGTCTGTCTAGTCAAGGCTATGGTTTTTCCAGTGGTCATGTATGGATGTGAGAGTTGGACTGTGAAGAAAGCTGAGCACGGAAGAATTGATGCTTTTGAACTGTGGTGTTGGAGAAGACTCTTGAGAGTCCCTTGGACTGCAAGGAGATGCAACCAGTCCATTCTGAAGGAGATCAGCCCTGGGATTTCTTTGGAAGGAATGATGCTGAAGCTGAAACTCCAGTACTTTGGCCACCTCATGCGAAGAGTTGACTCATTGGAAAAGACTCTGATGCTGGGAGGGATTGGGGGCAGGAGGAGAAGGGGATGACAGAGGATAAGATGGCTAGATGGCATCACTGACTTGATTGACATGAATCTGAATGAACTCCGGGAGTTGGTGATGGACAGGGAGGCCTGGAGTGCTGTGATTCATGGGGTCACAAAGAGTTGGACATGACTGAGCGACTGAACTGAACTGAACTGAATATTGTGATATGAATGAATTGGTCAAACCACACAATTCTTTGCTAGCCACCTGGGAGAAGGGCATGAGGTGATGAGTGGGTGCCTTGAAAAACAGCAAAAGAGTGACCTGTGTGAAGTTTTTGACTTGTCAGATAGTAGCAGAGGTGAGGGAGATAGTGCCTGCAGAGAACGGAGGAGCTCAGAAAGTTGAGGCTTTGGGCCAGCAAAGGTAATGTTGCCTACTTTTATAATTTTGGTAAGAGTTTTTTTTTTCTCCCTGCTGGGCCGGAAATACTGACAACTCCCTTGTACTGGTCTATCTGTATGTTTTACACCTGGCCCATGCCTCATACCAGTTCAGTTTTACAAACACCTTGAAGCTATTTCCTGGTTAAAGCCATGAAAGTTCTGAAAATTTGCCTCTGTTATTTAACAGAGATTAAAAGGTGATTCATGGGCTCATGAGGAGCTCCGAAGAACTAAACCTGCCAATGACTCATAGTTTAAAAGAAATTTTGTAAATAGGTTCAGGGTGACCAGTTCCTGGGGATTTGTGTGACTCTATCTGGCCCCAGGGTTCAAGTCACTATTTCTTGCCCTTTATTTTGGCTAGGCCATATGGATCTGTGGAAGAAAGGAATATTGAAGGAGTCCATGGGGTCTCTAAGAGTTGGACATGACTGAGCGACTTCACTTTCACTTTTCACTTTCATGCATTGGAGAAGGAAATGGCAACCCACTCCAGTGTTCTTGCCTGGAGAATCCCAGGGACGGGGGAGCCTGGTGGGCTGCCGTCTATGGGGTCGCATAGAGTCAGACATGACTGAAGCGACTTAGCAGCAGCAGCAGCAGGGTTTTTTTTAGGAGATGTGGCTTGAGGGAAGGCACGCAGGCTTAAACCAGGATGGGACAAACAGAATCTGATGTCTCAGTTGCCAAGTAAAACAGTGCTGAAAGTGAGATGCACAAGCTTTTTCTCTAGAGAGAATCAGTGGGATGATCTGAGAGAGGAGACAGGAAGCTTTTCTTTAAGGCTTATATCATGAGTTTCTTTATAATTTCCCTCAGAAGGGAAATTCTGACCAAGTACCTGCAAAGGCCTTAACAGCACTTGGTCACTCCAACTGGGTGGAGGAGATCCTGTGATGGTTAATTTCATGTGTTAACTTGACTGGGACATGGAACCAAGATGTTTGGTCAAACATAAACTTGGATATTTCTGTAAGGGTGTTTTTTGAACATGATTGACATTGAAATCAGTGGACTCTGGGTAAATTCTTCCATAAGTGGGTGGACTTCATCCAGTCAGTTGAAGGCCTTCATAAAACAATTGATCTCTGCTGAGCAAAAAGGAATTCTGTGGGCATACAGACTCTGGACCTTACACCTTTGGCTCTCCTGGGTCTCCAGGCTCACCCTGAAGATTTTGGACTTGACAGTCTCCGCTGGTGTGTGAACCAGTTCCTTAAAAATCTCTGTCTCTCTCTCCCTTCCCCCACAGTATTAGTTCTATTTCTTTGCAGAACCCCAATACAGATCCCACTAGGCATTCTTTATTTATTAGGATAGGATAGGCTATACTGTGGTAGCCAACAAGTTCTAAAACCCAGTGATTTAATACAGCAAAAATGCTCCTCACTTTAGTTGTGTGTTCACAGAAGGTGAGCTCAGTTCTCCTCATTCATGACCCACAGTGACAGTCCTCTTTGACTGGAAGGACCATAATCATCATGGCAAGGGGAGGGGACATGGCTGCCTCTTAAAGATCCCACCTGGATGTGGAAAGGCCACATCCACTCTTATTTCTTTGTCTATTGTCAGTCTTGTGGCAGCCTTTTATTTCAAAGGGGGCTATGGAAGAAGAATCCTGCCTAGTGCCCAGAAGGAGAACAGGAGCACTTTCTAAAGTACTCCCCAGTCCCTCACTTACTTCTTAAATGATGGTTATATGGGCATTTCCATGGGCCTGAGATTGGGTAGATGGACACTTGGACTATCTGGATAATTTTCCTGCCTGAGAAGAAATTCAACATAGAGGAAAGTGGAGCTGAGATGAATTCTGATAATATGCTTTTCGAGGTCCTGGATCCAGTTGTGTCTGAAGCTGCCCCTGAGTTCCAAGTGTTAGAAATAATACAACCCATCTTTTGGTTTCCTTGAGCTGGTTTGTATGGGTTTCCATCACTTGCTGTCATAAGTTTCTGGAGTAATACATGGATGATAGAAAACTAATTGATTTCTAGATTCTCTGACACACACTGGTCCTTGAACACCTGCTACCCTTTCCCATTTTAACACGTGTACTGGTCCTTGTGCTTAAACTTTGCCATTTCCTTCCTTTGACTAGCCAAAGCCTTTCTTCCATTCCATTTTGTTACTGTCACCATGACAAAGCGATACCCAATCTATGTCCCTCCCCTATCTTCAACCCAAATCAATCTTTCCTTCTATGCTATTGTAACAGTGAACTTGAACTTCTGTTGCAGTACTTGTCATACTCTGTCTTGTACTAACCAATGCTTGTGGAGCACTTACTGTATAATGGATTGCTTTACATTCCTACAGACATAAATTCTTTGATCCCTCATATAACCCTCTGGAGTTGGTACTGTTATTCCCAGATGACACATAGATGCAATTTATAGAAGTTGAATGATTTCCCTTAGATCAGCAGTCCCCAACCTTTTTGTCACCAAGGACTGGTTTCATGGAAGACAATTTTTCCATGGACTGGGGGCGGGGGGGATGGTTTTGGAATGATTCAAGCACATTATGTTTATTGTGCTCTTTATTTCTGTTGTTATTACATCAGCTCCACCTCAGATCATCAGGAAGTAGATCCTGGAGGTTGGGGACCCAGCCTTAGATCACATACCTGGAAGCTGGGATTTAGAACCCAGGAGACCTGGCCCCAGAACTCACAGCTTTTATCTTCATAGTTACTTTGAGACCTGGCTTGTCTCCTTGATTAGATTATGTATCCTGTCTGCTAGAAATCTTGCAGTCACATTGGGGATCACATCTAGCAAGTGTTCAGGATCTTATAGCCTGATATGTGGGTGCTAACTTCATTTCTAGCTTCACTTATGCTTCTTGTCTTAATTTCTCTCCTGATTTCTTCACCAACTTATTCTAAGCTTTATTTTCCCTTATTGTAGCATTTATGATTTTGTAAGCCACCTCAATCCTTTTTAGAAGGGAAAATAAATGAAGGTCAAATGCTAGATTGTTAGTTCCTGGAGGATAAGGACTGACAGGAAGGGAAAATTGTTGCTTCTACCCCTCTTACATTCTTGTGGTAGGAATAATAATAAAATGGAAACAAGACAGATTGACAGGAGAAAAAGAAGCACGTTTTAACTTGTGTACAGGTAGGTCTTATAGAAAAGGGACCTAAGAAGTGGCCAAAGCAGGCAGGCTTCATGCTTTTTGGGGAAAACAAAGCGATTTAGGTTTTGAGTGCTCAATTAGTGAGGAATCCAAGCAGAATATGGACTTGGGGTAGTGAATGAAAGAAGTTAACAAGATTTGCTTATACAGGCTGGTAGGCTAGAACTCTGTATCTCTGGTGATAAGGGTTTCCTTTTACTTCCAGCTGCAAAGAGGGCACATTTCACAGGGGAGATTAATTTGCTGCTTTCAGGGAGACAGGATGGTCAGAGTGTCCTCTTACATTGACTCTTTCTTAAGTAACTTTAACTCAAAAGAACCAGTATGCTATTTAGGCAAATTTGGGGGCAGCCTCCCCCAGACCCAACACAACCAATTTTGTTTAACATTTTCTCTAGGTCTTAGCTCTTGAACTCAGAAAATGTGTTTTGAATTTGCTTGAGGTAAAATCTCCAGATTTAGAGGATTAAGAAGTGTCAGGTATAAGGAAGGATTCTGTGGTGTGACTGTGCCTAAAATTTCTACCAGAGGGTGTAGTGGGGGAGTTGGCAGTGTGTGATGGGGTGGTGCTGTCCATAGGCTGTGCCTGAGAGAATAAAATAAGACACGGTACTGCAGCAGAAAAGAATTCACCTTGCTGCCTGGCTTTTTGGAGAGCTGAATATTTTACCTTAAGCAATATTCTGAATTCCTTGTGGAGACTCGAAACAGTGACTAGAAACTATTAATATTTTTGGGTCTCTTAGTCACCCAGGAAGCAGTAAGGTGCTAACTGGCAAGAAGGGCTGAGGTGTCTTTTATTACAGCCCTTCAGGTGTGAGACTTGTTGTTGTGAAGGAATGGATTCCAGTGGGAGCCACCCTCTCAGCCTGTTCCACATCATGCCCTCCTCTGAGAAAAATTAGAAACCTACCTTCTTTGATTGTGAGGCATTTCTCGGTACGGGCAGACACAACTCGAGCTGAACTGTCTGTGCTCATGCTCATTTACAGTTAGATTTAGGAAAGCAGCCACGTTTGGCCAGCTCTGGGAGAGCATGGCAGCTTCTGAGGAAACAGCTCTTCCCAGAGTGTGTGAAGAGCAGGAAAGGAAGACAAGATAGAAGCCTCAGTCTGATGGCAGGATCCTGCATTGCCGTTCTCTCAGAACCACCTCCATCTTTCTCCTCTCCTGTCTCTGACACAATGCTACTGTTCTAGCACTTTCCAAAATCCTGCAGTCTTTCAATTTTATCTCAAAACATTTCCTTGGATGCCTGCTGTGTGGTGGGCCCTGTGCTAGATCCTGGGGCTGTCAGGAGACATAGAAAAGCTGCTCTGATGGAGTGAATTTGTCATTTGGGGAATGACTGTTGCTAGTGTTTTGGGCACAGTTGGCTGACAGGGATCAGTAAACACCAAAATAGCAATATAGAGTCATTTGCATGGGGAATGTTAACTTATTATGTATGTATATATGGGTGAAGAGAGAGGAATATGGTGACCCATTTAAAAGTTCTTTACATCGGTGTTTCAAAATACTCAACTTTTAAATAAACCACTCTCTGTATTTAGCTGTCTGCAGAATAAAATAGATAGGAAAATAAACAGCCTGCTGAAGTTCAGAAACAATTCCTGCCTATCCACCGGCAGCATAGAAAGGACCATCTCTTGTGGCTATGTGGTTTATAGTTCTATGTACTCTTTACTGAGGTCTCTTCATTTCTGTTTCTTCATTATGTTTCTCTCAATCCCAGTTTTTTACCCATATGTCCCCCAATATATGGCCCCCTTTCAATATCAAGTCTTCTTTTGAGCTGCCTGTGTGAAGAAATAGGGGTGATCCCACATGGAAAAGATGGGAACTGTGGCGTTGAGTTCCAGCTGCCAGACTGCCAGTTGAGACTCAGACCAACAAAGGACATTGCCTTTGGTAGGATGGAGAGAAACCAGAATACAGCATGGAAAAACACTTGTACCATTTGACTAAGATCCAAAGAGTATTTGTGGACAGTGAGTTGCAAGTAAAATCTATTCCTCTCAAAGGTTATTATTTAGACAATAAAACAGTATCTCCGTGCTCACTTCAGCAGCACATATACTAAAATTGGAACGACACAGAGATTAGCATGGCCCCTGCGCAAGGATGACACGCAAATTCGTGAAGCATTCCATATTTTTAGGCTACAGTCATCAAGACAGTATGGTACTGGCACAAAGACAGAAATATAGATCAATGGAACAAAATAGAAAGCCCAGAGATAAATCCACGCACCTATGGACACCTTATCTTTGACAAAGGAGGCAAGAATATACAATGGAGAAAAAACAATCTCTTTAACAAGTGGTGCTGGGAAAATTGGTCAACCACTTGTAAAAGGATGAAACTAGAACACTTTATAACACCATACACAAAAATAAACTCAAAATGGATTAAAGATCTAAACGTAAGACCAGAAACTATAAAACTCCTAGAGGAAAACATAGGCAAAACACTCTCTGACATAGATCACAGCAGGATCCTCTATGACCCACCTCCCAGAGTAATGGAAGTAAAAGCAAAAATAAACAAATGGGACCTAATTAAACTTAAAAGCTTTTGCACAACGAAGGAAACTATAAGCAAGGTGAAAAGACAGCCTTCAGAATGGGAGAAAATAATAGCAAATGAAGCAACTGACAAACAACTAATCTCAAAAATATACAAACAATTCCTGAAGCTCAATTCCAGAAAAATAAACGACCCAATCAAAAAATGGGCCAAAGAGCTAAACAGACATTTCTCCAAAGAAGACGTACAGATGGCTAACAAACACATGAAAAGATGCTCAACATCACTCATTATCAGAGAAATGCAAATCAAAACCACAATGAGGTACCATCTCACGCTGGTCAGAATGGCTGCTATCAAAAAGTCTACAAACAATAAATGCTGGAGAGGGTGTGGAGAAAAGGGAACCCTCTAACACTGTTGGTGGGAATGCAAACTAGTACAGCCACTATGGAGAACAGTGTGGAGATTCCTTAAAAAACTGGAAACAGAACTGCCATACGACCCAGCAATCCCACTGCTGGGCATACACACTGAGGAAACCAGAATGGAAAGAGACACGTGTACCCCAGTGTTCATCGCAGCACTGTTTATAATAGCCAGGACATGGAAGCAACGTAGATGTCCATTGGCTGATGAATGGATAAGAAAGCTGTGGTACATATACACAATGGAATATTACTCAGCCATTAAAAAGAATGCATTTGAATCAGTTCTAATGAGGTGGATGAAACTGGAGCCTATTATATAGAGTGAAGTAAGCCAGAAAGAAAAACACCAATACAGTTTCAGTTCAGTTCAGTTCAGTTCAGTCGCTCAGTCACGTCTGACTCTTTGCAACCCCATGAATTGCAGCACACTAGGCCTCCCTGTCCATCACCAACTCCCAAAATTCACCCAAACTCATGTGCATCAAGTTGGTGATGCCATCCAGCCATCTCATCCTCTGTCGTCCCCTTCTCCTCCTGCCCCTAATCCCTCCCAGCATCAGAGTCTTTTCCAGTGAGTCAACTCTTCGCATGAGGTGACCAAAGTATTGGAGTTTCAGCCTCAGCATCAGTCCTTCCAATGAACACCCAGGACTGGTCTCCTTTAGGATGGACTGGTTGGATCTCCTCGCAGTCCAAGGGACTCTCAAGAGTCTTCTCCAACACCACAGTTCAAAAGCATTACGCATATATATGGAATTTGGAAAGATGGTAATGATGACCCTATATGTCAGACAGCAAAAGAGACACAGATGTATAGAACAGTCTTTTGGACTCGGTGGGAGAAGGCGAGGGTGGGATGATTTGAGAGAATAGCATTGAAACATGTATTTTATCATATGTGAAACAGATGTCCGGTCCAGGTTCGATGCATGAGACAGGGTGCTCAGGGCTGGTGCACTGGGATGACCCAGAGGGATGGGATGGGGAGGGAGGTGGGAGGGGGGTTCAGGATGGGGAACAGATGTACACCCATGGCTGATTCATGTCAATGTATGGCAAAAACCACTACAATACTGTAAAGTAATTAGCCTCCAATTAAAATAAATAGATTAATAAAAAAAAATCTCCATAAGCCTCAGTTACACAGCAGTGGGGGAGATAAAGGTACACTATTACTTTGCTGATGAATCATAGGCAGGAAAAGGATGGGATGCACCAAAAGGCTAAGGGAGTTAAAAAGAGGCAAGGGCTGAGGGAAACCAACAAGGATGATGCAGCACCTGAGTTCAAAAAAATGGTACCACTCTTAGCTTTGAAAGGTCAAGGGAAGAAAGGAACTACAGGAGTTTGGAGGAAGGAATAAGTACGAAATTCAGGAAATAAACTCTGATCTTACTCTCTGATTTCTTGCTGGTGTCTCTCATTAACTCACTTTATTAATTAGTAAAGGCATCCTCCCAGGACACAAAGCAGGATGGAGAAGGGTAGAGGGCACCTCTGGAGAGGCAAAGGGAAAAATAACAAATAGCTTGCCTATGGGGAAGCAAAATAATATAGCTAAAGGACAACAGAATTATCAATGAGAAGCTGTGAATTTTGTTATCAGCTCTGCCATTTACTTATCGCTTGGCTTTGGGAAATCATGCCATCCTCTGAGCCTCAGTTGCTAGCTATAGCATGGGAAGACAGCCCTTGGCGTGTGAGGCCAAAGAGTTATGAGATAGTACTTTACAAACAATGCTCAGTGAAGGGAGGGGTCATTATAAAAATCCATTAACAACACAGTTGGCATTTAATCCAATTTATTTTGCATGGGATGACTATAATTTGCCATGGTAAGATCCTCAGCTTCTGTCTTCGGCTTTAGAACAAAGCAGAAATAACCAGCTCATGACGACATCATATGAGTCTTTTCATCTTCACTTTAATGTGCACTCTGCAAGGTCCCCCTTTAATTCAACATGAAAAGGAGGGAGGCCACACTGAGTCATTAGTAGAGGAGAACTTGGGGGGTCAGTTCCAGCTGTGCTGCCTTGTCTGCCCTGATGAACATGGAAATGGTCTTTGGATTGGGAGCAACACATATCCCGTGGCACCATTGAGGTTGAGGAAGGAGGAAGCCATGGGTAAGTATTCTGTATATTTGTTAACATTTAGCCAGTAGTTGGCCCCTATCTCTAGAAATTAAAAATATCTTATCTTCCATACCTCAGTGCTGTAGATACCTACTAGAATATGTACTCATCCTTTGACTCTTCTGTAAAAATTCCCTGGAAAGCTCTAGCATTCTTATTGTTATGGAGTCTTTGAACTTGAGCTTAGGAGCTGGGTGCAGTTATCTTGACCACCTTTGTGAAGGAGCGGAGGAGCCGGTCTCCTGGGAGACAATGGAACAGCTGCATACAGAAATGAGTGAAGAGACTGGGAAACCCGTGGGAGAGGGCGACGGAGCGCAAGTGAGAATGGAGCCTGTGCATAAAGAGGATGAGGCCAGCACCTTTGATGCTGAAGTGCTCTGTTTTGGGTCTTGTCAGTTCATGGTGACTCACCACAGGAAGATCACTTTTCCCCCCAGCGTGGCTACCCTGGGGATGTCTGATGTCCGTATCTGAAAGAACCCTAAGAAACAAAGGCTTATAGTCATGGCCACCCTTGGGAATGTGGGAACAAGCTTGGGAAAACAGCCCACAGGCCCTCTCTCCTTCTGAAGAACTTTGTTTCCTTCTCTTGTCCCCTTCAGAGAAAACTCTTCACCCAGAAAATGGAAGGTCACGGCCAGTGGCTCCCAGAGGGAGTCACTCCTCAAGATTGAGAAGCGGGAAACCCTCTCTGCTGAATACATAGAAAACCTCTGGCCCGGTGCTCCTTCCAATTTCACAATTGCATGAAATTACCAATAAAAAACCCTCCTGCCATAAAACAGTGTGAACTTATCTACCTCCTGAGCATATTTACAATCAACGGCTTTAGAGTATCAATTAAATTCTCCACACATTACTTTAGCCTCTCTTTTAAACATCCTCTCTATGACTTTCTACACTCAGAGCAACAACAGAAATTATCCTTTAATTAAGCCAGTCCTATACCTTTCTCACGGAGAAGGCAATGGCACCCCACTCTAGTACTCTTGCCTAGAAAATCCCATGGACGGAGGAGTCTGGTAGGCTGCAGTACATGGGGTCGCTAGAGTCGGACATGACTGAGCGGCTTCACTTTCACTTTTCACTTTCCTGCATTGGAGAAGGAAATGGCAACCCACTCCAATGTTCTTGCCTGGAGAATCCCAGGGACGGGGGAGCCTGGTGGGCTGCCGTCTATGGGGTCGCACAGAGTCGGACACGACTGAAGAGACTTAGCAGCAGCAGCAGCATACCTTTCTCAAGCACTTGTGTGCATATACACATCCCAATTGAAGAAAGGCCTTGTGGTGTTTGCTAGTTCCAGTAACGGTCGTCTATTCAGTTCATTATTCTTCCTAATAATAATTGTAATAAAAAATCCCTCATGTGTTTACATACTTCTGGGTACAAAACATTTTCTCAGTGTTTGTAATTGTGCCATGAGGTAGAGGCCGCTGAGACTTTCCATTTTGTTTTACTTTTATTCATCTTAGTAGTGACACCTTCTGTGTATAAAGGGCTTAAGTCTTTTCCAGGCACTTGGTCATTTAAGCCATAGTGAACCCAAGGAAGTAAGTGTTGGTCATGTTTACAGATTAGAAAAATGGGGGCTAAGCAACCTATCAAATGTACTGTAGCTGGTAAATGGTGGGTCAGGATATGAAGTGGGATCTGAAGGAAACTTGCTCTTAACCACAATTCAACATAAGCAACTTGACATCCTTCAACCTGCCATTCTTTAGTCATCTTCACCAAATACACTTTTCATTAAAAATGATTTGTCTGATAATAGTCATTTATTAATCAAATCCACTCATCCACAATTCTTTTAACAAACATTTTAAAATTGCCTCCCATTGTGTTTGCATTATATGGCATATTTTTCTTGTTTTAACTTGTCAACTCTTAAAAAAAATCCTGAGTAAAGCATGACCACCCTCATTTCATAAAAGAAGAAATTGACTATCATGTTTTACTAGGCCAGGCTGCTAAGCACACATGTATACCTGTGGTGGATTCATTTTGATATTTGGCAAAACTAATACAATTATGTAAAGTTTAAAAAAAAAAAAAAAAAAAGATGTTGGGTTTGAACCTGGGCCTATCGGACTGCAAAACTGTGTTCTTTTCCATCACTGAGAAAACAGGGACTGGAATTGTTTCACCAACTGAACTGGATCTCACAGGACTCAACCCAGCTTCTTTCTAGTCTTCTTTCCACTGACTGCAAGACCTCTCCATCCTTATTTGCTGAATGAGTGATATGTCAGAGCCTGGGGAGAGCTATGTGGAATATCTTTATTGGTATTACCCCTTTGGAATGAAATGGACCAGTGATGGGACAATGTAGGGCTGTGTGTCCAGTGAGAGGACCCAGAGATGTGTTGTTCTTTGATTAGGAAGGTGGGGTAATGGGAATGGAAGGGCGAGTGGGAAGTGATGACCGGATAAAGAGAGGAGGGAAGTGTAGAAAAATAACATGAGGTCAAGAATGGGAAACTAGTATCTTGAAACATGCAGGCTGGTTACTAACAGTGAGTCAGCATGAATCAAGGAATAAGATTCAGGGTGAGAGAGGCTAGGTCAAACAAGCAATTTCTTTTGTGGTTTCATTGGGGGCTAAAATAAAAACCTCATCATTAACTAAACACAACACTAACATGAAGGGGTGAAATAATTTATCCTTAAATAACAGGCTGACCTATTCAGAATTGTAATTTTAATGTAAGACTAACCTTTGAAAATAGATCAAGTGATATAAATTATTAAGGATAAGACATTCATCAGATAGATGGTGTCTATTAGTAATTTTATGCATGAAGAGTTATCTCCTGGAGTACAGTTGGGGCTGCTTCTGCGAAGAAAAAAATGAAGAACCCAGTTACCCTTTCGTGACATGTGCAGCTGATTTTAATCAGTATTTCTCCTGTCAAGTGAAATGAAAAGACTGAAATATGATCTCTTCTGTGGATGTGCATTTGCTGCCTCCCACCTCCTTCCTGGCAGCTGCACCAGGAGTTCTACCGGCATGGAGAAGATGGAGATACACTTTTCAAGCAGTTTTTTTTTTTTTTTTCCAGTTCTGAGGGGGAAATATATAAGTTAATTGGTCAAAGCATAAAATGTTGGAGAATCTTCTAGCTACCTAGCACTAGGTTAAGTGTTTCATGAGAGAGGAAGGGGACAGTAGAGCCTAAGACACTTCTTATCTTCAGGGATGTAGACGATGTAGATTTGCAGGGACCTAAATTAAGTGGAGCCCTGCAAGTTCACTTACAGCTAAGTGAGTTTGAGCCTCAGTTTCATTTTCTGTAAAATAGATATAGTGTTCTTACCTTCCTCAAGGAGATGTTGTGAGAACTCACAGTTATGTCTGGAAAGAACAACTCACAGAACCAGGTATATATTCACTATATTCAGGTTAATAAATGTTGAACTATATAAAATTACTATTTCCATTCAACCAGTGTCTTAAGTTGGGATGTGGGTTGCTTTTCTTCCCCACCACATGAGCACCATTCCTCGAGGTATTTGTGGTTTGCCCTTTCTCTCATCTGTAGGCCCATGATGAGCATCCCAAGCTGTTGAGAAAGAGATTGTCTTTGTGAGGGAAGTTGGGTGGAGACAGAGTAAAGTCTCAGGGTCCAGAGAGTTGACCCTCCTAGTGGCTGGGGTCAGTGGAGGTTCCCTAGAACAAGGACAATGTGTGGAATTCCCATGGCATTGGCTGTGTAGGGGCGCACCCAGATGAGACTGGGTGGTCAGTGGGTTAATGCCCTAAGGGATGGGAGGAGGTGGATGCCTTTTTCAAGGGAAGCTCCAAGGTCCATCGTAGTGCCAGGGATGATGCTGATCACCATCACATGGCCCTTCCAGGTTCATGTCCTTTAACGCCAAGCTCCACTGGCCTCCCCTGCCTCCTGCTCCCTTCCTCCTTTCTTCTTTCCTCAGTCTACTCAGTCCTTATTTAGGGGATCAATAGGTCTAGTAATTTCTCTTTCAGATTTTTTTTAAGGACACAAGATTTGTCCCTAGTGCTTCAGGCCTTAGATGTTTTAACATCAAAAAACCTGGCTCTTTATGACTTAAAGGTGTGCCTTAGAAATTCCAACAGTTTCTCTGTTTTTCCTGCCTTATGAGCCATCTCCTGATGCAAAGAATTCCTTGGAGTAAATGTTGGTGTGGCCTGATGCTCAGAAGGTGTGGAGATACCAGGGGGAAGGAACTCTCTGTACCGTGAGATGTGCATGCGTGCTAAGTTGCTTCAGCTGTGTCCAACTTTTTGTGACCCTATGGACTGTAGCCCGCCAGGCTCCTCTGTCCATGGGATTCTCCAGGCAAGAATACTGGAGTGGGTTGTCATGCCCTTCTCCAGGGGATCTTCCCAACCCAGGGATCAAACCTGTGTGTCTAATGTCTCCTGCATTTGCGGGTGGGTAGGGACTTCCCTGGTGGCTCAGACAGTAAAGCGTCTCCCTACAATGCAGGAGACCAGGGTTCGATCCCTGGGTTGGAAAGATCTCCTGGAGAAGGAAATGGAAACCCACTCCAGTACTCTTGCCTGGAAAATTCCATGGACGGAGGAGCCTGGTAGGCTACAGTCCATGGGGTCACAAAGAGTCGGACACGACTGAGCAACTTCAATGTCAATGTCAATATCTTGACCACTAGCACCACCTGGGAAGTCCATACCTCAAGATATGATTCCTGCAAAACTTTCTCCTCCCTCCTTCCCCTCTCCACTTGATTGCTATGATTATACCTTCTTTAAAGGAAAAATCAACCTAGGTTTAGAGAAGTTAATCTTGTGTTGGTTGGGTGTCCCAGGACAGAGTTGACAGAGCTCAGAGAACAAGGAGCTGGTAATCCTCATAGAAGAGACAAACAGATTGATTAGAGAACGCTTCAGATCATGGTATCCATCTGTGAAAGGAAGAGGGGGAGGAAGGGAGGTTTAGGGGAGTGAAAGCCTCAAACCACAGTGCATATCTGATAGAAGCAGGGAGCCGCAGGGCACAGATTGCTTGTTAGAGAAGTTCCATGTTGAGCAGAAATGACTGGGCCCTCATACCCTTGATTGGCCTCTGACACATTGCCTGGGAAAAGCATCAGAAGCTCGAGGCGGATTTTACAGGTGCCACAGCTCCAGGCTGTCAGACACTTTGGCTTCTGCAGCTGAGTGCCAAGTCCCTTCTTGAAGAGGGATCCAAATGGAACCTCCACAGCTGCTGTACACGCCGATGGCCATGTGAGCATTGGTGACAGAACCGGGCCTGGAACCTGACGTCTTGGTTCCTGGTCTGGTCTTTCCTCTCTACCTGGACACTCACAATTCTGACTACCACCAGATGAGATATCATTATGCATTCATTGCCTGCTGTAGACACTGAGAGCTGCTGAGATTCACAGATTTGAGTAATCTATGTGGATTATTGCAACCAAGTACAGACTCCTTTTGAGGATGCTGCCTGGAGGCAGACAAACCAAGTGAAAATGGAGCGAGAATACCTACAGATACAGTTATTCACTTTGCTTGACTTCTCTGATAGTGTCACATCCTATGCCCATCTCCCTACCTCAGGAGTTTCATACTGTCTGGTTCAAAACCAAGATTTCTGGCCAAGCAGATGCTGTTAAATTCTGAGGTTTGCTGGAATTACTCTTAAACTGCAGACCTATGGATGATAAAAAATGTTTTCTCCTAATCATTTGGACAGAATCCAAATGATAGTAGATGATCTTTGAGAGAGAACAGCCATGAATTAATGTGTGTAACAAAAGTGTTAGTTTCTCAAAAGATCACCTTAAAGGCAGTGATGCAGGCTGTGCGGGGGAGTGACCAGGCTTAGATGCCATGCAGGAGTTTCAGTCGAACCTGCCCTGCTACTGGCACTCAGAGTTTCACATTAGCCAAATCAAAGCCAAGCTTTTGTACTGTCATAACATCTGCTTTGAGTTATTCAGGTATATTCTCACCTCTGCATTTTGGTAGGAATGGTAATAACATAAAACAAAAACTAGAAACCTATTGCTGCTCATGACCAAATCTTTATGTTGTCAACATTTGCCCACAAGTGTTCAGATATCCTTTTGGGTAGAAAGGGCACTGTTACTCTTGTAGTTCTATAGAATTGTAAACTTAACATTAACAGTGCTAATAAGAGAGTGATGGTTAATCTTTTGTTGTTATTTTTTCTTCTTGATGCTGAGTGAGGAAGTGTGCTGAGAGTATTTGATCATTTAATTCTTGCAGTAGCCTCAAGCAATAGGCAGCGTTTCTTTCATTTTGCAGATCAAGAACTGTCTTGAAGTGTTGAGGTGGGATCCAACTCATTTCAAAGCTCTTTCATTCCTTATGCTGTACAGACACTTTGCCACTTAATGGAATCCAACAACAAAAAGAAAAACCAGAGTCTAATTTGTCATTTTTTATTTGGTCACATAAGGCTCAGAGTTATTGGGAGTCTGAGCTAGACTCTACTCTCCTGCTCCTGGCTCCCAGTACCCAACCCATTGCCTCCATTATGCTGATTAAGCCCAACAGCACTTATGCCCTGGGCGCCCCCTGGGAATACCAATAGGTCTTTTAGTTCTTTGAGGCCACGGTTACAGCCTGGTGCAGCCTCCTGGCTTTCACTTCATTTCAAGACAGTTACTCTTCCTTCATCAGGGGGTCCCCAAGCCTTTGACAAATTTTTAGGAAACTTAACAAGAGAAAATTGTCCAGATGAGGTACAGACATCAGAACTGTCCTCTTCGCTGGTGTGTATTTAACTTTATTTTTAAATTTCCAAAGCATGTAGGAAGTAGCGGCTATAGTTCCATATGCCACCAGTCAAAGACTTTGTGTGGTGGACAAAAGCACCTATAATTAAGAAATAAACTTCTAAAATTACCAAATGATGATCAGAACTTCTTGCATGCCACTACACAAAACATTTGGTCAAGATCTCCTCCTTCCTTCCTTCTCTCTTCTCCATTTTAGCAGCCGTGTATTCTTCGCTTCTGTGCATTGTTATTTTTATCTATAATTTTTGGGAAAGTGAAGTATCAGCAGTTGAAAGATGACTTGGGGAGAGACATTTTTATTGCTTAAATGATTCTTTTAAGGCAGACAACTGAAGCCAAAAAGGGATCATTGCAAACCTAAAGGAGCTTGAGAAAATTTACACCCTCTAAGGTATTTTAAGCCTTTGGAGCTATTTTGAGAGAAAAGACTTATTTTAGGCTTGTGGAGAGTCCTGTTCCATAAGAGTAGAGCTAGACACCAGCCAGCTGGTATGGTGGTTGCGGGGTGCTGGCTCTAGAACTACACTGTCTGGGTTCAAATCCTGCTCCTACCACTTGCCAGGGGACTTGACCTCTCGGTGCCTCCATTCGTTATCTCAAAAAGGGAGGAGCAGTCCCTGTTCAAAATGCCCACCTCATGGTAGTGTTGTGAAGTTCAGTGAGCTGCATTTATGTGCTTATGTTAATTAGGGCTTCTTCCATTGAAAGTGACCAAAAGTTGACCAAAAGCCAGAGCCAGAAGGCAGTTTATTGCTCACCGACACAGAAGTCCAGGAGCAAGACTGGATCCAGGAACCACAGTATCACCAGAACATTACATCTTTTCAGCAAGATGACTAACAATAGCTTCACCCTTTATACCATTTCAGGGAGAAAGTCTTTAATTGACTCCGACTGGTCATCATGTCCATCTCTGAACCAGTACTGAGGTCAATCTTGATTCACATACGATGTTTAAGTTGCTGTAGGCCTGGGTTTCATGGCTTACTCCAGAGCTGAGAGAACCATGTGGCCTGAAAATGTGTGCATGTAATTACCCAGAGGGGGATTGTGGTTGGTTACCAAAGCAGTAGTCACCGATAATGGTTAGCACTGTGAGTGGCTGTTCTACAACCTGCCTAGTAGATGTTCAGCTCAGTTCAGTTCAGTCACTCAGTCATGTCCGATAGATGTTAGCTGCTGCCATTATTGTTGTTACTGTTTGTCCATCAGCAAGGAACCCTAAAGCAAGTACCTTTATTGCTTAATCAGTGATTGCATTCCATACTGGGAATTCACCCCAGCCAGCTATTTATCACCCTCCCAGACTTTTTCCTTTGCTCTTCTCATCTCATGTTGATCTCCTCATTTTCTTGTTAATTATTAAAACACAACTTTATCCTTCAAAGCCTACTGCATCTATGGAATCTGCACGTTTAACATCTCCCTGCTCTGAGAAATGCTATCACCCTCTGTCCTGTAAGGCACTGACTGTGAAACACCTTTGAACATTATAAAGTGCTGCAAAGCACTGTCTTCCACTCAATATGTGACTCTAAAATATTCATGATTATGTAATCATTCTGGTATAACATGGTGGCTTAGAATAAGGCGACTGAGTTCAAACCTGCCTTTTTCACTAACTTAATGTTCACTTGTGAACCTCATGAAGATCATGGAGCCTTCTGAGCATCAGGTCCTTCATCTATAAGAGAGTACAAAAGTGCCCACAATTCAAGGCCATGCATGTGAAATGTGAACCTAGTAAGTGTCACATACTTGCACATGCACTGTATCTTCTTATAAACAATTTGAAAGGAATGCATACCCACCCTGCCATCTTTGCTTCCCTGGAGTTTGTTTATATTATAATTTAACCCGTAACCACAGGAATCACTGGCTTGTAAAGAAATAGAATATTCAAACTTCATAGAGAAATCAAAGCTTTGTGTTTTCTTTTTAAGACAAAAGTTCTGTGACATTTTAGTGTGTCAAGGTCTTTTCTAGACCAGAGATTCTAGGAGACACAAGCTTGTAAAGTTTCTGCTTCTTTGGTTCAAGTTTTTGTCCTGGCACCTCACTCCCCTTCCTGTCTCTGCTAATGGTGTACCTAACCCTGCACAACGAACTGAGGAAAATTCTTAAAGAGATGGGAATACCAGACCACCTTACCTGTCTCCTGAGAAACCTCTATGCAGGTCAAGAAGCAACAGTTAGAACTAGGCATAGAACAACAGACTGGTTCCAAACTGGGAAAGAAGTACATCAAGGCTGTATATTGTCACTGTGCTTATTTAGCTTATATGCAGAGTACATCATGACAAATGCCGGGCTGGATGAAGCACAAGCTGGAATCAAATTGCCAGGAGAAATATCAATAACCTCAGATATGCAGATGACAGCACTCTTATGGCAGAAAGTGAAGAAGAGCTAGAGAGGCTCTTGATGAAAGTAGAAGAGGAGAGTGAAAAAGTTGGCTTAAAACTCAACATTCAAAAAACTATGATCATGGCATCCAGTCCCATCACTTCATGGCAAATAGATGGGGAAACAAGGGAAACAGTGACAGACTTTATTTTCTTGGGCTCCAAAATCACTGCAGATGGTGACCGCATCTATGCAAGTAAAAGGCGCTTGCTCCTTGGAAGAAAAGTTATGACAAACCTAGACAGCATAGTAAAAAGCAGAGACATTACTTTTCTGACAAAGGTCCATCTAGTCAAAGCTATGATTTTTCCAGTAGTCATGTATGGGTGTGAGAGTTGGACTATTAGGAAAGCTGAGCACCGAGGAATTGATGCTTTTGAACTGCAGTGTTGGAGAAGACTCTTGAGAGTCCCTTGGATTGCAAGGAGATCCAACCAGTCAATCCTAAAGGAAATCAGTGCTGAATATTCATTGGAAGGACTGATGCTAAAGCTGATACTCCAGTACTTTGGCTACCTAATGTGAAGAACTGACTCATTGGAAAAGACCCTGATGCTGGGAAAGATTGAAGGCAGGAGGAGAAGGGGATGACAAAGGATGAGATGGTTGGATGGCATTACTGACTCGGTGGACATGAGTTTGAACAAACTCTGGGGTTGGTGATGGACAGGGAAGCCTGGCGTGCTGCAGTCCATGGCGTTGCAAAGAGTTGGACACGACTGAGCAACTGAACTGAAAACCCCGCACCTGGGATGTGCCTGAGGACGGATGTGGTGACAAATGGCTGAGCGACTTGTCCAGCCTGTGCTGTGGAGCAAAACAAAGAGTGATGCATTACGAGAGCCTCAATGTTCCTTGTCTGGAAATGACATAAATATTAGATTTTGCTGAAAAATGACACCTGCGCATTGGAGCCATTAAGAATTCTCCCAAAAGCAGGGAAGAGGTTTGCTAACATCCTCTTAATAAAGTCTGATTTCTGCTGACAGAACCCAAATAAATACACTTGGATGCTCACCACCTATTGGCAGTTTTTGGGAAGTGGCCAGCTGTCTGTTGAAGAGATGCAAAAGCCTTTTTCTTCTCCATGTTAAGTGAGGGCACAGTGTGGAGGAGGAGGAGCTAGGTCAGCAGTTGAACAGAACAGGCTGAGCGCAACCCCTGGCATCCGAGGGTTGTATGCCGTGGACAAGACACGCAGCACAGGCACTGCTGTTGGAGCCAGTGGTTTTCAGTTGTGATGAACACAGACATACTGAAACATGTTCCTTTCCAAAGGGTAGCATATGTTGTTGTTTAGTCACTAAGTCATGTCCGATTCTTTTGCGACCCCATGGATTGTTGTCAGCAGGGCTCCTCTGTCCATGAGATTTCCCAGGCAAGAATACTAGAATGGGTTACCATTTTCTTCTCCAAGGGATCTTCCTTAGCCAGGGATCCAACCCAAGTCTTCTGCATTGGCAGGTGGATTCTTTATCACTGAGCCACCAGGGAAGCCCAACATAGACCTTTCTTTTTTCCTGAGGTAAAATTCCAATAATATAAAATTCATCACTTCAATGATTTCAAAGTATATAATTCAGTGGCTTCAGTACATTCACAGAATTTTGCAGCTGTCACCAATATCAAGTTTTTTCATCACCCCCATCTCCAAATGCCTTGCTCACAAAGTAGTCATTTCTTATTCTTTCCTCTCCCTAGCCCCAGGTAACCACGAATCTACTTTTGTGTCTATCGGATTTACTTTTTCTGGGCATTTCATATAAGTGGACTCATAGAGTATATGGCTTTTGTGTCTGGCTTACTTTGTTTGGCATAATGTTTTCAAGGCTCAGTCATGTTGTACCGGGTATCAGTACCCACTCCTTCTCATGGCTGACTAATATTCTGTTATATGTAATATAGCTGATATGTTTATTTGTTCATCAACTGATGGACATTTGGTTTGTTTCCTCCCCATTTAGGTCGTTTTGCTCTTATGAATAGATTATTGAATTTTGCTTCTCAATGAACGTGTGGGGAAATAACTCTTTGGTGACCCTACATAACCTCTCAGTCCAGGTAGCCCATGGAGAGTAAAACAAATGTTTGGTATTAGTTCCAACTTCTGAGAGAAGGGACTTGGTCATCGGACAGCTGCCCTCCTGGGCTGAGGCTGTGAGACAGACTCTGATGTGGGGGCCAGAGCAGGCACAGAATGATCCCTTTCTCCAGGTCCCCACCATCTTTTGCTTACACCTCTATTATAGCCCCTACAGGGCTGTGTTCTCTGTAGTCTAGTCTGTTGGCTGGCATGCATGCTCCCAGATGTAAGGTGGGCAGGCAATGCCTTTCTGAGTACCCAGGACCCAGCTGGGGTGACTGGCATGTGGCAGTTGCTCATTTAATAAGAAGCCAGCACATAATGGAAGGGCTCTTGATCTTTTCCGCTGCCATGAACAAACACTCTGCAGACTTACAATTCCATTCCTCAGTCTGAGGAGTGCTGACATGTCATCCAGGAAAAAGTGCCTGATGGTTTTCTCTTTATTTTCCTGTGACCCCCACAGTAAGTTTCCTTCTCTGGTCAGCACTCTCAGTACTTTGGAAACCAAATCAATGGACTGAAAGGTACTCTTCCTGAGTACCCAGGCAAATGGGGTCCTGGGGATGATGCAAGGAGCTGGGAGCAGGAGCCTGTCTGCTCCAGCTTCCTGGGCCTGTCTCCTGCCGGGCAGTGAGCCTTGCCTTCCCTTTTGTCTGTGTGGAAACCTCCCTCTCAGCTTATAGGAGCCCAGAGCATACCTGCTGTAATGGCTACCTGGGGCTCCCAGCCTACCAGCCGTGGTTACAGAATATTTATGTGTAGTATTTATCAGATTATTTAATGGGCAGCTCTGAAGTCACTCTGAAGTCACAAAATAGCAGTTGTCTTGTCTTCTAACAGCTCTCTAGATGCCCATCTTTCTGCAGTTCCACGGTCTGCTTATTTTGGCAAAGACATGGAAATGGGGTCAGCCGACTTCTGTCAGGGCTGAGTATGAGAGATTCAATGCATCTCTGCAAAACTGAACAGGAAGTGCTTCTGAAGCTAGAGCTCAGCCACCAATGAGCCTGCCGCTTTGCACACAGTCTGCTGGGTCACTGTTCCACATGGGTTCCTCTTGTCCAGGGCTTTGGTCCTCACCCTGCTTTAGCTTGTCCTAGCCGCAGAGTCTTTTTCCTGCCAGTTCTTCTCCCCCAAGGCCTAGCAAGGATGTGAGATCTAAAAGAAGATAAGGTGATCAGGCACAAACAGCCACAGATGTGGGGTTGGATTTAGATGTTCTGGAAACAGTGTGAAGGGAGCCATGGGAAGGTAAAAGTGGTGACGCAGCATGACGAGAAATTCTCCTTTGTACTGAAGTTTGAGAATGAAGGCCTGATGTCCCGACGGGTTTTGGAGGTGGTATTGTTCAGAGCTGTGCTGTTTCCTCAGGCTGCCACTGCCCATGTTGTTTTGAGCTCCTGAAGTCAGGCTAGTCTGAACTGAGACGGACTGGAAGTGTAACATAGACACTAGATTTCCTGGAGTTAGTGCCAAAAAGGTTAAAAAAAAAAAATCCCCAAATGAAACAAGCCTCAATAATTGATTGAATTTTGAAACCAACTTTTACATGTTGAAATGTTAATTTTTTGATATACTGGGTTACATAAAATGTATTCTATTGATTTTAATAATTTTTAAGTGTGGTTTTTTTTTTCTATTTTTAAATGTAGCTACTAGAAAAATTTGAATTACATGTGTGGTTGACTATATTTCTATTGGACAGCACAGTTTAGAGGTCAAGAGTGTGGGCTCTGGAGACACAAGATATGTGGATTTGAACTGTGGCTCCACAAATCATAGCTGTACGACCTCAGCAAAGTCACTTAACCCAGTGGCTTCCAAACCTTCCACAGAGACCCATTTCGATATTCTCATTGTAAAAATCCTCATGTAAAATCATGTTTTATGGTACTTTTTGTTGTACGCACACAAACACACATACTGAAAGAAAAATAATGAAATAATACCACACAATTTACATTCTGATATCTTCTGTTCCATGTCTTCTCCTCCCTCCTCTCCCCTCTTTTTTTCTGTTCATTTAATACAAAGTTTGTCATGACCTATTAAATTAACTTCACACTAGGGATTAGAAACCCGTCTGAAAATCCAGACTTAACCTCTCTGTGCCTCAGCTCTCTCATCCGTGAAAAGGAACAAATACTATCAGGATCTCAACGCCACTTTGACAACATACATAAAATCCTATAGGTAAGTCTTTTGGACAATTCCTGGTACATAATAGAGCAGTTGATAAATGGAAGAAAACATTCCAAATGGATCTTCAACTTTATGTATAAACGATAGTATGGGATATATAGGAAAAACTCTACTTATATGTTAGCTGCTCTTAATGCTATTTTAAATGAGCCTTTAAGTCTCATACTATTTTTCCCTCCAAGAGAAGTCACCCGGCCTGAGGTTATGTGGCATTTCCAGAGTGGGAACAGTAACTTCCAGCCCACCTTTGATGCTATCGATGCTATCAAGCCAGACCTCTTCTTATATTGCTTCATAAGAGCTCTTAAGTTCTTTTTCCTTGTGTATATTCTCTTCCCCAAGTACATTGTACATTCTCAGAGGACAAGAACTGTGCGATCTTTCATTTTTGTTCCTTCTCCATCACACCCAAGATGTGGAGGGAACATTAGTAGCAGAGATTTTGCAGCCACGATGTCTGGGGCTCAGACCTGGGCTCTGCCACCCACGGTGCTCTGTGGCCTCCTGGCCTTAGTGTACTTATCTGTGACACAGGAGTAAAAGTGCCCTGCTCTCAGCTCTTCCATGAGGACTATGACACCACTTTTATAGCAGAAAGTGAAGAGGAACTAAAAAGCCTCTTGATGAAGGTGAAAGAGCAGAGTGGAGAATCTGGCTTAAATATCAGCATTCAAAAAACTAAGATCATGGCATCCGGTCCCATCACTTCATGGAAAGTAGATGGGGAAAAAGTGGAAACAGTGACAGATTTTCCTGGGCTCCAAAATCACTGTGGACAGTGACTGAACCCATGAAATTAAAAGACACTTGCTCCTTGGGAGAAAGGCTATGACAAACCCAGACAGCATATTAAAAAGCAGAGACATCACTTGGCTGACAAAGGTCCATATATCAAAGCTATGATTTTCCCAGTAGTCATGTATGGATGTGAGAGTTGGACCATAAGGGCCGAGTGCTGAAGAATTGATGCTTTCTAATTGTGGTCCTGGAGAAGACTCTTGAGAGTCCCTTGGACTGCGTGGAGATCAAACCAGTCATCCTAAAGGAAATCAACCTTGAATATTCATTGGAAGGACTGACACTGAAGTTCCAATACTTTGGCCACTTGATGCAAAGAGCCAGCTCATTGGAAAAGACCATGATGCTGGGAAAGATTGAGGGCAGGAGGAGAAGCAGGTGACAGAGGATGAGATGGTTGGGTGGCATCACTGACTCAATGGACATGAGTTTGAGCAAACTCTGGGATATAGTGAAGGACAGGGAAGCCTGGCATGCTGCAGTCCATGGGGTTGCAAGGAGTTGGACATGACTTAGTGACTGAACAACAACAATGGTACATGACAAGCCTGCTGCAGGATGTGAGAGTTGTGGTTGTGTTATTTTTATGACAAGAGCTTTGTAAGAGCTGAGTGGACCTCTAATTCCCCCACATCACCTCTGGTACACAGTCAGGTGCCTCCGATTCAAAGCACTCCCATTCTGATGCTTTTGTACATCAGTTGGCCCTCTTAGGACAAACTGTATTACTTCTGATGAACTGGAATACGCACAAAGGCCATGTGCCCTGAACGGGGCTTCTAAGAGTGGCTCATGTTAGTGCATCAAGCCCATCTTCTCATACTTTCTCAGACAGAAAAGGAAAGAGACTTGAAATTGTTCAGGGCAGCTCCCTGCAGTCTCTGAGCCCCTGAGCTGGGCCATGATTGATCCAGCAGATGGCCCACAGAATGGATGAGTCTGTCCCCATGTATCTGCTTACCAATAAGGGCAGATCTATGTCCTCTGCTGTGGGTTGGCAGGGCGCATGCCTGGTGGTCATATTAATGCTCAAGACTTAGCTTCTGTATTTATCAAAAAGAGATGGGCTTCTAAGATTTATGAGGTTTTAACATTTCAATCCCATCTGTCTTTCATTGCCCTGGTCCCATTCCAGGCTGTGAAAGGGACAATGGTAAGATGAGAAGTGTCTCCTCTCAAGGAACTTGGCATCTAGTATGTTTTAAGTTCCTTCTCTTCACTCTGCTGATGAGGGACAGATTCAAGTGAAGGTCATGGGGGCAGCTGAATACATGACACCCGACACTGGATGAGTGAGATGGCCAGGAGTTCATAAGTTATGTGTGCTCACAGCAAAGGAGAGGAGGACACCGCACAGGCCACATGAGAATTGCAACTAGAACGGAGCAAACAACCAGCTGCTGTAGGAGGCAAGCTCTGTAGTATCAAGATGGTGAGGTGACCCCTTAGTACCATGGAAGGGTATGATTGGCTTGTTTGAGTAATTCCATGCACTGGCAGAGAAACAAAACCTGCTTCTCAGAGATGAGCAGGAACTGTCTTATCAAGGGGGCCATTATCCATGGAAGCAGAATTGGGAGGGGGACTTGTGATTAAGCCATCTGGAACCCTGCCTGTTTCAGATGTCAAGACAGCATGTTGTGTTAGATCTTAATTTTAGGCCTTACGCCTCATGGTGGTAAGTGACAGACTTTATTTTCTTGGGCTCCAAAATCACTGTGGATGGTGACCACCGTGAAATGAAAAGATGCTTGCTCCTTGGAAGAAAAGCAATGACAAAGCTTGACAGCATATTAAAAAGCAGAGGCATTACTTTGCCTGCAAAGGTCCATATAGTCAAAGCTATGGTTTTTCCAGTAGTCATGTATGGATGTGAGAGTTGGACAATAAAAAAGGCTGAGTGAAGAAGAACTGATGCCTTCCAACTGTGGTGCTGGATAAGACTCTTGTTAGTCCCTTGGACAATAAGGAGATCAAACCAGTCATCCTAAAGGAAATCAACCTTGAATATTCATTGGAAGGACTGGTGCTGAAGCTGAAGCTCCAATACTTTGGCCCCCTGATGTGAAGAGCCAACTCAAAAAGACCCTGATGCTGGGAAAGATTGAAAGTAGGAGAAGAAGGGGGCAGCTGGGGATGAGATGGTTGGATGGCATCACTGACTCAATGGACATGAGTTTGAGCACACTCTGGGAGATGGTGAAGGACAGGGAAGCCTGATGTGCTGCAGTCCATGGGGTCACAAAGAGTTGGACACGACTGAGTGACTGAACAACAACCACTTCATGGTGGAAGAGAGACACTTGAAACATGCCTTTGCAATGGAGAGTAATGCTGATTCAGTAGGGATTGAGTACTTTTCAGAGTACATCTAACTCAGTGTTGAGGAGGAGTTGGGGAAGAAGGTTGCTAGAACTCATGACCTCCAACCTGGGATCCCACAGGATGGAAGGTCAGAGGACAGGTGCTGGGTCACAAAGTGCTTTACCTAATCAAAGGGTGATGGTCAGAGTGTCCATCTGCCTTGTAGAATGTCTTAGGGAGTGTGTGCTACATGGCAGCTGGTCTCTCAGCATCCCATCCTTTTCTGTTTTTCTCCAACGTGTTTCATCTTCCACCCACTCCACGTTCATCCTTCAGGCAACTCTTCCTGGGTCAAATGTTCTCAAAGGTCTGATCTCTGACCAGCAGCATCCGTATCTCCTGGGAACTTGTCAGAAATGCAGTTTCCAGGGTCCCATTCCAGAGCACATGATATCCAGGTTATAACACCCTGTGTTCTCTTTGTGCTCAGCAATTTGGTCAGTGTGGTGTGAAGAGCACAGTTTTTGACAGGGTAGATTTGTATTTGTATCCTGTTTCCTCTACTTACTAGCTGGATAACCTTGAGTGAGTCACCCAACTTTTCTGAACCTCCGTTTACTCATCTATAAGATGAGTGCCTTGACAGTAGCCACCACTTAGGGTTGTCAAAGGGATAAAATAAATAGTGTGGTTAAGGGTTTACACAGTGTTTAATGTTTGGTAAGTGCTCAATGAATATTAATGATTATTATTGAGCTACTAGGATTTGAATTCCATCTTCACCATCTATTACCTATAAGACCTGGAAAAGTAACCTTGAGGCCTCAGGTTCCTCACCCATGAAAGAGGGATAATAATAATGTCAAAGTAAAAGATTTTGTAAGAGATAAATGGGACTTTCCTGATGGCTCAGTGGTACAGAATCCGCCTGCCAATGCAGGAGATGCGAGTCTGATTCTTGGGTCAGGTAGATCCCCTGGAGAAGAAAATGTCAATACACTCCAGTATTCTTGCCTGGGAAATCCCATGGACAGAGGAGCCTGGTGGGTTACAGTCTACTGGGTCGAAAAAGAGTTGGACATGACTTAGCAACTAAATAGCAAACAACAACAAGAGATAAATGAGATGATGGATGCAAATTGCTAACACCAAGGAAGCACACAGTAAACGTCTATTACTATTTCACGGGCATTTCTCCTTGGCTCCCTATCAGGTTATCCTGTGGAAAATACCATCTGAGACAGACAGAAATTGGGTGCCAGCCGCCCCAGACAGTGCACCTCCATGTCCTGGAGGAAGCACCTCTGGGACATCCATTCTTACCTGTCTTCTTCCCTCCTAATAGAGATCTCTCCTGCTCTCTTATTCAGGATCTTTGCTCATACTGTTAGGCAAAGATCATTTTGCTGGTTGGATTTTAAACAAGGGAGACGGTTTTGTGGCTCACTGCTCACCTCCTCCCATCCTGCCTCACTTCCTCTGGGCACCTGGAGCTTACAGGAGTTCATGCATTTTAATTAGAAAAGAAATCCACTGATAAGATGGGAACATTTGTCTACCTCAGGCAAACCTGAGATGCTTCAGGCCCACAGACACTTTGACTCAGCATGGGGGAGGTCTCATTTACCCATCTTGAAGCTGCTTCTCCTCTCCAGAGTAGTGATCTTAAAGCAGTTGTCCTGCAACTCTTGGGCAGAGTACATGACATTAGTCTTCATTATTCAGGGTTCTTGTTTCTTCCCACACACTCTGTCACAGTCCTGTTACCATTTTTTTTAATGTTATTTTTTTTTTTCAAATGAAGTATAGTTGAATTACAGTGTTGTGTTAGTTTCTGGTGTACAGCAAAGGGGTTCAGTTGTACATATATATATATATATATATTCTTTTCCACATTTTTTGTTATGGTTTATTATAAGGTATTAAATATAGTTCCCTATGCTATATAGTAGGACCTGGTTGCTTATCTGTTTTATACATAGTAGTTTATATCTGTCACGCGAGTGTATGTTCCTCGGTTCTTTGTCTCATCACAACAAAGATTTGGAGTGACGGACATTAAAGCCCCCTCGGCGTGTCATAGCTCTCAGGTCTTGGATAGACCGTGTTATAGCTCTCAGGTCTCGAAAGGACCATGTTATAGCTCTTAGACAAATCAGTGTTACAGCTCAGTGTTACAGCTCTATTTTATTTAGAAGATAGCAGGAAAATCCATCTCTGAGGCTTGAGGGAACGTCAATCCAAAGACGTGAAGAGAAGAGCGAGCGCCCCAGCGCGTGGGAGAGAGAGAGCGCTAGCTTTGGCTCCTCTTTTTATATGTTTATCTCTCCCTGGGCCTGTCCTATGTTAATTGGGCCAGCCAGGAGTGTTGTTTGTTTTACCTGAGGTCCTCAGACCTTCTTTTGTTCTATTTTTGCGGGCTTTTCCCTTTCTTTGTCTTTTAGCCACCGCCATTTTGGACTCCTTTTCCCTATTCTACCTACCTAACGTTCCCCCCTCAAGAGATGGGAGGCCCAATTCTTTGGGAATAGGAGTGTCGAGGTCTTTCTGGCTATTTCCTGCTAAACTGGGACGGCGAGGGGTATTGGGCCTCTCCCTCTTGTTAGTCTCAAGCCTCAGAATCTTTATAGCGGTGTCTATCTAAGGGTGTGTGATATTTTTTTGTGGTCGGCTGTAGTTTTATATCTTTGTTGAACTGGCACTGTATAGCTTGTTGACCTGGGCAGAGACAAAACAGGTTAGACAATTGACAGTACATGGAATAATCATAAGCATCATCAATATAGCATAACAAGGATTAGTAGGGGCATTAGTCAATTTTAAATTTACATCGCCAGAATGGCTCAAGTCCCTCTTTATTTAGGGATCAGATCTATCTCCTGTCTATTTTGGAGTATAATCTCCGTCAATCTGTGTTGGCTCTTTAGAGCTATCTTGAGAAACCTTATCTCCAGAAACCAGATTTTGGGGGTGTTTGTTAGAATGGCACTCATTTGTAGTCCTGAATAGGTATCTGAGATCTCCCAGGGGCTCACAGGTGTATTGAGTGTCTTTTTCTGTTTTTTCTTATGGCTTGACTTGTGAGTAGTGAATCTAGGAGTCATGTCTTGGTGCCTTGACTGCTGTGGGGGTAGAAAGTATTACAGGGTAGGGGCCCTTTTATGCGGGCTGGATTTGAGCCTTTGGGGCCCCATCTTTTTAGACTTTAATTAGGACTTGAGTCCCTGGAGCATATAGTGGTGACTCTTTAGAATCTTTTGGGTCCTGGTTTATACCCCACAAGCGTATATCCTGTTGAAATTGCCCAATGGCCATGGTATAAGACTGGAGGGTCTGAACCTCTGGATCTAGGAAGAGGTCATTGACATAAACAAAAGGTCTCCCATGTAGTATCTCATAAGGACTAAGACCAACCTGTTCCTTAGGGGCAATATGGGTGTGGAGGAGAGTTATTGGTAAAGTCTCTTTTTATCCCAGGGAGGTCTCGGGTTATCCTTTTTATCACTGATTTTAAGAATTGATTGGCTCTTTTTACTTTTTCTGAAGATTGAGGCCTCCAGGCACAATGGAGATAATAAGTAATGTCCAATGTTCTTGAGACCCCTTGGGTGACCTTAGAAGTAAATGATGTCCCATTGTCACTTTGTAATGACCTGGGCAGACCAAAACTTGGAATGATTTTATGGAGCAGTTTTTTTTACCACCTCCTCAGCCTTTTCAGTCCGGGTGGGAAAGCCTTTAATCTATCCTGTGAATGTACCTATCATGACTAATAGGTATTTATACCCTTGAGAAACTGGCATCTGGGTGAAGTCCATCTGCCAGTCCTCTCCTGGGTAGGCCCTACGTCGTTGGATGGGCTGGGCCAGCTGGGGTTTTTGAGCTCTTTGGGGGTTATTTAATTGGCAAGTGGGACAAGAGGAGACCACCTGTCTTATAGTTGTTTGGAAGCCTGTTTTTCTGAAGGACCTTTTTAGTAATCTTTGGAGGGCCTTTTTTCCTAAATGAGTGGTGGCATGTAAGGAGTTAACCAACTTCTATTGGAGGTTTCCAGGCAGAAAAAGGAGTCCCTTTTTTTGGAACCACCCCATATGATCTTCTTGAAAGCCCTCGCTCTTAGCTTTAAGAGTCTCACCTTTAGTATATGAAGGAGTTTTTGGTCAATTAGTCTGTGGAACTAAGGTGGCAACCCCTATTAGGTCATGGTTTTGTAATGTTGTTCTCTTAGCTGTCTAATCAGCTGTTTGGTTTCCTCATGTCACTTCTGTGTTCCCTTTTTGGTGTCCTTTACAGTGGGAGACTGAAACCTCAGTGGGCAGATGGACTGTCTCCAAGAGTCTAAGAATCTGATCACCATATTTGATTGGGGACTCTCGGGTGGTCAAGTGGCCCCCCTTTTTTTCAAATAGCCACATGTATATGTAACACCAGAAAGTCATATTTGGAGTCAGTGTAAATGGCTATTTTTTTTTTTTTTTTTCCTTTTTTCAGCTCTAAAGCTCAAGTCAGGGCTATGAGTTCAGCTAATTGGGCTGAAGCACCTGGTGGCACAGGCTTAGTCTCTATGGTCTCAAAATTGGAGAATACTGTATACCCAGCTCTTCTTTTTCCATCCAAGACAAAGCTGTTTCCATCAGTGTACCAGATTTTTTCAGGATTGGTCAGAGGATCTTTTGATAATCCCTCTCGGGGTTTTGTCCAGTGGTCCAAGGTTTCTAGACAAGAGTGAAAGGGGAGAGAGCCCTCGGGGATAGGCAGGAGGGTGGCTGGGTTAAGAACCTCACAAGGGGATATAGTGAGGCCTGGATTTTCCATCAGCATTACTTGATATCTGAGGATTTTTTGATCAGACATCTATAAATGGCCTCTCCCATTTAGGAGTTGTTTTACTTGGTGGCTGGTAAAAATAGTTAGTTTGTCCCCAAAGGAGAGTTTTAAAGCATCTTCTATCATGATTGCAATAGCTGTAAGATTTTGAAGGCAGTGGGGCCAGCCTCGGGTGGTTGGATAGAGCCTCTTAGATAATAACCTACAGGCTGGGGCTCAGATCCCAACCTCTGAGTTAACACTCCCAAGGCTATTTCCTCTCTTTTATGGACATAAAGTTGGAATGCTTTTTGTGGGTCTGGCAACCTCAAGGCAGGTGCCTGAGTTAAGGCCTGTTTTAGTGTAGCCTCTGCCTTTTTTTGAGGAGTTTCCCACATCAGTGGGAATGAATCATCTCGTCCCTTTTTTATATAAGGGCTGGGCAATTAGACCATAGTTGGGTATCCAGATTTTACAATACCCAGTTAGCCCTAGGAAAGCTCGCAATTGTTTTTGAGTCGTGGGGGAGGGCAACTGGAGGATTTCTTGTACCCAGAGGACAGCCTCCTGGACCCGTGTGTAATCTGAACTCCCAGGTAAGTGCCCTTTGTCTTGACCATCTGTGTCTTAGCACGGGAGACTTTATATCCCCTTTCTGCCAAGAAGTTTAGAACCTGAATTGTATGTTGTTGGACACTTTTTTTTTTTATCTGGAGAGCAGATTAGTAGGTCATCTACGTATTGTAATATTTTTTCATTAGGTCTCAGGTCTAGATCTAGGAGATCCTGGCTAAGGGCCTGTCCAAACAGGTGGGGCTAGCTCTGAACCCCTGAGGTAATACTTTCCAAGTCATCTGTTGGTGTTTTTCTCCTGGGGCCTCTCACTCAAAGGCAAAAAGATATTGGGATTTTTTAGCCAGTGGTATGCAAAAAAATGTATCTTTGAGATCTAAGACTGTAAACCACTTGGCACTGGGTGGGATTTTCCCCAAGATTACATAGGGATTGGGTACTGTGGGATGGAGGGGGACTACAGCTTTATTTATGATATGGAGAACTTGAACCATTCACCAGGTTCCATCTTTTTTTTTTTTACTGAGAGGATTGGGGTGTTACATGGCGAACTGTTGGGGACCAGTAGCCCACAAGCAAGGAATTTATTTATTAAAGGCTGTAGTCCCTCCTGAGCCTCTCTTTTGAGGGTATATTGTTTCCGGTTAGGAAACTGAGTGGGATCTCGGAGGACAATGATGACTGGTTCAGCTTGGTGGGCTCGTCCAGGAATCCCCTGGTCCCACACCTGGTGGTTAATTTTGTCTTCCTATAGTTTTTGGCCCCTCTCTATTGAAGGTGTAATGGGTTCTTCAGTAGTAACCAGGAGCTGTAGAGCTCTAGGGGCTGAAAAACTTCCCATCACAAGGGTGGTCCCCAGTTTAGTGAGTATATCTCTTCCCAATAAGGGAGTAGGACACTCAGGGACCACCAGAAACTGGTGGGAAAATATTTGTCCATCCCAGCAACAAAGAAGTGCTCGGGTGAATCTCTTAGTAGTTGCTTTTCCTATAGCACCCAAAATGGTACAGGTTTGGGAGGAGAAGGCTCCGGAGTAGAGATCAAGACAGTAGGTGGCCCCTGTGTCAACCAAGAAATTCTCGGACCTACCTGCCTCATCCAGTTGCACCCTTGGCTCCAGCCCCGTGATGGTTATCTGTGACAGGTGGGCTGGCTGGAGCGGGCTGCTTCAGTCCTCTTGAACCATCGTGAGGGTAGGCTTGGCGCTTGACCTTGAGGCTCTTGGGTCCCGAGGGCAGAGTGCCGCCCAATGTCCCAATTGATGGCATTTGTGGCAAGCCATCCTAGGAGACTTGTCACGGTTTGGACACTCTTTGGCCCAATGCCCTGCCTGTCTACAGATCAGGCATTGGTCTCGTGCCTTGTCCTTCAAGGACTCGGGGTTTGCCATAGGGCTTCTCTGAAGGGCGGCCAGCATCTGGGCATGCCTTGTCTGTTTTTTTCTCTCCCTCTCCTGGGCCTTGGCCTCCTTCTCCTGTTCTCTGTTATAAAAGGTATTGGTGGCTGTCTGGACCATCTCATCTAAAGAGGCAGTAGGGTCCTGCTGTTGTAGCTGTTGTAACTTAATTCTGATATCTGATGCACATTGGGACAGGAATTTGTCCTTTAAAATCACCTGTCTCTCATAAGAGTTGAAGTCTAGATTGGTAAACTTTTGGACTGCCTCTTTTAGCCTTTCCAGAAAGGCAATGGGGTTCTCATTGGGCTCCTGAGTTATTGCTGAGACCCGGGCATAGCTAATTACTTTTTGCTGGGCTGCTTTCAGTCCTGCCTTCACACAGATTAGAAAATGATCCCTTTCCTAGATGTGTTCAGGGTCATTATAATTCCAACTAGGATCAGAGGAGGGGACTGAAGTTTCCCCTACTGGATATCTATCACTGGACATGTGAAGCCCTGTTGCATACCACTGGGCTTCCTTTAAGACCCTAGTATGTTCAGGGTCAGATAAAGTTTGACTAAATATGACCGTGATGTCTTTCCACATCAAGTCAAAGGCCAAGGTAATATGTTGGAACGTATCTATATATTTGCCTGGGTCATCTGTATAGCTTCCCAGGTCTTGTTTGATCTGTCTTAGTCCTAAGAGGGAGAAGGGCTTATGGACACGGGTTGGTCTGAATTCTCCTCCAGTTTTAACCAAGGGACATACTCGAGCTGGCTTTTGTGGAAGGGGTGCTCCCGGATATGGGGGCACGTTTGGATACAAGGAAGGAGCACCAGGCAACTCGGGAGCTGTGGGAGGTGAACCTTCATGGAGGCGTGGGGGGGCAGGGGGTTCCTTTTCTTGGTTGCCTGTGCCTAACACCATTTGCCTAGTGGGCTCACTTTTAGGGTGTACTACAATCCCATACCTAAGACAGAGTTCCTTCATATCTCTTAGTTGGAAGAAAATTTGGACATAGGGGATCTCTGTCCATTTCCCTTGTCTTTTGCAGAATAATTCTAACTGCAGAATGGTATTGTAATTTTAAGTCCCATCCTCAGGCCAGTGTTCCTCGTCCCCCTGTGGATACTGTGGCCACGCAGTGGCACAAAAGAATTTCAAGGGACTTCTCCTTAGAGCTAGAGGGTCAAAGAGCTTCCAGTTATCAGGATGCATCTCAAGGACATCTGTCAGGAAGTGGATTGGTTATTTCCCATCTGAAAGACAGTCATGACAGGGAGAAAAGAAAAAGACCTCTTTCAATTTTCATGGGTGGACTTCCTTAGGGGTGAGTCTTTCTGAAGCTTATCCTACCCAGAACTGTTGCAACCTGAGAGCCAGGCGTCCCTGGGTCAGATCCCCAGGCAGGCTGAGGTGTGACGGCCTCCCGAGAATGGGTCCCTGGGCAGGTCGAGGTGTAACGACCTCCTGGGACCCCTGGGACTAGCGGATCCTGGAGCAGGTTGAGGACCAGATCCCTAGGCAGGTCAAGGCGTGATGACCTCTTGGGACCCCCGGACTGGAGTTGGGCGTCCCCAAGATATCCAGTGTGACCAGTACTGGGTAGGATTAGGGGGTTGGATATTATAGAGTATTTCCCTCCCAAGGCCAGCTATTTTCTGGTTGTCCCTCCAGATGATTGTAGAGGCGACATTGTGGGCCTGGATGGGGCTGAAGAAAAGAGCATGAAACAGGCGGGAAGGGGGCAGAGTACAACCTTTGAAAGAATGACATAGCACAAGGGTATAACGTAAACCAATTAAAATAAATTGGGTCCAAGATGACAAGTCAAATTCAAGTAAACCTTAATCCCCAATATATAAGCCAAAAGACACACCCAGAGGTGGCAGGACAGCTCCAAGGCACAAGGTCAAAAGAGAGAGGAGTGGGTGGTTCCCCAATGGCTGGGATGATCTTCTCATTAGCATATGAATTCACCCCGCTTGCAAAACCTAGCCATTCCATGGCCAGTACCCTGTAGAGTGGGCGCTTCTCTCTGAATCTTAACAAGTCTACCTCTTATCTATCGCCTTGTCTCTCACTGAATTTTTGCAGTGAGACCTCAGAGCCTGAGCTTTATTAGGTACCCGAAGCTTCTGGGTTTTGGTCAGGCTCAAGTCCCAGGAAAGGGCTGAAGGAAAGGAGGAAAAAGCAATGGGAAAAACGTGCCAAGGAATCCCCTTCATAGCCTGCTGGAAAATTTGCTAAATATCTGACTGGTGCTCACAGTTTCATTGGTCTGATCCTTGGCACAAAAAAGAGTAAGGACCGAAGAACCCCCACTGGCTTGTGTAATAGCTACTGGGGCCCAGCAGATAGCGCCTTTGGGACATGCTGAGGAGTAGCCTCTCCAGAGTCCCTCAATTGTGCCCCCTGCCACCCGCCTGTTCGCGGGAGGTTCAAGGAAACAAGAGATTGTAAAGGAATTAAGATTTTGTTAGCCATGTCCCTCCAGCCATAGGAACGAGGACCTCCTCCTACCTTAACCGGAGGTCTTCTGGAATCTGAGACTGAGCCACGTGAGCTTTCTGCTGAATTTGTTTTTGGCTGTCCCAGTTTCCAGCACGATGGGCCTTCCCCTGCGCTGGGTTTTCTTCGTGTTTCACCTCTACTGCGCGAGCTTCGCTGAGTTGGGCTCCTGCTGTGCCTGGCCTCTTCTGCGTGGAGGTTGTTTCAGCCAGGTTAAACCCGAGTCACAGCACCATAGATGTCACGCGAGTGTATGTTCCTCAGTTCTTTGTCTCGTCACAACAAAGATTTGGAGTGACGGACATTAAAGCCCTCAGCGCGTCACAGCTCTTGGGTCTTGGATAGACCGTGTTATAGCTCTCAGGTCTTGAAAGGACCATGTTATGGCTCTTGGACAAATCAGTGTTACAGCTCAGTGTTACAGCTCTATTTTATTTAGAAGATAGCAGGAAAATCCATCTTCGAGGCATGAGGGCATGTCGATCTGTTAGGTAGGTAGAATAGGGAAAAGGAGTCCAAAATGGCGGTGGCTAAAAGACAAAGAAGGTCCAAGGACCAGAGTGAAGACTTCAGGCAGAACAAACAGAACAAACAGCACTCCTGGCTAAGCCTAATTTGCATAGGGCAGGCCCAGGTGGAGGAAAAAACATATAAAAGGAGGAGCCAAAGCGCTTTCTCTTGGACTCTCCCGCGTGCATGCGCGTGTGCGCGCGCGCTCTCTCTCTCTCTCTTTCTCTCTCTCCCCCACCCTCCTCCCTCCCCACGCACTCCTCCACTCTCTTCTCTTCAAGTCTTGGATTCTCCTGCTATCTTATAAATAAAATGGAGCTGTAACACTGATTTGCCTAAGAGCTGTAACATGGTTTGTCCAAGACCTGAGAGCTGTGATGCGCCGAGGGCTTTAATGTCTGTTGCTCTAAATCTTTGTTGTGATGAGACAAAGAACCAAGGAACATACACTCGCGTGACAGATCTAAAGACACGAAGAGAAGAGCGCCCCAGTGCGCGGGAGAGAGAGAGAGCTAGCTTTGGCTCCTCTTTTTATATGTTTCTCTGTCCCTGGGCCAGCCAGGAGTGTTGTTTGTTTTACCTGAGGTCCTCACTCCGGTCCTCGGACCTTGTTTTGTTCTATTTTTGCGGGCTTTTCCCTTCTTTGTCATTTAGCCACTGCCATTTTGGACTCCTTTTCCCTATTCTACCTACCTAACATATCTAATCCCAAACTCTTGATTTATCCCACCCCCACCCACTTTCCCCTTTGGGAAGTTTATTTTTTATGTACCATGTCTAAAAAAAAGTCCGTCCTTCCTTACTTAATGCCTGCTATGCACCAAGCTGTCTGTGAGGGTCTTGACAAGTGCTACGTCACTTAATCTTTATTCAGTTCAAGAGGAATGTGGTATCATGCCAATTTTGCAGCTGGAAAGACAGACTCAGAGTGTGGAGAACTGGGCATGCTCTTGGCAAAACTCTGAGAAATTACTGTTCTGTGCCCCCCTCTCTGCCACCACCATCTCTGGGTTCCCAGTGCTGTTCTGCCTCTTCAGACAATTCAGGACAGTTTCCTAAGACAACCGTATCCCAGGCTAGCTCTCCTCAGCAGTGGGCCATATAGTGGTCCTTTTTCTAACTTTTAATTTCATTAAAACTTGTCCATTCTTGGTTCCATTCACTCAGCATCCTGTATTTTTCAAAGCTAATCTAATAAACTAATTCCAGGTAGAGTGCTGATAGCTTATGGTGGATTACCTTGTGTAAAATTATTATCTCTCCTGAATGTTTTATATTTTGACTTGTAAAGCCCAGAGTTGAATTAACAGGCTTGAGCCCCTTGGCCACTATGTACCAGAATGGGGACATAATCCTTGTTCTCCAATTTAGAGCATGGTGATTTTTAATTAATTTATTTTATTTTTATTTGGAAGATTATTGCTTTACACTGTTGTGTTGGTTTCTGCCGTGCATCAACGTGAATCAGCCAGAAGTATACATATATCCCCTCCCTCTTGAGCCTTCCCCCTCCTCTCCTCCATCTCATCCCTCTTGGTTGCCGCAGAGCACCAAGCTGAGCGCCCTGTAGAGCACGGTGATTTTAATCTATGGGTGTGAGTACTGTCAGAGCCTGGGCTGCTGTGGTTCAGACTGCAGGAATGGGGCTTTTATTTCAAGTAAGGCAGTGAGGAGCAGGGTGGTGGTAGAAGGTGTCAGAGCCCCTGTGTGGTTACTTCTGCGTCTAAGCCTCTGACCCATCTGAGCTGCTTTCCCCCCTGCCTACTTCTTTTTCTGTTACAATGTGAGGGTGAGCTGATGCCTTTATGCCGCATAGGTTTTTTTTTTTTTTTCCTAAAATTTTTTTAATTGGAGTCCAGTTAATTTATAATGAGGTTAGTTTCAGTTGTACAGTTGTACAGCAAAGTGATTCACTTGTGCATGTACATCTATTCAGTGGATACATGGAGAGTATTTCCCCTCACAGTATATCCTATGGAGAGTGTAAAGGCAACCCTCCCCAGAGATGCTCCTGCTGGCTTGGAAACTAACCTCACTTCTACAGCCGAGGGTCTCATTTGTATTTCCCACCTGAGTCCCGAACATGCCACGATCCTTTGAGTTCTTCCTCCTACATTTGGCGTGGGGGATGGTGGATCTCTCCCAGCTGTAGGGTGCCCTGGCCTCCTGGTATCCATTTATGCTGGTTGTTGCTGGCAAATTTCTTTCGAGTAAGCATAGATTACCTGACACCTGCACTGTATGCTAACAACTAATTAGAACATAACCAAAATATTGCAGAGCTGCGTGGCTCCCTGAGCTCAAAGCCCAGGCTTAAATCCTCTTTGTGTTGTAGTTTTAGTGGTGCGTGAAGTGGATTTTATGAAGGCATTTTGTTTAAGTATCATGTCCCTGCTAGGCCCCAAAATCTATTCCGGCCCTCAGCATCTTCAGCATGCTAAGTCCTGGGAAGGGTCTGATGGGTGAAAATTGCTTCTGATGGTTGAACTCTGATTTGGCTGCAACTTGGAAAGGGCAGTGACTGGCGTCGGGTCACCTGGGGGCAATAGGTAGAGTTCACTCCTTGTCTGTATATAAGCTGCTCATTGACCTCTGGATTGTTACCTGCTCAGAGAGATTCTCCATCACCATCTGTCCAGCAACCAGCAGGCTCCCTGCCCATCATTCCCTAGCCAACCCCAGTGGATTGCCTTCTTAGCACTTCACCATACACACCCACTTATTAGTTTACTTCCTTTTCCCTCCACCCCCCAAGATGTCCCCCTCTGTTTATATAGCAAGCACATACTTTATTGAGTGTGTACTGTGGGCTGGGCACCATTCTGAGGGCTGGGGATATAAAAGTGAACAATATAGAGAAAGTCCTACCTTCACTGAGTTTATATTATAGCAGGGGATGATGGAAGAAAACAAACAAAACATAGTAAGTGAGGGAATGGAGAAAAATAAAACAGATGACAGGGACACAGGCTGCTCTGTTGGGTACGGTGATACATTGGGGGAGTACCTTGGATAGGATGACATTTGAGCAGAGACCTAAATAGTGTGAGAACAAAGGTCATCCAATATGCTTTACTTACCCCTCCCTCCAGGTCTTGGCCCAGGGCCTGAGTGAAATGAACGAACGAAGGAATAACTGAACACATGGGAAAGAACGGAATCTAGATCTGTAGCTGTCCTTCTTGTGTTAGCTCCCCTAGGGTGAGCATCAGGCCAGTTTGCTTTCAGAAGCTCCTCTTTCTCTCTTGACACCTGGTCAACATTGTGGGAGGGAAGCTGATGGGAAATGGAGCTCTAGACTCATGGCTGAATGACCAGAATTTTGTTTCCCTGGCAATTGACCAAATCTTTGCCTTTGTGTCTTTATTGGTAAAATGGGGGAGTAGTTTGACTACTGACTTCATATGATATTTTATGAATATGGAAGAAATAAGAAATAAATAAGCACATGCAGGTATGGATATGGAATTAAATAATACCTAATAAGTTGGGACCTTGCATTGTATTTTCATTTCATTAACAACCCCATGATAATGGAACCATTAAAAGTTCCACTTTATAGATGAAGAAATGAAGCTTTGAACATTACTTAAGTCAGGGTCTCCAACCTCTGGGATCTAAAGTCTGATGATCTGAGGTGGAGCTGATGTAATAATAATAGAAGTAAATTGAAGTCACTCAGTCATGTCCGACTCTCTGCGACCCCATGGACTATAGCCTACAGAGCTCCTCTGTCCATTGGATTTTCTAGGCAAGCGTACTGGCGTGGGTTGCCATTTCCTTCTCCAGGGGATCCTCCCAACCCAGGGATTGAACCCAGGTCTCCCTCATTGCAGACAAAGAGTTAACCATCTGAGCCACCTGGGAAGCCCTGGTGCAGAGTAAATGTAGTATGCTTGAATCATCCTGAAACCATCCCTTCCCCTGGCCCCGGTCCTTGGAAAAATTGTCTTTGATGAAACTGGTCCCTAGTGCCAAAAATGTTGGGGACTGCTGACTTAGGTAACTTGCCCGAGGTATTAATAATAAATTAGTAATTGGAAGGCTAAGGATTCGAACTCAGTGCTGTCTGATTCTGGAGCCTGGGTATTTAACATCCTTTGAGACTATCCTCTCCCTGGAAACTTCTGTATGAGGCCTTATTCTTTGTAGCTTGTTTTCCATTGTTTAAAAAGAAAGACTCTCTTTAAGTAAAATTCATCAATAGTGTCCATTAATGATTTACTAATAGCATTAACGAAGTGAAGCCACGCCGGCATGATTTTTCTCCTGGCATCATGCCTAAGTTCTTCTCCAGCTTATTTGATTTACTAATACAAGTATTAATGGAATGAAAGAGGCTTCCTATGACACATTCAGAAAATACAAAGAGCAGATCACTTATCTTTATGTTGCTTAAAACACTGCCATGGAGGATGAAGAGCTTGAAATCTGCTTTCTCACTCTCTTCCCCAACCTTTCTCACTCAGCCTCTGATGTAGGGACACCACGTGCTAGCTCTTCTTTTGCTCACATTGAAGGTTTAGTGAATGCTTGATTCTCTTTCCATCTTATTATATGCATTCAATATTAAGACAGTGTTTTGTCTCCTAATTTAGGAGTTAGATCTCAACTCACCTTGTGATCTGAGAAGCGGACTGATTGAACCCTTGTCTGCAAAAGAGAAAACTAAGATTGGTGTCATCTTAGGTGAGTGGTCTGTGGACCTCACAAAGTTGAATGGATTAAACAGCTTATGAAAATAGAGTTTCCTCTATTTTCCTAATGCATATCCTGATGGAGCATCAGAATCTCTGTGAGTGGGGACCTCCTACAATGCATTTTAATCAAATTCCCCAGTGATTTTAAAGTTCAGTAAAGTTTAAGAATTTCATCTTATAATTTATACCAACATGCACGTTCAAAATGTTTAATAGCAGATGCTGAGGGTTGATTCTGGAGCACGTCCAGAAAGAAGGACCAGGGCTGTGAGAGGGACTCAGGTGCCTAGAGTTTGGGCATCAGTTTAAGGAATGTGTGGTGTGTTCCCTTGACTTCTTTAAATGTTTGAAGGGCTGTCGCATGGGAAGACTTAGACTTACTCTTTGTAGCTCTAGAGATCAGAGCTAGGACCAGCGAGTTGGTGGAAGTTATAGTCAAGTAAGTTGCAGCTCATCATAAGCAGGGACTTGCAACACACAGAGTAGCCCAAGAATAGAAAAGGTTGTTTCTGTGGGTGGTGAGTTCCCTGTCAGTCACTGGAGATGTGAAAGTTAAACCTGACTTCCTGGATTGATAAAGTATTCATGTACAGAAAAAGGTTAGACTTTCAAAAGGTACTTTCGAATGCTGACATTTTATTGTTTTATAATTCCTTTCTTCTCTTTTCAATGGTTGTCATTAGGAGTGTATGTGTGAGGCTGTGTGTATGCTTGTATGTGTGTATATATATATATATATATATATATATATATATATGCATGTGCAAGGTTATGTGTGTGCTTGTGGGTTGTGCTTTAAGAGGAATTATGATTTATTATGGGGAGAAAATAGAAGCTAGTTTATTCATTATTCAAGAAATATTTTGGTTGTGCTTCCTAGATGCCAATTTCTGTGCCAGGCATTAGTAATTCAGAATTGCCTGAGAACACAGTTCTAGTCCAGAAGGAGATCTCAGTCTAGTGAAGGAAGCTGACTAATAAAGAGAAAATGATAACGACTTGTGATGAATGCAATGAAGGCAGCAGGTATGGGGCATTTTGGAACACCAGGAAGGAGCTCTGACCCAGCCTGTGGATTTGTAGGGTGGAAAAGAGGGGAGTGGGCAGGGGAAGGATTCCTGGTTGGAATGGGTATGATTTTGACTACCGAGTAGTCTGGGGAAGCCAAACAAGGGAAGAGGCTGAGCAAAGGCACTGGAGCAAGGATCATTGGAAAATGAGAGGAAATGCTGAGAAGTTTGTGCTTTTGGAGAAAAAAGCATGAGACTGTATGGTAGGAAATGAGGCTAAGTGTAGAGGTCCCAGATCACCAGCATCCTTGTGTTCCATGCTAAGAAATGTGGCCTTTTTCCTGTCAGAGGTGGGGATTCCTTGAAAATTTTAAAGCAATGGAGTGGTAGGGACTAACTTCCTCATAAGTAAGATCACTCTGGGACATTTTGGAGTTGTCTTATTAATGTTACCTGAGGTAGAGCACATGTTGGAATGGCATTTGTGATCTCATTAGCTGATAATCATGGTCACCATGGTGCAACAATCAAAAAGGCCTGTGAGGAATTCCCTGGTGATCCAGAGGTTAGGACTCTGCGTTTCCGATGCAAGGGACATGGGTTTGGTTCTTGGTTGGGGAAATAGGATCCCACATGCCACGTAGTGTGACCAAAAAAAAAAAAAAAAAAGCCTGTGAGTTATAGAAAACAAACTTATGGTTACCAAAGGGAAAGTGAGACAGGAATAAACTGGGAATTTGGGATTAACAGACACACACTACTATATATAAAATAAGCAACAGGGACCTACTGTGTAGCTCAGAGAACAATATTCAATAATCTTGTAATAACCTAGAATAGAAAACCTGGAAAAATATATGTATAACTGAATCACTTTGCTGTACACCTGAAACTAACACAACACTATAAAGCAATTATACTTGAAAGAAAGGAAGGAAGAAAAAGGGCTGTGAAACGCAGAAGGCACAAACACTATTGTTGCATGGGCTCTCTGTATCAGGAGGACCTCCTCAGAATGTTAGAATGTTCTTCACCTTCTGCCATGATTCCCTGTAGCACGGCTAATGACACAGTGTCTCATTAGGGGAGGTTATTTACTAACCTTGGATGCAGATCTAAAAAAACAGGGAACAGGAGTGATGTCCTCAGCATGCTTTATTCCTAATCCAAGCACTTGATTGATATCTCCAGATAAATTGGTGCCCAGGATACACATGAATATTTTTGCTTAGGTATTCCATACCTCCCTACCAATGCATAGGAAAAAGACCATACTTGAAAATGTATTCCAAATATTTTCTCTTTTTAAATCTCCAGTATGTCATATAGATGTAGTGGGGCTGAAAAATTAACTGAGGGGTTTAGAAATATTGCAGATTTGCTAGAAACTCCATTTGTGTTGGCTTCTTGTTTGTATACAAACATCTCTTTCAACACCAACACAGAAGACGTACGTATGGTGGTAATTCTGTTTGTTTTGCTTATCAGTAAGTGACACGCTTGTTGCAAGTAAATAAGTATGACAAAAGACCAAATTTTTCCTCCTCCTTTTTGCTTGTGGAGGTGTTTTGTCAGGTTGCTAAGCTACCAGCGCTGAAGGATTCTACTTTGGGGAATGGAAGTTATTTTAAAATATCTAAGAAACATCCTTTCAGAGACCGTCTTTGTAATGTAGTAAGGGTCTGCAGTGGGCTAAAGAATGAGAAAGAACCCCAGAAGTCTTCAGATCAACTTCACTCAAACATGAAAAGCATTTTGATCAAGATACACAGGTGAAAACTGGAGTATTTCACCAAGGAATTGGCAAGTTAGGAACTTGGAGCATTTAACCAATAAACCGTCAGATGCCCTCCTGAAGATCCCATACAGTACACTGGAATAAGGACAAGGAATGGTTCTCTTCTTCAAAGAGCAAATGGTGATGACTCAAATGCTTGCTGGACCTCTTGCTTCTTTACTGCTGGACCATTTCCTGCTGAGGTGTTTATGAATACAGAGATACATTCCTTCATTTACCAAATAATTATTGAGCTGGACACTAAGGGTATGGCTGTAACAAGACAGATGTGGCTCTTTCCCTCATGGAGTATACTTTCTGTTCCTGCTAAGATGCTGTTGTATTTATCAGGATTCTGGCTGTGTAAGTGACAGAAACCCACTTTATACTGACATAAGTGAAAAGAGAATGGATTTGCTTAAGAAACCGCAAGTCCAGGGGTGCAAGGTGGATTAGGCATGGCTGGGTTCTGTGGCTCAAATGTTGTTAGGGAGGCTCTTTTTCCTACCTCTTCTTGTTTTCCCTATGTTTGTGAGTTCATTCTGTCATAAAACAGATAGGGATTCTCCCATATTGCTAAGGAAGATGGTTGTTAACAGTTCTAGGTGGGCACAGCCCCAGTTCAGGATCCGCATACAGAAAGAGAACTTATCTTTTTTAATGCCTATGTATTATTGACCTTATAAAAGGGCTCTGATTGGCTCTGCTCATTCCTGGACCAACCAAAAGGAGCCATGATTGGTCAAGCCTATTGCTTGTGATGGGAGATGATGAGCGGAAGGAGCATCTGGGTCTATGCAAGATACGGTAGCTGGAGAGAGAAATGTGTCGAGTGACTAAAAACAGTAGAACTTTATGACCTAGCTGAGTGAGTCAACATAGAAAACTCGAGTGCTTTAAACCCTGTTCTTGTTGACATAAAAGAAAACCTGCTAGACACAGCCCTCCTTATTTCCTCTTTTGTCACATGCAAATAAAAGTGACTTCCTAGAAGTAAGGACCTCCTGACTTATTAGGGGAAGACAATTTCATCCAGCTTAGATACAGTGGCTCCATTATGTTTCCCTGACTCATAACAGGACAGATAAAAGCTCGTAAAACTACCACAAGTTTGGCAAGGCACAAACACAAATGGTGTCACCTTCAAGTGACCTATACTCCCTAAACTGCAATTTTGTATCATGAGTCATAGTAGGTAATAGGGAGTACAAATAAGCAAGAAAATGGTCCCTTTTCCTCAGTGAGCTTACCATCAATTTAAAGAAAAAAGATACACATAAAAGTCCAACATAAACTCAGGAACATGATAAATGTATTTGTGAGCATTCGGTGATGATAAAACAATGGACTGAATTATTATCATCATCATGGAATAGAGCAATAAAGAAAAAGGGGCCAACTGAAACTGTTTCTAGGAGTTTTTATGGCCTTCTTTGGCTGGAATTGTGCCTGTGGTCATTAGGAAGGCTTTCTGGAAAAGGTGGAACTTAAAGTGGGTCTTTTTTCCTCTACCTTTTTCTGGCTGCACCATGCATCTTGTGTGAACCTTGGCAGCTTGTATGAATCTCAGGGATTGAACCCAGGTCCCCAGCAGTGAAAGCAGAGGGACCTAACCACTGTACCACCAAGGAGTTTCTTAAAGTGGGTCTTAAGAGATAAGCTAAAGAGATTATGTGTAAATGATAGAATTCTTCCCTTGTAACGGGTCGTGATTTGCTTAGCTTCCATGTGGCTCAGCAGCAAAGAACCTGCCTGCAATGCAGGAGAAATGGCAGGAGACTCGAGTCTCATCCTTGAGTCAGAAAGATTCCCTGGAGAAGGAAATGGCAACCCACTCCAGCTTTCTTGCCTGGGAAATCCCATGGACAGAGGAGCCTGGTGGGTCCATGGGGTGCAAAGAGTCGGACACAACTTAGCAACTGAGCATGCACACATTCTCAAATAAGCTTTGTGATAGTATGCTACTGCCTCTTGCTTTTATTGAAGGTCGCTGGGGAGATGTGAAAGAGGCTGGTCTCTTCTGCATAAGAAAGGAACTTACGAATGTTGGAGACTAGAGAGGTATTTGGAACACTCACCATAAATGTATGCTCTTCAAATATAAAGATTATTAAAGGAAACTGCTATCTTTTGGGGTCTATTTCTGGTCTTTGAAATTGATATTAACAAGATAATGATTTCCTTCCAAACTTGTGGAATTGAGGTTCCCATAGCTACTTCCTACAAGAATAATGACTGATAGTTGACCATTTATGAAGCACCAGGCTGCCTCTCTATTAACCCAAATTGTTCTGAGGGTAAATATCCCAATGGAGAAATTGGGCTGAGATAGAAATCATCTGAAGAATAACAGCTATCTTTCAGACTTTCTATTTTTTCTAAGTTGCTACATCCTCCAAATCAGATTTTCATTATCTCTGAGTTTTAGCACACCTTTCTGAAATTGGGGTCCAAGCTGTGCTAAGAGAGTCTGCTTTCTAGATCTGTTCCAGAGTGATGCATGCAACTGTCTGAGCCAGCGCTAGGAGTGGGTGGTGGCTGGAGTGCAGGAGAGCTGCCTGTTGCCAGGCAGTGACCCAGCTCTTTGGAGAGGCACAGCCCCCGTGGCTTGCTCCGCCAGTCTTTTGGGAGAACTCCTACTCTGTTCTGAATCAATGTTGAGCCTCTTGGAGAGCAGCTTCCTTCCTTGTGGGAGGTATCAGAAGAGAGTCTTGACATGAAGGCTACTTCCTCTGTTTCAGAGAGAGGACTTGCAAGTAAATCTGAAAGAAACACCAGAGATAAGTTCAGAGACGAGACATCCTAGGCTTGATGCCAGGTAGACTCCTGGCTCTCCCTCTAATGAGCTATGTCCTTGGGTAAATAAATGGCTTTCCCTCTGAGTCTTGGGGTCTAAAGGTTTAAGTGGGATTATAATACGCACTTACTAGCTCAAATAAGGTAACTAGAATGATAATCAAAATTGTTAATGTCGATTCTTGTCCACTTTTATCCTTCTGTGAATAGGGTTATTATTATTGTAACTGTTTTATAGATAAAGAAACTGAGATTCAAAAGAGGTAAGCAATTTGTTTGACACCGCACAGGTGGTAAAAGGCAGAGCCTGTTTTCTAGTCAGGGCAGTCTCCCTAAAAATAGTGCTCCTAGCCAGTACCCAATGCCCCACAGTATCTGGCTCAGGATATAAAAATGAAACAGTAAGTGGTATTTGGGGTAAGAGCTGTGAAGAAGACTAGCTGTACAAGGAAACAAGTGAGATGTTGGGTGAGTTTAGGTAGCGGGGCAGGAGGTAGGCAAGGAGCCCCCGCCTCTGCCCTGCTTTCCTATTCCATGGAGACCCCTCATTGCTGTGACTGGTTCACACACGGTGCCCAGTATGAGGCAAGGGTTGCCTTTAAAGGAGCTTTATTTGGCTGAAATAGATGCAGGGTCTTTCTGCAGAGGAACCTGTCAAAGGAGAGTTGCTATCTGAGGAATTAATTGGAATTCCCTTAGCATTCCACTGGCGTCAGCCTGAACATTGTTCATCCCCTGTAGATTATCATTAATCGGGTGAGCAGGGAGACAGAAGCAGTCTCTGATAGCTAATTTATTAACTTCTCCAGGATAAAGGCATGGGACTGAGCTGAGGAGCTTGAATTTACTTTGAGGGATTTGGGGCAGAAAGCCCAGTGCTGGTACCATGACCCCGATCTGAATTGAGAGATTAACGACTTCTGGTCTCGACAAGGTTTAGGATGAGAGTTTTCTGAGACCCATAATTTTTATTACATTTCTGTTATTTTTTCAGTTCTTGGTTTTCTCTTGCCTCCTCTCAGAAATCCTCCCCATAATAAAATCTCATGTGTGTTTCTTCTCTTCCAACTGGGGTGTTTTGGGGATGCCGGTTTTCCAGTAGCAAGGAACCATGTTTTGCAGCCATACATGTAACTTTAACACTTTATACTCTTCTAGATTGTCTTCCATACCCACTGGACCATGCATCCTTGTTGTTTAACATGGCCTTCAGCTTTAGGCTTCAGGGTGTAGTTTTGATACCTAAAAGAATGGTTATGGGGCTGTGACGCTGGCTGGCTTAGGTTTAAATGCCAGGCTAGGCACTTTCTACCAGGGTGGCCATAAGCTAGTTACTTAACTTCTCTGAGTATTGATGTCCTCACTGATCAGTGGGGATAATCTTAACTGCTGCCCAGGGCTGCAGGGTGGATTAGATGTGATCCTGTGTGTCTATACCATTGTTGGTACTGTATACCTGCTTATTTCCTCTCCAATTTTACCCCTTAGGAAAGAGAAAGAGGGATTCTTATGCCCAGGTGTGAGGGGGGCTTCCTGATTTCAGGCCAGTGTTAACATGGGACTTACAGAGTGGGCACAAGCTAATACCTTCTAGCTGCCTGTCCTTTGAAGGCACAATGGAGGCTGGCTGGGAAGAGCCGGCTGGCCTCAGCTCTGGTTCAGTTCAGTTCAGTTCAGTTCAGTCACTCAGTCATGTCCGACTCTTTGCGACCCCATGAATCGCAGCACGCCAGGCCTCCCTGTCCATCACCAACTCCTGGAGTTCACTCAGACTCACGTCCATCAAGTCAGTGATGCCATCCAGCCATCTCATCCTCTGTTGTCCCCTTCTCCTCCTGCCCCCAATCCCTCCCAGCATCAGAGTCAACTCTTCACATGAGGTGGCCAAAGTACTGGAGTTTCAGCTTTAGCATCATTCCTTCCAAAGAAATCCCAGGGCTGATCTTCAGAATGGACTGGTTGGATCTCCTTGCAGTCCAAGGGACTCTCAAGAGTCTTCTCCAACACCACAGCTCAGAAGGATCAATTCTTTGGTGCTCAGCTTTCTTCACAGTCCAACTCTCACATCCATACATGACCACAGGAAAAACCATAGCCTTGACTAGATGGACCTTAGTTGGCAAAGTAATGTCTCTGCTATTCAATATGCTATCTAGGTTGGTCATAACTTTCCTTCCAAGGAGTAAGTGTCTTTTAATTTCATGGCTGCAGTCACCATCTGCAGTGGTTTTGGAGCCCCCAAAAATAAAGCCTGACACTGTTTCCACTGTTTCCCCATCTATTTCCCATGAAGTGATGGGACTGGATGCCATGATCTTCATTTTCTGAATGTTGAGCTTTAAGCCAACTTTTTCACTCTCCTCTTTCACTTTCATCAAGAGGCTTTTTAGTTCCTCTTCACTTTCTGCCATAAGGGTGGTGTCATCTGCATATCTGAGTTTATTGATATTTCAGCTCTAGTTAATGGGCTCCAAATATTAAGCTATCTTTTCAGAGCAGCAGGAAAAACTCCATGGAGCCAGTCTACCAGGCGTGACTTGTAGAGATGCGGGCCACTACTGTCTCTTCCCTCAGCCTTCTTGTGCACTTGACTTCCTCCACAGACACCTCTGGAGTGTCCTTTCATGAGGTCAAAGTAATTGATGGATGGATGCTTATTTGTAGCCACTTCTGTAGCCCTTTGTGCTACTCCCACTTGCCCCCACTCTCCACTGAAGATTACAGGCTTGAGTTTACAAGTGATGATCTTTGAAGTCAAACTGTTGGGCTTGACGTGGGATTTAATTTTGCATATCTTAAGGCACTATGTAAATAGAATCAGACCATATGAATTATTTTACGGTTTGCTTTGTGGTTTTTCACTATGCTCCTGAGGCTCATTTGGGTAGTACTTGTACCTTTAACTCCTTTTCCCTACTGCATAGTACTTCACAGTGTGAATATATCATAATATATCAGTTCTCTAGTTGATAGACTAGATAGGTCTGTCCATGGAATTCTCTAGGCAAGAATGCTGGAGTGGGTTGCCATTCCCTTCTCCAGGGTATTTTCCTGACCCAGGGATTGAACCCTGGTCTCCCACATTGCAGGCAGACTCTCTACCATCTGCGCTACTAGGGAAGCCCAGCTGATAGACATTTAGGTTTCTTCCTGAATTTTATTGCTGTAACCATTGCTATTATAAACATGTATTGAATGTTGGTGTGCGTTTTCAAGAACTTAAGAGCAGATTTTGAAATTGCTGGGTCATGGAGCATGCCCGTGTCCAAGCTTGTTACCAAATAGTTCAACAGTTCAAGTTTAATGCCTTAGAGTGATTAGAATAAATTCTTAGAGTGATTAGAACAAAGTTCAGCTCCTCTGGCAGTGTGTAAGTATTCACTGCTCTACATTCTTATGACCATTTAGTATTAGCAGAATTTTCCCACTGCCATCATGATGTGTGAATCAGTATCTCAGGATTTCATCTGGTATGCATTTCAGTGGTTTGCATTTCTCTAATGAGATCTAATGAGATCGAGCATCTTTTTGTGTATTTACTAGCCATTTGGATTTTCTTTTTGTAAAGTATCTCTTTAAAGACTTTTGGCCATGTTTATGTGATTACTATGTTCTCCTTATTTGTTTTGGGGATATCTTTATACATTCTGTATATTTGATTTTTGTTGTTGTTATGTTCATTGCAAATAGCTTCTCCACATTTGTGGCTTGTCTTTTCACTCTCTCGATGGTGCCTGTTAATGAAGAGAGTCTGTTAATTTTAGCATGACCTACTTTATCAGAGATGAAATTTAGGCTTAGAGTCTTTAAGCGTAAGGTCTTGTGTAAGGTCTTTTTGTATACAGCGGCTGGGACAGATTTAAATGTCTGTACAGAAACTGATCTCTATTAGACAGGACCATTACCGTGCAACAGTGTCTGAAAGAGTCAGACATAGAATAGAAGTTTATGAAAGTTTTGTTAGATTATTCAAGGGTAACTTATTCCCAGCCAGAATGATTGCTGAAATAAAATAAGGACTTTTTTTATGGTACTAGAATTAGCCGTATACCTTTCTAGCCCCTTCTAAGTCTAACCCCTTTCTTTTCCCCCATGGTGGTGGGATTTTTGTTAAAGCTCTGTTTGTATAGCTCATAAAGAAACAATTTCAACCAAATCCAGTTAGAATCACTTGTGTGTCTCTGTGTCTGTGTATAATCCTAACTGATAACACCCCAGATAAAGAAAAATAAGGTTGTCTCTCTAAACGAGCGCAAGGAGATTTGGGCATCTGTTCCTTTTAAACTAAGCATCTTTTCAGTGTCATAAAACATTTGATACTGAGTTGGTGAATGGAAATACAAAGGAATTAGGAGAGCAGTGTTTCAGTGAATATCTCCTTAATCACAGAGAGTGGAACTTCTTAATTTAAATTTCTGATTAGGCGTGTTGGGCACAGGCAGCACTTCTCAGATCTCATTAGCCCAAGTGATAATATGCGCTAATTATCCCTCTTCCAAAGTCAGGGGTTCATTTATTACCTACATGAATGAACCTTTTTTCTCCTCTTCAGCAGCAGAGTAAAAAATGAGCTTGGGAAAATGATGGAGGTGCTGGGGAGGAGTAAGAGATGCCACAAGTGAGATGGTTTCAGGTTTCCAGTGCCAGGAGCCAGGCAATTTATGCTAAAGCCAAGCAAGTGAAACCTGACTGATAGGTTCTACCTGTGGCTGAAATAATGAGCAAGTTTTAAAAATGTTTTTACTTTTTTTCCTCTTCTCTTTAAAAATAGCATTCAGCATTTGCTTTGCAGCAAGTGTGTGTGTGTGTGTGTGTGTGTGTGTGTGTGTGTGTGTGTTTGGCCACACTAAGACATGTGGGATCTTAGCTCCCCAACCAGGGATTGAACCTGTGCCCTTTATAGTGAAAGTGCAGGGCCTTAACCACTGGATCACCAGGGAAATCCTGTGCAACTCTTGCCATCTTCTTTCTAGTATGTTAGTTTCTTCTTGGCCATTTGGCATAAAGACATGGGAGCCAAATGCTCAACTCTGTGATGCAGTTTAACAATAGGGATTTTGGATCTGCTCATCTTGGGTTACCCTGGCCTCATTTGTTCCTGCCCTCACTTTCTGGCCACTGCAGGCATCTGGGGTTAGAGCCCCAGGTTTTGATGAGTCCATGTTAGCGAGATTGTGTGTGGGATTGAGGAGTGAGCAAAGTAGGAATGGAGAATATTTTCTACCCCTTCTAAACACGGAACAGAGTGGCATGAGGGGCACCTCTGGGATTCACTTGAATTCTTCCAGTATCCTAGGGTTATGATCTTAGAGAAACAATTTTTAAATTGATTTTCTAACACTTCCCACCCTCTCCACAAAGATTTGGAATCTTAGAGATGTTGCTGTTTTATAACAAACTATAAACCAAAGCTCCTAAGAAAAGTTTTTTGCTGGGATCACAGTCTCCAAAATGTTCTTTTCATCATGTATAGTACATGATTGGAGTATATACTAGTCCAGTTTTTTCAAGGGTAGTTTGTCATATCTATTAATATGAAAATTAGTTATGCATGCCTATAGTCTCACCCCAGAAATCTATACTACAGATTATTTGCATATGATTCAAAGGTATATATCTGTATCATCTATATACAGATATATACTATCTTATCTATGTCATCTACATCACCATCTACATCTCAAGAGAGATCTTTATTGCAACCTTGTTAATAGAAAAAGAATGGAACCAGCTCTAATACCTATGAGTAGGAGAATGGTTAAATAAAGATACATCTCCACAGTGAAGTATGATACAGATACTAAGAAGAATGATAAAGATTTTGAACTGACATGGGAAGGTGTCTACAACTGGTGAGAAAAGCTGACTCTAGGACTGCACATAGTTTGGTATTCCCTCTGTGGAAAGAGTATGTATTTATTAGTGTATGTCAGTGGTTCTTTGTGGTTATCTCCAAGGGAGAGAGAAAGTGGAAGCTGAGAGAGAGGCAGAGAAACTTACACTTTATAAGTTATACATTTCAGCATCATTTGAAATCTTGCAACAAGCTGACTTTATGTGGGTAATCGGCAACAGCAGTAATGATAAAATGCTTGCCATACAGGGCTGTTAAAGATGGGGGTCCACTATCCTGAGGTCAAGCATTGCTAGACTGTTAGAATTGCAAATCAATTGGAAATCATTGCCCTAAGCGCACTGAATGGGTCTGGCTCAGTGACTGTTAACAAATAGCGTTCCCCTTAGAACAAGACTGCCCCAACTACTAGAAAATATCCTTAAAGAGTTGTGTTTGTAGCAGACAGAAGGTATAATCTATACCAGGCACTGTTTAAGGTTAATGTGATCCTGCCACCGTGTTTGCAGTTTACAGCCTGTGCCTGACTGTGTCTGTCTTTGCAGAGCTCATAACAGAGCTCCAGGACTTTGTGGATTCACTGGGATAACTTGCACACACTGGGTGGAGGCACATATCCCCTTGCCACTTGCCATCTCTTTGTTCATCAAATCACTTTTATTCCTTGCTTCTTTCCTCTTTTTTCTCTCTCCTCCTTTCAGCAAATCTTTCCCTAGTCTATGCCATGCACTGTTCTGGACATAGTGGGAAATGAAGCAACAGATTTATCTGAATTGCTACTGCAAGGAGAGAGTTCACGGTCTACCAGAAAAAGTGACCATAAAAGCAGTGAATGATAACATCTAACAAGGAAGAGAGCTTAAAGCCAGAATTGATTAGATGGCCCCGGGGGGAGTCTTGGCTCTGCTCTATACATGTGACCTTGACAAGTTACTTAGCCTCTCTAAAGCTGTTTCAGTTTAGTTCATTTGCTCAGTTGTGTCTGACTCTCTGACCCCATGGATTGCAGCATGGCAGGCTTCCCTGTCCATCACCGACTCCCAGAGCTTACTCTGACTCATGTCCATTGAGTTGGTGATGCCATCCAACCATCTCATCCTTTGTTGTCCCCTTCTCCTCCCGCCTTCAATCTTTCCCAGCATCAGGGTCTTTTCCAGTGAGTCAGTTCTTTGCATTAGGTGGCCAAAGTATTGGAGTTTCAGCTTCAGCATCAGTCCTTCCAATGAATATTCAGGACTGATTTCCTTTAGAATGGATTGGTTGGATCACCTTGCAGCCCAAGGGACTCTCAAGAGTCTTCTCCTACACCACAGTTCAAAAGCATCAGCTCTTCAGTGCTCAGCTTTATGGTCCCACTCTCACACCCATACATGACTACTGGAAAAACCATAGCTTTGACTAGATGGATCTTTGTTGACAAAGTAATGTCTTTGCTTTTTAATATGCGTCTAAGTTGGTCATAGCTTTTCTTCAAGGAGCAAGTGTCTTAATTTCATGGTTGCAGTTACCATCTGCATGGTTTTGGAGCCCCCTAAGATAGTCTGTCACTGTTTCCATTGTTTCCCCGTCTATTTGCCATCAAGTGATGGGACCAGATGCCATGATCTTAGTTTTCTGAACGTTGAGATTTAAGCCAACTTTTTCACTCTCATCAATAGGCTCTTTAGTTCTTCTTTGCTTTCTGCCATAATGATGGTGTTATCTGCATATCAGGTTATTGATATTTCCTTCTGTGATCTTGATTCCAGCTTGTGTTTCATCTAGCCTGGCATTTCTCATGATGTACTCTGCATATAAGTTAAATAAGCAGGATGACAATATACGGCCTTGATGTACTCCTTTTCCAATTTGGAACCAGTCTGTTGTTCCATGTCCAATTCTAACTATTGCTTCTTGACCAGCATACAGATTTCTCAGGAGGCAGGTCAGGTGGTCTGGTATTCCCATCTCTTTAAGAATTTTTGGTCTAATGGCTGTTTGGTCATAGGTAATTTGGAAATAATAGTACCTACCTCTTCACAATAATTCCCACATGAAATAAAGCAAATAGTTCCTTTCTTCTCCTCTCTTTTTTTCCCTTCTTATTCTCCTTTTCCTTTAAAAATTTAGCATCAATAAGATGATTAAAGGATGTACAAAGTGCAATAGGGGCAGGAATGAAGGAGCCAGATAGAAAGGTGAGGGAAGATATGCAAAGACATATTCACATGGGGTCTTGGAGGATGAGCAGGAGTTTGCATAATAAGACAGGGGAGAGTCTCAGGTGTGGAACCCTTATGGGAACACACAGAGGCAAGGTGTGTCTTGAAGGTGAGGTAGGGAGGGTGCTTGGGACCTCATTTGTGAAAGGGGATGGCTTCCTCCCTTCTAGATCTTCTGTAGGAGCCCCATTCCTCCCTGTCTCCTGGCTTCTGTTCACAGGGCCTCTCAGGAAATGCTTTGATAATAACTCTTTCCTCTTTAATGTGAATTGAAATCACTATATTTCATCTCTCAAGCCATTTTTTGCATATAAGCCCCATCTGTCAGTGTGGAATAAAAGTTATTTCCCCCTCTTTGAGAGTTTCTGGCTTCACAGAGCAGAAAGGGTTGGCGTCCCCCCTCCCCCTTTTCCCAGGAAAGAGTCTTTCCCACCCACTGAAACCCCATCTCCTAGGCAACTGCCTACAGTGCTGCAGGGAGGAGTCTGACTCTGCCTTTGAACTTCCAAGGTCAGGAGAAGTCTTGCAAGCACGTTTCTGTCTCTGCAAGACGCATGTTTAAGGAACCCACTAAATCATGGCCCAAATCAGCCTTTCATTAAAATGTAGTAGGGTGAGTATTCTACAAGGAGAGGAGGCAGGTAGAAGATGAACCAGGCAGCTGCTGTCACTCATATGCTGCTCCTCTCACATCCAATACCCCACCCATTCATCACTCACTGTTGGCTCCAGTTCCTTCCTCCCACTGGAATCTAGTTTTACGATTGGGGTCAGCCTAGCTTCCCCCAAAAGTCACTGCTTGAGAACTCACCATGAAGATTTATCCTAAGAGGAGCAAAGACACACAGTTTGTTACTTCTCCAGTCAGGGATGGAAAGTCAACTTGATTGATGTCCACAATGAAATTGTGAAGGAAGTGTAACATGTGCTGAGGTGCTTAGTGTGGACTCTGGTATCACACTGCCTGGGTCTGAACACTGACTCTGCCACTGAAGTCCTCTTTGCCTCTGTTTCCTGTCTTGAAAAATGGAAATATTAACAGTAATCAAGGGGTGGATATTGATGCTGAAATCTGGCCTCTGCACTGGCACCAGATTGAATCTCAGAGACAGTATTTTGCTGAAGTAGAAACAAATAGCTTTATCACTTTGTTAGGCAAAGGGAGTCACAGTGGGCTAATGGTTCAAAACTATGTTTCCCACACTGTTAACTTTTGAGGGAATTATTGATGAACATTGACCTTTAACAGAACTTTAAGGTCTGTAGTTTCCCAAGTGAGGCTTGGACACAGTTGCTGAGACACATCACTACTCACTGATAACAAGAAAGGGAGTGGGTGTAGTGGGTGAGCCCCACAGTGCTGAGTGCAAATCCTAGGTTTCTCAGCTCATTCAGTCAACACATCTATACTGAATCCACTATGTGCTCATCGCTCCTCTAGGCACTAGAATGGTGAACCTCTGGACAAGGTTCTCTTGGTTATATGATTAGTTACATGACCTTTGTTGAATACCCTTGCTGTGCTTACTGCATCTATAAAATGGGACTATTCGTGATAGCTGCTTCATAAGGTATTAGCTATTTTAGTAGTTATTTAGCAGTTGGAAAATTGGATTGGAACAGATCTGATATCAGTCTGGCTGAAGTGAGGTACATACAGAAACAAGCATACCAATAAGAGAATGCATTGCTGCTGCTGCTGTTTAGTCGCCGTCATGTCCAATCCCTTGTGACCCCATGGACTGTAGCCTGCTGGACACCTCTGTTTATGGGGTTTCCCAGGCAAGAATACTAGAGCGGGTTACTATTGCCTTCTCTAGGGGATCTTCTTGACCCAGGGATCGAACCTACGTCTCCTGCTTGCCAGGCAGGTTCTTTACCACTGAGACACCTGGGAAGCCCAAGAGGAAAGGAGTGAAGGATAGTTTTCATTCTCTTAGGTTTCCATGGGTCATCATTTTCTCTGACTGTAACCTAACACATCATATTCATTAATTAATTGGTAAGTTAGCCTCCTGACCCTGAAAAGCACCAGAGTCTGCCTCATGTCCTGTGGTCATCACATCACCCAAACTCCTTTAACACTTACTGCATCTTGCCTTTGACTTTATTATCTTTTTTTTTTTTTTTGCCTTGCCTACTGTTTATAGCATTTATAACCTGTATAACATGTAAATTTATATTTATTGAAAATTTACTGTGTCTGAGACACTGTGCTAAGGCCCTTGAGGTGCATTATCCTCTGTTGTTATCACCCCCACTTTACAGATGAGAAAATGGAGGCTTAGAAAGGTTAAGTAACTTGGCTAAACTCCTAAAATTAGCAAGAGGTGAAGTCAGGAAGGAATTCAAAGCCCATGCTCCTAATGACTAAACTCTGCTGTGCTATGAACTGAGGAATGGGGGCCAAGTTGAACCTTTTCAGCATCTTCCATAGCTTTGAGCACAGAGATTTGTATAATATCAAAACTTAATAAAATTTGCTAAATCAGGTTGATTTCCAGCCTGGGTCCTATTCCAAATTTGGAGCATAGTTCTCCCTTGACAAATGACTATGTATCTAGAAGTATTGTTTGGGAGCTTACTCTAAGATTTTCCATCAGCTTCTAAATGTCTTTTCTTGGTGCCAACTTTCACATTGTTTTGGATTATGAAGTTTTCACAGCTTTTGACTAGCCCAGTCTGGTTCAGTTTGCATTTTACTGGCCAAGAGATCTCAGTTCTAGATGTTCTTCACTTTTAATACAAGTTCATTTTACAAAGGTTAGTGGTCATGCTTACAGGAATAAAAGGATAAACTGTAAAAATGAGGAGTAATGATATAGAATACTAGAAATGGGAAGAACTAAGAAGGAAACTCTTAGAATTATCTGGGTTATTCAATTCCCTCAATTTTTAGATGTGAAAACGAAGGACCAGAGAAGAAAATGAAGTTCTTTGAGGTGTATGGAGAGCTGCAGTTCATTCTAGGCTAGTCTTAATAATCAGAGTTCCTTCTGACACACCAGGCTTGATACTTAGTGGACTGTGATTGAAAATCTTTGTTAATTCACATCTTTGATTTATTGCAAGTCAAAAAAAAAAAAAAAAAGGAAAAAAGAGAGTACTTCTAAGCCTTTTTTCTGTATACTTTGTGTGTGTGTGTGTGTGTATGTGACAAATTCTGTTCCTCCCTACTCAAGTATGTGAAAGTCTGAATCGCATCTATTCAAGCAACGGTGGCTTCATGGCTGTGAACAACATGCTAAGAGCTCTTACATTATTATTTTTCAAATGAAGGAAACATTTCTTTGGTTCAATGAATTTGGTGGAAGTTTGTTCAAGTATAAATTCACATCAGATCTTTCCTTATGTGTGTTTGGAATTTTATATATAGGATAATTTCTTTTTCTTAGAGAAGATTTTAATGCTTCTGGATTCCATATGAAGCCTTCACCTCACTGCCCCACTTCTACTAGTAATGAACTAGGAGTCAAAACCCCAGCTCTGTCACTGCCAGTGTGTAGATTTTCCACGTCACATCATCTTGGTCTCAGGCAGGGTGGGATGGAGTACGTCTGAGAACTCATCTCATTCTAAATTTGTTAACGTTCACTGGTACTTCTTGAAGATAATGGTTACAAAAAAGAGAGAGGAAGCTGATGAATAGGCCCCAAAGCAGGGAGATCAGTTGCCTATTTGGAGAACCTTTCAAAAGTGGTGGGAATTTTGCTTGTCTGAGGCAGCTCTTCTCCGTAGGCCTAAAAATACAGCTCCTAATACTATATTTCCTTGAATCATGTCATGTCCCTTTTATTGCATCTCAGGAAAGGGGAAAAAACCTTTACCTCTATCTTCTTCTGGTCCGTCTTTGGTGTTCTGCAAATTAAACTGACAAAAGACAAGATATATAGGTGAAAGGGCATACAGGTTTTATTTGATAATGATATGTTTTATTAATACATGGCAGGGGGCTTCACAGAAAGGAAGTGAAAGCCCCCAAAGGGTGGTTAGGCCTGAGAGCTGATCTCCTACCATTTTAACAAAGAGTGATAGATTATGGAGATGTGACAAGACAATGAGAAAAGAGATTTGAGCTCCCAAGAGTGGGGAGATTGTGGGAAAGTAAATTTAAGGTAGAAACTAATGCAAGATAAAGGCTTCCCAGGTGGTGCTAGTGGTAAAGAAACCGCCTGCCAATTCAGGAGATGTAAGAGATGTGGGTTCGATCCCTGTGTTAGGAAGATCCCCTGGAGGAAGGCATAGCAACCCACTCCAGTATTCTTGCCTGGAGAATCCCATGGACAGAGGAGACTGGTGGGTTACCGTCTATATGGTCACAAAGAGTTGGACATGACTGAAGCAACTTGGCATGTGCAATGGAAGACAAGGGTTATATCAGTAAAGTTTGTTTATATAGATTCAAGTTGGTACCATTCTCAGTGATGAGTTTTCTCTGCCTGGTGTGGGAGAGGGACCTGGGACACTTTTGTAAAAGGAAATTGTTATCCTGACAAATGGAAATTTATACCCTGCTTTTAGACAGAAAGGGAGAAAAAAGAAAGCTTTTTCTACATCTGCTGTGTCTCAGTTGCCTTTAGCTCAAAGTAATCCTTAAATGGAGTGTTTTGGAGTGGCATATTCTGATCCTCTTCATTTCCTCTTTTAAAACCTGGATATTCTTGCCAGCTAGCCTCATTCTCCTCAGATTTTTTTTTCTAATTTCTCTAGAGTGCTTTTTTGAGGTTTTGGACCAGAAGGTGGGTGGTTAATTCTTAGCATTGCATGGGTGGGGCACTGGCTGTCGATCAGCCTGTTTTTGCTCTGTTTCCCACCACTCATCCTCTGCTATGGAGAGCTGGGTTTGATCCCTGGATTGGGAAGATCCCCTCGAGGAGGGCATGGCAACCCTCTCCAGTATTCTTGCCTGGAGAATCCCCATGGACAAAGAAGCCTGGCAGACTAGAGTCCATGGGGTCACAAAGAGTTGGACATGACTGAGTGACTAAGCACAGCACAGCATCCTCTGCTATATGTGTCTGGTTCCCCTTAGCTTCAGCCATCTCTGGACTTTTTCTGGTTTGCAGTTTCTTCCTCTCTGCTCATCACCCAGCACTTGTCTGTCTGTCTGTGTTCAAGAAATCTTTGAACATATCATTTCCTTTCTACCATTTTATGGTGTCAGGATGGGAAAGTGACGGTATTTGTTAATGCCCAAAAGACTCCTGGGAGAAAAGATTAACCACAATTTGTATTGGGTATAAAGATTGATTTTAAAATCTTATTAACTTAAAAATAAACATTGCTCTAAATACACCTCTAAAGGGACTTCCCTGGTAGGACGGTGGTTAAGAAATCTGCCTTCCAATGCAGGGGACACTAGTTTGGTCACTGGTCTGGGAACTAAGATCCCACAAGCCATGTAGAGTGGCCAAAAATATAAATAAACAAATAAATACATCTCTAAATACTTGTGTACTACCTCACAACTGATAAAACGGTACTTATGAATTTAGTAAATTTTTCCCCAAATATTTAAACATTGATTGGATTTAATAAACCTTTTAGAGTTTATTACAACTATAAATTTGATATGTCAGAATATTTTAAATGCTGTTAAGTACCTAAGATATAGAAGAAATATGCACAAACACTTTTTTGTGATTGATAAACTGGTTATGATACTATGATTGAAAAATCCAATGTAAAGTGTGAATATCATGGATAAAAAAATTTTTTTTATTATCTCCAGTCTTTGTCTTTTTATTTTTTCCAAGGTTTACCTTCTTAAGGTGACAGTGGTTTCACTAGATAATACTTGACATCTTCCTGGTATTTTCCAGCCTCAAAAGGAAAAAAATACTGTTTCATATCAGTAGAAGTTTTAGAGTCTGGATTGGTGTCCAGTTGGTTAGTCTGTGGGCCTTGGTTATGAGATCCAAGTTGATTCAAACCCGAGCCACCCATCATTAGGCCAGATCCCCCTTCATGATCAGGGTATATTTATTATGCTATTTATTATTAAAGTTTTTTTTTTTTTCCTTTTTAATCTGGTGTCTTTAACCCAGATGATGCACCTTTATGTTTTACCTGGCCACCATTATGTATCCCATTGTCTTGCCATCAGGATGTTTTGTGCTGGTTAGGTAAAATTATTAAAATTTATATATACCTTTCCAGAACTTCATTATAATGAATAGGGTCAGCTTGAGGTTTAGGAGATAATAAGTCAAGTCTGCTTAGGCCTTAGTCTTTGAAATGCAGCTAATTTATCATCTTGGAGTGCTTGGCTGGACCTTCTTTTTAATTAGTTATTGTGTCTATTCATTGATGCTAATGAGCATGGAGTCTTGGTTGTTATGAATGACTGTTGGCACTGGTTGTCCTTCCTGAAATAGTATCTATCTTATTGGAGAAGCATTTTCCTCATATTTTGCTTTTGAGTTAGACTTTAAACAATATACTTGTATCTCTGTGTGTGTGTGTGTATATTTTGTTGTTGTTCCATCACCAAGTCATGCCTGACTCTTCGTGACCCCATGGACTGCAGCATGACGGGCTTCCCTGTCCTTCATCATTACCTGGAGTCTGCCCAAGTTCATGTCCATTGAATCTGTGATGCCATCCAAACACCTCATCTCTTATATATATGCTTCTCAAGTGAAAAATACACTGACTCAAATGTGTATTAATACACTGTTATAATTAAAAATGATAAAAGGATGCCCTATTTATTTCTGCTTTGTATTACACATTTCTTTCCATATGTTTACAGTCTCTTGTGTGCCATTATGTAGTCATGGTCTTATGGAGGCTCACAATTTTTCAATTAGCTATGACTATTATTCCTTTTCTGATCATCATATTGGGCAGTGGGACACCCCTAAGCTGACTCTCTTGTTTTTCACCATGTCTACTTTCTAAGCAGTAACATGGTGATCCTGCCCAATTCTGATTTTGTTCTTATCCCAGGATAGAGACCTCCATTTAAGGAGTAACATAAGGAGCCCTTTCAATGAAAGATGGGTTTGGAGATCTGGGTTTTATGAATTCACCTGAGTAGTGGTAGGGAGCCAAATACTACATCTTGAACCATGTCAGTGAAAGGGCTTAAAAAGAGCCAGTTCTAAGGCTGACTATTCAAATACCTTTCAGTTCTCTTGCTCTCTTTCTTTCTGTAGCTGCCTTGAAATCCTGTGTTCCCAATGGTATGGGTACAAGAAGGAAGAGGAATGTCTCACCTGAATGGGGTTAAATGTCTATGAGAAATAAAGTTTTACTGTGTTAACCTACAAAAAAAAAAATGTTACTTGTTTACAAGCTTCTGAGTTCACATTGAATTTTCACAATTTAACATACCTGGCTTTATTTTTACTTTTTATAATCTGAGATTTCAAAGCACCAGAATTTTCTATTGCAGTGAAAATAGTGTTGCATATTCACTCTGGGGTCTTGAGCCAGAAAAACCTCTGTGTATAATTTTAAGTTTGCATTGTTGTGATCATTCTGAACAGAAAATCTCATCATTTTGTCATTTTTTTTTCACTTTTACTATAAATCTCATAAACATGAGCATAATGTCTATATAAGATTTTCTTGTTTAGAGGTACTGGGAAGTAAACATTTCTCTTTCATTTGATGTTAAGATATTACTCTCTGGGTCTATTTTTCTTTTTTTAGTGTAACAAATATCACATTGATAAACTTCTTTGTGGGTAAAGGTCTTTTGTATACAGCAGTGTTTCTGAAGAGAAATTCTTACTCTTTGACCCAGTAATTCAAATTGAATGAATATTTGAAAGACACTTCATGTGTCTTTTAAAACAAGGATGATGATAACTCTAGTTTGTATGGTTGTCGTGAGGATGAAACATCAGTGTGTAAAACACTTTGGTTTCTGGCACAGAAGTATTCAATCAGTGTTGCCTATATTTGCTGATGAACTTCTTTCCACAATGGTCCTATCCGTTTACACTCCTGTGAGCAGTTTTGGAGAGGCCCAGTAAGGCAGCTTCTGAGCATGGAAGCTTTCCAGGAAGTCTGGGGTTTTACTGCGAGCAAATATCTCCCCAGGTGGCCAGTGAAGATGGCTGCTACTGTGCTGGCTGCTCACCAAGAAGGGCTAAGGTTTCCCGTTAAGAAACTGCTGGAATCTGACTCACTCTCTAGGAGCCTGACTGAACTGAGAGTGATGGGTTGTGATAGAAGTCAGCCTGGGGGCCACAGGCATGCCTCAGCGCAGCACACGGAGAGATTTCATTTCCGGAATTTCCAGTAGACGGCTAAAATTGTGAGAGGCTGTGCGCTTTTGTAGGAAGACTTCTGTCCCCATCTCAAAGATTCTTCCCTAACAGCCTGAAAAGAGGAGGAAGAGTGATTTTAGCCCTCCAGGTCCCATGCTGAGGGATGTAGGAAGTTAAAAACAAAACAATAAGCCCAACAAGACCAGTGCTTGCCCTCAAGGACTAGGTGATCCTATAGACTTCATAGTGTAAAAAAGATGGTCTTTGACTGTTTTGACTCTGCCCAGATTCTCCTTACCTTCTGAAGCCCTGCTTCCCTGGTAGCTGCAAGTGCGGTGCTAATGGAGTCTTCTCTGAAGCCTTGAACTTGGCTGAGTCCATCCCAAGAGGTTACAGTCCTCATTCTGCCCCCCTCCCTAGAGCAGCCTATGATTGATAGATTCTCAAGGGGAAAATCCTCTTTGGTGTGACTTATGCTTCAGATCACCTCTAGTTTTTTACACCCCTACCCCCACCCCTCTCTATCAATCCAAGGCTGAACTTTAACAAATTCCTGTTTAGTGACTTCCCTGCCCTATTCTACTTCCCTCCCTCACATTCATCCCACCCCAGCCCCCAGCAGGCCCAGAATAAATCAGATGCACCTTGGTTTTGTTTAATTTTCTTAGGACCATTAACATTTTATTTCATGTAATACTGTGGGATGCCATTTCCTATATGCAGGGCACGTGTGATCTTAGTTCCCTGACCAGGTATCAAACCTGTGCCCTTGTAGTGGAAGCACAGAATCTTAACCACTGGACCTCCAGGGAAGTCCTCCTGGTTTTGTTTTTTTTTTTTGTATTTTGGGCCTAAGACTAGGGGATGAGATTGGTTAGCAAGGTAGATTGTTTCTACACAGATGCAAGGGGAAGGAAAAGTGTGTTTTATACTTGCAGGAGGTGCCAGCCTTTGAACTAGGGGGGTGTGTGTGTATGTATGTGTGTGTGTGTGCTCAGTTGCTCAGTCATGTCTGACTCTTTGTGGCCTCATGAACTGTAGCCTGTCCGTGGAATTTTCCAGGCAAGAATACTGAAATGGGATGCCATTTCCTATACCTGAGCATCTTCCTGGCTCAGGGGTCGAATCTGCATCTCTTGTGTCTCCTGCATTAGCAAATGGATTATAATATATGTATTTATAACATAAAATGAGTACATTTATTAAAAATAAACATGAATATTTCATATATAAGTATTAAAAATCATAATGTGATGTTTTAGGGGGATTGATGTGATAATTTAGAATAATTACTTTAACTTTAAAAAAAAATTTTTTTTTGGCTGTACTGATCTTCATTGACCTTAACCCTCTGATTTGCTCAGCATGACCTACATAGCTCTGGCACTCGGGCTGGTATCCTGGTACTGATTCTATAATTGTAGCTGCAATTCATTTAACAAATAGGTTCTGAGCATTTACTTTATGCTGGTCATTGCATTGTGCACTGGAATTAAAAAAGGGAGGTATTAGTTTTGTTCACCTCTCTATTAATTGACTCATGGATAAAAGGGAGATAATAAAATCTAGCTGTTCTAGAGAAGTCTGGTTCGTCTTTTACCCCTCCTCTTGCTCCTTCCCCAGGGATTTTCAGCACAAAGAGGAAATTTATTTAATGGCTTTATTTATATGCTCTCCTATTATTAAGGAAGAGAAAAGTCCCTAGTGTGAGGATTTCTGTAAAGCCTTAGCAATTTTATTATGACATAAAAGAGTTGTCATGTTTTGTCAAAGTCGTCCCGCCTCTGTTATCTACATGTTAGAAGAGGGAATTGAAAACTCCAGAACTTCATGCTGTTTTCCCTCCCAGGACTGGAAAACCCATGGAAAAGCTATGAGAAATATTTCAAAACAAGTTACCTAGTGTGTGATGGATAATAAACCCAGAGCCCTGAGATGTATAAAATATACAATTCAATACAATTTGTTTTTTCAAAGCAGCTGCAAGGGAAAAACAAAACACACCAGACAACAGTGGTCTCAGAGCTGAGAATTCACTTCTTATTGTAGGGGAGGAAATCAATATACATTTTCCAAGAACTGAAGGTTTCCCATTCCAACGGAGAGGAAGGATTGACCTTTGTGAGGTCAAGATGGCAGCTACAAAATATATTTGCTCAAAAATTAACTTTAAGAAAAAAGTTAAATCATATGTAACTAACAGGTTAAATGGGTGGGACTCAGAGAGCACAATGAAAGAAACAAACAAACTTTAGTTTGTGCAATGTCTCTTATCTTCACCCTCCTTTGCACCAGTGTACACAAAACACATACATTCTCGGTATCGGTAGACCTTCCCAGGTCCCTGGGTGCAATCAGGCAGGTCCTGTAGCTTCTCTCTGTGCTCTTAGATTATAGAACAAATTCATTAGACCTTTTAGTTCCCCAAGAAGTCTGAGTGTAGCAGTTAATATATCTTGTCCCATAAAATAGGAAAGACTTGGAACCTCAAGGTTAACTTTTTTCCCCCTCCTCCAGTCTGGCCTGAGCTGACAATTTCCAGCAGGAAGGGTGAATTTTGAAGGTGAGGGCCTGGTTGGCTTCTCAGTTTCTTTACCATTTTCTTATTCTCTTACTCCCAACTGGAACCCTAACTGGCTAATCTAAGGGAGCTGGGTAGGGTAATAGTAAAAGGCAAGAATGGGCTTAGAAGACCTGCATTGGTTTCTTCTTTCTTCTGCCCTTGATGTGTGTTTGGAGTTGACTCTCTCTGGGGCTAGTGAACAATCACATTTTCTTGGGACTCATTTTCTTGGGAGCTAGGTGGGGTTTTTGGAGACTCCACATATTGGAATCTTTTGTATTTCCTGTGAAGCTGGTGATGCTCTTTCATCTTTTATATCTCCTCCATCATTCCCAGAGAATACATGGTTGACTCTGCTCCCTAATATCTTCTCACCCTTCCAGACAGTGTCCTAGGCCAGGATTTAGAGAAAGCTGAAGATCATTCCCCCCCTCCTCCCCTGGTTCCTGTCCAGCATACTTGTCTGTTGCCCTTTGTGGGTGGGTAGTTAGATTCCAATGCAGACAGATCTCTCTCTGCCCTGCTGCATCAGGCTTATAGCCAAAGCCTTTGGATCCTTTAGTTGTGAGTGTGACATTGGTCCATGGTTTTTCCAGACCTTCTGACAACTCATATGAATCTCTGTTGGGGCAGCAAGACAATGAGGGGAAACAGAAAGGATAAAAAATGCCATAGAACCTGACTTGTTCACAGAAAACACTTTCTCCAATCTCCTACCTTTCCAGCTCAATTGCTGGCCACAGCATAAGTAGCTTAGTGGTGACATATGAATGAAGATGGCTCTCTTCTAAGCCAGGTCTGATGGTAGGAGATGTCAATGCAAGTTGGCCTCACTGACAGCAATGGCAATGATAGAGTCCTTGAAACAATAGAAACTGGATGGTATAGTGTAATCATCAGAAGTCAGATGAAGGCAGTGATCACAATGACTGTCATGCTCAGTAGTGGTGAAGAGGATCTGACCCACAGAGAACAGTAATATGCTTAGTGGAACACAGGGTGCCTAGGGATAAATTAGATGAGGGCCAGCATGTGTACTACTCATTCAACAAAGGTATCTTCAGCACAAATCTCAGGAGACTGAGGACAGGTGCCCTAATAAAAGTCTTGGTCATTTGACCAGTTTTCAAACTTGGTTCAGTTTTCAAGAATCTATTGACTGAAGAGGAGGAGGCTGAGTCTCCAGGTAAAAGGACCCTATAAAACCATGGTTAAGTAAATATAAGAATGATTTCCTTAGTCTTTTCTCAGAGAGACCTCTGGACACTTATCCTGGTAACTATGCACTGGGGAAAAGGTAATACCAAACTTGGAGAGCCGTTGTCCACAGGGTTTGACTTGACGTTGATATCTGGAGACCTGATACCTAGATTGATACCAAGAGACTGGAGGCATATGGGATTCAGGTAATAAACAGAATACTGGTCAAGGGCCTTGACCAAATCCTGGCCAAACAGATGGTCCATTTGGCCAACAAAGCCTCCTGGTAGTCAATTTCTCTCTTTGAATGCAAAATTTGGATTAACATACTTGGTAATTGTCACTACCTCAATATCAGTTCCTTAGCCTATGGGGCAAGAGGCATCATAGTGGGGAAGGCCAAGAGAAAGCTTTGAAACATAAATCTACCCTATCCCCAGCCAAAAATAGAGTAGGTCAAAGACAATATTCATTCCAGAATAGTGAGGGGATGGCTGACATTAGTGCCATTTTAAAGCATTTAAATGATGCTGGAGTGGTACTCAGAATATCTCAAATTAATTCACAACTCTGATACCTTAAGAAACTTGAGTGCCCTGAAGGATTAACAAAATATTCCCCAAATCAACCACATAGAAGTCCTAATTGTGTCTGCTGTTACAGGTATGTTATCACTTCATGAGTAGATTAATATGACCTCAGCATGTGGCCAATTGATTTGGCAAATACCCTCTTTTCTGTTCTAATCAGAAACAGTTTATATTTACATGCAGTGTTCAGCAATATACATTTACAGTTTTACCTGAGAGTCATGTTAACTCTCCTGCTCTCTAAAGCAATCTGGGCCATCATACATCAAGCAGAATATCACATTAATCTATTGCAATGATTTTCTTATGTTAATCAGGCCCACCAGAAGTGCTAGAGGCTTTGAGTAAAACACATGCTCTCAATAGGATGGGTGATAAACCCTGTAAAGATTCAGAGACCTGCACATCAGTAAAATATTTAAGAGTCCAGTCAAAGGGGCATTCCAGGCCATTGTTTCCAGAGTGAAAAACAAGTTATTGTATCTGGCACTTCATATCGCTAAGAAGGAAACTATGTCCGGCAGGCCTCTTTGGATCTGAAACAACCTACCCCACAGCTAAGATTATTGTTCCAGCCCATATATCAAATGATGCAAGAGGCTGCCAGCTTTGAGTGGAGCACAGACCTTTGAGGGTCTAGAGCAAGCATGATATGCCTTTATACACTTTTTGCAAAACAGCTCCTGTCATATTACTGCACCCTGGTAGTGATAGGCCCTGGGTTACTCCAGGATACCATGTGTCCCAAACTGCCCATCATTACCGGTCATTACCTGCTTACTGAGTAAGAAGAGGGAGAGGGCCCAGCAGTACCGTATGAGATGGAGGTGGTGCATCTGGGACTGAGCACAAGTAGGACCAGTGAGTACAAGCAAACGTCATCAACAAGTAGCCCAGAAGTCTATGCTATCTGTCAGTGTTGCACTAGGACCCCTTCCTCAGCTTATACCTCTGGCCACATAGGATTTCCTTTTTTTTTTTTGTCCTCTGGCCATGCTGTGTGCCATGAGTGATCTTAGTTCCCTGACCAGGGATTGAACCTGTGCTCCCTGCAGTGGAAGTGCAGAGCTCTAACCACTGGACTGCCAGGGAATTCTCTATGGGCTACCCTTATGACCAACTGATAGAGGAGGGAAAACGCCACAGCTGGTTTATGGGGGGGTGACATGGTATGTGAGAGCAAGTTGAGAATGATGATAGCTGCATTGCAGTCTTGAGATTGGGCTTGAAAGACAGTGACAAGGAATAATTCTCTGAAAGGTCAAAGCTCTAGGCAGTGTATCTGATGGGCCATTTTGTGTATAAGAAGTTGTCAGAAGTCAAAGTATATATGGACTTGGAAGCAGTAACAGATAGCCTGACACCCAAGAATAGGGCTCATGCATTTTTCTTGATTTTTCCCTTTATCCCTTCTTTCTCTTTTTCTGGTCCTTAGTATAGTAGTTGTAACAAATTAACACCTATTATTCTCCAAACTTCTACTCATGCCTCCTCTGCTGGGTATTGTTCTAGGTACGGTGAGGAAGACTAAAGCAAAATGTAAAGAAGCATAATTTCTTCCCTCCATCCCTTCCCGCCTTCCTTCCTTTTTCTTTCAAGTATAGTTGATTTATAATATTGTGCTAATCTCTGCTATAGAAAGTGACTCATTATACACATATATACATTCTTCCATATCTTTTCCATTATGGTTCATCACAGGATATTGAAGATAGTTCTTTTTGCTATACTTTTTGTTTATCCATTCTAAATACAATAGTTGGTACCTACCAACTCCAAACTTTCCTTTTCTTTTTCTCTCCTCTTCGCCTCCTCATTAATCACATTTGTCACGTGTTTCCTATGTGCCTGCCACTGTACTAAGTGTTTTGTATGCACATAATCTTTAACCCTCAGGAAAACACCATGAAGATTGGTGGTGCTGTGAGACAAGACTGACAAAGTTCTTAAATTACTTGCATAAGGTTTTGTGGCTAATAAGTGAGTTGCTTGTATTTGAAGGTGGGCAGATTCTTTGTTTTGACAAAAGAGCCAATGTCAACATCCCATGAGGTTTAACACATGAATTGAAATTAGCCATTAACACCATCACTATGAACAAAGCTAGTGGAGGTGATGGAATTCCAGTTGGGCTATTTCAAATCCTAAAAGATGATGCTGTGAAAGTGCTGCACTCAATATGCCAGCAAATTTGGAAAACTCAGCAGTGGCCACAGGCCTGGAAAAAGTCAGTTTTCATTCCAATCCCTAAGAAAGGCAATGCCAAAGAATGCTCAAACTATGGCACAATTGCACTCATCTCACACGCTAGTAAAGTTAATGCTCAAAATTCTCCAAGCCAGGCTTCAGCAATGCATGAACTGTGAACTTCCAGATGTTCAAGCTGGTTTTAGAAAAGGCAGAGGAACTAGGGATTAAATTGCCAGCATCCACTGGATCATCGAAAAAGCAAGAGAGTTCCAGAAAAACATCTATTTCTGCTTTATTGACTATGCCAAAGCCTTTGCCTGTGTGGATCACAATAAAGAGTGGAAAATTCTTCAAGAGATGGAAATACCAGACCACCTGATCTGCCTGTTAAGAAATCTGTATGCAGGTCAGGAAGCAACAGTCAGAACTGAACATGGAACAACAGACTGGTTCCAAATAGGAAAAGGAGTATGTCAAGGCTGTATATTGTCACCCTGCTTATTTAGCTTATATGCAGAGTACATCATGAGAAACGCTGGGCTGGAGGAAGCACAAGCTGGAATCAAGATTGCCAGGAGAAATATCAATAACCTCAGATATGCAGATGACCCCACTCTCATGGCAGAAACTGAAGAAGAACTAAAGAGACTTTTGATGAAAGTGAAAGTGGAGAGTGAAAAAGTTGGCTTAAAGCTCAACATTCAGAAATGAAGATCATGGCATCTAGTCCCATCACTTCATGGGAAATAGATGAGGAAACAGTGGAAACAGTGACAAACTTTATTTTGGGGGGATCCAAAATCATTGCAGATGGTGACTGCAGCCATGAAATAAAAAATACAGTATTCCTTGGAAGAAAAGTTATGACCAACCTAAATAGCATATTAAAAAGCAGAGACGTTACTTTGCCAACAAAGGTCCATCTAGTCAAGGCTATGGTTTTTTTCCAATAGTCATGTATGGATGTGAGAGTTGGACTATAAAGAAAGCTGGGTGCCGAAGAATTGATGCTTTTGAACTGTGGTGTTGGAGAAGACTCTTGAGAGTCCCTTGGACTGCAAGGAGATCCAACCAGTCCATCCTAAAGGAGATCAGTCCTGAATGTTCATTGGAAGGACTGATGTTGAAACTGAAACTCCAATACTTTAGCCACCTGATGCAAAGAACTGACTTATTTGAAAAGACCCTGATTCTGGGAAAGATGGAGGGTGGGAGGGGAAGGGGATGACAGAGGATGAGGTGGTTGGATGGCATCACCAACTCAATGGACATGAGTTTGAGTCAATTCCAGGAGTTGGTGATGGACAGGGAGGCCTGGCATTCTGCAGTCCATGGTGTCGCAAAGAGTCGGACATGACTGAGCGACTGAACTGAACTGACTGATTAACAGCACTGGGGCTTCCCAGGTGGCTCAGTGGTAAAGAATCTGCCTGCCAAGCAAGAGATGCGAGTTTGATCCCTGAGTCAGGAAGTTCCCTGGAGAAGAAAGTGGCAACCCACTCAAAGATTCTTGCCTAGGAAATGCCATGGACAGAGGAGCCTGGCGTGCTATAGTCCATGCATTGCAGGAAGAGTTGGAGAAGACTTAATGACTAAACAACAACAATTAACACCATTAACATAAAGAAGTTTTATTTTCTTACTTGCATCCTTTTTGTTTTAACACTGGTGTAGGTTAATTGTTTAAATTGCTGTTGAATTCTTTGTTGTGCTGAGGGCTCATCATGAAATTGTAACCTTCACTGGTTATTCATTACATTCACCCTGCAAAATGGGTCTGGATGGGTCCTCTGTGAACACTGTAACCTGAAAGTTTCCAGTTCTTTGGAAAGAAGAAAGTCTTACTGTTTTTACATACTATATTACATAGAATTCTTTTTCCAACAAGGTTTGGAGGAAGGAAGCGATATAACAGCCACATGGCTGTGTGATGGACACATGTAGAGGTCAAAATGCTTGTACAGGGTAATTCAGCAGGCTAATAGTGATGCCAGCACATGATCTGTAAATCTGGCTCTCTGCTCTTAGTTCTAACTACTGAATCAAAGAGTCATCTTAGCATCAGAGGACACTTGTAAGCAGCTTCAGTTGGCGAGGGCATTGTACCATTGGGATTTAAGTCATTCACAGTATGATCTGCAGATTCTCTGTTTTGTCAATAGCCTTTGGTAATTTCCTATCCATTATGGTAACTTGGCATTTTTGCTTAGTTTTATTTTCTTATTTATGCTCTTTTTATTTATATTAATGTTTATGTCATTGTCATCACTGTAATAACACAATACTGGACAACTCCAAAGGAATAGCATTGATATTAATATACAAACAAAAGTCCTATTTTACTTGGTGATAGTGCCTTGAAACAACCCCGTGGTGTCCCCTACATGACATGCATCCTCTAGGTGTATGTTGATCACCTAAGCTTCCAGCAGTTATGATAATTTACTTAAAATGATTTTGGATAATTAGCTGAGACCTACAAAAATTATCTAATAAATTGGCATATTTTAAGAAATGATTTTCTAATCTTGGAACTATATGTAGTCCTATTGTTTATTAATTAGACAATAAATTAACAAGTCCATGCTCCAAAGTATAAAATCTGCTCTCATTCAGAAACAGGCAACTGTAGAAAATCATGAAGGTTCTCTGAAGATGTATGTCACAGAGACTCGGTCATTTGTTTTCTTCCTCATTTAAATTTTTTCTTTACAACTCCAAGACTAGGGTGAGATGAGGGAAGTACTTGCCTCAGCAACAAAATATAAGAAGCTGCCAAAACCCTGAAGAATCAAGATAAATAATATTTTAATGCAACATAAAAAAAAAAAGCCTGGTATCCAAAATCCTTGATGAACCAAATGCTGACATTTTAATAAAGTCAGGATTTGACCTCAACTTTCATGAGTTGCCTCCATTGCCTCCTTATGATCCTGTTCTGTGTAATCTAAATACTTGGTTGTATTCCCCCTACACTGTGAGCCTATGAGAAAGAAACTCTCTATACTTTTTACCATAATATTTGTAGAGCTTGAAGCAGTGGATGCTCTATACATCTTTCTCCCATGAAAGAATAATACAAAAATATCCTTCAGTGGAACGAGGACTCGACTGTGAGTCTAGGTAGGCCATGTCAGTCTACTCACTGTGTGACCTTATCTAAACCACTTCTCTGTGGGCCTCCTCTTTGAAAAGGAGAGATGGAAACATTATGAGTCTAGTGTCTTTCCAACCTTCATATCCTAAGATTCTTTTTAATTAAAAAATTTTAAATTGAAGTATAGTTGATTTATAATGTTTTGTAAATTTCAGGTGTACAGCAAATAGATTGAGTTTTGTCTATCATCAAACCTACTCTTTTTCAAAGTCTTTTCCATGATAGGTTATTACAAGATACTTAATATAGCTCCCTGTCCTATATACTAGGTCCCTGTTGCTTGTCTATGTTATATATAGTAATGTATATGTTAATCCCAAACTCCTAATTTATCCTTCATCCCTCCTTTCTGTTTTGGTAACTGTGTTTGTTTTCTATATCTATGAGTCTATTTCTGCTTTGTAAATATGTTTATTTGAATTATTTTTTAAAAGACTCCACATATAAGTGATGTCATATGATGTTTGTCTTTTTCTGTCTGACTTACCTCACTTAACATGGTAATTCATAGGTACTTTCATGTCACTGCAAGTGGCATTATTTCATTCTTTTTTATAGCTGAGTAATATTCCATTGTATTTTTATATACCATATCTTTATGCATTCATCTGTTGAAGTACTTTTAGGTCATTTCCATATCCTGGCTATTGTAAATAGTGCTACAATAAATGTTAGGGTGCATTTGTCTTTTGAAATTATTGTTTTCTCCAGGTATATGTCCAGAAGTGGGATTGCTGGGTCGTATACTGGTTTTGTTTTTAGTTTTATAAGGAACCTCCATACTGTTCACCATAGTGGCTCTGCCACTCCACATTCCCACCAGCAGTGTAAGGGGGTTCCCTTTTCCACAAACCCTCTCCATCATTTATTGTCTGTATATATTTTGATGATGGCCATTCTGACCAGTATGAAGTGACACCTCATTGTAGTTTTGATTTGCATTTCCCTTTTAATTAGTGATATTGAGAATCTTTTCATGTGTCACTTGGTCATCTGTATGTCTTCTTTGGAGAAATGTCTCTTTAGGTCTTCCCACAGTTTTTAATTAGGTTGTTTTTTTGATATTGAGCTGCATGAACTGTTTGTGTATTTTGGAGATTAATCCATTGTCAGTTGATTTATTTGCAAATATTTTCTCCCCTTCTGAGAGCTGTCTTTTCATCTTGTTTATGGTTTCCTTTGCTATGCAAAAATTTTAACTAGGTCCCATTTATTTATTGTTATTTTTATTTTCATTACTATAGGAGGTGAGTCAAAAAAGGATCTTGCTAAGATTTATGTCAGAGTGACCTACCTATGTTTTTATAGGTAGATTTTTATAGTTACTGGCTGAACATTTATATCTTTAATCCATTTTGAGTTTATTTTTATATGTGTTGTTAGGGAGTATTCTGATTTCATCCTTTTTTATGTAGCTGTCCAGTTTTCCCAGTGTCACTTATTGAAGAAGCTATCTTTTCTCTGTTGTATATTCTTACCTCCTTTGTCATACAGCAGTTGCCCATAGGAGCATAGGTTTATCTCTGGGTCTTCTATTCTGCACCACTGATCTATATTTTTTTGTGTGCCAATACTATACTGTTTTGATTACTGTAGCTTTGTAGTATAGCCTGAAGTCAGAGAGTCTGATTTCTCCAGTTCCATTTTACTTTCTTAAGATTGCTATGGGTATTTGAGGTATTCTGTGTTTCCATACAAATTGTAAAATTTTTTGTTGTAATTCTGTGGGAAATGCCATTGGTAATTTGGTAGGGGTTGCATTGACTCTGTTGATTGCTTTGGGTAGTATAGTCATTTTCACAATATTGATTCTTCCAGCTGTTTGTATTTTTATGTATGTGGTATGTTATTCATGGTTCTCAACATTTGGGAAATGGCCTTCTGTAGGAGACGTCCCGTGCATCCCAAGAGTGCATTCCTCTCATGTTACCCAAAGGCCAGGGGCCAGCTTGTTTTGGTGTAGAGTCCAGCTTGTGTTTATGAACTCTGCAGGCTGTGGAATCTAGTTTTCTTACTTCTGCCATCTGCTCCCTGGTGGGTGAGGCTGGTCTAGAGGCTTGTTTAGGCTTTCTGGCAGGAGTGGCTGGTTCTTGTCCATTGATGGGTAGAGCTGGGTTTTGGCCCTCTGATAAGCAGGAGCATGTTTAGGGTTTGTTGAGAGGCAGCTGTGGGCTCAGGAAGACCTTAGGCAGCCTGTCTGATGATGGTTAAGGCTCTGTTCCACACAGTTAGTTGTTTGGCCTGAGACATCCCTGCACTGGAGCCTACAGGCTGTTGGATGGGGCCATGTCTTGGTGCCAGTGACCCAATATGTTGACTGCCAGGAGAGTTCATACCAATGAATACTCCCTGATACCTCTGACATAAGTGTCTTTGTTCCCAGGGTAAGCTACCTCTCCTCCCACCCCTACCTTCCCAGGAGGCCCTTCAAGACCAGCAGGTAGGTCAGGTTCAGGCTCCTATGAAATTATTATTTTTTCTCTTGGTCCCAGTGCATTTGAGAGTTTGTGTGCATCCTTTAAGAATGAAGTCTCTATTTCCCCTAGTCCTGTGGGGGAAGTGCATTTAAGACACTGGCCTTCAGAACCAAGCTCTGGGGGCTTGTCTTCATGATGCTGGGCTAGGGCTCAAAACTCTCACTCCTGTGGGAGAACCTCTGAAATATAATTATTCTCTAGTTTGTGGGTCACCCACCTGGGGAGTATGGAATTTGATTATATTGCGGGTCCTTCCTATTCATCTTGTTGTGGTTCCCTCTTTATGTCTTTAGTTGTAGAATGTCTTTTCTGGTAAGTTCCAGTCCTTTTTGCTGATGCTTGTTCTGCAGTTAGTTGTGATTTTGGTGTGGTTGTGAGAAGAGTTGAGCTCAGGGTCTTTTTACTTCACCATCTTTGCCACTCTCATATTCTAAGATTCTTAACTGATATTAGGACATGATACCATTGTGAGGACTCATCATCTAATAATGCAGAAAAATTCAATTCATACCATCCAAGTAAGCTCACACACAGTGCAGTAGGAAGGTAGACAGGTGGCTTGTAGTAGATTACAGAAGGAACATTACAGGGAAATGCCTAAGTCACCCAGGCTCAGTCCACATTTTCACAGAGCGCTTAACCAGAGAGAGAAGGCTAAAGAAGACATTTTCAGGTAGACCAATAAGGATGGGGACTTTCTAGCTTAGGGAAATGTGTGTGTGTATGTGTTTACCTGGATGTGTTTTTCTTTCCTTTTCCCAGAGACTAACATATGGAGGGCAATGGATGCTAAGAATAGAAAGGGGCCTTTAAAAATTAAACTTGAGGGTTAAGGTGGAGAAAGTGATTCTTTAGTATAGAAGACATTCTTTAAATACAGGAGTTACACTACACAGTGTTAATCTTTGCAGCATAAAGTTTTGATTGTTTGTAAAATAATGCACACAGAGGGCAGACTCCTTCTCATCTTGAGGGTCTCTGTGCCCTTTCTTTGCTCTCACCATCTAAAAGCTCTCTCCATCCCACTGGAGGGAATTATGGCCCCATCTTGGCTACATGTGGGATGTAACAAACAGCAGGACCCTGACAAGGTAGAGAGGTGTGTATATGTGTGTGTGTGTGTGTGTATACCTGTATAATCATACATAGCAAAATGTAACGAGAGAGTGTAGCTTGTGTGACTAGAGATGTATATGCTAGAATAAAGGATTTTGCTTGTAATAGAAGGGAATACTGCCAGCACTGGGGAAAAACAGGTTGTGACATGTGATTTGGTTGGCTCAAAGAACCAGAAAGCATAGGCTGGGCTAATTGTATAAATGCTTAGGTTAGATGAAGGAGAATGATAAACCTATTTCTTTGTATTGGGAAAGTTCTCTTGGTGGTGGTTAAATTTTATAATACCGGGTTTCCCAAAAATCTCGTTTGAGTTTTTTTGTACCATCTTATGGAAAAACCTGAATGAATTTTTTTGGCCAACCCAATATATTGGTCATTTGGTTCACTGTATTCATACTACATCAGCAGACAATCCTTATAGTAGCACTGTAGGATGAGATACTAAATAAAAGTGGAAGAACAGATAGGGGAGAGGGAGACTCTAATGCTGTCACATTGGCTTGTTAATGACTGTGATCCAGTTGGGTCCCTTGTGTAGCAGTTAACTAGCTAACACTTCAGCCTCTTGTCAGAAAACTTCAGTCTCAGACCAGAAAGAAACCTTCTCCCAGGAACACCTCTGTTTCAGGTTCCCTCTTGGGAGTGCCTCTCCATGGGGAGTTGATGCTGAAGTGAAAAATAAACTCTCCATGCATCCGGAGTCTTCAGAGTCTGGGAGTCATTTGGGTACTCCCTCAGCTTGTTTGTTTGTTTCTGAGAGTATTTGAGGTTGATGAGCTCTGGTGACTGTGACCTGAAGCTTTCCCGGTCAAAGAGGGAGACAACAGAAGCAGATGTTCACTCCCTGTCTTCCCTCCTCTTGTTTTCACAAAGGAAAGTCTTTGCTAAAGGTCAGGTGGTGTTTGGAGATCCTCTGATTGTATTTTTTCTTCCCTCTGGGAGCCCACTCTGGGAAACTCAGGTACTGTTGTTCAGATTGTCTCCTGGACTCCAGGTATTATTTCTTTCCTTTTTGTCCTGCCCTGAGAAAGGAGAATTTTCCAGCGGAGATAATGAGCCTAATTGTGTGCTGTGTGAACAAATCGTCTCAAAGACTAGCATTGGTCTTCAGCTACAAACTGTATTTGTTCAAATACAAAGCAACATTAAATTATATCTATATTTTCTTCTTGTCATGGCCTGAAAGTGATAATCAACTAAATCAAGGAGAGTACAGAAGCTTTATCTTCTGGGCCAACTGTAATCAATTGCTACTTGGAGTACTGTATTGAGAAGGGTACTGAGACTGTTTCTAAGCTCAGTGAGGAGTTCTGTGATCAGTCTGGCATGTCTGATAAGTATAGGAAATGGGAGTAAAGGCACATGTTCCAGGAATTTGCACCACCTTGATTTTACTTCCTAAACTTTCCCTTCTGCAACTGTAAGAGCTCTTTTCACATTTTCTAAACCTTACCTCCAAGTTTCATGTGTTGCCTTCTTATACATTTAGGTATACTTTTGGATCATAGAGAATGTCTTCCTCCGTTGGGAATTCTATAATCAATACCCCTCATTAGTGTTTAGCCCTTATAGTAGCAATGGAAGTTTTGCCGGTCTTAAATCAGAGTACTATTTTTACCAACGTATTTGAAAAGCATTTTGAAAATTATATTAGCCAGTGTTAGTGACAACATAGGATAAAATGGGCACTGAAATACATTGTTAGTAGGAATGCAGCTTGGTAAATTTTTTTTGGAGGACAACTCGAAAGTGTATATTAAAAGCCTTAAAAACGTGAAAATATCTGTAGACTTAGAAACAATATCTCTTGGCATTTAACGATAATTATTAAAGATAATTATGAATGAACAGAGATTTACATTCAGGGCTATGTATCAATATTAAAGAGCTTATCTATTAGATTGGTGCAAAAGTAATAGTGATCTTGGACCCTGAATCATTATAACTAGGCTCAAACACATCTTTATTAATCAAATTAGGAACCATTACAATCAATACATTTTTGCCAGCAAGGAATAAATTTGTTTATTCCTGTATCATAAAAATCCATGCTTCGGCATTCAATGAACTCTTTGAAAGCATTTTCTACGTCATGCTGGTTATGGAAGCATTTTCCCTGTAACAAGTTGTCAAGATGCTTGAAGAAGTGGTAATCGGTTGGCGAGAGGTCAGGTGAATATGGCAGATGAGACAAACCTTCATAGCCCAATTCATTCAATTTTGAAGCATTGGTTGTGCCATGGGTGATCAAGTGTTATCATGGAGAATTGGGCCCTTTCTGTTGACCAATGCTGGTTGCAGACATTGCAGTTTTCAGTACATCTCATTTATTTGCTGAGCATACTACTCAGATGTAATGGTTTTGCTGGAAGTTAGAAAGGGCTTCCCTGGTGGCTCAGCTTGTAAAAATTCTGCCTGCAGTGTGGGAGACCTGGGTTCAATCCCTGGGTTGGGAAGATCTCCTGAAGAAGGGAAAGGCTACCCATTTCTGTATTCTGGCCTGGAGCAGTCCATGGACCATATAGTCCTGGGGGTCGCAAAGAGTTGGACATGACTGAGTGGCTTTCACTTTTCTTTTTCACTAGAAATCTCTAGTGTATTAATACCAGCAGCATACCACCAAACAGTGACCATGACCCTTTTTATGGTGCAAGCTTGGCTTTGGGAAGTGCTTTGGAGCTTCTCAGTCCAAACACTGTGCTAGTTGTCCCTGATTGTCATATAAAATCCACTTTTTGTTGCAAATCACAATCCAATTGAGAAATGGTTTTTTTGTTGTTGCATAGAATAAGAAAAGATGACACTTCAAAATGATTTTTAAAATTTGCAGTCAGCTCATGAGGCACCCATTTATTGAGCTTTTTCACCTTTTCAATTTGCTTCAAATGCCAAACAGCCATAGAATGATTGACACTGAGTTCTTGGGCAAATTCTTATGTAATTGTAAGAGGATCAAACTTCGATAATGCTCTCAACTGGTCGTTGTCAACATCTGATGGCCAGCCACTACACTCCTCATCCTCAAGGCTCTCATCTCCTTTGCAAAACTTTTTGAATCACCACTGCACTATATGTTCATTAGCAGTTTCTGGGCCAAATGCATTGCTGATGTTGTGAGTTGTCTCCACTGCGTTATGACCCATTTTGAACTAGAATAAGAAAATTACTCAAATTTGCTTTTTGTCTACCATCGTTTCCATAGTCTAAAATACATATAAAATAAATAGCAAGTAATAAATCATTAGCAAAAACCACCAAGCATGAAATGTGCACTAAAATGATGTATAACATAACCACATTTACTTCAGAACGTATTCCAATATCAAATGGCCAACTTCAACAAAGCAAAACTGCAATTACTTTTGCACCAACCTAATATAATAGAAGGGGTAAACAAATAGTAGCTTCCTCTTACTGATCACCTATATGACATGAATTGTATATATTTTGGCTTATTAACTCATGTTAGATAAGGAAACCCAGGCTGAGAAAGACTAAAGGATTTCCAGTCCTACTAAGACGTGTGCATAAGTTAACTGGAAATCTTCTGTTATAAAACACCTGGAGAAAATGTAACAATGCTTAAACAATGTATTTAAGTGCATAGCTGCCCTTGTAAGAATATAAGAGAAATCTGTAGGGGATAAAACTGAAGAAGCTATTGAAACAAAGAATCTCAATCAGAAGCATGAAGGCCCTGGGATGTGGCTGGAAGTGGGGATTTTTGGTCTCTGTAACTGTGGCACTTAGGTTTTAGTATCCATGTATGGTAGAAGAATAAGTTACATTCTAGGTAGGGTGTAGTACCACATGCTTTGAATAAAATTGGATTCCAATCAATGGGTGGATCAGGAAAAAAGTCCTTATATTGTCAAAGTATAGTTTGTCTCACTCTAAGTGTTGGCTAGAAAATAAAATAGGGCTTCCAGTGGCTCAGATGGTAAAGTGTCTGCCTGCAATGCTGGAGACCCAGTTTTGATCCCTGGGTTGGGAAGATCCCTTGGAGGAGGAAATGGCAACCCACTCCAATACTCTTGCCTGGAAAATTCCATGGACAGAGGAGCCTGGTAGGCTACAGTCCATGGGGTTGTGAAGAGTCGGACACAACTGACTGACTTCACTTTCAGAAAGTAAAATATTTCTAAGAGATACCATAATTACTGGTCTGCTCAATTTGGAATGAGGGTTTGCATGTAAACTATCTGGAAGATACAGGAATTCACAGGCTTAAAGTTGTTTTGAGCTGCTAATGTTTTGGACTCACTTGGAAGAAACAATTGCAAAACCTCTTTGAAGGAACATATGAAAAATCTAGGTTATACAATGTTTCTGTAGATGAAGTTCATTGTATAAAGTATTATATAAAGATCCAACCAGTCAATCCTAATGGAAATCGGTCCTGAGTATTCACTGAAAGGACTGATGCTAAAGCTGAAACTACAGTACTTTGGCCACCTGATGTGAAGAACTGACTCATTGGAAAAGACTCTGATGCTGGCAAAGATTGAAGATGGGAGAAGAGGATGATAGAGGATGAGATGGCTGGATGGCATCACCGACTTGACAGGCATGAGTTTGAGTAAGCTCCAGGCATTGGTGATGGACAGGGAAGCCTGGCATACTGCAGTCCATGGGGTTGCAAAGAGTTGGACACGACTGAGCGACTGAACTGACTGATGTACAAAATATTTGCAAATGTATAATATATATATATATGTATGTACTAAAAGCTATAAGGTAAACAAGGAGAAGGAAAATTTGTCATGAGAAAGAAACAGCAGAAACACAAATGGGAAAATCAGATCTTGAAGTATGTCAATAAGATTATCAAATGGAGACTATAAAACAAGCATGGCAACACCAAAAGAGATGATCCATGAAATAAATAATTGATAAACTGAATGTCATTAAAATTAAAACTTCTGTAAAAAACAATAAAATCATATCAAGAGAGTTAGAAAATGAGCCATAGAGTGGGAGAAAATATTTGCAAGTCATATCTGATAAAGGACTGTTAGCCAAAATATAGGAAGAACACTTAAAACTCAACAATAAGGAAATAACCAGATTAAAAAATAGGCCAAAATCTTTAACAAACACCTTTACAATGAAGATATGCAGGTGACAAATAAACATATGAAAAGATTCTCCATGTCTTATGTCATCAGAAAAATAAAAATTAAAACAAGATACTATTACTGCTGCTGCTAAGTCTCTTCAGTCGTGTCCTACACATCTATTGGAATGACCAAAATCTGGAACACCAATCACACCAAATACTGGTGAGAATATGGAGCAATAGGAACTCTTATACATTGCTTCCTAGAATACAAAATGTGAAGGCTACTTTGGAAGTTAATTTGGTAGTTTCTTATAAAACTAAACCTGCAGTTACTATATATTCCAGAAAATAAAAAAGCAAAATTATGAGAAAAGAATTATGAAATGCCATAAGTAAAAATCACACACATCAGTACAACATGGCTAAAATTGGCTCTCATAGTCAGCTTTGACTTGCCAAATAGACAAAACAAACAGGGAAATGCAATCAGGTGCACAATGCACAGTATTCATGAGATGAAAAGCCCACGTGTTTTGTAGAAGTAAGCATAGTTTTAGCAGAGGATCTAGCAATTTTGTTTCAGGGTATTTACCCAAAGGAACTTGACACTTACGCTGACACAGAAACCTGCACATGTATGTTAAAAACAGTTTTATTTGTATTTGCCAAAACTTGGAAGCAACTATGACATCACCCAGTAGGTGAATAAACTATGGAAAGATGGAAGGCAGAAGGAGAAGAGGGTGACAGAGGATGAGATGGCTGGATGGCATCACTGATGCAATGAGCATGAACTTGGGCAAACTCCAGGAGATGGTGAGGGACAGGGAAGCCTAGCACGCTGCAGTCCATAGGGCTGCAAAGAGTTGGACATGACTGGTGACTGAACAACAACAGCAACAAACTGTGGCTAGTCTAGACAATGGAATATTATTCAGTGTTAAAAAGAAATGAACCACCAAGCTCATGAAGAAACACAGAATAATCTTAAGTGCATATTGCTAAGTGAAATAAGCCAATCTAGAAAGGTTATGTACTGTACGATTCCAACTCTATGACATTCTGGAAAAGGTATAAGTATGGAGATGGCCTCATGATCATTTGTTGCCAGGTGTGGGGGATGGGATGAGAAGGAAGGATGAATAGACAAAGTACTGAGGATCATTGGGGCAGTGAAACTACTCTCTGATAATATAATAATGGATATGTCATTAGATATTTGTTCAAACCCACTGAATGTACAGCACCATGAATGAACCATTAGGTAAACTATGGACTGTGGGTGATTATGAAGTGTAAATGTAGGGTCATCTTTGGTCTAAAAAACATCTATTCTGAATGATATTCATAATGAGGGAGGCGGCCCCTATGTGTGGGGCAGGGAATATATAGATAATCTCTATCACTTTTATTGTAAATCTAAAGCTGTTTTAATGGGGTAGGAGGTAGGAGGGAAGTTCAAGAGGGAGGGGTTATACATACACCAACGACTGATTCATGGTGCTATACGGCAGAAACCAACACAATATTGTAAAGCAATTATCCTCCAATTAAAAATAAATAAATAAAATGGCTCTAAACAATAGTCTATAACAAATAAGTAAATAAAATGATGTGCTCCCTGCTTCCCCTGCTTGTGCATGTGTGCTAAGCTTCAGTTGCATCTGACTCTGTGACCCCATAGACTGTATGTAGCCCACCAGGCGTCTCTGTCCATGAGGTTGTCCCGGCAAGAATACTGGTGTGGGTTGCCTTGCCCTCCCCCAGGAGGTCTTCCTGATCCAAGGATTGAACATGCATCTCTAATATACCCTATAGCTTGCTTACCGCATCTACTGTGGGCGTCTAGCTTGCTCTGTAATACCTAGTGACTTTGAGATTAGGTTGTCCAGGAAGAGAAGAGAAAGTGGAAGGAGAAGTGCTCACAGCAGGATTTTCTCTTTTAGGGGAGAGGGCTTGTCAAGCTAATTCCAGAAGACATACAGAAACACGACGGAATAAGAATAATGAAAACAATTTCAAGGATGAACAAAACTGTAGGCTTTAGTTTGTATCAGAACTTATAATGAAGATACTGGATTACCTTAAAATGAGAAATCATTGTTTAGCACAAGACCTTGTTAGAGTGAAAAAAGAGAATGGCAAAAGATATTTCCAATAAATATCACCAAATAGCCTGGAGTTTAAGATATATATATATACACACACATATATATATATATATATACACATATACATACATATATATATATAAAACCTTAGAAATCACCAAGAAAAAGACAACCAAATTTAGGAAAATGGACAAGATAATTAACAAATGTAACCATGATGAGATACAACAGAAAGGCTTAAAAAAAAGAGGGACATTAGCGAGTGCTGACAAAGATGTGCAACACAGGAATGCTTATGCATTGTTGATGAGAGTGTAAGTGGATGCAACCTATTATATTGAATATACACAGCATCACAGTCTAGTGGTGTCATTGTCTTATCAGTTTGAGGAAAGTATAGAAAACTTACCTCCTTATATGTTCTTTTATCATTCTCTCTATATAATATTCTCTCAAATACTTTCTGTACATACTTTTAGGAATACATCTGAGTGTTTAACATTTTGCTTCAACTGTTAAACATAATTTAGAAAACTCAAGAGAATAAAGAAGGACTAATGTATTTATCCCTAATTTTGCTCACTGTCTTTTTTTTTCCTTCCCGATATCCCAAGTTTCTTCTTTTACTGTTTCCTTTCTGTCTAGAGAAGTTCCTTTAGGTTAAAAAAATTAATTAAATTTTTTTTCTTTTTTTTTTTTTTTTTTAGGGCAGGTGTTCTGGCAATAAATACTCTTGATTTCCCTTTTATTATTAAAGAATATTTTTACTGGACATAGGATTCTGGATTGAGAAAGAATTTCTTTTAGCACTTTAAATATGTGCTACTTCCTTTTGGCCTCCATGATTTCTGATTAGATAGCTGCCATTGTTTGAATTATTTTTCTCCTCTACATAAGTGTCATTTCTCTCCTGATGCTGTAAAGATTTTTTTTCTTTGTCTTGAATTTTCAGAAGTTTAACTGTGATGTGTCATGGTTTGGATTTCTTTGAATTTATCTTGGTTAGGATTTGTTTAGGTTATTGAATTTTAGGTCTGTGTCTTTTGCCATACTTAGAGTTTTTAGTCATTATTTCTTAAAATACTTTTCCAGCTTTGCCTTCCTTCTCTACTCCTTCCCAGACTCCTATTTCAACAGATGTTACATTTTTTCTTACAGTCCCATAGGTCCCTGAGGTCCTGCTCATATTTTGAGGGGGTGGGGTGCTCTTTTTTTGTTATTTAGATTACATAATTTCTGTTATTCTATCATTCTGTAATTATTTCCTCTCCCCTCCATTCTGCTGTTGACCTCATCCTTTTTTAAAGTTTCGGTTAAACTTTTCAGTTCTAGAATTTCCATTTGGTACTCCATAATTTCCATTTCTTTACTGAGACTTGCTATGTATTTGCTGAAGACTTCTATTTTTTTTCTTTGTTTCAAGTTTGTCCATAATGGCTTGTTAACATTTTTAATAGTAAATTAAAAATCTTTGTCAGATAATTTAAAAACAACTGTCATCTTGAAGACAGCTTTGAATTATTGTCTTTTTCTTTTCGTTCATTTTGAGACCTTCCTGGTTCTTGGTATGTTGAATAATTTTTGACAGAAACCTGGGCATTTTGAATACTAAGTTATGAGACTGTAAATCTTTCCTAAAACTCTTTTTTTGGCTGGTTTTCCCTAACACCCCTCTGGTAGCAGAAGGGGGACACTGTCTTGTACTGTCAGGTGGGGACAGAAGTTTGAGTTCCCCACTTGACCTTTGTTGACATTGAAAGGGGATGTTCCCCATTACTTCTGGGCAGAGGGATGATACCCCAGCTAGAACGCTACTGATTACTCTTGCCTGGGGAAGGGCAAGAGTGCCTTGTTACTGCTCCTTACATGGCCTCCGCTGACACTATGGGACAGCAGCCTTGTTACTGCTGGGCAGTGGCAAAGGTCCTGACTGTTCTTTAAGCTGCCTTTGATACTACCCCAGTGGAGAGGAGGGGAATCTTGTTAATGCTGAGTGGGGGTGGGAGTCTAGGCTCCCACATAGTCTCCTAACACAATGAAGGGGCAGTTGTTACTGACCATTGAGGAGGTTCCAGCTTCCAACCTCATCTGCTAATACCACTCCAGTTAGAGGTGTTGATTGGGGATCCTCAGAAGGGTGCAGGTGTAGGCTACTTGCCCACATGGGTGGAGATGGGGCCCTAGTTTTTTCATGGTGTTTGGCTGAAGTAGAATAGTTATTGTCTAAAAGTCTTGTTTCTTTTTAAGCCATCCCTTTCCTGGTCTTTGGCGAAAGACAGTAGGGATTTGGGTGGGGGGGTGCTTTTTTGTTTGTTTGTTTGTGCTTGTTTATATTTCCTGGTTGGTAGCTTTTCAATTCCAAGTCTGGAATATATGAGGCAAACAAACAACCTGCGGAACTCACCACTATGTTGTTGCTTGGGTCTTAATGTCTTGGCTTGTCTGTCTTCTCTCCGCCCTTTTGAGCCTTTCTGCATGTATTTTCTATATAAAGTATTGGCATTTTAGTTGTAATTATGGAGAGGAATAGAGATATGTTTGCTTAATCTATCTTCCTAGGATTCTGTTCAAATTTTAATATGGAATAAAGTCAAGAAAGAAACATCTCAATATAAAGTAAAACCTCAATTTGGTTAAAAATTTATGCGCACACACATATGCACCTGTAGCAGCATGAAACAGCTACAGAAAAGGAAAATGAACCAAAATGTTCCTTCTTTTCTTGATAGTAAGTTTCTGAACTCCTCAAAGTAGCCAATTACTATCTTTAGAATTGGAAAAAATAATATCAAAATAGTGTCTCATTAGTATAACAAATAATTTTACATGGTTTCTAAAACTGGGCATCTTATTACATATTCTGCCAACCTTATAAATTATTATATAGGTAAATATGTTCTGGGGCTTCCCTGGTGGCTCAGTGGTAAAGAATCTGCCTGCCAGTGCAGGAGACACAGGTTTGATCTCTTGGTTGGGAAGATCCCTTCGAGAAAGAAATGGCAACCCGCTCCAGTATTCTTGGCTGGAAAATCCTATAGATAGAGGAGCCTGGCGGGCTACAGCCCATGGGGTTGCAGAGTCAGACACTACTTGGCGACTAAACATAACAACAAATATGTCCTAGGTGTTAATTGCTTCAAAAATACAAATCTCAAGAAAAATACCAAGGATTATTATTTTTTAATTTTATTTATTTATTTTTTGGCCACACCACATGACATGTGGGATCTTAATTCCCTGACTAGAAATCAAACCTGTGCCCCTTGCAGTGGAAGCATGGAGTCTTAACCACAGACTGCCAGGGAAGTCCCACAAGGATTTTTTTTTTTAATAAAAGGAAGAGTTACCATAGGTATGGGGTTATGCTTCCATGACTTTCCTTCAAACCACTTCTAAATACAAAATTGAAGATAGCGTGTCCACTTTTCTAAGTTATCAAATTGATTCTGAAATAGTTATTCTTACCTCTGCTTTTTGACCCAGGAATCTATTAGTTTGATAAATCTGTTTTAACCTCCCTGCTAGTAAGAGCATCCCAAGAAGGAGCCATACCTCTTAGTTTCCATGTTAGGCTCTGTAACTCAAGCTGAGTAAGACCTTCACCTTGACATGCTTCAGTTTCCCTTCGTGGAAGCTATAAGTGATGAGAGTCCATGTAGGATGGCTGAATGACCAAGAGAAACCTTTATGTTAAAGAGAACCCATGGGAAAACCACAAAATTGGGAATTTCTGTCATTCCTTTCAGTTTGTCCTTACTTTTTGTTGTTGTTATTGAATCCGAGATTTGTGTAGCCCAAACAGTATAATGCATATTAAAACTTTTAAAAAACACTTTTTCTTTTTGCTCTGGAAATCAGAATACAGGATTTATCAAATCCAAATCCTTCTTTGGAATGCTGCTCCTCTACAGCTAACAAGCTGGGATAGACAGTTCATCTGACTTCTGCATAAAAAACCAGAAGTCATCAAGATTTATTTTTTTAGACAGGTGTTTCAAGTAATACAAGGCAGTTTGGGAGATCATCTAGCCTACTCTCCCCCTCTTCTTCCAAGGAGATCACCACTATCATCTAATAGCAAAGATAATTTACTTGTGGATGAAAAAAATGCAAAGAGGAATTATTTTCTAACTGCCATGTGTGCATTGAGAAGATACTTCTGTTTGTTTTGGCAATTTAATTTTCCAAATATAAACAATTTTCCTTCAGCATTTGGACATTGAATAAAACCCTATTTTTACAGCTGAGTTAATATACCCCAGGAGGTCAATTTCTTACTTTGAGCAGTGACAGAGATGGTCCCCCTCGACTGTTCTTTTTGCAAATGTTAACCTATTAATAATACATTGAAAATCTTGGCCACTTGTTGTTTATATGCAGATGTGGCATACGATCCCCTGTTTCTTAGAAAAAGATAGACAAACTACCCTCCTTGATGCTGTGGGATCTGAGTTGCTACATGTGGAGAGAAAAAGAGCCTGGTGAAATCTGAGAGGAAATTTTGTCAGTCTTATCCTCAATCAGCTGTAAAACCAACTTTAAGCTGTACTAGCTTAGGTACTGGCAATGGCACCCCACTCCAGTACTCTTGCCTGGAAAACCCCATGGACGGAGGACCCTGGTGGGCTGCAGTCCGAGGGGTCGCTAAGAGTCGGACACGACTGAACGACTTCACTTTCACTTTTTCACTTTCATGCTTTGGAGAAGGAAATGGCAACCCACTCCAGTGTTCTTGCCTGGAGAATCCCAGGGACGGCGGAGCCTGGTGGGCTGCCGTCTATGGGGTCACACAGAGTCGGACACGACTGAAGCGACTTAGCAGCAGCAGCAGCTTAGGTACATATATACATAGGTACCTATGACACAAAATAGTGGAGAAACAGAGTTCCAAGCATCAAAAAGTCTGTTTCCGGTGCCGTGTTGTTGTTTAGTTGCTCAGTCGTGTCTGACTCTGTGCTACCCCATTGACTGTAGCCCCAGGCTTCTTTGTCCATGGGATTTCCCAGGCAAGAATACTGGAGTGGGTTGCCATTTCCTTCTCCAGGGGATCTTCCTGACCCAGGGATAGAACCCAGGTCTTCTGCATTGGCAGGTGGATTCTTTACCACTGAGCCACCTGATAAGCCTTCCAGTACCATATTCCTCTGCTAAGAGATGCCCCATGTAAATAGTGATCCATCTTTAAGCAAGCATTGCACAAAGGGCACGGGTGGAATGTTGCTTGTGTTAGGATGATATTATGGCTGAGGGACACAAGAAGGCATGATTCCTGTTTTGTTGATCACCACTTTCACTGTGGGATTATAGCAGGGACCTCATATTCCAGGAGCTTTCCTGGTAGCTCAGATGGTAAAGTGTCTGTCTACAATGAGGGAGACCCGGGTTTGATCCCTGGGTCAGAAAGATCCCCTGGAGAAGGAAATGGCAACCCACTCCAGTATTCTTGCCTGGAAAATCCCATGGACCAAGGAGCCTGGTAGACTGCAGTCCATGGGGTTGCAAAGAATTGGACACGACTAAGTGACTTCACTTTCACTTTCACATAGCAGGGGCAAAAAAAAAAATGGGAGTCAAAAGTACTCCCACTTGAGCTAATGCCTGGTACTCCCGTGGGAGCTGTCTTGTACAGCTTAGTTGGAGCAGTTAGTTCAGGCTCAAGGCCAAACCTACTCAAGGCCTCTCTCCCTCCTCCTAATCTCGTTAGCTGGCTTTTGGAGATAGAAATACCTGGCATATCAGGTGAAGAAGAGACAAAAATACAGGGAGCAAGATGGTTGAGATTGTTTTTAGCACCATATTCTTCAATGTATGGTTCATAGACCAGCAACATCAGGATTAGCTAAAAGTTTGTAAGAAATACAGAATCTGGGACCCCATACAAGACCTACTCAATCAGAATCTACATTTAAACAAGATCTCCATGTGATTTGTATGCATGTTCATGCTTGAGAAGCCCTGTCCTAGGAATCAGGCCTTACTCATTTGTGGTTATATCTCTGACTTTAGTAAACAGTGACTCTGCTCTCTACTAATCAGGGACCAATCTCTACCTAAAATCAGAATAATCATATTAGCATTCTTTGCTGTTGGGGAGCACTGAGGAATGAGGGTATGGCAAAAAATTGCTGAGACCTCCCAACTGCATGTGGAAAATGCTGGTTCTAATAAAGGTCAATTGATTTCTTTGCTGAAGGATTTTCTCATCATGTTTTTCTTAGTCTGCTCAGGCTGCCATAACAAAGTACCATAGACTGAGTGGCTTAAATAATAGACATTTATCTTATCACAGTTCTGGAGGCTACAAGTGCAAGATCAGGGAGCCACGAGGGTTGGTTTCTAGTGAGAGCTCTCTTCCTGGATTGCAGATCCCCACCTTCTTGCTGTGTCCTCACATGATGGACAGATGGATAGAGGGTAGGCTCCCTGGTGTCTGTCTCTTCATATAAAGACACTAATCCCATTACTAAGGCTCCATTCTGATGACCTCATCAAAACCAAATCATGTAAGGCCCTGTCTCCAAATACATAGTGTTTGGGGTTAGGGCTTTGAGATATGAATTTGTGGGGAGACAATTCAGTCCATAGCAATGCTAATGTGCATTGTGACTTTTAAGAGAATATAATAGGCAATATTTGCCAAACTTTAAAAATTACAGACCCCTGTTTTGAAGTAGCACTTATCAACAAAGAATGTCTTGGGAATTCCTTGGTGGTCCAGTGGTTTGGACTCAGTGCTTTCACTGCCTAGGGCCCAGGTTCAATCCCTGATCAGGGAACTAAGATCTTACAAGCTATGGGAAGTGCCATTCTAGGAGGAATTGTTCTTTTTTGAAACAGGTAGAATAAAGTTTCCCATCCCCACCCCTAAATGAGATTGACTTTGTTTAATTGAGTGCACAATGAATCTGTAGTTTTTCCAAGGGTTAAGACACCTGCAGTGAAGTTACATTTTATATGAGAGTTAGAAACCAGATAAGCACATAAAGCAAAAATTGCATTTAAGTCAACATTTTCTTTGAAAACTACTTTGACACATTATCAGATGTGCAGATAGACCTGCTATCACTCAAGAAGTCCAGTATAGCTTGTATTACCTCCAGTACTGGCACTTGTCACTGTTTCTGCACTGATTCGTAGTACAGGCAATTAAACACTGTTTCTCCAGGAGAGTATCAGTTCAAGTATCTGCATGCCATTTTGGTTTGAAGAGCATGTACCTTTAAACACTAGAATCACACTCAACATGATGAAATGTTTGCATTTTAAGATGAGGATGAGAATGAGGACTGAATGTGTGAACAGCACGTTCATGTCTCCTATCCTAGATGTGGAAGGTGAGTGTGTTTAGTGGAATGCCCATGGATATAGCCATACAATGGAAATAGTTGTCTCTTTCTTGCTCTCAGCTCATGTTACTGAATTTATGTACATTAAATTTTCGAAGTCTCTGCAAACAATTTCAGAGAAGGTTTTTTACCAGAACAAGACAAGATGTCTGGATTCAAAAGAGTTACAAAGTAGCCTTCAGTGAAATTAATGCAGCTCTTATTACAGATTGGAACCCAAGTGTCAGCTGCTGCTGCTGCTAAGTCGCTTCAGTCGTGTCCAACTCTGTGCAACCCCATAGATGGCAGCCCACCAGGCCCCGCCGTCCCTGGGATAGATCATCGTAATTTTCCCATTAGATAGTCTGTATGGGAAGTCAAGGCAATTCTTAAATATTCAATGTGAAATGAAACTGATCCAAGCTCATTTGCTGAAAGATTCTGGTGGATGGAAGGGTTAACTCATTTTTCTTAATCAAGTGAATCATTGTGTTGACTTGTATTTAGGGAAGGATCTGCGAGTTTAGCAATTGGGTAATTGATTAGACCAATGGTGAACAAATCACTTTCACATCTGCTAAATTCATCTTTCCCCCACACATTCACAGGGAGCTGAATTTATGTGGTTTCCAGGCAGAACATAATAGGGTTCAAGGCCCAACATTATTATGGTTTTTCCCTTGCGTTTCTTTGGCATAAAGAGAGGAGGGCCTTTGCTACATTACCTGACTCACTTTGTTGGCCAAGTCTGATTGAAAGAGAAAATTAACAGCCTGCTGCTACTGCTGCTAAGTCGCTTCAGTCGTGTCCGACTCTGTGCGAGCCCATAGACGGCAGCCCACCAGGCTCCCCCCATCCCTGGGATTCTCCAGGCAAGAACACTGGAGTGGGTTGCCACTTCCTTCTCCAATGCAGGAAAGTGAAAAGTGAAAGTGAAGTCGCTCAGTCGTGTCCGACTCTTAGCAACCCCATGGACTGCAACCAATTAACAGCCTAAGAGCCACCATCTGTTAGCTACCACTAAGATTTTGAATGGCATTTTTTTTTTTTAAAGTGTTTCTTTTGACAGCATAGAGGACCAAGCTCTCCCAAATGGTTCTACCCTTTTTTTGAGAGACACATACCACCCATGTAGAGAAATGGTATTCAACTGTTGAGTTTAAGCATGCCATGCCATTTTTCTCTCTCTCCTCCTCTTACTACTTAGTCCTCTCTTCTTTTCTCCTCTCCCTGGAAGTATGGAACTTTGATCATATGAATATTTCTTCATATTCTTATTTCTTTTTAAAAAATTATTTATTTGGCTGCTCCAGGTCTTGGTTGCAAGATGTGGGATCTAGCTCCCGTGACTAGGCATCAAACCTAGGCCCCCTCCCTTGGAAGTATGGAATCTTAGCTACTGGACCACCAGGGAAGTCCCCACATTCTTATTTCTGAAGTGAACTAAGTGTGGTCTAAAGCAGGGGTTGGCAAAGCTTTTCTGTACAGGGCTGGACAGTAAACATTTTTGGTTTTGTGGGCTATGCAGGCTCTGTCAATTCCTCAGCTTTGACAATTATATTTTATCAACAACAGACAATACATAAATGAATGATGGTGGCTGTGTTCAAACAAACTTACAGGCACTAAATGTGAGTTTATATAATTTTTATGTGTCACAAAGTATTCTTTTGATCTTTTCATCCATTAAAAGATAAAAAACCATCCTTAGCTTGTGATCTACAAAAACAAAAACAAAAACAAAAAAAAAACAGATGGTGGACTGTGGTTGGCTGATCCTTGCTCTAAGGAAATGACTACTTTCCCCACCTGTGCCACTCTTTTTTCCTTCTAGCTGGGTGACAGGAAAAACAGGACACATTATTTAATGTATTTTCCCATGGAATAGAGAGATGAGATTGTTTAGCAGTTACATGCATGGGCTTTTTAATCAGATACAACTACATTCAAATCTTAGTTTTAATTCACAGTAGAGCAGATTGGTGCTCAGAAAGGTTATACAGTCTCCGTATCCATAAAATTAATGACTTCTGTACCTCATGGTGTTAAAATGATACAATATATGTGAAACATGTGACATAATGTCTAACACACAGTATTAATACAATGTATAGTAACTATGATTATCATTATGTTATTATCAAAGAGCCTGTGTTCTCCAGTTCTGATTGTTCTACCTGCTTTTACTTGAGGCATGTCAGTCTTTCTGAGCCTCAGCTTTTAAATGATGGGGCTTTGGAAATTACAGTCAATCCCAGTCTGAAAATATCTGTGGTTCTTTCTGTTTATAACATAATCTTCTGCATTATAAATGTATTAAGAATGATTACTATTTTAAAAATTTGTGTTCAGAGAGTAGACTTTGGGTTTTGGAAGATAACCCTGAATTTATGTGAAATGGGGCAGGAAAGACACAGCAGTTTTTATTCTGATGATTTGTGTTCCACAGAAGCATTGACCCCTTCCTCTCTTCTTCCTGGGCCAGTTGACAATCAACACCAAAGTACAATTCTTTTGGATTTCCAAGGGATATTTGTTATTATCTGGAAAAGAATTTTGTGCTCACTGAGCCACTTGGTACCTCAACTGTGATACTGTGATGTTTATGAAACTCAATTTAAAGAACCCAGGTGAAAAAAGACCCACAAAATGAAAAAAAAGCCTGCAAATGCAGATAGCGTATCTTCCCCAGCTAAATGATCTGTGCCATCCAATTATTTCCAATTACAATTATGTTTCTTTCTTTAATGTTTTCTATGCTGATATCCAAGTTGCTAATGAAGCAGGCCCCCTCTTTATGATCCCCATTGTTGCGACTTGCTGGGCTTAATTGCTTTGTCTCCATAACAGACAGACATTCTGAACAATTAGACAATAATAAGGAAGCAAGATGGGGAAATAGCTTAGATTCTTTCATTTTAATTATGCTGATAGTGCACCCTACTGTTCTGAATCAATGCTGAAGTGCTATTTTTGATAGCTCTAGTTGGATGTTATTGAGTGCTAATAAATTTATATCTCTAATACAAAAGAACCCTTTCCTCTGTCTCAACTGATTGTTGTTTTTTTTATTTTCACAGAACAGTAATACTTTCTGTGAACATGGCATCTTTCGCCTTCAGTTTCCTTCACAACAGTTCTGTTCTTCTGTGTTGCTCCTGTTCTGTATAGAGTGAAAAAGGAGTGTTTAAACTGGCTCAAGTCCTTATAGCATCTTGTGCATGTAATATTTCCAAGCATGCCCCTTGAAATTCAAGCTTGCTAGAATACCTTTCAAAGATGAGAAAAACGTAAATATGAGGCCCAGATTTGAGTCTACTTGTGAGTGTTGAGAATATAAAACCCTGCACGATCTCCTATAGCCGACTGTCTAGAGCTACCTTGGTGTTTCAGTACCGCAGAGAGCCTAAGCTCAGGCTTGCCTGATGGCCTTAGTCTGTCTTTGCCTGGCTGGTTCATTTCCATCCTTAGTTTCAGCTCAAATGCCACCGCCCCAAAGAAGCCTTCCCTGATGCCGTCCTCTGGTTTTTTTTTTTTGCACCTTTCTTTTCATTACTTTCTTTCGTTGAATTTAGCTTGTTTCTTCTTCAGTACAAATTGTATCACATATTTCCTCTATTTGTTAACTGCCTAATCACTATCAGCACAGAAATTACATCTGTTTTGTTAACTACTAGTAAACTGGGAAATTAAACAGTGCTTGAAACTAGTAAGTATTCAATAAATATTTCTTGAATGAATCAGTGAATAAGAAATGGATGCATTCTTTTTCTTTCTTACTACTACTATTTAGTCTCAGGGTAGCTGTAGTCTACTAATACCCCAGTCAACTTTCCATTTGGAACGCTATAAACTATCCTTCCTCGGAAGATTGTGGAGCCCTTGAGGGAAGAAATTTTGAATCAGCAAATGTTAGTGAAAGATAAAAAAAGTTTTTTTTGAAAGAACATGGAACTTGCAATCTGTTCAGTAATGATAGTGGTTTGTAAGAAATTGATATACCTTAAAAAGAGATCTGCTTATTCCTTTGAGGGTAGTGGGAACAGGTTCTCACCTATTTGCTTAAAACAAACTCAGACTTATTTTCTCTAACTTGAGATTAACAATACTTAAATGTTTATATATACATTTATCTTATTTTGCTTTTATAAGAAATGTAGTATCAATGTAGAAAATGTTAAAACTCAGAAAAGGATATAAAAAGAAAGAAAAAAAATGACCTATAATTGTACAACCTGAAAATAACACTGTTAACTTTTTGGTGTATTTCCTTATAGACTTTTAAATACACACAAGCACACACAATGCTTATTTCATTACAAATAATAAAAATGAAATTAAACACCTTTGTGTTCTATTTACTATTCATTTACTGTTATATCAAGACCATTGTCAATTCATTGCAGTTCTTTGAAAATGTAATTTTTGATGACTCTAAAAGTACCATTAAAAAGACAAAATATAAGGTATTAATGCAGGTCAGGAAGCAACAGTTAGAACTGGACAGGGACTGGTTCCAAACAGGAAAAGGAGTATGTCAAGGCTGTATATTGTCACCCTACTTATTTAACTTACATGCAGAGTACATCATGAGAAACGCTGGGCTGGAAGAAGCACAAGCTGGAATCAAGATTGCCGGGAGAAATATCAATAACCTCAGATATGCAGATGACCCCACCCTTATGGCAGAAAGTGAAGAACTAAAGAGCCTCTTGATGAAAGTGAAAGAGGATAGTGAAAAAGTTGGCTTAAAGCTCAAGATTCAGAAAACTAAAATCATGGCATCCAGTCCCACCACTTCATGGCAAATAGATGGGGAAACAGTGGCTGACTTTATTTTTTTGGGCTCCAAAATCACTGCAGATGGTGATTGCAGCCATGAAATTGGAAGACCCTTGCTCCTTGAAAGAAAAGTTATGACCAACCTAGACAGCATATTAAAAAGCAGAGACATTGTTTTGTCAACAAAGGTCTATTTAGTCAAAGGTATGATTTTTCCAGTAGTCATGTATAGATGTGAGAGTTGCACTATAAAGAAAGCTGAGCGCTGAAGAATTGATGCTTTTGAACTGTGGTGTTGGAGAAGACTCTTGAGAGTCCCTTGGACTGTGAGGAGATCCAACCAGTACATCCTAAAGGAGATCAGTCCTGGGTGTTGATGTTGAACCTGAAACTCCAGTACTTTGGTCACCTGATGCAGAGAGCTGACTCATTGGAAAAGACCTTGATGCTGGGAAAGATTGAGGGCAGGAGGAGAAGGGGATGACAGAGGATGAGATGATTGGGTGGCATCACCGACTCGATGGACATGGGTTTGGGTGGACTCTGGGAGTTGGTGATGGACAGGGAGGCCTGGTGTGCTGTGGTTCATGGGGTTGCAGAGTCAGACATGACTGAGCGACTGAACTGAACTGAATGTAATAATATTTTTCTCATATTAAATATCAAGTTTTTCATGCTAGTTTTGGCTCTAATAACTAATTGTACTATAAACATTCATTTTTACAAGTGTATGTTTATGTCTCTGAATATTTCCTTCCAAGAGATTTGTATGTATGTATGTATTAGTTCAAAGAGTTGAAATAACTTAAGACTTTTCCAGACACCCAAGTATCTTTCCAAGAGATTGTGCCACATCATATTCCCACCAGAAGGTCTGATAATGTTTGGTTTTCTCTTCCTCACTAGCGTTGAGTGTTTTATATCCTTCTTCTCCCGTGAGTTGTTTATTTACGTGGCCCTCTTTTCTATAGTATGTTAGTGTTTTTCTTATGGACTGATGTGACCTTTTATATACTAAAATTTTTTGCTGTTGTATTTATGGAAAAATCTCCTTCTCTGGCACCATGTTTGTTGACCTTTAAAACATTAGCTTTATTGAAATATAATTTACCTAAAGTAATATTCAGTAACTTTAAGTGTGCAATTTAATGAGTTTTGACAAATGTATTATTATGTAACCACCATGCAATCAAGGGGCTTCCCTGGTAGCTCTCAGCTGGTAAAGAATTTTCCTGCAATGCAGGAGACCCCGGTTCAATTCCTGAATCAGGAAGATCCCCTGGAGAAGGCAAAGGCTACACACTCCAGTATTCTGGCCTGGAGAATTCCATGAACTATATAGTCCACAGGGTCACAAAGAGTCAGACACGACTGAGCGACTTTCACTTTCATGCGATCAAGATATAAAACATTTTCCTCATCCTCAAAGTTTTCTTGTGTCCCATTGCAGCCAATCCATTCCCTCTACCCTTAATACTTGACAACCACTTCTCTGCTTTGTCATTTTATTTTTTCCTTTTTTGTATAAATAGAATCCTATAGTAAGGAGTTTGTGTATCTTGTTTCTTTCAGTTAGTATGGTGCTTTCATCTATATTTTTGTATATATCAGAAGTTTGTTCTTTTATCACTGATTATATGGCCATACTACAATTTGTTTATCTTTGCACCTGTTAATAGGCATTGACCTTTTCTCCAGATTTTTATAATAAGAATTTTTGCATATTAAGTGGATGCCGGGGACTTCCACTTCTGGACAGCATAGAGTGACAGAGACTAGACTCACTCTTCTATCTGAAATGAGCAAACAAAAAAAAAGAAGCAAATATATAAAGCAGTGGTTTTTAAGGATATTAGACATGGGATAATGAAAGATGGTGATCCTGGAGTGATGGAAAAAGAGAACAAAGAACAGATGGTACAAACAGAAAAATATCTACTGTCTAAAAATATCACATCAAATTTAAATGGCCTAAATATCCCACTTAAAAGACAGAAATAGACTAGATTAAAAAATAAGAATTATGCATTGTTTTTTCAAGAAACCTACTTTAAGTATAAAGTCATAAGGAGGTTAAAACTGAAAAAGATAAAAGGATATACTATTCTACACCAATGGAAAGAAAGCTAAGTGGCTAAGTTAATATCAGATAAAGTAGACTTCAGAGCAAAGAATATTACCAGGGATAAAGATAATTTCATAATGATAAGGGGTTGTTTCATCAAGAGGACATAACAGTCTAAATATATGTATTGTAATTTGAGATGCACATACTTTGTTAATACTTGATAGAACAAGTAAACAGAAATCAATAAGACTGCAGGTCTTAACATTCTCGATCATCTTGTCCTAACTGATAATTAAGATCCACTTTTTTTCCTTAGGGCATATAGAACACTTACCAAGTTAGTATCCCTTATTCTGGGATACTAAATAAGTGCTAATACATTTAATAGGATTAAAATTGAACAAAATATGTTCTTTAACTGCAGGATAATTAAACTAGAAACCGATAATGGAAATCTGGAAAATTCTCATTTTATATTTATATTGAAGACAATATAACATACTTCTAAATAACTCATGGGACAAAAAAGAAATCTAAAGGGAGATGAAAAATTGAAAGCACTGTGTATCAAAGTGTGTAGGATGGTGCTGAAGCATATTTAGAAATTTATAGCACTAAATGACTTTTTTTTTTGGGAAATAAAGAGGTCTTAAATACCTTACTCAGCTTCTACCTGACTAGGTAAATAAAATCAAATAAAGTCTCAAGTGAGCAGAAGAAAGAAAATCATAAAGAACAGAGAAAAAAATGAGTAAAATAGAAAAATAGAGAAAATCAAAGAAATCAATAGTTTTTTGAGATATCTGGTTGTTTGAGAAAAGTTGGGGGACTCTCTCATTTTATGAGAGTTTTTAAAAAATATTATGAATGGCTGTTAAATTTTGTCTTTTCTGCATTATCATTTTCCTTTTTATGGTGAACTATATTGATTGAATTTCAAATGACAAAAAATCTTATTTCTTATGAATTCTCTCAACAGTCTTTGTCTAAGTATTTAATCTTGATTTTAAAAAGATATCTTCATTTGGTAAAGAATTTGAAATTGACATAAGTGATTTTCTACTGTGTTTAATCCACTATTAATACTAGTTCCTTTTTTAAAAAAAATACATCTTTCCTTTCTTCCATATGTTCAAGTGTTCATCTTCCTTCTTGAACATATGGACAACATTTATTATACCTGTTTTATTCTCCTTGTTAGCTATTCTGTTATCTGTCACTTTGGGGTCTGTTTCTTTGAATTGATTTTTCTCCTGCTTATGGATTATATGCTTCTTTGCAGGCTTGGAAATTTTTAATTGGGTAGCAAACATAATGAATTTTGTGTTATTGATCACTGAAATTTAAGTCTGATGTACATTTCCTCAAATGAATGGAACCACCACACTCTGTGAGATTTTATTCCTCTTCCCTGTACTGTAGCTTAGAAATTGCTTACAGGCAGTAAGCTTATGATTGTAGGGTTCACCTTGTTTGTTACCTCAGAGATCACAGTCCTCCGTTGCCTGTTGTTCAGTGTCTGAAAGCTGTTGTTTCATATGCTGGTTCCAATTTTCTAATTGTTTAGGGTGAAAGGGGAAATCTGGTCCCTGTTACGTCATTTTAACTAGAAGTAGAATTTTCAGCCTTTTAATTTTGATGTACATAATCTGCAAGTTTGTTTTATGCTTGTTAAGTCTAGATATTTTCTTTTGTGATTCTATAAATTGAATTTGTTTAGAAAGTCATTTTCCTCTTATATATTTGATAAATACCTATATTTTTCTAGATTAGAAATATTGTGTTTCATTTTAATATGTCTGAAGTTTAATTTGGCAACTGCCCTGAACTGATGTCCTAAGAGATTTCAAAGCCACTGACTATTGATCCACGTTTGTATTCAGTTTTTTTTTTTTTCTAAGATAATTTTATTTATTGACTTATTTTGGGCTGTGCTGGGTCTTTGTTCCCAAATGTGGGTTTTTCTCTAGTTTCAGTGAGCAGGGGTCCTCTTCATTGCAGTGCATGGGCTTCTCATTGTGGTGGCTTATTTTGTTGTGGAGCATGGGCTCTAGGGCATGTGGGTTTCGGCAGTTCTGGTGAGTGGGCTCAAAAGCTGCAGTTCCCAGGCTCTAAGGCCCAAGCTCAATAGTTGCGGCACACAGGCTGAGTTGCTCCATGGTATGTAGAATCTTCCTGAGCAGAGACTGAACCTGTGTCTCCTGCATCGGCAGGCAGATTCTCTACCACTGAAGAAGTCCTCATTTATTGTTTTAATTGTGCTCTCTTCACTACCTATTTTCTGCATGCTCTATTTTTTCTCATTATGATTTTTCATAAGTAGTTTCTAGTTTATTTTTTTACTTTATGAATTGAATACTTTAAAAATTCTATTAAACTTTACATTAGAGCTATTAATTTTAAATATTTATCAAGTATCCATACACTTTCCTAAACTTAAATCTGATAGTTTGTTCTCTCAGGTGTGGTAGGTTGACAATTAAATCATCATCAAATTATTATTTTCTTTCCCTGTGTACTGCTTTATGGTATTTACATATTTTTCACTCTCTAAAATTATATCTGATTATGTTTTATTGTTTATTTAGTACTTTACAGTGTATGCTTGCTTATTTACTTATCGATACTTTTGGCTAGAACAATGTTGAACAGAGAACTTTTTTTCCCTTCTCTAACTCTTCACAGGATAAACCTTAGTGCTAAGCATGATTTCTCCATTGTCCCCTGTTGTGATCATGGGCTTGCCCAGAGTCATTCTTAACAGCTCCATCTCTCTGTTACTTGGCCCAGTGAATTTTAAACTAACAGAACTAAAAGTTACTTAGACAACTTAATTTGACCAGTTTAATTTATAAATGAAGGAAGTAAGATTCAGCATGATGGGATGGTGCTGGTATGAGAAATGACTTGGCCCAGTCACATAGCCAAATAGTCAAGGAGTTGGAATAAGGATTCTCATCTTGATTATATTCTTTGCAGCCAAAGATGGAGAGGCTCTATACAGTCAGCAAAAACAAGACCGGAAGCTGACTGTGGCTCAGATCATGAACTCCTTATTGTCAAATTCAGACTTAAATAGAAGAAAGTAGGGAAAACCACTAGACCATTCAGCTATGACCTAAATCAAATCCCTTATGATTATACAGTGGAAGTGAGAAATAGATTTAAGGGACTAGATCTGATAGAGTGCCTGATGAACTATGGACTGAGGTTCGTGACATTGTACAGGAGACAGGGATCAAGACCATCCCCATGGAAAAGAAATGCAGAAAAGCAAAATGGCTGTCTGGGGAGGCCTTACAAATAGCTGTGAAAAGAAGAGAAGTGAAAAGCAAAGGAGAAAAGGAAAAATATAAGCATGTGAATGCAGAGATCCAAAGAATAGCAAGAAGAGATAAGAAAGCCTTCCTCAGCGATCAATGCAAAGAAATAGAGGAAAACAACAGAATGGGAAGAGTAGAGATCTCTTAAAGAAAATTAGAGATACCAAGGAAACATTTCAGGTAAAGATGGGCTCAATAAAGGACAGAAATGATATGGACCTAACAGAAGCAGAAGATATTAAGAGGAGGTGGCAAGAATACACAGAAGAACTGTACAAAAAAGATCTTCACAACCAAGATAATCATGATGGCATGATCACTCACCTAGAGTCAGACATCCTGGAATGTGAAGTCAAGTGGGCCTTAGGAAGCATCACTACGAACAAAGCTAGTGGAGGTGACGGAATTCCAGTGGAGCTCTTTCAAATCCTGAAAGATGATGCTGTGAAAGTTCTGCACTCAATATGCCAGCAAATTTGGAAAACTCAGCAGTGGCCACAGAACTGAAAAAGGTCAGTTTTCATTCCAATCCCAAAGAAAGGCAATGCCAAAGAATGGTCAAACTATGGCACAATTGCACTCATCTCACACGCTAGTAAAGTTAATGCTCAAAATTCTCCAAGCCAGGCTTCAGCAATGCATGAACCGTGAACTTCCAGATGTTCAATCTGGTTTTAGAAAAGGCAGAGGAACCAGAGATCAAATTGCCAACATCCGCTGGATCATCAAAAAAGCAAGAGAGTTCCAGAAAAACATCTATTTCTGCTTTATCGACTATGACAAAGCCTTTGACTGTGTGGATCACAAGAAACTGTGGCAAATTCTGAAAGAGATGGGCATACCAGACCACCTGACCTGCCTCTTGAGAAACCTATATGCAGGTCAGGAAGCAACAGTCAGAACTGGACATGGAACAGACTGGTTCCAAATAGGAAAAGAAGTACATCAAGGCTGTATATTGTCACCCTGCTTATTTAACTTATATGCAGAGTACATCATGAGAAACGCGGGGCTGGAAGAAACACAAGCTGGAATCAAGATTGCTGGGAGAAATATCAATCACCTCAGATATGCAGATGACACCACCCTTATGGCAGAAAGTGAAGAGGAACTAAAAAGCCTCTTGATGAAAGTGAAAGAGGTGACTGAAAATGTTGGCTTAAAGCTCAACATTCAGAAGACTAAGATCATGGCATCCAGTCCCATCACTTCATGGGAAATAGATGGGGAAACAGTGGAAACAGTGTCAGACTTTATTTTGGGGGGCTCCAAAATCACTGCAGATGGTGATTGCAGCCATGAAATTAAAAGATGCTTACTCCTTGGAAGGAAAGTTATGACCAACCTAGATAGCATATTCAAAAGCAGAGACATTACTTTGCCAACAAAGGTCCATCTAGTCAAGGCTATGGTTTTTCCAGTAGTCATGTATGGATGCAAGAGTTGGACTGTGAAGAAAGATGAGAGCCGAAGAATTGATGCTTTTGAACTGTGGTGTTGGAGAAGGCTCTTGAGAATCCCTTGGACTGCAAGGAGATTCAAACAGTCCATTCTAAAGGAGATCAGCCCTGGGATATCTTTGGAAGGAATGATGCTAAAGCTGAAACTCCAGTACTTTGGCCATGTCATGTGAAGAGTTGACCCATTGGAAAAGACTCTGATGCTGGGAGAGATTGGGGGCAGGAGGAAAAGGGGACGACAGAGGATGAGATGGCTGGATTTCATCACTGATGGACGTGAATTTGAGTGAACTCAAGGAGATGGTGATGGATGGACAGGGAGGCCTGGCGTGCTGCGATTCATGGGGTCGCAAAGAGTTGGACACGACTGAGCGACTGAACTGAATTCTCCATCCGCTGCTGTCAATGAATCATCAGTATATATGTATTATAAACACACTATTGATTTGATTGATAACTACCTCATAAACATGAAATAACAATAATGAATGAAACATGGCAGAAGAACCTTTATTAATAAACCATAGAAGAATAATCATGACATTGAACCTTCACAGAGTCATATCAGCAAGCCAAGTTAAACAAACCTTAAAAATGTAATTTGAATGGAATTGCCAAAGTTTTCCTGTTTGTAAAAATTCTGGAAAAATAAACAATAAGATCTAAATATTAGGATGAAGATCTCAGAGAAGTACAAGTATAGGTGATTTTTCTTCTTTTTTCTATGGAAATCTTTTCTAAAATGTCAACAATAGTATGACACTTTTAATATGATTAGAAAAATGTTGGTTTTATAAGTTATACTGATGGTATTGAAGTGTCTAGATACCAGAGGATAAAACTAGAGGACCATAATGTATGGCTTTATTATATCAAGGAAGTGAATTATATCCATCTTAAATTCACCATGAGAAAGAAATATGATTCCTTTGTTTATCTCCTAGAAGTGAAAACTGATTTTTTTCTCTTAATCTTGTTTGAGGTTAAAATGTGTCCATTGATTAAATGTTTTCAAAAACATGGTATGAACAAAGCTCTTCTTAAAGGTAGAGGCTTCTTCAACCTAGCTGTCCATCAGCAGATGAATGGATAAGAAAGCTGTGGTACATATACACAATGGAGTATTACTCAGCTATTAAAAAGAATGCATTTGAATCAGTTCTAATGAGGTGGATGGAACTGGAGCCTATTATACAGAATGAAGTAAGTCAGAAAGAAAAACACCAATATAGCATGAAAGTGAAATCGTTCAGTCATGTCCAACTCTTTGTGACCCCATGGACTGTAGCCTACCAGGCTCCTCCGTCCATGGGATTTTCCAGGCAAGATAACTGTATATTAATGCATATATATGGTGGCTCAGAGGTTAAAGCGTCTGCCTGCAATGCAGGAGACCCAGGTTCGATCCTTGGGTTGGGAAGATCCCCTGGAGAAGGAAATGGCAACCCACTCCAGTGTTCTTGCCTGGAGAATCCCATGGATGGAGGAGCCTAGTAGCCTAGAGTTCACGGGATTGCAAAGACTTGGACACGACTAAGTGACTTCAGTTTCACTTTCATGGAATTTAGAAAGATGGTAACAATGACCCTACATGCAAGACAGCAAAAGAGACACAGATATAAAGAACAGACTGTTGGACTCTTTGGGAGAAGGCGATGGTGGGATGATTTGAGAGAATAGCACTGAAACATGTATATTACCATATGTGAAATAGATCACCAGTCTAAGTTCGATACATGAAACAGGGCATTAAAAGCCGGTGCACTGGGACAAGCCTGAGGGATGGGATGGGGAGGGAGGTGGGAGGGGGTTTCAGCATGGGGGACACATGTACACCCATGGCTGATTCATGTCAATGTATGGCAAAAACCACTACAATATTGTAATTAGCCTCCAATTAAAATAAATAAATTAAAGAAGGAAAAAAAAGGAAGAGGCTTCTTTATGTCACAGATACTCAGTTTAGACTGGGGAACCTGTCAGAAATAATCATTTTAAAATAAACTCATAACTTATTATGGTAATTCCATGCATATTTTTTAAGTTGGTGGAAGCAGCAAGGTTGGCTTGTTTATTTTTCTTATAACCCAGAGAAATGTCAGTTCGAAGTGTTCCTGAAACCGTGAATTGGGAGGGACATTTAGACCTTCAGGAACATATTTGAGATTTTAGGGAAAGGTGCTAGTAACTGATCTCTACGATCAGTAGTTGAATGCCTTTCGGTAGTGTCTACTTTCTGGTTTTTGGTCTGAACTGATTTGTCATTTCAGTCACCTTCTTCACCATGAGAAGGCATAAGTCTATGACTCTGATGGCTCTGCTTTCTTCAAAATGTGTTTAGAATGTCCAGTTCTTCAGTTTGTTCCCTGTCTGCTAAAGCAATGCTGTGCTGTGCTAAGTCGCTTCAGTCATGTCTGACTCTGTGCGGCTGTATGTACTGTAGCCTCCAAGATTCCTCTGTCTGTGGGCTTCTCCAGGCAAGAACACTGGAGCAGGTTGCCATTTTCTCTTCCAGGGGATCTCTCCCACACAGGGATCGAACCTGCAGCTCCTGCACTTCACGCATAGCAGGTGGATTCTCTATTGCTGTGCCACCAGGGAAGACCAAAGCAATGCCACTTGGCTTTTAAATCTGCTCCTACATCCCACAGTAACCTTCTTTGACTTGCTTATCTTTGAGCCACTATTTCTGATGTTCTCTGCTGCCATCCCTATGTCTTTTGCATGGCTGTGCTCTAGAGACTTTGCTCTTCATCTCTATAGCTTTCATTTCCTTTTGTCTTGCTCCCAGTTACTCTGTTACCTTCCTTGAGTATTTTTCCAAGTTCAGGTCTGCCTCCCTAACTGCGGATTTAACTGTCTAGAATTGTACCTGTTATTTTTCTGACAATTCTGTAGACCACTGTCTTCCTGATGTATGGACATATAGACCAGTTTTGCAAAAGTTCTTCATGGTCTCATGGTACTCTATGCCTTTACATAACACTCACAGTGTTTACTTCTTCCTTTTAAAACATATGGTTCTCTATGAAAGGAGGAGGAAGAAGTGTTTGTCTTCTGTTCTGTTTTTTTAACAAGGTAAAATCGATTCATCACTTTTTTTTTGCTATGACAACATATAATCAATCATGTGGTTTCTGGCTTTAAAAAAATCAATTTCAGACCATGGAATAGTTCTTGAAATTGTAACAGTTTAAGATTTTTTAAAACTTTGGTTGCTATAGCTTTATTTTTAAATTTTGGAAAGATTAACAATTTCGTCTTTAAAAATTAAAATTTGTAGTTCTGATGCTATAAAAATTGGGGTTAGGGCGGTTATTGCAAACAATTTATGTAGATTTCACTTTACAGATCCTAAGGGTAGGATAGTTGATCTCTAAATGAAGACTATAAAAGTATTAAATCTTAAGTCATTTTGCTAAGAAGCCAAATAAAAAACTAAAGAACCCTAAGCACTAATCTTGGAACGTGTCTTTCCAGACAATGATAACGTGAAGAATTATTAAGAATAATAATACAAAGAAGATATGGAACCTTGGGCCAGTCTGGAAATATGAAATAGAGTCTCTCCAAGTTTGAAGGAACAGTGTGCTCTTTTGAAAAAAGTGTTGTAAGAGCATGTACATGGCTATACTTAATCTTTTAAATGAAAACAAAAACTTTTTAGTAACTGCACAGAACAAGATGTTCTATTCTTTTAAGAAAGAAAAACACTTTTCTAATTAATTCAAGAACAGCAGGAGTTCACATTATGTTCTTTCTCTTCAACTTTGACTTTTATTAGCTTGAGAAGTTTGTTGTGGTCTTTTCCACATACTCCAAAGAGTAGTCATCTAGCCTGGAACTTAGAGTTTTCTCCTGCAGGAGGTACAGGATAGAATGTGTATAGGACAGAATGACTGTGTGCCTCCTGGGCTGTTGACCACCTGAGGTTCTGATTGTAGAACACGTTATCTTGACATCACAAGCTATGTGAGCATTCTGGAAATGCTAGAGAGGGGCACTGCAGCTTGTTTGGAAATTCATGGCAATGCAACCAACTGGAATGTGAACAGAAACATGCTCACTTCTTCCCTGGCTGGGTTGTTTCAGGGGAAACTGCACCTCTTGGGTCTTAGGTGCTTGCTGTTAAAGGTAGGAGATGCTCACCTCCAATGCAATGGGCAAAACATACCACCATGAGTCCAGTGGTCTGAGTTAATTTAAGGTCTGACACTGTCATTACTGACATGATGCAGATGAGTGATAGACTCGACCCATCCAAGCCTTACCTTTCTCCCCAGTGAACTGGGATTTTTAATGATCTTAATCACAAAGGATTGTTTGGAAGGCCAAATTTGCTGTCTATAATGTGATGCAACATAGTGACCACAAGCACAGCTCTTGTAGTTAAGTCTTTATTTGTTTAATTAATAAATATTTATTGACAGCTACTATGTGTTAGGCACTCTGCTAGTTGGTGACTAAAGGCTCCCCTTGTCGAACTAACTCCATAGTAGAGGAGACAGAAAATAAATACTTAAGCAAGCAGATGGATGTATCATTCAAAAATGCATGGGGGATATATTGGAATGAACAAGGTTCAGTGAAAGAGTACTTAGAGGAGGAAACTACTTTAGACTGGATTGTCAGACAGTGTTAGAGAGGTATGCTGGCTTTACTTCTTCTTAAGTCTGGGAACCTTCAGTTCAGTTCAGTTGCTCAGTTGTGTCCAACTCTTTGCAACCCCATGAACCGTAGCACACCAGGCCTCCCTGTCCACCACTAACTCCTGGAGTCCACCCAAACCCATGTCCATCAAATCGGTGATGCCATCCAACCATCCTATCCTCTGTCATCCCCTTCTCCTCCTGCCCTCAATCTTTCCCAGCATCAGGGTCTTTTCAAATGAGTCAGTTCTTCACATCAGGTGGCCAAAGTATTGGAGTTTCAGCTTCAGCATCAGTCCTTCCAATGAATATTCAGGGTTGATTTCCTTTAGGATGGACTGGTTGGATCTCCTTGCTGTCCACAGGACTCTCAAGGGTCTTCTCCAAATGGACAGAAGACACCACAGTTCAAAAACATCAGTTCTTTGTCACTCAGCTTTCTTTATAGTCCAACTCTCACATCCATACATGACCACTGAAAAAACCATAGCCTTGACTAGACGGACCTTTGTTGACAAAGTAATGTCTCTTCTTTTCAATATGCTGTCTAGGTTGGTCATAGCTTTCCTTCCAAGGAGTAAGTGTCTTTTAATTTCATGGCTGCAATCACCATCTGCAGTGATTTTGGAGCCCCCAAAAATAAAGTCTGACACTGTTTCCACTGTTTCCTCATCTATTTCCCATGAAGTGATGGGACCAGATGCCATGATCTTAGTTTTCTGAATGTTGAGCTTTAAGCCAACTTTTTCACTCTTCTCTTTCATCAAGAGGCTCTTTAGTTCCTCTTCACTTTCTGCCATAAGGGTGGTGTCATCTGCATATCTGAGGTTATTGCTATTTCTCCCTGCAATCTTGATTCCAGCTTGTGATTCTTCCAGCCCAGCGTTTCTCATGATGTACTCTGCATATAAGTTAAATAAGTAGGGTGACAATATACAGCCTTGACATGCTCCTTTTCCTATTTGGAATCAGTCTGTTGTTCCATGTCCAGTTCTAACTGCTGCTTCCTGACCTGCTTACAGATTTCTCAAAGGCAGGTCAGCTGCTCTGGTATTCCCATCAGAATTTTCCACAGTTTATTGTGATCCACAAAGACAAAGGCTTTGGCATCATCAATAAAGCAGAAATACTTGTTGTCCTGGAACTCTCTTGCTTTTTCGATTATCCAGAGAATGTTGGAAATTTGATCTCTGGTTCCTCTGCCTTTTCTAAAACCAGCTTGAACATCTGGAAGTTCATAGTTGATGTATTGCTGAAGCCCAGTTTGGAGAATTTTGAGCATTACTTTACTAGCGTGTGAGATGAATGCAATTGTGCAATAGTTTGAGCATTCTTTGGCATTGCCTTTCTTTGGGATTGGAATGAAAACTGACCTTTTCCAGGCCTGTGGCCACTGCTGAGTTTTCCAAATTTGCTGGCATATTGAGTGCAGCACTTTCACAGCATCATCTTTCAGGATTTGAAATAGCTCAACTGGAATTCCATCACCTCCACTAGCTTTGTTCATAGTGATGCTTCCTAAGGCCCACTTGACTTCACATTCCAGGATGTCTGGCTCTAGGTGAGGGATCACACCATCGTGATTATCTTGGTCGTGAAGATCTTTTTTGTACAGTTCTTCTGTGTATTCTTGCCACCTTTTCTTAATATCTTCTGCTTCTGTTAGGTCCATACCATTTCTGTCCTTTATCAAGCCTATCTTTGCATGAAATGTTCCTTTGGTATCTCTAATTTTCTTGAAGAGATCTCTCATCTTTCCCATTCTATTGTTTTCCTCTATTTCTTTGCATTGATCGCTGAGGAAGGCTTTCTTTTCTCTCCTTGCTATTCTTGAAAACTCTGCATTCGAATGGGTATATCTTTCCTTTTCTCCTTTGCTTTTCACTTCTCTTCTTTTCACAGCTATTTGTAAGGCTTCCTCAGAGAGCCATTTTGCCTTTTTGCATTTCTTTTCCATGGGGATGGTCTTGATCCCTGTCTCCTCTACTATGTCATGAACCTCTGTCCATAGTTCATCAGGCACTCTGTCTATCAGATCTAGTCCCTTAAATCTATTTCTCACTTCCACTGTATAGTCATAAGGGATGTGATTTAGGTCATACCTGCATGGTCTAGTGGTTTTCCCCACTTTCTTCAATTTCAGTCTGAATTTGGCAATAAGGGAACCTTGCTGCTGGTGCTGCTAAGTTGCTTCAGTCGTGTCCGACTCTGTGTGACCCCATAGACGGCAGCCCAACAGGCTCCGCCATCCCTGGGATTCTCCAGGCAAGAACACTGGAGTGGGTTGCCATTTCCTTCTCCAAGGGAACCTTAGGCTAATAAGCTTATTTTCAAAATTAGTTGGAGAATGGCAGTGAAACTCAGCAGAAAATGTATCTGAAGTAGGTGGACATCTTCATCTATCGACATATATGTTCAAGGGACAGAACACTCTCTAGTTTTTTGGTAAATGAATTCAGTTTGTGTTACTGGGGCAAAAGGGGTGTAGTTTAATCATAATGAATTCAGGGTCTCTCCTTTTCCCATAGTGTTACAAGGCTGTATATTGTCACCCTGTTTATTAAACTTATATGCAGAGTACATCATGAGAAATGCTGGGCTGGATGAAGCACAAGCTGGAATCAAGATTGCCAGGAGAAATATCAATAACCTCAGATATGCAGATGACACCACCCTTATGGCAGAAAGTGAAGAAGAACTAAAGAGCCTATTGATGAAAGAGGAGAGTGAAATAGTTGGCTTAAAGCTCAACATCCAAAAAACTAAGATCATGGCATACAGTCCCATCACTTCATGGCAAATAGATGGGGAAACAGTGGAAACAGTGACAGACTTTATATTTTGGGGCTCCAAAATCTCTGCAGATGGTGATTCCTGCCATGAAATTAAAAGACACTTACCCTTGGAAGAAAAGTTATGACAAACCTAGACAGCATATTAAAAAGCAGAGACATTACTTTGCCAAAAAAGGTCTGTCTAGTCAAAGCTATGGTTTTTCCAGTAGTCATATATGGATATGAGAAGTGGACTATAAAGAAAGCTGAGCGCCAAAGAATTGATGCTTTTGAACTGTGTGTTGGAGAAGACTCTTGAGAGTCCCTTGGACTGCAAGGAGATCCAACCAGTCCATCCTAAAGGAAATCAACCCTGAATATTCATTGGAAGGACTGATGCTGAAGCTGAAACTCCAATATTTTGGCCACCTGATACAAAGAACTGACTCATTGGAAAAGACCCCAATTCTGGGAAAGATTGAAGGCAGGAGGAGAAGGGGATGAAAGAGAATGAGATGGTTGGATGGCATCACCGACTCTATGGACATGAGTTTGAGTAGGCTCCGGGAGTTGGTGATGGACAGGGAAGCCTGGCGTGCTGCAGTCCATGGGGTTACAAAGAGTCGGACGTGACTGAACTGACATGCCTTGTACACCTTTTGATCTTGAGTTCCTTTTTTATTCCAGTCACAAAGCTTCTTCAGGGTCACACACTGAAGTGGCACATGTTACTGTGGTTTTGGTTGCTTATTGGGATGGAAAGGATCTCCTTCCCAGGGGAACTATGGAACACTCTGTTTCCATGGTTCTGAACCTCTAATTCTCTCCTGTACCCTGTGGTCCTTCCTGCTTACTTTCTGCCTGGGCTGAGGTAGAGGGCAGGAGGAAGCACAGGTAAAGTGAGGAGCCTGGGGTACTGCATGTCTAAATTCCCTTGGCTTCATCACCATTACCTGTGTGATCATTACCTAGTCTTAGGCTCTAGGGAAGCTTTTGCTATTGTGTATCTCATTCCTATAAATATTTTGTATATAACCAGCCTAGGCTTTGAAGACTTGAGAACCAAAAAATAAGAGCATTTTTTTCTGTTCTGTTATTCCCTCCTCTGTAGCAATGAATGCCTTCAATGTTTGGTGGTAGGGAAAGGTGTCAATAGCCATTTCCCATTCTTTCTTACTGAAAGAGCCCCAATTTCTTATCCTACAGTAACTCAGAGCCTAAGCCACATCCAAGCCAATCATGCCCCCAATCCTCTTACTAGTGACTGCTTTAAGTGTAGACAGTTGGAGCAATCCCAACCAAGGAGACATAAAAGGGCACTGGCTGGAGGGTCTGGATGCTGTTTCCTTATTTAAGATGGAAAGAGTTTGGGTCCTTAATGATGCTGATGAGTTGCTCTGTTAGTCAACCCTAGAACATCCTAACTCCAGCTTCTTATTAAAATTAATATTAATATGAGATAAGAAAATTCTCATTGTTTAATTTGGGCTACTTGAGGTTTGCTATTATCTTGGAGTCAAAACATTCTAACTGATAGAGTGAGAAGAGAGCACAGTTTACAAGAGAATGCAGGGGAAAGAAATCTGCTAATATCATCTCTGCTTTCTCCCTGGAGGGAGAAAAGCGTCTGGGAAAGGAGGGACAGGACCCCGTATCTGGACAGAAATACCACGGGCTCACTCAGTGAGCCTGTTCTCAAACACTAGAGTGCATTTTTTTCTCTTTGCACGTGACTGAAGGCCTATTTAGGGTCTGCATGCATTTTTTTCTTTTTTCCTTATTCTCATTCAAATATTTATTAAGAATTTACTGTATGGTAGCCAGTTAATGTATACAGTCATATTACTTATACTTAGACCTATGTTCTATAGCCCTTTTGTCTTGAAAATAATTGTTCCAAAAACTTGTCACTATAGTGACCTTGCTCTGAGAGAAACTTAAGAGGTAGGAGAAGGTCTCCACCATAGAATGGAGACTGTGCACCATGTGAAGGGTAGCAGAATATGTCATCCCAAAACATACCACTTTGGATTAAGGATTATTTTCAGCTTCATGCATTGGAGAAGGAAATGGCAGCCCACTCCAGTGTTCTTGCCTGGAGACTCCCAGAGATGGAGGAGCCTGGTGGGCTGCTGTCTGTGGAGTTGCACAGAGTCAGACACGACTGAAGCGACTTAGCAGCAGCAGCAGCAGCAAAATCAATTAGGAAAAAGTGGATATCAGAAAAGCTCTTTGCCATTCCCTGCATTTCCCCAAAAGCAGAGCATAAATGTGTAAAGATGTCCTCCCTTCCCTCTCTACCAGAAAGGACTGCAAGTGTGGCCTCAAGTCCAGATTCAGATTTTCATTGATAGGAATCTGCAAGACAAAGGGAATATGATTGGCTTTCCTGACCTAATCCTCTAGGACCAAAGGCAGAAATAAGGTCCAGATCCAAGGAAGCAGTGAAGGAGGCTGGCCAAGTGTACAGCCTAGGAGTGCCCTCTGCAACCGGAGAGAATGAAACTGATGCTGAGAATGGCATCTGACCCTCTGAAACTTGTTCACAAGGTTCTCAACCATTCAGAGATGAGCCACCAAGACACTGAGGTGTTTAGTAAAAATTAACTGTATCTTCATCTTGAGCCTTTTTTGTTTGTTTTGGTGTTTTTTTTTTTTTTTTTTTTCTTTTGCATTTTCATTGCGAAGTCAGTAAATTTTCAGTCATCCCTAGGCCCAGATTTGCTGCAGTGGCTTGAAGCCCTGGAAATCGATCACATTCTTTTATTCCTCTCCCTGCCTGACATGTTTGGATACAGTCATACTGCTCTTTAGGACAAGCAGGGTCACCACATGATAGTCACTCTTGGCTGAATCTGGAGAGAACACATTTGTAAGTGGCAGACACCTGACATGGTGAAGGCCCAGTGGAGCTGGGGTTCTCACTTGCCAACAGCCCTTTGCCCATTTGGCTGGTCGGCCCTGGAGAGGTGAGAGCATCCTCTCTGGATTCTGTCCTGCCTGCCAATGGCCTGGGCAAGGGAACAAGGGGTGTTCCATGGGCAAGAATCCACAGTCTGTCTGGAAAGCATCCTCTAGTCATTTATTTCTCCATTCCTTAATGGCTCAGGCATTGGAAAGCCTATGTGGAAACTGGATGCTGCTGCTGCTATTGCTGCTAAGTTGTTTCAGTCGTGTTCGATTCTGTGTGACCCCATAGACGGCAGCCCCTCAAACTCCCCTGTCCCTGGGCTTCTCCAGGCAAGAACACCGGAATGGGGTGCCATTTCCTTCTCCAATGCATGAAAGTGAAAATTGAAAGTGAAGTCGCTCAGTCGTATCCGACTCCCAGCAACCCCATGGACTGCAGCCCACCAGGCTCCTCCGTCCATGGGATTTTCCAGGCAAGAGTACTGGAGTAGGGTGCCATTGCCTTCTCTGAAACTGGATGCATTGGGATTCAAAGCATGTCCTGTATCTTCCTCTCTGCCATCTCAGGTCTGCCTTGAAGCAGCCTGAACTTCACCCTGAGAAGCAGCATCCAGACCTATGATGGGATGTCTACGTACCATCTGCCCTTGTTTTGACCACACATCTCCAGCTCTTTACGCAAGTGTGCCCTCACGTTCAGATTCAGAGAGTTCAGAGAATTGTCCTGAGAGCATGCTCTTTTATAGTGAGTTGCTATTTGGATCTTGGAGGTGGGTGGGCGAGGGTGGAATGTTGTTTGGAGCAACTGCAAATTGTACATGGCTACCACGTGTTCTTTGTCAGGAGGCCCTGGAGACATTTTGTGCCTCCACAGATTCCCAAGGGACACAATTTGCCAGAAAGATTGTGTTTCAGCAGGTAGAGCATTTAAAATTTGGAATCTTATTATTACCTATTTTAACTCTTTAGGCAGAGCTAGCTTCTGGCATAGGAGGAGAGGGTACTTGCTAAGTAAGTCAGCCTTCCTTTATTTATCCAGAAATATCACTTTCATGCATTGGAGAAGGAAATGGCAACCCACTCCAGTGTTCTTGCCTGGAGAATCCCAGGGACGGGGGAGCCTGGTTGGCTGCCGTCTATGGGGTCGGACACGACTGAAGCGACTTAGTAGTAGTAGTATATCTCCCACAGATCTGTCAACTTGTCTAAAAGTCCCCACACTGGAACCTCATTGCTGAGGGTAAACCTATCTCCCTTGAAAAATAGAACTGCAGAAGTGATGAAGAGGAAGCTTTGCGATCACATGGTCCTGACCTCCACCTCCATGCTGAGAGATCTCGGGCAGGTCATTTCTGTACCTGTGCAGAAGGCGGGAGAAATTTCTGAGCGCTCTTCCAGCATTCAGTTACAGTAGGATTCTGTCCAGGCTCAAAGTTTGCTCCTTCTTGAAGCCCTTCCTAATCATTCCAGCTCTCACTGATTTTTTTTCTCTTTCTGAGTCTGTGTCATGCCATCCAGTCCTTGGTCATTTGCATGATCTTGTGTTGCTTTCTGTATTTTCAGTGTATGTAAGTAGTGTTGTTTGGATAAGGCAATAAAGTCTATGAGGGTAGGAAATATAATTTTTATGCCTCTTAAAACATTGCTGCATAAATCCGGGCTGATAAAAGCAATTGATTGGAGATGTTAATTTAATAGTTTACTGCCTGTTTCACAAGAAGACTGTAATAATTCAGTAATTCTGAATCTCTTCTGGGATAAACATAGTCAAATCTCAGTTTTCCAGATTAATAACAATGGTAATATCTACAAGGCAACAGCGTTTGACAATTTCCAAAGAATTTTCCCATTTATTACTTCATTTTCACCTTTTAAAAACTCTATGAAGTAGGTAAATCTTACCAACATGGTTATCTCCATGTTATAATTGATAGCATTTCCTTAATATCATATGGTGATTTAGTAAAAGGTGTAGGTGGTATCCAAGTATACTGGTCTCAGGTTCACTGTTCTTTCTGTTGGATTATACTTCAGTTGCTTTGGTTTCTTTGGAAAGAGAAAGGGAAATTATATAATGGTAATTAAGTGGACTAAAGTAAAGAATATAGATGGGAGAGGGGCAGTATAGGTTTACTGTTGAGGGTTCAGGGTCTGGGTGCTCATTAAAGATTTGGGATTAAATCTTCAGTCTAGATGTCATCATTTGCTAGATGTGTGACCTTGGGCATTTAATTAAACTATCTAGCTCTGAGTTTCTCATCCTTAAAATGATTGTAATAATACCTACTCCAAGGAATTCTGAGCATCATATAATACACATGAAAAACTTCAATGGCCTGGCACATAGTGCTGCTAATGGCTATTAACTATCATGGATATTACTGCATGACATTAGGTCATTAGGTAGAGCAACCTTGGGCAATTACAATTATGAAAGAGACTGGTTCTTCTTTTGCAATCAATATTTTTATTCTTTGAATTATTTTAAATTCACCAAATCAGGTTCTTACAGAACTTCTTTTACTGATGAACACAGCTAAATGTGGAACACAGATTCATGAAGAGGATGGGAGGAGAACTAATGGAAGACATTCCTGCCGAATTCATTTTCAGACTTGTCTATCCCAGTGTTTCCCAAACTACCTGTAGCGAAGGACCCTATTTTTCTTTTATTGCCATATCACATGGCATGTGAGATCTTAGTTCCCTGACAAGGGATTGCACCCATGCTTTCTGCATTGGAAGCATGGAATCTTAATCACTGGCCCATCAGGGAAGTCCTTGAAGGATCAGATTTAAAAAAAATAATTTCCAGTTTTTATGAACTGGTGCTTAAAAAAAAATAATACAAAGTATTTCAGCAATGTTAACTTGCTATAAATGTTTCCAAGGGCTTACCCTTAGTTTCTGTTTTGATGTCACTGTAGATGAGTCCATGGATCACACCTGGAGAGGTTCTTGTCTCTCCCAAGTCCTTCCAAGCCAGCCTTTCCATGGCTGAAATGTAGCTGGTCTGGTATCACAGTGGTCCCCAAACCCAGAAGCCAAGTTGGCAGTATACTTTTGAATTGCTATTTTGTTTAGCTGAAAAATGTTCTCCCAAGATGCTGCTTTTCTGATAAAGCTTTTGTGCTCAGATTTGGAAGTTTAATTACCTGAGAGTGAAATAAAAGATTTCAATCAATTAGTGTAGTACAATTCATCCAGTAAAATCCTTATATAAGTAGGGGATAGAAGATGAAGATGAGAACTCAGAGTTGGATTAGACTGTGGTAATTTTCTGAAGGATGAGCTGTCCCAGGAAGCTTTGAGCTTGATTACTTAGTCTCTAAGTTGGAAAATGGAGGTGATAAGAAATTAGTGAAATGATGGGAGAGCCATTAATGAGAAACCAAATGAGGCCAGTGGTACTAGGAACAAGAAGGGAATGTCAGCATCAGTCTCATAAGGGCTTTAGTACGAGGATAGGCAGGTGGTCTTTCTCCTGTGACATCAAGAAGCTCTTATTTATTCATTCATATGACAGACACACATTTGTGTAAAATATTACCCAAGTATTTACACATAAATATTTATGTGTAAATACTTATGTGTAAGTGTTACTTACACATTACTATGTGCAATGATTTACACATAAATATTTATGTGTAAATCATTTGACAAATATTTGACAAATGTAGTGCCTTCCTAGCTTTTATTATGCATCAAAGATACAGCAACAAAGAAAACACTCAATTTTAGCCTATTAGGTAAAGTGTCAATTAAAAGTGCACTTACAGTCAAAAGTGATGCTATGGTAATATACACTATGGAAGTCTAACCTGGTCTCTGAGATCAGAGAAAGTTTTCCTTTAGAGGTAGTGTTACCTAGCCAGGTATAAATAGAAAGTTTCTAGGCAGAGGAAACAGCATATGCAGAGACCCTGTTTGTGTGAGAGAGCTTTGTGCATTTAAAAATCTGAAAGATGCCCAGGGTAGTTGGAAAGTTAAGAGGATGGAAGACTTTAAGATGAGGCAAAAGATGCAGAGAGGATTCATGAAGTCTTCATGAAACACAGGCTTGACTCGTTATCCTGAGCACAAAAGGTGCCCAATACAGCACTTTGAACAGGAATAAAGAGTGATACAAGAGATTTGCATTGTGGAAATACTATTTTGGCTTCTGTATGGAAAACTGATAGAACCTTGAGAGTCTTATCAAGTGACCAATCACTGATGAGATCTGAGCTAAGGTGTTCTGAGCTTTGGTGGTAGCCATAGATGTGAAGAGAAAGGAATTAGAGATGAATGGGCAGGACTCTGCATTTTGGGGATGTGGAACATGAGAGAGATGAAGTGGAAGATAGCTTTCAGGCTTCCCTGGTGGCTCATATGGTAAGGAATTTGCCTCAGTGTAGGAGAACCAGATTTGATTGCTGGGTCAGGAAGATCCCCTGGAGGAGGAAATGGCAGCCCACTCCAGTATTCTTGCCTGGAAAATCCTATGGACAGAGGAGCCTGGCGAGCTATAGTCTACGCAGTCACAAAGAGACGGACATGGCTGAGCGACTGACCGTTTCCTTTCCTTCTTGCATTTTGGGGATGTGGAGCACGAGAGAGATGGAGCAGTGGAAGATAGCTTTCAGGTTTCTGGTTTGGGTGATGGGTGAAAATGATGATGCCTTTCACAGGAAGGGTCTAGAGTAGAGGATGGAGGTGGAGATTTGGTTGGAAGGTAAGTTCTACTTTTGACATGTTGCCTCTGAGGTTCTCATGGGAAATCTAAGAGGAAATGTCCAGAGCACTTAGATGTATGGACTCAGGAACTCAAGAAATACCTGATCCAATATTTGGGGTATAATTCGAGATATAATATTGAGCCAGCTCCTCCTAACTCTGAGGCAGGGCTGGTACATGTTTCCTAGCAACACTTTCTTGTTACGCGGTTCTCCTTCACCCTAAGGGCTTCCGGCATCACCTTGCCACTAGTAGAGCCCTCATCTGCCTTTCCTCTCTTGACAGCATCGCAAGTTATGGGCTTCTCATCAAAACTTAAACTGTCCTGTGCATGGTAGGTGATAGATGAGTTCAGTTTAGTTCTTTCAGTGGCATATGGTCTGTTGAACAAGCTGTCCCATCTTTGAAGATACTGTGTTTGAAAATTTTAAATGTGTTACCTCTCCTGCTCCCCACTACCCATGCCTACCTGAGTATATTTGCATTGTAGCAGGACAATTCTCTAAGGGATCGTTTCCTCAAACATTGTTCTTCTTCCTTTAAAATAGCATGCATTACTTCTTACTTCTGTTTATTATCATATGCTACCTTTTATAATGGCTTCCCTGGGGGCTCAGTGGTAAAGAATCCACCTGCCAATCAGGAGACGTGGTTCAGTCTTTGATTTGGGACCATCCCTTGGAGAAGGAAATGGCAACCTACTCCAGTATTCTTGCCTGGGAAATTCCATGGATAGGGGAGACTGAAGGGCTATAGTCCACGGGGTTGCAAAGAGCCTGACACAACTTAGCGACTGGGCACAAACACCTTTTATAATAGATTTTTTCCCCTTTTTTCCTGGTGTATTCATTTGTCTTCCCCCAATAAATGATAAGTTCCCTGAGAATAGAAGTCTTACTTTTAATTTTCTTTACCCTGAACAATGTCTAGTGCAGTGCCAGCTGAATTTATTTGTTGAAAAACAGACATGTAGCATAAGATACACATGTATCTCTAAAGGGGTAGGCGGGTATTTATGCAGATCACAAAGGTCATGGAGGTATTCTGACATAGAAGGTGGGTGGGCCATAGAGAGATGTGGTGTGACAAGGACATATAGGTGGTTGTGTATTTACTGCTGAGGTTGACTTTGTCCAGCTCATACACACATGGATATAGAAGCCATGGTTGCCAATACTTAACAATATCAAAGAGTCAGGTTGATTCCTGTGGTTGAACCATCAGTCTAGCAAGGTCCATCTCTTTCCATGGATGACTTTCTCCTCGTAGGAGTGTCTTACTCTGAGTGAGTCTCATTGACCTCACTTGCTTGTGAGCCTATCCTGTCAACTTCATTGTGGTCAGAACTTGACTTGGAGCCCTGGCTCAGAAGATTGGCCAAAGGGCCAATGATGCGAGACACGTTTGTGCTGGTGCCTGATCTCCCGCCTTGCCTAACAGCTGCCTTCCATGGGAGCCTCCTTGGTCCTCCCATGGACTAGCAGAGCAGTTTGTGATTGCCCAGGCTTCCAAACACTGCTGCTTGTAAATCAGTTCCTAACTAAGGAATTTCAGTCATTATTTGCATTTAATGTACGAAATAACAAAGAGGGAGCACACAGAGACTCATAAATAGAGACAGACAGACAGACACTGAGACAGACAGGCAGATCAACACTGGATAGGAAGGTCTATTAGAAGGGCGGAAGAATTTATGTACAGTTGCAGTATCTGACCCAAGATGGCCAAACTAATGGATTTTCTATTGTTTCTCTTTATTCTTCATTGATGTCCTCTTTCTTCCCTATAAATTTATTATTCTGGATGACTTTTACTTATTTCATCTCTCCTCTGTTCTCCAAAATGAGCTCTCTTCCTCTTCCCTGTCAGAACCTGGTTGTCCTGTGTTCCAATCATTCAGTGTTATGCCTTTGTTGTGTAGCTTATATCACAAAACACTTCAAGATTGAGTGGTTCAGCTGGCAGCTCCTCAAAGATAAACATTCTTCTTCTAAATAAATTCTTCAATGTTAAGGAGTGAATACAGGTGTTTCCCAGGCTTCACCTCAGCTGAAGAAAAGATATTGGCAGGGAATTTTTCTGGCAGGTAAACCTGATCAGAAGAGCTTTCCCCAAAAGGAAATAAAGGAAAATGTATTTATTCCTATTATAGCAAAAATCAGTAATACATTCTTCTTATAGAAAACTTAGTACATACAAGTTGGAAAAAAATCCACCAAATTTTCTATATCCTGAAAAAATCTGATATGACTATTTTAATATTTATTTCCATATTTGTTTCTCACTACAATTTTTTTCTTTTTAAGAAAAATGTAATTGAAATTAATTCGACATATAACATGTACATTTAAGGTGTATAATATGTTATTTGATGCATTTATGTATTATAATAAGAATGCCATTGTTGTGATAATTAGCATCTCTATCATCTGACATAATTTCTTTAAATTGGAGGATAATTGCTTTGCAATGTTGTGGTGGTCTCTGTTGTGCCTCAACACAAGTCAGTCATAATTATATATATCCCCTCATGCTTAACCCTGTCTCCCCAACCGTTTGACTCATCTTGGTGGTTATCCCAGAGCACCAAGCTGGGCTCCCTGTGCTATATAGCAGCTTCCAGTAAGTTATCTATTTCACACATGATAGTGTTTACACGTCAGTGATACTTTCTGAATTTGTCCTACTCTTTTCTTCCCCTGACTGTGTCCACCAGACCAGTCTCTATGTCAGCGTCTTCATTTCTTTCTGTAAATAGGTTCATCAGTACTATTTTTCTAGATTCCATATATATGTGTTAATATATGATATTTTTTCTTTTTCTGACTTACTTTACTCTGTATAACAGGCATCTGCTTTACTACAACTGACTCATATTTATTCCTTTTAATGGCTGAGTAATATTCCACGGTATATATGTACCACAACTTCTTTATCCATTCATCTGTTGATGGGCACCTAGGTTGCTTCCATGTCCTGGCTATTGTAAATAATGTTGCATAAAGTGCATGTACCTTTTTGAATTGTGGTTTTCTCAGGTATACGCCCAGTAGTGGGATTGCTGGGTCATATGGTAGTTTTATTCTTAGTTTGTTGAGTAATCTTCATACTGTTCTTCATAGTGGCTGTAACAATCTACATTCCCACCAACTGTGCAATAGGGTTCCCTTTTCTCCACACCTGCTCCAGCATTTATTGTTGGTAGTTTTTTTGATCATGGCCATTCTGATTAGTGTGAGGCAATGCCTCATTGTAGTTTGATTTGCATTTCTCTAATAATGAACTGTGTTGAGCATCTTTTCATACGTTGGCCATCTGTATATCTCCTTTGAAGAAATGTCTGTTTAGTTCTTCTGCCCATCTTTTGATTGGGCTTTTTGTTTTTCTGATATTGAGCTGTATCATCTGCTTATATATTTTGGAGATTAATCTTTTGTCAGTTGCTTCCTTTGTAATTATTTTCTCTCATTCTGAGGGTTGTCTTTTAATTGTGTTTATTATTTCCTTTGCTGTGCAAAAGCTTTTACATTTAATTTGGTCTCATTTGTGTATTTTTGTTTTTATTTCCATCACTCTAGGAGGTAGATCAAAGAGGATCTTGCTGTGATTTATGTCAAGTAGTGTACTGCCTATGTTTTCCTCTAAGAACTTCATAGTTTCTGGCCTTACATTTAAGTCTTTAATCCATTTTGAGTTTATCTTTGTGTATGGTGTTAGGTAGTGTTCTAGTTTCATTCTTTTACATGTAGCTGTCCAGTTTTCTCAGTACCACTTATTGAAGAGGCTGTCTTTTCTTCATTGTATGCTCTTGGCTCCTTTGTCAAAGATAAAGTGCCCATAGGTCTGTGGGTTTATCTCTGGGATTTCTTTTTGTTTCATTGATCTATATTTCTGTTTTTGTGCCAGTACCATATTGTCTTGATGACTATAGCTTCATAGTATAATCTGAAGTCAGGAAGGTTGATTCTTCCAGCTTCATTTTTCTTTTCTAAGATTGCTTTAGCTATTAGGGTTCTCTTGTGTTTGAACACAAATTGTGAAATTTTTGTTCTAGTTCTGTGAAAAAATACCATTGGTAGTTTGATAGGGATTGTATTGAATCTGTAGATTGCTTTCAGTAATATAGTCATCTTACAGTATTGATTCTTCCAGTCCAAGAACATGGTATGTGTGTGTGTATATATGTGTGTGTGTGTGTGTGTGTGTGTATACACACACACACACATACATATATCTCCATCTGTCTGTGTCATCTTTGATTTCTTTCATCAGTGTCTTACAGTTTTCTGCATACAGATCTTTTGTCTTGTCAGGTTTATTCCTAGGTATATTATTCTTTTTGTTGCAATGGTAAATGAAACTGTTTCTTTCATTTCTGTTTCTGATTTTTAATTGTTAGTGAATAGGAATGCAAGGGGTTTCTGTGTATTAATTTTGTATCCTGTGACTTTACTATATTCATTGATTAGTTCTAGCAGTTTTCTGGTGTCATCTTAGGGTTTTCTATGTATAGTATCATGTCATCTGCAAACAGTGAGAGTTTTATTTCTTCTTTTCCTATCTAGATTCCTTTTATTACTTTTTCTTTTCTGATTGCCGTGGCTAGGACTTCCAAGCTATATTGAATAATAGTGAAGAGAGTGAGCACCCTTGTCTTGTTCCTGATCTTAGAGGAAATGTTTTCAGTTTTTCACTGTTGAGAATAATGTTTCCTGTGGATTTGTCATATATGGCCTTTATTATTTTGAGGTAGATTCCTTCTATGCCTACTTTCTGGAGAGGTTTTAGGATAAATGGGTATTGATTTTGTTGAAAGTTTCTCTGCATCTATTGAGAAGACCATATGGTTTTAATCTTTCAGTTTGTTAATATGGTGTATCACATTGATTAATTTGCATATATTGAAGAATCCTTGTGTCCCTGGGGTAAATCCCTCTTGATCGTGGTGTATGTTGCTGGATTCTGTTTGCTAGAATCTTGTTGAGGATTTTTGCATCTATGTTCATCAGTGCTATTGGCCTCTAATTTTCTTTTGTGGTGATATCTTTGCCTGGTTTTGGTACCAGGGTGATGGTTGCTTTGTAGAATGAGTTTGGGAGTTTGCCTTCCTTTGCAATTTTCTGGAAGAGTTTGAGGAGGATAGATGTTAGCACTTCTCTAAATGTTTGGTAGAACACACCTGTGAAGCCATTTGGCCTTAGATTTTTGTTTGTTGGGAGATTTTGATTACAGTTTTGATTTCCATGCTTGTGATCAGTCTGTTTATATTTTCTATTTTTTCTTGGTTCAGTCGTGGAAGGTTATACTTTTCTAAGAATTTGTCCATTTCTTCCAGGTTGTCCATTTTATTGGCATATAGTTGCTGATAGTAGTCTCTTATGATCCTTTGTATTTATGTGTTGTCAGCTGTAACTTCTCCTTATTTTTTTCTTATTTTATTGACTTGAGTCTTCTCCCTTTTTTCCTTGATGAATCTGCTTAATGGTTTATTACTCTGACTAAAATTTTGTATTTTTCAGTTGCATTTTAGAAACAGCTTTACTGAGGTATGATTAACATACAAAAAGTTGTAATACTTAATGTATACAACCTGATTAAGTTTTGAGATAAATAAACATCTGTGAAACTTTAACCACAATCTGCCATAAACATATTCATCACCTCCAAAAGTATAATTTTTGGAGGTTTAAATGATATGGTTGTTGTCACACTATAACTTATTTTTTTGTCTGCCTATTTTTATTTAGTATTGTAACTAATATTTCCCAAGGTTCTTGAAGAATATAGTATTTAATATACTTGTCATATAAAGTAGAAAGTTCTTTTAGACCTAATTTAGCTTAAAATTCCTCAACTGGACCTTTGGGTGATTATTTGTTATGAGTATTTCCAGTTTTCCTTGAGAAATAACACTGCAGTGAACAATCTTTAAACAATAGGTGTACATTAATTTTTACTAAAAGTTTTTTACTCATAAAAAAGTAGTATTATCTGAAATCCTGATGTGATGTTTTCTCCAAGTCTTTACAAAGTTCCGTAACACAAAATTTCTTCTTTACTTTCTCTTCCTGAAGAAATGCTCCTTCAGATGCCCTCATTTGTGAAGTTTTCCTAGGTCTTATAAGATTGATAACTCCTTTCTCTAGGCTCACACAGGCCTTTGTTTAGCCACAAATCACAGAATCACATTGTGATGACTTAGCCCAAAACTTACTTCTTGGAGATCCCCATGATCTCTTTGTCTAACTCTAGATAAGTACCTTTATTTAATGTTCATGTAGTGGCTCTAGACTTACCCTACATGGCACATACTATAATTACAGTTAATTAGCTAGTTGGGTGAGCCTTTATTCAGGCTTGCCTACTTCACTGGAATGTAAGTTGACTGTTTCCCTCCTTGTTCATGCTCTGTCCTCAGAGCTTCACACCAGTGCTCAGGAAATAGCTGCTAAATGAATGAAAGGATTGGAAGGAAGGACTTTCCAAAACCCTTTAAACAAGAAGTTAACATATGATCCTGCAATTCCACTTCTGGGTATATATCTGGAGAAAACGCTAATTCAAAAAGATGCATGCACCTCTGTGTTCATTACAGCACTATTTACGATAGCCAACACATATTCAGTTCAGTTGCTCATTTGTGTCCGACTCTTTGTGACCCCATGGACTGCTGCACACCAGGCTTCCCTGTCCATCACCAACCCCTGAAGCTTGCTCAAACTCATGTCCATTGAGTCAGTGATGCCATCCAACTATCTTATCCTCCATCCTCCCCTTCTCCTCCTGCCTTCAATCATTCCCAGCATCAAGGTCTTTTCCAATGAGTCAATTTTTCACATCAGGTGACCAAAATACTGGAGTTTCAGCTTCAGCATCAGTCCTTCCAATGAATATTCAGGACTGATTTCCTTTAGGATGGACTGGTTGGATCCCCTTGCAGTCCAAGGGACTCTCAAGAGTCTTTTCCAACACCACAGTTCAAAAGCCAACACATGGAAGCAACCTAAATATCCATTGACAGATGAATGGCTAAAGAAGATGTGATATGTACACACAATTGGATAATACTCAATAGTGAAAAAGAATGAAATAGTGCCACTTGCCGCAACATGGGTGGACCTAGAGATGATTATACTCAGTGAAGTAAGTAAGACAGAGAAAGGTAAATATATGATATCGTGCATATATGGAATTTAAGAAATGTTACAGATTACCTTATTTGCAAAGCAGAAATAGACTCATAGACATAGAAAACAAACTTATGGTTACCAAAGGGGATAGTGGGGAGTAGGAGCAGAGATAAATCAGAAGTTTGGGATTAGCATATACACACTATTATGTATAAAGTAGAAGAATAACTGTATAGCCCACAGGGAACTATATTCATTGTCTTATAGTAACTTACAATGGAAAGGAATCTGAAAAAAGATATATATATACATACACACACACACATGCATATTATACATATACATATATAACTAAGTCACTTTGCTATACAACTGAGACTGTTAATAACACATTATAAATTAACTGTACTTCAATAAAAATGATTAATAAAAATGCATGTATTTTTAAAAAGGGGACAAAATTAAATTAAAAAGTCTCTAGAGAAAAAGAAAATATAAATAATATCTGTATTCATTAATAATCCAGATCAGTTTATAGACACATGCACTGAGGACTAAGCTATGCTAACCTTTTTACATATTTTACCTTATTTAAACCTTGCATTAGTTTTACAAGTTGGGTATTGCTCAGCCCTCCTCAGTAATAGATAAAGAAATGGAGGCTTAGTTAGAGAGGTCATATAACTTGTCCTAAGTCACACAAATTGTAAGAGGGGAGCTGGGATTTGTCTGATTGAATTTGAATTCTTAGTCACTATGAAAGATTCCTGTTATGTTCTTTTCACATTGGACTGGAATTTCTCTCCTCATAACCTCTTGCTTGGTGGAACTAGATCTCTGTCTTGAGCCCTGGGGATTGGGCTGGTCCTCCTTCTTCATCCTAGATCTCCCCACACACAGATTTACCACTGCTGAAATATCCCCTGTGTGCTCAGTCACTTCAGTTATGTCCAACTCTTTGCAATCCTATGGACTGTAGCCCTCCAGGCTCCTCAATCCATGGGATTCTCCAGACAAGAATACTGGTGTGGGTTGCTATGCCCTCCTTCAGGGGATCTTCTCCACCCAGGGATCGAACCCGCATCTCCTGCATCTCTTGCTTTTAGGCATATTTTTTACCACTGAGCCACTGGGGAAGACCAAAATATCCCCTACTCCAGGCATAATCGTTTCCATTCCTCCAGCCATTTCAATTGGGCTACAGCATAAGCTTTCCTACCATTGTCTGATGCTTTTATTTTCACTTGAGCACTTTACTTTGCTGTGGAGAATCAGTCAATTCCTGTACCTGGAGGAGAGTAAGGTGACTAGCAGGAAAAGAAAGAATAAAAGAAAAAAATGTAAGTGATATCTTAAGAGAGAAGTAAAGATTAAAGCCATCAACTCTGGAGGCAGACCACTTAGGCTTAAATCTAAGCTCTGCCTCTTCCTGGCTGTGTGAGCTGGGACAGACAGTTAAACAAGTTCTAAATCAGCTGATCAGATTCTTGGGTAACTGAGTTGAGTGCACAACAGCAAATAGATTGTATACCACCCTCAAGCCATCATCATTTAAAAAAAAATTATATTTAGTTTTAATTGATTGATGATTGCTTTACAATATTGGTTTGATTTCTGCCATACATCAGCATGAATTAGCCATAGGTGAATTTTTGTCCCCTCCCTCTTGCTCTCTTCTTGCAACCGAGAGAGGCTATTATCTTCCACCATCCTAGAGATGTTTACTGAGCAACTTTCTTTTTTTTTTTTAATTCAACTTTCTAAGTCCCCATTCCTGTTAAAAACACTTTGCCTGTATTGACTAGCCTGATCCTCATAGCAACCTATGAAGTGGATTATGTTATTATCCCCACGTCACAGATGGAGCTGGAATTGTCTTTCTCAACCTCCCACAACTGGCAAATGGAGGAGCAGGTGGTCCAGCTGCAGAGACTGTGTTCCTAACCGTGCTACCTTTGTGCCTCAGCTTCATAAACTTATCTTCAGGGCCGTTCACAGCCTGCACGCATGGACAACTCACCTTATGTTCCTCCACTTCGAGACATTTGATTCCTTTGGCAAACTCTTTTGTCTCCTGGCCAGTGTTGGCTGTCCTTGCCTGCCCTCTCTTACGAGAGTTGTTAAAATGGGAGCGTGGCTCACAGTGATTGATGGCCTGAATGCTGATCATTCCCTACCTCTCCAGGCTCACGGTAAATATTTACTTTTTGTTACACAGGAACAATGAGGTTTCATACAGGAGATGGATGTCGGGTGTATATATAATATTATGCTTGTCTGACTCCTTTGAACACCCAACTCTCATTTCCCAGGCTTACTCAGGCAAGGGAAGCAGACACTGCAGGGTGAGCTGTTTGACTTTTCAGAGGACACTCTGAAAGTTTGCAAGCTAGATGGAGTTTTTGGTTTTTTTTTTTCTTACTGAAAGACTAAGAAACATGATCTCTGTCAATAATCTGGTTGGGAGCTACTAGCTATCCATGTATCAAGAATTCTACTTGACCCAATATTGTCCGTAATATTGATTCACATTTTTAAATGTTAATTTTGTTTTTTATTATTTTATTATTTTTATTTTTACATTTTTTTGGCGTGCTATGTCTTCGTTGCCACTCATGGGCTTTCTCTAGTTGCAGTGAGTGGGGGCTACTCTCTAGTAGCTGTGCATGGGCTTCTCATTGTGGTGGCCTCTCTCGTTGTGGAGCTTGGCCTCCAGAGTGGGCAGGCGTCAATAGTTTTGGTGCATGGACTTAGCTGCTCTGCAGCATGTGGAATCTCCCTGGAGCAGATATAGAACCCATGTCCTTTGCATTGACAGGCAGATTCTTAACCACTGGACCACCAGGGAAGTCCTTTAACATAGATACATAATTTAGCTTAACCCTAAGCCATGATGTCCCCCAAATCATGGATACCCTGTGGTGATTTTCCTAATACTTATTGCAGGATGTATGTAAGTGTGAAAATGCAAAATGCTCCCTCATGTCCTTGTGACCGTGTTACTAGGACTAGTTGACAGGTAACTTGTATGCAGCTCTTAGCGCTGCCACGTCCTTGCTCAGTGACCCTAGGCAAATCACAGCTCTTTTGGGGACCCTTTCTCTCCATCTGCAAAATGAGGCAGGCTCTTAACATTCCATCTTTCTACTCTTGTGTTTTGTCTTTCCAGCTCAAAGTAATGTTTATAATGGAGCAGAGTTCATATAGGTAGACAGGCTAATCTGTTTTCTCACTTACATAAAGGCAATTTCCAATCTTTACCTTGAGAGTAGGTTGGCAGTTCTTGTCATTCATCTATTATTGCTACTCAGGAAATACACGAGGAGGGATGAAGCTGCTGAAAGATTCAGTAATGCAGTTAGAATGGAATCTAAGTTGAGGGGAGCAGAGCAAAAGAGCAGCCCTGAGTGAGCTAGGAAATTGCAAACTCCACCTTTTAATGGTGTTGCCCCAACTTTGAGCGAATTCTCTCCTTGTATTTTCTTCCTCCTTGCTTGTCCCTCTCCTCTCTTCCATCTTTGGACCTCCTTCCCCTTCCTGTCTCCTTTCCCTCCCTTTGTTTCTCAAATGCTTTTCCATTACTTATGACAATGTGAAAACATGCATTTCTCTCCACATTGGGAGCCTTTGGCTCTCACAGCCTGGCTCTGGAGCTCCAGTCTCTGCAAAGCTTACCTCTTATCTGGCTTGCTTACTTCTTATCTGACACAGCTGGAAGGGCCTTGGAAATCACCTCAACCACACTCCCTATTTTAGAGGAGGGGAAACTGACCAAAGGGATAAACATGACTTGGATTCCTGTACTTTCACTTAAAGGCAGGAATGGGGCTAGACTTTTTTTTTTTAAGTATAAGCATATATTTTTTAAAAACAGAAAACAATTTATAAGAACTTCCAAGTAGAATGCACAGGACTCATAATTTTTTCTGAGGACTGTCTTAGCAGATCTTTAAAGGTCAGAGAGTAAAATGTTGAGACTCACAGAACCTGGTTCTTGCTACTCATGGCTTTTAGCAAATAATTCCTGCCTCAGGTAATGCAATCCTTATGGATTCCAGTTAGGACCAAGGTCTTGTATATGCTAATGCTATGCTATGCTAAGTTATTTCAGTCGTGTCTGACTCTGTGCAACCCCATAGACGGCAGCCCACCAGGCTCCCCCGTCCCTGGGATTCTCCAGGCAAGAACACTGGAGTGGGCTGCCATTTCCTTCTCCAATGCATGAAAGTGAAAAGTGAAAGTGAAGTCGCTCAGTCGTGTCCGACTCTTAGCGACCCCATGGATTGCAGCCTAACAGGCTCCTCCGTCCATGGGATTTTCCAAGCAAAAGTACTGGAGTGGGGTGCCATTGCCTTCTCCATGTATATGCTAATAACCCCAAATAATTCTCCCTCAAGGATTCTCACACTTATAGTTAACGCATTGTTAAGAGATTGTATTTTATGCTTGCATTTCCTGTTAATTTTGAAGCATCAAGAAGACAAGTATCTGTCTCTTTTTCCATAGATTACCCCCAGTTTCCGTGACATAGGAATCAGTTCAGTTCCGTTCAGTTACTCAGTCGTGTCCAACTCTTTGCGACCCCATGAATCGCAGCACGCCAGGCCTCCCTGTCCATCACCAACTCCCGGAGTTCACTGAGACTCATGTCCATCGAGTCAGTGATGCCATCCAGCCATCTCATCCTCTGTCTTCCCCTTCTCCTCCTGCCCCCAATCCCTCCCAGCATCAGAGTCTTTTCCAATGAGTCAACTCTTCGCATGAGGTGGCCAAAGTACTGGAGTTTCAGCTTTAGTATCATTCCTTCCAAAGAAATCCCAGGGCTGATCTCCTTCAGAATGGACTGGTTGGATCTCCTGGCAGTCCAAGGGACTCTCAAGGGTCTTCTCCAACACCACAGTTCAAAAGCATCATAGGAATAAGAGCAGTAAATCTTAGTGGGCACTTACCTTGAGCCTGGCTCTGTCTTAACACTCAAATGAGAGGTGCTGTGGTTATCACTCTCATTTGACAAATAGGAAACTAAAGTGTGGGGAGGCTAATTAACTTGCTGAAGTCACACAGCCGAGTAAGTGGCAGAGCTGGGCTTTGAGCTCAGACAGCCTCACACCAGGGCACACAGCTTACCATTGCCTGTCACACAACAGATATGCCACACATGTGTACTGACTCAGAACTTTTTCTCTACTATGCTACCAGCCACTGCACTGCCACTGTGAGACTCTTACGGCAGAGGAGGCAGATTTATTTTTGAGTCACAGATCTCTAGCTTCAGGGAGCTAGTGAGTTGTCTAGGGTTCTTGTTAATGTAGACTCTTTGGACCTATCTCAGACCTATGACCTGAATCACTGGTGGCAGGGCCAGAAATCTGAATTGCTAACTGCCATCCAGATAATGTCAATGGAGTTGGCCTGGGGATGACCCTTTTGAGAGGTATCCTTTTAAAAAGTCTTTCTTAAACAGGTCAGCTTGAACAATGGTGTGCCACTTGGTAGAAATGTAAAGCTTCTACAATAACTTTTACCATTTTTTTTTCTTTAATTAAAAAAAAATATATTTGTTTGGCTGTATTGGGTCTTAGTTGCAGCTTCTCTATTGAATCGTGTGGGATCTTTTGTTGAGGTGTATGTACTTTCTAGTTCTGGTGCGCAGGCTTAGTTGCTCCACAGTATTTGGGTTCTTAGTTCCCCGACCAGGGACAGAACCCACGTCCCCTGCTTTGCAAGGTGGTTTCTTAACCACTGGACCACAAGGGAAGTCCCACTTTTACCATTTATCTTTCCCTCACTTAGGAAAAGAATTTCAACTCATTAAGTAGAAAAGCCTAGTGCACAGGATCTCTAGTGTGGGGGTAGCAGAGAACCAGCAGGGTCAGCAGTCTCTGGTTGAATGATTGCAACTAAACCTGAACTGGAGCCATTGCATTAGAGTGTGAAATTAGCCCTCACTTTGATGTTAAAGCAGTGGGGTGACTTCTTCTCTTGGGAGCACTTCAATACTGAGTCTGATTGTCAGAGGGTCAATGCTGTTCTGAGATCTGTATGTTACCAAGTCCAAGCTTGTACTGCTCACTGCACAATAGGCCGATAAATCAAGAAACAAGTTGTTGGGGCAAGAAACAGTGACTTAATTCAGAAAGCCATCAACTTGAGAGGATAGTGGGACTAGGGTTCCAAAAAACCATCTCCCCGAGGAAGAATCCAGGCTTCTTTTATACATAAGGGGGAACAGTATAGTTGGTTGTTGCAAACTTCTTGGTTCCAGTGTCCTTTGTTCTGTGAGCTGTCCACACAGGTCTGGCCATAGAGTTCTTATAAACCTCCAACAAAGGCAAATGTTATTTTCTCTCCTGCAACTTTTTACCTCTGTATGAATGGAAGTGTTATACTTTTAATGGTCAGAGCCTTGAGAATGGAGACAAAAGTCTTCTCCTATCCAAAAACTTGTTACAAAGTCATTTGAATGCTAGTCCCCTGTTATGTGTGACCAGACGGGATCCTGTTGTTTTAGTCTACACATATTCTCCACTGTCCCTGTAAACCATTCACAGAAAACTCACAATGGATCTCCTACTTCTCCTACTCATAATACGGATTTCTCTCACTTACCAAGCATCCATCCATCCAACTATCAAACACTTGTCAAATACCTGCTGTATTCTAGACTCTGTATCAGGCACTAGAGCTTAGTTATACAGAGAGACTGCTCTCCTGGAGTTTTCTTTGTAACACAGCTTCATGGTCCTTTGGGTTCCCTGTCACCTGTTTCCCAATCGCTCCTCCATAACTGGTTAATATTTTATTGTCCCATTCATTTTGTTTTGCAAGATAAATAGGTCAGTATCCCACTCTTGCTCAGATATTTTCTATATATGTATGTGTATATGTAGTAGAAGCGTATATCTACACATATATACATATACATATATATACACATGTACATACATTGGTACAACACACGCATACACAGTAAATATATAAACTTAGCAAGCAAAGGTGGATTCTCAAAGGTCAGAGCCATAATTTACTCTTTTAAGAAATATTTAGGTGCTACTGTGTGCTAGGCACTGAATAAAGCCAGTTTTGTGTTCAAAGAACCTTCACCCAATTCCTCAGTATGGGCTCTGTTCCTCATTCTCAGGGCAGGTACATGAGAAAGAACTGCCAGGTGAATGCCTGCCTGTTTCTCCTTATTTGCATCATTTATTAGAAAGAGTCATGGAAAGGGAAAAGGTCCCATTATGTTTTCAACTGAAAAAACAGATAATTAACCCCACTGGAGAATCATGTTCTATGTAAATGTCAATAAATTGTTTCACGTTAGAAGGTCCAAAAAACCAACAAGGTAAACCCCAGATACCATCTTGATGCTGAAATGAAAATTCTTGCCATACCCTCCAATATCCCTAGTTGCAAAACACAGCCTTTGGGGAGATTTATTGGCAACAAATTAGCTTAAATTTATTGCAGATTATTGATTTCTACATTCAAAGGTTAATGAGGTTTGTGCCTTCATTCAACACTTCTGCTCTGGGGAGGATAATGAGATTGCCTGAAGACACAAACCATTCAATCAAAATAAACAGAAGACTGTAATGTGCATCCTGGCTATATCCTGATACTTTTCCCACTTGTCTTTTCTTTCTCAACTGTATTTCTAAGGTGATTTTCATTTTTGCATGTCAGCAGATGATAAAGATGATCCCAGGCAGCACTCTACCAATCATAGATGGTTCCCTCATGGACCCTTACGTGGAGAAGGAGAACTAATCTATACAATCTGTCAAGGTTTCTTTCCTCTGATATGCCTACACACATTTCGGTGTCTCAGTGGTAGAAATTCAAATTGATTGATGCTCAATTAGAAACCTCAGACTGACAGGAAGATCCAACTATCAAGCTGGCAACAAGTTCATTCAGTTTTTCCACAAGATGTTATAGGAAAACCTGAATGAGCTTTTTGGCCAAGCCAGTACATTATTTGAAGCATGAGGTATTGTGTCCCTGGATACTGGTTAACAGCCTTTTAGCCAATACAATGCTGGGCTTAAGTAATTTCAAAGTATTGTTTCTATGACCATTACAGATTTTCTGGCTTAATAATTTATCTATAAGTAGTTTTGGTTCCATCTTTATCTGTATGCTAGCACACATGTTTGACAAATCACTAACTTAGTTCATTTATTTAACTATAGATGAGACTGTAAACTTTGCAGAGAGCTCAGGGTCTGTATTCTTTTCAAGGGCTTTTGTGAAGCAGGCCACAGCCTGAGTTAACCAGGAAGAACTTCTCTATTGTCTGTATCTGACCCAAAGCCTTAATGAAATGAAAACCTGGCTCCCCTGGAGAGCCACTTATGAAGAACACAGGAAATTGTTCTCTCAGCAGTAACTTTATGTCTATCCAAAGACGAATTACATCTTTGCTTGTGTATTCCTGTGATAGTTCCTCTTTGATTTAGTTCTCTGGGGGCACAGATGGAAGGCAAGTTACTAGACCTAGTTCACTTTTAAGTCATGAAGTGTAAGGGCTGAGAGGAAGCCTAAGTTCATTTGAATCCTTTCCCTCATTTGTCACTGGGGAAATAAAGCCCAGAAGGGAGCATTCAAGTCCAAGGTTGTACAAAGCCAGCTCTCTGGTTCTTAACCACCAGAAAATCCAGGCATTCTGGTCTCATCCTGATAAGAATGGCCCTCAAAACCCTGAGGCTGTCTTCACACCTAGATTGATTTCTTGGGAACCTAAGGGACATAGGATACCCTGAGGCTCCTTCTTCTGCCAGTCAGACACAGTTCTTGTTGTGAAACCACTCAGAATACATTTTGATTACAAAGCCATGCACTGATTTATTGACGAAAGTCAGCTTAAACATTCTTCTTTAAAGTGTAAGTCATGAGTGAAACTAAAATTTGTAAAATGTTAAAGAACCTATTGGATCCTTGGGAATCTTACACTTGGAAAACATCCTAGAAATAACCTAACTTGACTCTTAACATATCTCAATCCACTTTATAACAGAAACATTTGGATATGACTGAATACACTAAATCCAGTAAAGCACATTTCTTAAGTTTTTAGTGTTAGACGACCTTCTGTAATGATTTTCCTTTCCTGGGATTCCCCCCCATTCTCTTTCTTTAAAATGGCATTTGGGAGACAAGCTTGTTACCAATAGAGCTTACACAAATGTAACATAGTCACCAAAAACTTGCCTTATTTGGAGTGAACTTTCAGTTCAGTTCAGTTCAGTCACTCAGTTGTGTCCGACTCTTTGCGACCCCATGAATCGCAGCACGCCAGGCCTCCCTGTCCATCACCAACTCCCGGAGTTCACTCAGACTCATGTCCATTGAGTCAGTGATGCCATCCAGCCATCTCACCCTCTGCCGTCCCCTTCTCATCCTGCCCCCAATCCCTCCCAGCATCAGTCTTTTCCAATGAGTCAACTCTTCGCATGAGGTGGCCAAAGTACTGGAGTTTCAGCTTTAGCATCATTCCTTCCAAAGAAATCCCAGGGCTGATCTCCTTCAGAATGGACTGGTTGGATCTCCTTGCAGTCCAAGGGACTCACAAGAGTCTTCTCTAACACCAGAGTTCAAAAGCATCAATTCTTCGGTGCTCAGCTTTCTTCACAGTCCAACTCTCACATTCATACATGACCACTGGAAAAACCATAGCCTTGACTAGACGGACCTTTAAGCAATGTCTTAAAAAAATTTTGGACATGACCCCTAGCCATATTGCCATTCTTGTCCACCAGGGATTGGAGTTTGGGATGCAACATGAGAAAGCAATTAACCAGAGTGATCTGACTTTTCCCATGTTCTTTCAGAGAAAATGTTGGGGGATATGCTAAGATTTTAAAAATCTGGGTGCTGTGATGTTAGAAACTTTTAAAATAAGCATTTTATGCAGATGAAGCATTGACCCGAAACAAATAGTAGCTTTCTGAATAGAGAACTAAATCTCAAGGGAGAGTATGGTAGATGGTCCTGATTTTCCTTCAGGAATGAAGGGCATCTTCCTCCAGCTGTTGGGAGCTCTGCAGGCTGCCAGTTCTTATAGGAATTTTCCCAGTTGAAAAGCTCCTCCTTGCCCAGGGTCATGCCCCCTTCTTGGGAGAGACCCTAACCAAAGACCAGAAGGTATGGGGTATATATAAAGGTTTGTCCCCTACTCACAACCCGGTACAACTCTGAAGAGTCACTGACTGAGACTTTTATTGGGAATGCATCGCACTGAGCTTCCTGCTTTGTCCAGTCTTGCTTCCCGCCTTTCCAAAGGTGTTGACCAATAAGACCTCATCTTACTAAACCCCTTACAGGCCAATTTCTATCTCAGAATCTACTTCCAAGGAAACTCAACCTATAACAAAGAGATTGCTCTTTCATGATCTCTCTAGAATGGGGATCAGCAAATTCTGGCTCACAAAAATAATGTTGTTCACTGTCTGTTTTTATAAATAAAGTTTTATTAGCACACAGGCACAGTTATGTGTTTACATGTCTTCTATGCTGCCTTGTTGCAGAGTTGAGTAGTTATTAAAGAGACCACATGGCCCTCAAAATCTAAAACATTTATTACCTAATCTTTTACAGAAAAGTTTGCCAATTGCTGCTATTGAATACTGGAAGACACACAGATAGTAGATGATAGAGAAATCCAGGACAGGAGTCTATCAGAACATGATGCATTCTGGATGGAGTTTTAAGCATCTGTTTTATGTCTTTGATCTGTTTTTTTTCTAGTCATATTCATGTCTGAACTTTGCTCTATCTCTCTCCTGGGTTGATATGGAGAAAGTAAAGAACATGAATTTATGATCTTGAGTTTGAGTTTTAGCATAATAAAATGAACTTATCTTCTCTTGTGCTTTAGTGTTTACAGAAACATTTTTACACTCACCTGTTTATCTTGAGGTGTACAGAGCACGGTCTGCCACCTTCATTTGATAAAGACTCTGAGGTCCAAGAAAGTTTGTTTTTAAAATCCAGAACTATGGTCTCATATTTCACTTATTTTTATATTTCTTAGCAAAATGAATGGAAAAGCATGAAAGAGTCATTGTTGGGCAATGAAGTAGTGAGCGAAAAAAAAAAAAAAAGAAGCTGTAGTGATTTTTTGCAAGAGAAAAATATCCTTCTCTGATGATTGTTCATATATTAATCCACCAAATGTTTATTGAAGCACACTTAGTTGGCATGTAAAAAAAACCCTGATATCTCAAAAAAGTTCTACAGACAGTTTTAATTTGAATGCATAGTTTGGAACCAGAGGTCATGCCCTGATTGTAATGCCTAGTACCTTTCAATGGGCCTTGTGTTCATAAAGGAGGCAAATTTATTTTTCTTCTTTTTAAAAAATTGTTAATGTAAAATTTACATACAGTGAAATGCATAGAACTTAAGTGTATAATTTGAAGAGTTTTGACAAATTCACATAAATCTAACCCACATCATTTTCAAAATAGAATTTTTCCTTCCTACCATAGAATTCCTTCTTATCCCTTGCCAGTCAACACTCTTAAGGAGGCAACTTTAACACCCCCAAATAATAATTTTACGTTTTCTTCTTTTGGTTATTAATTTCTTTCTTTACCCAACAAGTAATTATTAAGTACCTATCATGTACTAGACAGTGTATGAGAACATAAATGATAAACAAGCTAAATGTGGTTCCTGTCTACATGGAGCATATAGTGCATCAGGGAGAGACACAATTAAGCAAGTGATAAATACAAAGTGGAGAGGGGCTCAAAGAGGGGCAATACAGGGTGCTGTGTATGTATCTATGTGGGATCCAGTAAAGAAGTGACATTTAAATGAGACCCAAAATATGAGTAAGAATCAGCCAGGTGGAGAGGCTGGAGTATGTGTTAAATAGAAAGAACAGAATAGTCAAAGGCCCAAGAATGAGAGAGAACATGATGGAGTAGAGGCCGTGACAGAGGCTCATTTAGAACAGGGGAGAAGGTTGGTGAGAGATGAAGCTGAAGGTACACAGTACAGAGGGCAGTTCATGAGGGCTTACCTGCAGGTCACAGGACATAATTTCAACTTTACTCCAAGGGTATCAGGAGTCATTGAAGGGGATTAAACAACAGAAGGGAGCTAAGTTTTCCATCAAAACATAACCATTAGCTAGAACCAGGTAGCTGTCTTCCACACAGGAGCCAATGGTACATGAAGCCTGATTAGAGAAGCCAAAGTTAGAGGCTCAGACCCTCTCAGTCTAGGCAGGAATGAACAATTCAAGTCCTACCTGCCCTGCAGTTGGCAAAACAATTCAAGTCCTACCTCTGTAACCACCGCAGTCTTGTTTTCTGAGGCTCCTCTCCTTGAGTTCTGAGACCTGAGTGAAAAGGGCATTGCTGTCTGTGCTCTTTTTCTGGCCATCAGCATTTTGATGAAAGTCACTTAGAGGTCCTTAGCTTTGAATGAATTAGATTGAAATTTTGACTAACCAGGCCCAGTTCTTCAAGGAGTAAGAGTGAATCATTTCTGCTAGATTCATGCATTACTCCTTGACTCTGCAAAAGGGCAAGATGCAATTTTCTGATAAAATTACACTTGATTGCAGATCATCACACTGCTGCCCATTGGACCCATTTCTCCCTTACTTATGCACCTTAAAGTTGTGTGTCATTAGGAAGTAGGAGACAGCCAAGGGAAAGGGCAGGTTTACCTTTGATGCTTAAAGTCTCAGTTGAATAAGTTGAAGATCCTACAATACTTATGAATTGCAGACATAACTCAGGCATAGGCTAAAGCTCTGGGGGTTCATAGGTGGCCTCCAGTTTCCATAAAATGAGAGGGTCGGAATAAGGTTTATAAGTTGGAGATGTAATTTCACTTTTCTGTGCTTTCATTTATTTTACTTCTTTTCCTTAGATCTTGAAAGACAAATACACAGGTAAGTGAGGGACAGGACAATTTTTATTATCAACAATCTACTGAAGTGATGTAAGCAAAGAGTCTTAGGGGAGGATTTAGAAGATCCTTAATCTTCACATGTTTGAAGATTTTCCTATTGTTTTTCTGTTATTGATTTCCAGTTTGATTCTATTTTGGTCAAAAAAACAGCCATGTGATTTAAATTCTCTTAAGTTTAAGACTTGTTTTGTGACTTAGGATGTGGTTTGTCTTGGAGAATATTCCATGAATGTATATTCTTGAAAAGAGTGTATATTACATTGTTAGGAAGACTATTCTATTCAACACTTTTGTCAGTTAGATACGGACAAAATATGGTGTTGTTAAATTGTATATGCTTGCTGATTTTCTTGGGCTTCCCTGGTGGCTAAATGGTGAAATATTCACCTACAATGTAGGGGACACAGGTTTGATCCTGGGCTGGGAAGATCCCCTGGAGGAGGAAATAGTAACCCAATCCAGTATTCGTGCTGGGAAAATTCCATGAAGAGAGGGGCCTTGTGGGGTACAATGCATAGAGTTGCAAAGAGTCACCTGTGACTGAGCACGCACACTAATTTTCTGTTTAATACTTCTGCTAATTGCTGAAGGTAAGGTATAGAAGTCTCCAAGAATAATTAAAATTTTGCTTATTTATCTTTTTAGCTCTATCAGTTTTTGCTTCAGAGTTTTTTTTTTTTTTTTTTTTTGCAACTGTATTGTTTGTTATATCCATACTTAGCATTGCTATGTATTCTTACTGGATCAACCTTTTAATCATTATGTAAATGTCCTCTCTGTCTCTTATAATTTTCTGAGCCCTGAGGTCTATGTTGTCTTATACCAGTATAACCATTCCTGCATTTATAAAAAAAAAATCAGTATTTGCACAATTTTTTGCAATAATAATTTGCATCTATCCTGTTCTCATCCTTTTGCTTTTAACCTGCCCATGTTATGTATGAAGTGAGTTTCTTATGGATAGCATAATTTGGTCATAATTTTTTATTCATTCACTTTTCATTGATACAGACAAATAAATGTCTGTCTTTTAATTAGTGTATTCCAATGATTTACAGTTACAGTGATTACTGATGTGTTAGGCTCCCACTACTGTCTGTTTTCTCCTTCTTGTTCCTCTATTTCTCTCTTCTTACTTTCCTGTAGATTACTTGAATGTAGTACTGGAAACTCTACCCAGAGAAATAAGGCAAGAAAAAGAAAGAAAAGGCATGTAGACTGGAAAGGAAGAAATAATACATCTGCATATAATACAGATAACACAATTGTGATAACACTGAATATTGGCAGGGAGGAAGAGAAACTGGATTACTCACATATTGCTGATGGGAATGTAAAATGGTACCATTGCTCTAGAGAACAGTTTGGCAGTTTCCCTTAAAACTAAAAATTGACTTACTGTATGACTCCGTGATTACAATTGTGAATATTTATCCCCAAGAAATTAAAACTATGTTTATAAAGAAATTGTTGGAGAAGGCAATGGCACCCCACTCCAGTACTCTTGCCTGGAAAATCCCATGGAAGAAGGAGCCTGGTAGGCTGCAGTCCATGGGGTCGCTAAGAGTCCGACACGACTGAGTGACTTCACTTTCACTTTTCACTTTCATGCACTGGAGAAGGAAATGTCAACCCACTCCAGTGTTCTTGCCTGGAGAATCCCAGGGACGGGGGAGCCTGGTGGGCTGCCGTCTATGGGGTCACACAGAGTCGGACACGACTGAAGTGACTTAGCATAGCATAGCATAGCATAAAGAAATTGTATATGAATGTTCACAGCAGCTTTATTCAGTCCCAAACTGAAAACTACCCAAATGTCTTTCAATGAATAAATGATTAAACAAACTACATTTTATCTAACCACAAAATACTACTCAGAAATAAAAAGAAATGAACTATTGATAAATAGATACAGCAACTCAGTATGTTTTGGATAAACCTCAAGAAAATTGTGCTGAGTGAAAAAAGGCAATTACAAAAGGCTACATGCTTTATGATTCCATTTATATAATATCCTTAAAAGAACACAATTGTAGATAAACAATTAGTGCTTTCCAGGAGTGAAGGATTGGAGGGGATATGGCTACAAAGGTGTAGCACGATGGAGCTTTGGGATGATTTTTCTTGATTGTAGTGTTAGTTACAGGAAGCTACACATGTGACAAAACTGCATAGAACCACACACATACACACACACACACACACACATACACTAACAAGTTCATATATTTGATTAATGTCAACCACCTAATTTTGATATAGTACTATGCTATGCTATGCTATGCTATGCTATGCTAAGTCACTTCAGTCGTGTCCGACTCTGTGCAACCCCATAGACGGCAGCCCACCAGGCTCCTCCGTCCCTGGGATTCTCAAGGCAAGAGCACTGGAGTGGGTGCCATTGCCTTCTCCGATATAGTGCTACAGTTACACCAAATGTTAACCCTGGGGGAGCCTGGGTAAAATATGCACTGATGCTCCCTGAACATTTCTTTGCAACCTCTTGTGAATCTATAATTACTTCAAACTAAGAAGTTAAAGAAGATATTTATTTATGAATATGTATTCACACACATGTATGTGAAAATCCACCAGTGTGTTTTATTCTTCCCAGTTCATTATTCTTATCAGACCAATTGGGGTTACGTAAGGGTTCTAGAAGCTAAAATAAGGGGAGATTATCCCTTTCAGAGTGGTCATAGGTCCATTTTTAAGGATATGGCAAGCAGAGAGATCTTAATAAACGGAGGAAATAGCTTTGAGACAATTTATGGAAAGAGTGCAGTTTGGTGACCCTTCTGAAATACTAAAGTGCATTAAGGGGAAACTTAATGGACCCCACTCAGATAGATTCTAATTTCAGTCTTTGTAGGGTATGTATCAGAAGCCTGCATTTTAAATAAACACAGGTAAACCTGAGGTTTGTGGTTCTTTGACCACACTTAGCCACCCGCACTAAACCCCACATCCAAGGTCATGTCCAGCGGCCGGGAGGAGCTACCCCACGCCTTGAGGCCAGGGGCAGCGGCCAGGAGGACCTACCCCACCTCCAACAAGGGGTGGCTGCACGGGCACAGGAGGGCCTAGAGGAGCTATTCCACGTTCAAGGTCAGAAGGGGCGGTGGTGAGGAGATACCCCTCGTCCAAGGTAAGGAGCAGTGGCTGTGCTTTGCTGGAGCAGCCGTGAAGAGATACCCCATGTCCAAGGTAAGAGAAACTCAAGTAACACGGTAGGTGTTGCAAGAGGGCATCAGAGGGCAGATACACTGAAACCATACTCACAGAAAACTAGTCAATCTAATCACACTAGGACCACAGCCTTGTCTAACTCAATGAAACTAAGCCATGCTCGTGGGGCCACCCAAGACAGGTGAGTCATGATGGAGAGGTCTGACAGAATGCGGTCCATTGGAGAAGGGAATGGCAAACCACTTCAGTATTCTTGCCTTGAGAACCCCATGAACAGTATGAAAAGGCAAAATGATAGGATACTGAAAGAGGAACTCCCCAGGTCAGTAGGTGCCCAATATGCTACTGGAGATCAGTGGAGAAATAACTCCAGAAAAAATGAAGGGATGGAGCCAAAGCAAAAACAATACCCAGTTGTGGATGTGACTGGTGATAGAAGCAAGGTCCTATGCTGTAAAGAGCAATATCGCATAGGAACCTGGAATGTCAGGTCCATGAATCAAGGCAAATTGGAAGTGGTCAAATAAGAGATGGCAACAGTGAACGTCGACATTCTAGGAATCAGCAAACGCAAATGGATTGGAATGGGTGAATTTAACTCAGATGACCATTATATCTACTACTGCGGGCAGGAATCCCTCAGAAGAAATGGAGTAGCCATCATGGTCAACAAAAGAGTTCGAAATGCAGTACTTGGATGCAATCTCAAAAACGACAGAATGATCTCTGTTCATTTCCAAGGCAAACCATTCAATATCACAGTAATCCAAGTCTATGCCCCAACCAGTAATGCTGAAGAAGCTGAAGTTGAACGGTTCTATGAAGACCTACAAGACCTTTTAGAACTAACACCCAAAAAAGATGTCCTTTTCATTATAGAGGACTGGAATTCAAAAGTAGGAAGTCAAGAAACACCTGGAGTAACAGGCAAATTTGGCCTTGGAATCCGGAATGAAGCAGGGCAAAGACTAACAGAATTTTGCCAAGAATATGCACTGGTCATAGCAAACACCCTCTTCCAACAACACAAGAGAAGACTCTACACATGGACATCACCAGATGGTCAACACCGAAATCAGATTGATTATATTCTTTGCAGCCAAAGATGGAGAAGCTCTATACAGTCAGCAAAAACAAGACCAGGAGCTGACTGTGGCTAAGACCATGAACTCCTTATTACCAAATTCAGACTGAAATTGAAGGAAGTAGGGAAAACCACTAGACCATTCAGGTATGACCTAAATCAAATCCCTTATGATTATACAGTGGAAGTGAAAATAGATTTAAGGGACTAGATCTGATAGATAGAGTGCCTGATGAACTATGGACTGAGGTTCATGACATAGTAGAGGAAACAGGGATCAAGACCATCCCCATGGAAAAGAAATGCAAAAAAGCAAAATGGCTGTCTGGGGAGGCCTTACAAATAGCTGTGAAAAGAAGAGAAGCGAAAAGCAAAGGAGAAAAGGAAAGATATAAGCATGTGAATGCAGAGTTCCAAAGAATAGCAAGAAGAGATAAGAAAGCCTTCCTCAATGATCAATGCAAAGAATAGAGGAAAACAACAGAATGGGAAAGACTAGAGATCTCTTCAAGAAAATTAGAGATACCAAGGGCACATTTCATGCAAAGATGAGCTCGATAAAGGACAGAAATGGTATGGACCTAACAGAAGCAGAAGATATTAAGAAGAGATGGCAAGAATACACAGAAGAACTGTACAAAAAAGATCTTCATGACTCAGATAATCACACTGGTGTGATCACTCACCTAGAGCCAGACATCCTGGAATGTGAAGTCAAGTGGGCCTTAGAAAGCATCACTACGAACAAAGCTAGTGGAGGTGATAGAACTCCAGTTGAGCTATTTCAAATCCTGAAAGATGATGCTGTGAAAGTGCTGCACTCAATATGCCAGCAAATTTGGAAAACTCAGCAGTGGCCACAGAACTGAAAAAGGTCAGTTTTCATTCCAATCCCAAAGAAAGGCAATGCCAAAGAATGCTCAAACTATGGCACAATTGCACTCATCTCACACGCTAGTAGAGTAATGCTCCAAATTCTCCAAGCGAGGCTTCAGCAATATGTGAACCGTGAACTTCCAGATGTTCAAGCTGGTTTTAGAAAAGGCAGCGGAACCAGAGATCAAATTGCCAACATCCGCTGGATCATGAAAACAGCAAGAGAGTTCCACAAAAACATCTATTTCTGCTTTATTGACTATGACAAAGCCTTTGACTGTGTGGATCACAATAAACTGTGGAAAATTCTGAAAGAATGGGAATACCAGACCACCTGACCTGCCTCTTGAGAAATCTGTATGCAGGTCAGGAAGCAACAGTTAGAACTGGACATGGAACAACAGACTGGTTCCAAATAGGAAAAGGAGTACATCAAGGCTGTATATTGTCACCCTGGTTATTTAACTTATATACAGAGTACATCATGAGAAATCCTGGGTTGGAAGAAGCACAAGCTGGAATCAAGATTGCCGGGAGAAATATCAATAACCTCAGATATGCAGATGACACCATCCATATGGCAGAAAGTGAAGAGGAACTCAAAAGCCTCTTGATGAAAGTGAAAGTGGAGAGTGAAAAAGTTGGCTTAAAGCTCAACATTCAGAAAATGAAGATCATGGCATCCGGTCCCATCACGTCATGGCAAATAGATGAGCAAACAGTGGTAATAGTGTCAGACTTTATTTTTTGGGGCTCCAAAATCTCTGTAGATGGTGACTGCAGCCATGAAATTAAAAGACGCTTACTCCTTGGAATGAAAGTTATGACCAACCTAGACAGCATATTGAGAAGCAGAGACGTTACTTAGCCAACAAAGGTCCGTCTAGTCAAGGCTTTGGTTTTTCCAGTGGTCATGTATGGATGTTAGAGTTGGACTGTGAAGAAGGCTGAGCACCGAAGAATTGATACTTTTGAACTGTGGTGTTGGAGAAGACTCTTGAGAGTCCCTTGGACTGCAGGGAGATCCAGCCAGTCCATTCTGAAGGAGATCATCCCTGGGATTTTTTTGGAAGGACTGATGCTAAAGCTGAAACTCCAGCACTTTGGCCACCTCATGCGAAGGGTTGACTCATTGGAAAAGACTCTGATGCTGGGAGGGATTGGGGGCAAGAGGAGAAGGGGACGACAGAGGATGAGATGGCTGGATGGCATCACTGACTCGATGGACGTGAGTCTGAGTGAACTCCGGGAGTTGGTGATGGACAGGGAGGCCTGGCGTGCTGCGATTCATGGGGTCCCAAAGAGTCGGATATGACTGAGCTACTGAACTGAACTGACCACACTTAGAACCACATGAATGACTGGATTAAAATTCTACACTTGCCCTTATTTACTGAGTGAACTTCAGCAAATTACTAGTCTTATTTTCCTTATCTGTAAAAGAAAAGCATTGTCCTCCTAGAATTAGAAAGGGCTGGTGCTCAGGAAATGATTGTGGTGTCATTGTCATCAGCATCGTCATAATTGTTACGTCATTAATGATAGTGCCACATGGTAGATCCCAGTGATGCCCTGTTTGTAGTGTTGCACGAAGATGCATCTCATGCTATTTAGTACCACCAGGGCTTTTGACTAATTGCATTTTATAGGAGCTTCCCTGGTGGTCCAGTGGTTAAGATTTGCCTGCCAGGGGCTTCCTGGTGGCTCAGTGATAGAGTCCATCTGTCAGTGCAAAAGACACAAGTTTGATCCTTGATCTAGGAAGATCCCACATGCTGCAGAGCAACTAAGCCTGTGCACCAACTATTGAGCCTTTGCACTAGAGCCTGGGAGCCAAAACTACTGAGCCCACATGCCACTACTGCTGAAGCCTGAGCACCTTAGAGCCAGTACTCCACAACAAGAGAAGCCATAGCAACGAGAAGCCCACACACAAGTAAGAGTAATCCCCACTCTTGGCAACTAGGGCTTTCTTTGACCTTGTCATTTTTATTGTTAATCATAAGGGCAGTTAGAAGTCTTTGAGGGTTTAAGGTGATAGAATGACTTGATGAGATTTTCATTTTAGGTGTTTTAAATTCACTTCTTGGGGACTGTGTCCTTATGCTGTACTGAGATGTGAAAAGGTGAGGAATTCAATTGCTTCTCTGCTTTCCAAGAGTATTCTAGCAGGATCTTGAGGTGAAGTTCATCCCTGCTTCTTCTTGGTGCTGGCATTCCAAGTCCAGAAAGCCTAATATAAATCCTGCCATTGACCTTTAGAAAAGTACCCCCTCTTCCCTCACTCCTTTATCTCCCTAGGATAGCTCCTGATGTACAGAGTTTCTACTTGATCTTTGCCACTGAGGGAAGAAATTCACAAGTGTATTTCCCTTCAAATATGGGCAAGAAAAGACTTGGGCCAATTTGTAAATAAGTGAACTTACTCTTCACTTGGTGTTACCTGAAATTGACCATGGGCCATATACTGTGCTCTCAGAGTGTTCTTTAGGGAAGCAGCTAACCAACACCCCCCCACCCCCAAACTCCCTACCCAGTTCCTTACAGAGGTCATACTTGCAGCTTCTATTGTATATGACTAAATGGTATCCAGGGCCTAGAAGACACAATCATATATAATATTATACCCCTCTGGTATGCTGCTGTCTGATCTTTGCTCTATATCAGAGACAGTGGGTCTAAAACCCCGTGACTTCTGATAAAACAGGCGATGCATGTGGTAAGTCAGGAGGGACAGGAGGGACCATCATCCCAGTAAGTCAAGGGTGCCTGCTACACTAGGAATTATATGTTCTGGATACGGTAACCTATAGGTACTCCGAGGTGTGTCTAATTGGAAAACAGAACATCTATTGTCTAATTGAAAAATGGAACAACTATTAGGGAAAATATGGAAAAATACTATAAAAAGAAAAACAGAAAATATTTAAAGGTGTGAGTATAAATATGAATATTGTGGACTTTATTCCAAAAACATGAAGACAAACTTGCTTGTATTAAACCAAGCTAAAGCATAATCCAGAGAAACCCAAATATTTCTTTGAAATATGTGACATCCAAACCACAAAGCAAACAATGCTGTTAAAGAAGGAAGGCAGAAGATGGCAGAGGATTAGGTGGATGTGGAGTACATCTCTCTCCATGGGTACATTAGGAAAACACCTTTAGACACAGAAGTGCATGCAGAGCACCAGCTGAGAGAGGACAGGAGGACCTGACCAGTGGAAAAGAATGTATAGAACCACACAAAAGGAACTAGGGGGGAAACCCAGAATATTAGTAGGGCTGGACCAGCCCTCGGCAGGTGGGGGAACTGAGGCAGGGCAATTGTCTGAGTCAGAGGAGAAACATTTAAGGCTGAGAGTGAAACAGCTGATCTGTGGCAGCCTAAATGGAATGAGAATCAGACAGTCCTTGCCACAGCCATACATACCCCAGACAGGGATGCAGGTCCCCTGGAAGGTGCAGCAGCTAGGAGCTGGAGTGTAGGGATTGTGGAGCAATCCCAGGGCAAGGGCTGCTGTTGACTGTGGAGAAATGTATCGAGGGGATATGAGGGAGGAAATTGTGGTGGTAAATGCCTGTGGAGGAAAGCCAGGCAGCCATGGAAGCAAGACATTACTACTGAGTCACGCGTAGAGGGTGGAGTCATCACCATAGCCTCTCTCTCCATGCGCCAGTATCAGCAGCTGAACAGTAGAGAGGCTGGCCTATCAAATGCCTGACGCACTGAACTACAGAGTAGGACCCCACCCACGGTGCTCCTTTAAGTGCCCGATATGCTGATCTACAGAGTAGGACCACAGTCAGGGGTCCCCTGCTATGTGTCTGATGCACCAAACAACAGAGAAGGACCCCAGGCAAGGGAGCCCTCCAAGTGCCTGAACAGGCAGAGCTACAGAGAAAGACTGGCCAAAGAGGCCTCCTGACTGCCAGCTACAAGAGGCTCAAAAAAAAAGACTCTGATAGGGCCATAACTCCTGTGGTGGAGGCAGTCCATGTCCCTGCACACTTGGTACCACCATGGTCCCCACAAGCCAAGCAGCTGTGCCACCTTCATGCTCAACTCTCACTGGGGCAGAGCTGCCACAGGCAGAAAAAGTCTTGTGTTTATGCCCACAGGGTCACTTTGGTCATGTCCAACTCTTTGCAATCCTGTAGATTGTGGCCTGCTAGGCTTATCTATCGGGAGGGTGGGGTGGGGGAGTTCTCCAGGCAAGAATACTGGAGCATATTGGCCAATACTGGTTGCCATACCCTTCTAGAGCACTATATTTCCTGCTGCCCTAGCTGCCAACTCCCCTGAGTACCTGGTGCTGCCAGAACCCCTGCAAACCAAGCAGCTGCACCACCTCCACACCTGGCCCTCACAGGGGCAAACCCAAGTCCTCTAGGGCAGCGTCAGGAGCAAACCCCAGTGGACGACCCACCTGCAGAGGTGGAAGTAAAACCACAATTGAAAACCACAGGCAGTGTGGCTAAGGAAGAAGACCCAAAACCTTCCCACCAGTTGTACAAGCTGCAGATTAAATCCACATGATCAATTAGGCAGACTCTGTGTCTATGGAATATAGAAAAGGACATTGAGAGCTACCACAAAAGAAAATGCACTAGTTCTGATAACTATGGACATTGGAGGCAAGAGCACAGGAGTAGGAGCATATTAGAATCTGAGCTTAGAATCTGAGCTGCCCCCACAGAAGTCCAGAGATCAGCACAGTGTTGGAGGGCATCCTAGGGAGGTGAGTGGACTGTGACTCCCAGCGAGGAAGACTCTGACAGCAGTGACTCAAGAAAAACATTTATTGCTCTTATGCTTTGACTTGTTCTGTAGATTCTTTGGGATTTTTTTTTCTGCCCCCCCACCTCACCCCTGCCCACTGTAGTTGTCAATTTTATTGGCACTATGAAATCTAATTAAGCTTTTGAGCTTTATTTTTCTTTTTTTGCGCAGTCACAATTTTTTATTGTTGCTATAAACCTCTGCCTTTATTTTGGGCTTTTGCAGTTCTGTGGAGTTTCCCTACTTTTCTTTTTTCAATTTTAATTTTTCAAACCTATTATTTTTTCTACACTGATTCCTTTGATTGCTTTTCCCTCTGTTCTTTTCCCTTGCAGTTAATCTTTAATGTAGATAAATCTTCTTTATCTACCTCTATTTAACTTTGCATATCTATTCTTTCTTTCTTTTCTCTCTTTCTTTTCCTCTCAACATATTTGTTAGTTTTGTTTTCACTGCTTTATTCCCTACTTGGTACCTTGCTTTAGTTTTGTTTTCCAGTTTGTGCTTTACTTAGTTTTGTTGTTAACTGGTAGATATAATTTTTGGTTTCCTTTGTTTGCCGGGTAAATCTATTGTACTTTATTTTTGTTGGACTGTTTTGATTTTGCTTATGGGTGTATATGTGTATATTCAGTCACACTTTTTATTGTTGTCATAAACCTCTGCCTCTACATTGGGCTTTTGCAGTTCTGTGGAGTTTTCTTTTTTTTCTTTCTTCTTCCTTTTTTTTTTCTTTTCTCTTTTTTATAATTTTTAATTTTTTAAACCTATTATATTTTTTCTACATTTATGCCTTTGTTTGCCTTGCCTATTGTTCTCTTCCCCTTGCAGTTAACTTTTAATGTATATAAATCTTCAGCTATGTGTATTTAACTTTGCATAACTATTCTTTCTTTCCTTTCCTCTCAACATATTTGTTAGTTTTGTTTTCATTGCTTTATTTCCCACTTGGCACTTTGCTTTAGTTTTGTTTTCCAGTTTGTGCTTTAGTTAGCTTTGTTCTTAACTGGTAAATATAATTTTTGATTTCCTTTGTTCGCCAGGTCAATCTACTGTACTTTATTTTTCTTGGACTGTTTTGACTTTGCTTACGGGTATATATGTATATGTGTATATTCCATTATTTTAGTTATTATTTGCCTGATTTTGTAATTGCCATTTGTCTGGGGTTCATCTTTGGTTTCTTATTTTTGGATATTTGTTTTAATCTCACTTAATGCCATAACAAACCACTTGTGGAATTTTCATTCCTGAACAGAGATCAAGCCCTGAGCCTTTGGAGTGGGAGTACTGACTCCAAGGGAATACCTTTCCTTTTCTCCTTTGCTTTTTGCTTCTCTTCTTTTCACAGCTATTTGTAAGGCCTACCCAGGCAGCCATTTTGCTTTTTGCATTTCTTTTCCATGGGGATGGTCTTGATCCCTATCTCCTGTACAATGTCATGAACCTCTGTCCATAGTTCATCAGGCACCCTATCAGATCTAGTCCCATAAATCTATTTCTCACTTCCACTGTGTAATCATAAGGGATTTGATTTAGGTCATACCTGAATGGTCTAATGGTTTCCCTACTTTCTTCAATTTAAGTCTGAATTTGGCAATAAGGAGTTCATGATCTGAGCCACAGTCAGCTCCTGGTCTTGTTTTTGTTAACTGTAAAGAGCTTCTCTTTGGCTGCAAAGAATATAATCAATCTGATTTCGGTGTTGACCATCCAGTAATGTCCATCTGGTCCCATCACTTCATGGGAAATAGATGGGGAAACAGTGGAAATAGTGTCATGCTTTATTTTTTGGGACTCCAAAATCACTGCAGATGGTGACTGCAGCCATGACATTAAAAGACACTTACTCCTTGAAGGAGAGTTATGGCCAACCTAGATAGCATATTGAAAAGCAGAGACATTACTTTGCCAACAAAGGTCCGCCTAGTCAAGGCTATGGTTTTTCCAGTGGTCATGTATGGATGTGAGAGGTGGATTGTGAAGACAGCTGAGTGCCAAAGAATTGATGCTTTTGAACTGTGGTGTTGGAGAAGACTCTTGACAGTCCCTTGGACTGCAAGAAGATCCAACCAGTCCATCCTAAAGAGATCAGTCCCGGGTGTTCATTGGAAGGACTGATGTTGAAGCCGAAACTCCAATACTTTGGCCACCTCATGTAAAAAGTTGACTCATTTGAAAAGACCCTAATGCTGGGAAGGATTGAGGGCAGGAGGAGAAGGGGAGGACAGAGGATGAGATGGTTGGATAGCATCACCGACTCGATGGACATGGGTTTGGGTGAACTCTGGGAGTTGGTGATGGACAGGGAGGCCTGGCGTGCTGTGATTCATGGGGTTGCAAAGAGTCAGACATGACTGAGAGACTGAACTGAACTGAACTGACTCCAAGACCCTAGACTACCAGAGAACTAACCCTAGGGAGTATCAGATAGTAAGAACTCACACAAAGGAAACCACTTGAATACAAGAGCCAGCATCACCCAACCACCAGTAGAACCCTGTGCAGAATGCCTCATCTAAACAACAAGCAAAACTAAATTTAAGCCCCATCATCAGCAGACAGTATTACCACCTCACTCAGCCTTGTCTATCAGAGGAAAAACAAACAAACAAACAACAACAAGAACAAAAGACTCAGCACACATCCCACCCTATATGAAGCTTACACAAACCAATGGACCAACCTTAGGAGGGAAGAAACCAAAAGGAAGAAAGAATTAAACCTTGAATTCTGGGTAAAGGAGACCTCAAACACAATAAGTTAAAAAAAAAAATAATGAAAAGGCAGAGAAATACTATACAAATGAAAGAACAAACTAGAAACACAGAAGTCCAAATAAATGAAGGGGGAAATAGGCAAACTATCTGAAAAAGAATTCAGAATAATGCTAGTAAAGATGATCAGAAACCTTGAAAACAAACTGGAGAAAATACAAGAATCAATTAACAAAGACCTGCTGCTGCTGCTGCTGCTGCTGCTAAGTTGCTTCACTCATGTCTGACTCTGTGTGACCCCATAGGCGGCAGCCCACCAGGGTCCTCTGTCAATGGGATTCTCCAGGCAAGAACACTGGAGTGGGTTGCCATTTCCTCCTCCAATGCATGAAAGTGAAAAGTGAAAGTGAAGTCACTCAGTCGTGTCCGACTCTTAGTGACCCCATGGACTGCAGCCTACCAGGCTCCTCCATCCATGGGATTTTCCAGGCAAGAGTACTGGAGTGGGGTGCCATTGCCTTCTCTAAACAAAGACCTAGAAGAATGAAAGAATAAACATGCAGAGACAACACAATTACTGATATTAAAAATACTCTAGAAGGAATCAATAGCAGAATATCTGGAGCAAAAGAACAAATCAGTAAGCTGTAAGATAAACTGGTGGAAACAACTTCTGAAGAGCAGAATAAAGTAAAAAGAATGAAAAGAACTGAGGATAGTCTCAGAGACCTCTGGGAGGATATCAGATGCACCAACATTCGAATTATAGGGGTCCCAGAAGAAGAAGAGAAAAAGAAAGGGTATGAGAAAATTTTTGCAGAGATTATAGATGATAATTTCCTCAACATGGAAAAGGAAATAATCAATCAAGTCTAAGAGGCACAAAGAGCCCCATACAGGATAAACCCAAGGAGAAACATGCCAAGACACATACTAATCAAGCTGCTGCTGCTGCTGCTAAGTCGCTTCAGTTGTGTCCGACTCTGTGTGACCCCATAGACAGCAGTCCATCAGGCTCCCCTGTCCCTAGGATTCTCCAGGCATGAACACTGGAGTGAGTTGCCATTTCCTTCTCCAATGCACGAAAGTGGAAAGTGAAGTCGCTCAGATGTGTCTGACTCTTAGCAAGCTAACAAAGATTAAACACAAAGAAAGAATATTAGAAGCAGGAAGGGACAAGCAACAAATAACACATAAGGGAAACCCCATATGCTTAATAGCTGATCTTTCAGCAGAAACTCCGCATGCCAGAAAGGGATGGCAGGATGTATTTAAAGTACTGAAAGAGAAGAATCTACAACCAAGATTACTGTACCTGGCAAGGATCTCATTCAAAATTGATGAAGAAATAAGCTTTTCAGACAAGCAAAAGTTAAGGGAATTTAGTACCACCAAACCAGCTTTACAACAAATGTTAAATGGACTTATATAGTCAACAAATACAAGAGAAGAAAAAAGATCTACAAAATCAACTCCAAACAATTAAGAAAATGGCAATAGGCACATATATATCAATAATTGCTTTAAATGTAAATGGATTAAATGCTCCAACCGAAGACACAGATTGGCTGAATGGATAGAAAGACAAGACCCATATATATGCTTTCTACAAGAAACCCACTTCAGACCTCAAGACACATATAGACTGAAAGTGGGAGGATTGAAAAGTATATTCCTTGCAAATGGGAAGCAAAAGAAAGCTGGAGTAGCAATCCTCATATCAGATAAAATAGACCTTAAAATAAAGAATATTGCAAGAGATAAGGAAGGACACTGCATAAATGATCAAGGGATCAATCCAAGAAGAAGACATAACAATTGTAAATATTTATGCACCCAATATAGGAGCACCTCAATACATAAGACAAACACTAACAGACATAAAAGGAGAAATTGACAGTAACACAATAATAGTAGGAGACTTTAACACTCACTCACACCAATGGACATATCATCAAAACAGAAAATTAATAAGGAAACACAAGTCTTAAATGATACATTAGATGAGCTGGATCTCATTGATATCTTCAGGACATTCCATCCAAATCCAGAAGAATATGCTTTCTCAAGTGCACATGGAACATTTTTCAAGATAGACCACATCTTGGGTCACAAATCAAACCTCAGTAAATTTAAGAAAATTGAAATCATATCAAGCATTTTCTCTGACCACAATGCCATGAGACTAGATATCAATTACAAGAAAAAAACTGTAAGAAACACAAACACATGGAGATTAAACAACACTTTTCTAAATAACCAACAGGTTACTGAAGAAATCAAAAGGGAAATAAAAAAAAGTCTAGAAGCAAATGACAATGAAAACATGAAAACTCAAAACTTATGGAATGCAGCAAAAGCAGTTCTAAGAGGGAAGTTTATAGCAAGACAATCCTACCTCAAGAAATAAGAGAAACATTGAATAGACAGCCTAACTTTATACCTAGAACAACTGGTAAAAGAAGAACAAAAACACAAAATTAGTAGAAGGAAAGAAATCATAAAGATCTGAACAGAAATAAATGAAAAAGAAATGAAAGAAACAATAGTAAAGATTAATAAAACTAAAAACTGGTTCTTTGAGAAAATAAACAAAATTGCAAACCTTTAGCCAGACTAATCAAGAAAAAAAGAATAATCAAATCAGTAAAATTAGAAATGAAAAAGGAGAGGTTACAACAGACAATGCAGAAATACCAAGGATTATAAGAGATTATTATGAACAACTATATGGCAAGAAAATGAATAACCTGGAAGAAATGGACAGATTCTTAGAAAAGTTCAACCTTTCAAGACTGAACCAGGAAGAAATAGAAATTATGAACAACCCAATTACAAAGACTGATGTTGAAGCTGTGATCAAAAATATCCCAGAAAACAAAAGCCCAGGACCAAATGGCTTCACAGGAGAATTCTATCAAACATTTAGAGAAGAGCTAATTCCTATCCTTCTAAAATTCATTCAGAAAATTGCAGAGGAAGGAACACTTTCAAACTCATTCTATGAAGCCACCATCACCCTGATACCAAAACAGACAAAGACAACACAAAAAAGAAAACTATAGGCCAATATCACTGATGTATATAGATGCAAAAATCCTCAACAAAATTTTGGCAAACAGAATTCAGCAACACATCAAAAAGCTCATTCACCATGATCAAGTTGGGTTTATTCCAGGGATGCAAAGATTCTTCAATAAACACAAATCAATCAATGTGATACACCATATTATTAAATTGACAATAAAAACAATATGATCATCTCAATAGATGCAGAAAAAGCCTTTGACAAAATTCAGCACCCATTTATGATTAAAACTCTTCAAAAAATGGGCATAGAAGGAACCTACCTCAACATAGTAAAGGCTATATATGATAAGCCTATGGCAAACATTATTCTCAATGGTGAAAAACTGAAAGCATTCCTCCTAAGATCAGGAGCAAGACAAGGCTGTCCACTTTCACCACTATTATTCAACATAGTTCTGGAAGTCCTAGCTACAGCAATCAGAGAAGAGAAAGTAATAAAAGGAATCCAGATCAGAAAAGAAGTAAAGCTCTCACTGTTTGCAGATGACATGGTATTGTACATTAGTATCAGAAAATTACTAGAGCTAATCAGTGAATTTAGCAAAGTTGCAGGATACAAAATCAATACACAGAAGTCACTTGCATTTCTATATACTAACAATGAAAAATCAGAAAGAGCAATTAAGGAATGAATCCCATTCACCATTGCAACAAAAAGAATTAAATATCTAGTAATGAACTTACCTAAGGAGACAAAAGAACTGTACACAGAAAATTATAAGACACTGATGAAAGAAATCAAAGACAACATATACAGATGGAGAGATATTCCTTGTTCCTGGATAGGAAGAATCAATATTGTGAAAATTACTATACTACCAAATGCAATCTACAGATTTAATGTGATACCTATCAAATTACCAATGGCATTTTTCACAGAACTAGAACAAAAATTTTTGCAATTCATATGGAAACACAAAAGACCCCAAATGGCTCAAGCAGTCTTGAGAAAGCAGAATGGAGCTGGAGGAATCAACCTTTCTGACTTCAGATTATACTACAAAGCTACAGTCATCAAGACAGTATGGTACTGGCACAAAAACAGAAATATAGACCAATGGAACAATATAGAAAGCCCAGAAATAAACCCATGCACCTATGGGTACCTTATTTTTGACCAAGGAAGCAAGAATATACAATAGGGCAAAGACAGCCTCTTCAATAAGTGGTGCTGGGAAAACTGGTCAGATACATGTAAAAGAATGAAATTAGAACACTTCCTAACACCATATACAAAGACCTAAATGTAAGACCAGAAACTATAAAACTTTTAGAGGAAAACATAGAACATTCAATGACATAAATCAAAGCAAGATCTTCTATGACCTACCTCCTAGAGTAATGGAAATAAAAACTAAAGTAAACAAGTGGGACCTGATTAAACTTAAAAGCTTTTGCACAGCAAAGGAAATTATGAACACGGTGAAAAGACAGCCCTCAGAATGGGAGAAAATGAAACAACTGACAAAGGATTAATTTCCAAAATATACAAGCAGCTCATACAACTCAATACCAGAAAAACAAACAACCCAATCAACAAGTGGGGAAAAGACATAAACAGACATTTCTCCAAAGAAGACGTATAGATGGCTAACAAACACATGAAAAGATGCTCAATATTGCTCATTATTAGAGAAGTGCAAATCAAAACTACAATAAGGTATCACCTTACACTGGACAGAATGGCCATCATCAAAAAGTCTACAAACAATAAATGCTGGAGAGGGTGTGGAGAGAAGGGAACACTCTTACACTGTTGGTGGAAATGTAAATTGATACAGCCACTATGGAAGACAGTATGGAGATTCCTAAAAAACTAGAAATAAAACCACCATATGACCTGGCAATCCCACTCCTAGGGATATACCCCGAGGAAACCAAATTGAAAAGACACATGTATCCCATTGTCCATTGCAGCACTATTTACAATAGCTAGAACATGGAAGCAACATAGATATCCATTGACAGATGAATGGATAAAGAAGTTGTGGTACATATACACAATGGAATATTACTCAGCCATAAAATGGAATGCATTTGAGTCAGTCCTAATGAGGTGGAGGAACCTAGAACCTATTATACAAAGTGAAGTAAGTCATAAAGAGAAAGATAAATATCATACTAATGCATATATAGGGCTTCCCTTCTAGCTCAGTTGGTAAAGAATCTGCCTGCAGTGCAGGAGACCTGGGTTTGATCCCTGGGTTGGGAAGATCCCCTGGAGAAGGAAATGGCAACCTACTCCAGTATCCTTGCCTGGAAAATCTCATGGACAGAGGAGCCTGGTGGGCTGCAGTCCATGGGGTCGCAAAGAGTCAGGCATGACTGAGTGACTAACACTTACTTACTTACTAATGCATATATATGGAATCTAGAAAATGGTACTAAAGAATTAATTTACAGGGCAGCAGTGGAGAAACAGACATAGAGAAAGACTTATGGACATGGGGAGATGGGTGGAGAGGTTGAGATGTTTGGAAAGAGTAACATGGAAACTTACATTACCATGTGTAAAATAGATAGCCAACGGGAATTTGCTCAGGGAACTCAAATAGGCACTCTGTATCAACCTAGAGGGGTGGGATGGGGAGAAAATGGGAGGGAGGTTCAAAAGGGAGGGGATATATGTATATCTATGATTGATTCATGCTGAGGTTTGACAGAAAACAACAAAATTCTGTAAAGCAATTATCCTTCAATAAAAAATAAATTAATTAAAAAAAATAAAGCAGAGGGCGGGAGGGAAGTGCAAGAGGGAGGGGATAGATGTATATATATAGCTGATTCATACTGTTGTGTAGCAGAAGCTAACACAATGTTGTAAAGCAATTATATTCCAATGAAAAAAATTTTTAAAAATTAAAGCAGATTATGTGCAGTGTTCAAAAATGAAAAAGAAGGAAAGCAAATCAGAAAGAGATAGGGGTCTCTGATAAAGCGTTCTCTGTGAGTCCAGCTTTACATGACATTCCTTTTCTTTTTAGGGTGCCTACATTCATTTAGGACAGAAAACCAGAAATCCCACCTGGCTAGCCATGTCCTCTCAGGGTACCCTTCATGTTTCTGATGACCAGTGGCCTTTTTAGCCTTTACCTGTACTGACAAGAACCTTCTGCCACCAGCTGGAAAGCCCCTCAGTTCAGTTCAGTTCAGTCGCTCAGTTGTGTCCAACTCTTTGCAACCCCATTAACTGCAGCACGCCAGGCCTCCCTGTCCATCACCAACTGCCGGAGCCTACCCAAACCCATGTCCATTGAGTTGGTGATGCCATCCAACCATCTCATCCTCTGTTGTCCACTTCTCATGCCTTCAATCTTTCCCAGAAACAGGGTCTTTTCAAATGAGTCAGCTCTTTGCATCAGGTGGCCAAAATATTAGAGTTTCAGCTTCAACATCAGTCCTTCCAATGAACACCCAAACTGACCTGCTTTAGGATGGACTGGTTGGATCTCCTTGCAGTCCAAGGGACTCTCAAGAGTCTTCTCCAACACCACAGTTCAAAAGCATCAATTCTTCAGCACTCAACTTTCTTTATAGTCCCCAACTCTCACATCTATACATGACTACTGGAAAAACCATAGCCTTGACTAGATGGACCTTTGTTGACAAAGTAATGTCTCTGTTTTTTAATATGCTGTCTAGGTTGGTCATAACTTTTCTTCCAAGGAGTAAGCATCTTTTAATTTCATGGCTGCAGTCACCATCTGCAGTGATTTTGGAGCCCCCAAAAATAAAGTCTGACACTGTTTTCACTGTTTCCCCATCTATTTCCCATGAAGTGATGGGACCAGATGCTATGATCTTAGTTTTCTGAATGTTGAGTTTTAAGCCAACTTTTTCACTCTCCTCTTTCACTTTAATCAAGAGGCTTTTTAGTTCTTCTTCACTTTAGCAGGAGCAAATGTGGCCACACTGGCTTCTGCTGAGTTTCCAGGCTGAACTGTAGTGGCATATAAAACTCCTTAGAGAATGAGATTGTGCCAGGGCAAGAGAGTTAGGTTCATCCTAGAGATTAGCACTTATTGTTCTTTGCTCAGATGGGTGAATCTGCCAGATTCCACACAAGGAGATAAAAGTGTTACCTCCATCAATCCATAAAATGGTGATAATTAATTTTATGTGTCAACTTGCCTGGGACAGTGTTCAGATATTTGGTCAAACAGTATTCTGGATATTTCTGGAAAGGTGTTTTTTTTTTTTTTTAATTATTGTTTGTTTGGCTGAGTTGTTTTGAATGAGTTTAACATTTAGTGTGGTGGGGCTTGAATAAAATAGGTTACTCTCCATAATGTGGCTTTATCCAATTCAGTTGAAGGTTTTAATAGAATAATGACTGACCTTCGCCAATCAAGAAGGAATTCTGTCGCAGAGCACTTTTGGACTTGAACTGCAACTCTTCCTTGAATTTCCAACCTTCTGACTTCCCTATCAGTCTGTGGATTCATTTGATAAGAATTCCTCATGGGTAAACAGAGTCCTTGTGGTATGGCCCATGAGGTAAGGACACGAGCTTTGGAGACAGGTAGGCTGTTTTGATCCCAGTTCCACCATTTACTATGTGCATGATCTTACACAACTGAACATTTTTTAGTATTTTGTTTCATACAAGACAGAGATAGTAATAGAACCTACTTATATTCATTAAGGATATATCAGCTCCAAGTGAGAAAATGCAACTCAGAAGGGCTGAAGGTAGAGCTCCTAATACTTTAATGGGCATGCAGATCATCTAGAAATCTTCTTGAAATGGAGATCCTGATTCAGTAGGTTTGAGGTCTAAGGGAACATATAAAGGTGGAGAGGTTTTTTTTGGGCGGGGAGAGGAGGGATGTTTGTGTACTTGGAAAGTGCAGGAGTAGACTTGCTTCAAGTACAGCTGGATCAAGTGTTTAAATCACATTTTCAATAATTTGTCACTTGGATTTTTTGGCTGTGTTCACCTCTTTGTTGGTATTCCATGCTTCTAAAAACTCCAAAATTACAACTTACCAGCTCGAAAAGCACAGAGAAGATAGAGCATCTTCCGCAATAGTTCCAGAAAAGTCATGTCATTGGTTTGGCTTTATTTTCTTTCATTTAGATCATGGTTCACTTCTGAGTCAATCACAGTCATCAGGTGAACAGAGTACCTCAAGCCAGAGAGGCTGATCTTTGTTAGACTCCAAACTCTAATCCCGAGGAATTTGGCCGTCCCTGGCCAACATGACCCAGGCTTTGAAAAAAACATGTTGGATGTTTGAAGCCCTAACTTTGGATCTAGTCTGCACAGTGAGATATTTTGCTTATTAAGGAGTTCCCATTAATGAAGTATTTCTTGGGAGGTATCCAGAACTGGTTTTTTTTTTCCTAAGTGAAAGTTTTAATTAAGTTTAAATTAGACAATGTGACTATAAAATGGGAGAAATAAAATAGGACAAATAAAAGAAAACCTACAGAGGAAATTAAACTAAGAAAATGCATATTGGGCAGGATCATTTGGGTGATCTGGGATTAAATGACTCATCTTTGAGAAGGACCTTGGCTCTTTGCTTTAAGTAAATGACCTCTCCAATGAACTAAATGATATCCTAATGGCCTAAAAGCCTTAATATACCTCCCCAATTTAATCCCCACTGATTAGTAGGCCCTCTGAATATAATGCACTTTCTTACATACACACAGTAAATGACTAGAAGATGAGAATATAGAAAGAGTTATTAAATTTTAAACCAACATTAAGATTTATGTTATGAACTTTTGCTTTTTCACAATATGTTCCCTGACGGACTTCATTTTAAAAACTATGAAACACTCCCAGCTTATTTCTCAAAGGCTTTTCAAAAATATAAATGATTGGATAATGACCTAAGTCACCTGAGCGTGTTGGGAAAGATCTTTGCTCAGATAAAATTTCAAGGGACTTAGCTAAGGGAAGCTCATTATAGGTACCAATGATTACATTTTTTGTGATTTTTCATCATGACCCCTAGCACCACACATCAGTCACTGTGAGTCAGAGTGAATTGCAAAAGCAAATACATTCACATTCATCAAGCAAGTGTATTTGTTTTCTGGACTTATGGAGAACAGTTCCTGAGTGCTAAGTCAACCATAATGAGTGCTGATTCAGAGAGAATGACTGGTCCACTTGGCAAAGCCGGTTTTATCCTCTCTTTCACCAATCACCCAGAAGACTGTTTGGCAACATTTATTTCCTTTGATGGGTTCATTCAGCTCTGGCAAAAGAAAATGCTTCTGTGTTGCCTGTGGTTGCAGTGTAGAACTCTGAGGGTGTGCAAATAATTCCAAATACCTTTTGGAAGTAGCTGACTTATGTGGATTGGTTTTAGATGTTAAAATGAAGCCAAAGGTTACCTTGTCTTGGAGTTCAGTGAAAAGCATAAAACTTTAAATATTCCTCTATCATGCATTAATTTATTCAGCAAATATTTGTTAATTACCTATTAAATGGTGGTCATTGTGCTTGTTACAGAGAATACTGTGCTAGAATAAAATTAGACATAATTTCTTTCCCCGTGGAGCTTACTGTTTCATGAGAGTCAGATTAAGAAATACACAAATAAATCTGTGATTTCTAATTGTGATAGTGCAATGAGGCAAATGATTTGGGCACTGGGCAGAAGATAAGAGAAACATAATATTGATGAGAGTGGAGTGGGGAAAACATATATATTTGAGCAAGAAGAAATTTCTCATGTCCTAAAGAAACATTAATTAATCCCTCTTCAATTCCATGTTCAAGTGAAAAATGGCCTCAGGCAATGAAGTTACTTTGGACATAAAATTATTTAGCATTTGTAGGATTATATGAATGTTTTGAGTTGTTTTTTAATAATCATGGAAATTGCCAAAATGGATTAAGAAGGCCAAGTATGTTTTTAAAATTGAAATGAAAGCTTCCACTTACTTAAAAAATAACCCAATCAAGAATGAAAGAAGTTTTTCTGCATCTATTCTTATGAAATGTAATTTAAATATCTTTTAGCTGTGGATAACATTATTTTTGTGTGTTTAGGAGGAACTAAACTCTGAATTACTTAAAGTTGGTTTACTAGCTTATACTTTTACACACTTGGCATTTATATCCTATCAGCTGGTATTTTCTTATGATCATCATCAATAGCACAACACCATTTAATTCTTAGGAATTTATTGAGCAGTGAGTTAGCTCAGAATATCACAGGCTGGATGTCTAAAACAACAGAAATTTATTTACTCATGATTTTGGAGGCTAGATGCCCAAGATCAAGGTGCCATCCAGGTTGGTTTCTGGTGAGCTGAGTTACAGGCAGCTGGCTTCAAGCTGTGTACTCCCATGGCATCTATTCTGTGAACACACAGAATGTAAGCTCTGGTATCTATTCCTCTTCTTACAAGGACATCAGTCCTATTGGATCAGAACTTCATTTAACCTTAATTACCCACCTAAAGGCCATATCTCCAAATATAGTCACACAGGAAGTTAGTTTCAACAAACAAATTTGGAAGAGCATAATTCAGCCCATCATAAGCACTTGCTATGGGGCAAACTCTATGATAGGCACTAACATGAAGTGGTGAAAGAGGCAGTCACTATCGTTCCTGATAGAGCTTCTAGGCTAGCTAGGTGGGAACACAGTAAATAGATAATTGCATAAATAAACATTTCTATCCTAGTGAGCACATCTTGGGAAAAGAACAGGTTATATGCAAAGCCCTCAAATAGCACTTGTCCAGAAGCTTTGGGGTTAATATCAAGGTTAGCAAGAATAATGCTATGAATAAGTCCCTAATTTGAAGTCTTGGAGCAGATTATATATAGTGGACAAAGAAAGATAATGAGCTGCAAAAATGGAAATACAGGGTTTTTTTTTTTTTTTCCCTTAGAATAGCATTGTGTTTCCATCCCACATTTGGAAGTGCCTCATTTAATGTAAAAAATCATGAGTGAAGGAGTTCATTTTATAACATTTTTTTTTTTTTTTTTTTTTTTTTTTTTGCCCAAAGAACAGATTATGGTGCTTTCTTCCTAGTTATTTCAAGCCAATCATTCTGTTATCCAAATTCAGTCTTTGTCATGAGAAACAATACAAAAGGAAGGAGCCTAGTCATTTTAGGCTCTTAAGCAATCAGAATGTTTCTTCTTTCCAAAACATTGCCAAACTACTAATTTCCTTCACAGGTTAGAAGCATAGTCTACTATTCCCCCCCCCCCCCGCCCCCAACCCGCCCCTTTCATATATCTTCCCTAACTCTTGCTTTGGTGTACTTTGACTAAGTTGATAATCACAAACTGAAGTTAGACTTTGCATATATTCACAGGCTCAACTAGGCTCACAAAATTCATCTGCATTGCTGTCCTAGCCTTCCTTGAGGAACCCCAAAGCCAGGACTCAGAAGCACACAAGTTATTGAGCTCAGAAGTCCCTTGGAAAATATCACAGCTGTAATTCCTACAGATGGTGATTGCAACCACGAAATTAAAAGACATTTACTCCTTGGAAGGAAAGTTATGACCAACCTAGATAGCATATTCAAAAACAGAGACATTATTTTGCCAACAAAGGTCTGTCTAGTCAAGGCTATGGTTTTTCCAGTAGTCATGTTTGGATGTGAGAGTTGGACTACAAAGCTGAGCACCGAAGAATTGATGCTTTTGAACTGTGGTGTTGGAGAAGACTCTTGAGAGTCCCATGGACTGTAAGGAGATGCAACCAGTCCATTCTAAAGGAGATCAGCCCTGGGTGTTCACTGGAAGGACTGATGCTAAAGTTGAAACTCCAGTACTTTGGCCACCTCATGTGAAGAGTTGACTCATTGGAAAAGACTGATGCTGGGAGGGATTGGGGGCAAGAGGAGAAGGGGATGACAGAGGATGAGATGGCTGGATGGCATCACTGACTCGATGGACGTGAGTTTGAGTGAACTCCTGGAGTTGGTGATGGACAGGGAGGCCTGGCGTGCTGCGATTCATGGGGTTGCAGAGTCGGACACAACTGAGCGACTGAACTGAACTGAATTCCTGCAAATCTGAAAAGTGTGGTTAGTACAGTATAACTCACAGATACAAGTCTCCTAGTTGGCTGTTGATGTTCCAAACAACTGAAACAAAAGACTGGAGTCTCCCCATACTCCTTTCCGCTTCTCATTTACAACTATCACAGATGCAATTCTCAACCAAAGAAAAACTAGGGAGGATATTCTCAACTCATATCAAATCACAGAACTAGAAGAGAGATAGTGAGGCAGAAAGGAGGGAGAATCCCTGAAAGTGAAGGTGAAAGTCTCTCAGTCGTGTCTGACTCTTTGTGACCCCAGGGACTGAATAGTCCATGAAATTCTCCAGGCCAGAATACTGGAGTGGGTAGCCTTTCCCTTCTCCAGGGGATCTTCCCAACCCAGGGATTGAACTCAGGTGTCCCGCATTGGGGGCGGATTCTTTACCAGCTGAGCCACAAGGGAAGCCCAAGAATACTGGAGTGGGTAGCCTATCCCTTCTCCAGGGGATCTTCCCAACCCAGAAATCGAACCAGAGTTTCCTGTATTGCAGGTGGATTCCTTACCAACTGAGATATCAGAGAATCCCTGAAGAAAGCTTTAAAAAGGGAAGCATCTATTCTGTGATCGCCCAGCTCATTAAGGCTCCATCTTTGTGTTGAACCGAATGTCCCACCTATGTTCTGCTTCCTTATCATTTCACTGTCTCTTCATTACTCCTCAGACACCTGTAAACATTTACATGGCATACATTCCCATGTCTTAAAAACAATGACTAATTTTCTCATAAATGATTTAAAATAGGTAAGAATGGACACTACTGCAAGATGCCAAAATCTAGATTCATCAGATCTTATTATCATTGCCAGATCTTCATGAGACTATTCTTTTTAAGTAAAGAAATTAAATATTTCAGAAGCAAATAGGAGCTTTCTGTACACCGCTTTTCTCTTTCCTCCATATCCTGTAACAGTAGTAATTGCTAGTGTGAGATCAGTGTTTATCACCCACATTATTATATTTTTGCCATAGATTTAGATAGTCATAAATATTATAGAATATTGCTTTGTAGATTTAAAACTGTATATAAATGATACTCATACCTTATATATTCTTCTGAACAGACTTTTTTCCTGTAAATATTATATCATGAAATTAACACAGGCTAATACATGCAGTTCTAAGTTGTTCATTTTTACAGTGCTGGGAGGGATTGGGGGCAGGAGGAGAAGGGGACGACAGAGGATGAGATGGCTGGATGGCATCACTGACTCGATGGACACGAGTCTCAGTGAACTCCGGGAGTTGGTGATTGACAGGGAGGTCTGGCGTGCTGTGATTCATGGGGTCGCAAAGAGTCGGACACGACTGACCTACTGAACTGAACTGAACTGAGAGCATTAAATGAATATACTTTAGTTTTCCTCTTGATAAAAATTTAGGTTGTTTCAATTTTGTTGTTGTTGTTGTTATAGTGAACTTCAATTGCAACTTTGTACATTTCTCCTCCAAAACATATGCAAGTGTTTCTCTTGAAGGTATATCTGGTCTTCAGGCTACCACAGCAAATCAGTACAAACTGGGTGTCTTAAAACAACGGATGTTTTTCCTCTTATATTTTTTTGCAGGGCAGAATTGCCTGGAGAATCCCAGGGATGGGGGAGCCTGGTGGGCTGTCGTCTCTGGGGTCGCACAGAGTCGGACACGACTGAAGCAACTTAGCAGCAGCAGCCCCAAATCAAGTGTCAGTCACTTCCTCCTGAAGTTCTGGGAGAGATTACATTTCTTGTTTCTTCCAGCTTCTGTTGACCTCTGTCTTCACATGGCCGTCTCCTCTGTGTCTCTCTTCTTCTGTCTGTGTCTTCTCTTCTTACAAGGACACTTGTCTTTGGATTTGGGGCCCATCTAGATAATCCAAGATCTCATTTTGAGATCCTTAAATTAATTTCATATGCAGAGAATCTTTTCTCAAAGAAAGTCTTTGAGAATACTCATAGATTCCAGGTAGAGAAATCTTTTGGGGGTCATTCAACCACCACAGTTTCCCAACCTCAGCACTATTGATCTCTGAGCCAGATAACTCTTTGAGCATAGGGATAACCTGTGCTTTGCAGGATGTTTAACTGTTCTTTAGCCTCTCTGGATTGTAGTAATATCCCCTTCCCTCCTCCTTGGCCTTTGCAACCCCAGATGTGATCACTAAAGCTGTCTCCAGGCATTGCCAAGTATCCCCTGGATAGGTGAACTATTCCTCTCTTTGTTCAAAACCACTGATTTAGAAGAAAGTTGCTGGCTTGTAAGATATGAGCTTTTTAAAACTTTGCTAGATATTGTCAGTGGTTGTCCAAAGTTGTTGTACCAGTTTAAACTATGCAGTAATATGTGACTGTTCCTCTATCTCTGCAACGTTACTTGTAGTTGGTAGTGTCAGACTTTTAACTTTTTCTGTCAATTTGATGTTATCTCATTGTTTTAATTTACACCTTCCCAATCTCTGGTGTGGTTGAACATATTTTTATTCATCTATTATCCATTTGGGTTTCTTGGTCTATCAATTGCTTCTCATACTTAGTCCATTTTTTTTTCTGTTATCATTTTATTTTTGAGTTGTAGGAGCTCTTTATATATTCTGAGGACTAGTTCTTTTTCAGGTATGTCCAATGCTAATGTCTTCTCATCTGCACATCATCTTTCATTTTGTTTATATTATCTTTTATGGTGCCAAACTTATAAATTATAGCATTATCAATTTATCAGTTCTTTTTTATGGTTTGCATTCCTAAGGTCTCTTAATGTCTCTTTTAAGTGTAAGGAGGCAGTCATGCTGCTTGAGGAAAAGACTAGAAGACTGATCATGCCTGAAAGAATTCAGCGCTGTGGGAGGTGTCATGATATGTTGGAAAGACACAGAACAGTGTGTAGACTGCAGGCCTAGCATGCCTAGCATGACTTTCCAAACTGATTTGGAGAAATGACTCAACTGCTTTGTCTTTCCAAGCGCTTGTCTAAAGGGGAAGGGGATTTGAGTCCTTTGCATGACCCTAGTCTATTTAAACACTACACACTTGTGAGTTCTTTAAGAGAAGCAACCTATATCTTGGCTATAGGAATCATCTTAACAGCCTTCTAGACTATTGGTAAAATTATCTGGACTGTCAAAAAGGAAAATACACAAAATGGGAAACAAATACAGATAATACAAATGACAAATGAACAATGAAATATCACCTTAAAGCACACACTTTATTTTACTGTTAAATATCTTGGGACAAAGGTTCAGAGAGAACTTCAGTCAGTTCAGTCGCTCAGTCGTGTCCAACTCTGTGCAGCCCCATAGCTTTGATTAGATGGACCTTTGTTGGCAAAGTAATGTCTCTGCTGTTTAATATGCTGTCTAGGTTGGTCACAACTTTTCTTCCCAGGAGCAAGCATCTTTTAATTTCATGGCTGCAATCACCATCTGCAGTGATTTTGGAGCCCCCAAAAATAAAGTCTAACACTGTTTCCCCATTTATTTGCCATGAAGTGATGGGACCAGATACCAGGATCTTAGTTTTCTGAATGTTGAGTTTTAACCCAACTTTTTCACTCTCCACTTTTACTTTCATCAAGAGGTTCTTTAGTTCTTCTTCACTTTTTGCCACAAGGGTGGTGTCATCTGCATATCTGAGGTTATTGATATTTCTCCTGGCAATCTTGATTCCAGCTTGTCCTTCATCCAGACCAGCATTTCTCCTGATGTACTCTGCATATAAGTTAAATAAGCAGGGTGACAATATATAGCCTTGATGTATTCCTTTCCCTGTTTGGAACCAGTGTGTTGTTCCATGTCCAGTTCTAACAGTTGCTTCTTGACCTGCATACAGATTTCTTAGAAGGCAGGTCAAGTGGTCTGGTATTCTCATATCTTGAAGAATTTTCTACAGTTTGTTGTGATCCACAAAGTCAAAGAGTTTGGCATAGTTGTTAAAGCAGAAGTAGATGTTTTTTTGGAACTCTCTTGCTTTTTTGATGATCCAATAGATATTAGCAATTTGACCTCTGGTTCCTCTGCCTTTTCTAAATCCAGCTTGAAAATCTGGAAGTTCTCGGTTCATGTATTGTTGAAACCTGGCTCTGAGAATTTTGAGGTTTACTTTGCTAATGTGTGAGATGAGTGCAATTGTGTGGTACTTTGAACATTCTTTGGTATTGCCTTTCTTAGGAATTGGAATGAAAACTGACCTTTTCCAGTCCTGTGGCTACTGCTGAGTTTTCCAAATTTGCTGGCATATTGAGTGCAGCACTTTTACAGCATCATCTTTTAGGATTTGAAATAGCTCAACTGGAATTCCATCACCCCCACTAGCTTTATTTGTAGTGATGCTTCCTAAGACCCACCTGACTTCTCATTCCAGAATGTCTGGCTCTAGGTTAGTGGCCACACCATCATGATTATCTGGCTCATGAAGATCTTTTTTGTATACTTCTTCTGTGTTTTCTTGCCTTATCTTCTTAATATCTATTGCTTCTGTTAGGTCCATACATACCATTTCTGACCTTTATTGTGCCCATCTTTGCATGAAAATTTCCCTTGGTATCTCTAATTTTCTTGAAGAGATCTCTAGTCTTTCCCATTCTATTGTTTTCTTCTATTTGCATTGATCACTGAGGAAGTCTTTCTTATCTCTCCTTGCTATTCTTTGAAACCCTGCATTCAAATGGATATATCTTTCCTTTTCTCCTTTGCCTTTCACTTCTCTTCTTTTCATAGCTGTTTGTAAGGCCTCCTCAGACAACCATTTTGCCTTTTTGCATTTCTTTTTTTTGGGGACGGTCTTGATCACTGCCCATGGTACAGTGTCATGAACCTCCGTCCATTAGTTAATATCTTTCATGATATCAAAAATATGTTAGATATAATACATGTACACACTTTTTAGCACAAATATTTAAATTGTATCATTTTCCCTTGTAATTAATTCTTAAATTTGCCAGTCTTGGTTAACCTAGTGATAACCATTTGAGGGTGCTTCTGAAGAGTCTATATACCCTATCTTCAGGGACACTTCACTAATTTATTTATTGATGTTGTGATTTTTCTTTTCAGCTAGATCTTGCCAGGTGTGATGTTTGTTGCCTTTGGCCAACTTAGGATTCATCCCAGATCCTCACAAATATCACAAAGTCCTTACTTGAAAATGAATTCTTGGATTTTTTTCACAGTTAAAAAATCTTTCTTGTTTAGTAAACTCAGCTTAGTACTTTCACTTGCTACTCTCCAAAATTTTCATTTTGTAGCCACCCCCCCACCCTCTGCCAAAAAAAGGTTTTCACCCTTAGTCATAATAAAACTCATTATATGAATTACTTTATATTCATTGTAAGAATATTTTAAGCTAATAACACTGTAACTATTAAAATTCAATGGCCTTTAAGTCATAGACTCTGTTAAACATTTAGCTTATGCACTGGTTAAAGTGGGGAACTTTCATTTGCACAAGTGTGGGTGTGAATTGAGAGCCTCAGTTTTTTGATCAGCCAGCAGTGGCATATGCCAATTTCTCTCTAGTTAGTTTGGGAGTTCGGCTTCCTATCACATTAAACAGAGGTGACACTTCTGGCCTACAATGTGACAGATGACCTTTCTGGAGATCATGACACCTAATGGATCATTTAACGTGAGCAGCCCTGACACATGACCAAACTCCTTAAGCATTAGAAAAACTTCATGCAAGTCAATGCCATGTTGAAGTCTGCTGTCATTTCCAATGAGTGTCCACAACTGCCATTGGCAGCTTTGAGAATTGTTGCCAGTGATGCTGAGGACAGAGAGTCAAGCCACATTCCAGGAGAATGGTCCAAATCTATCTCGAGGGAAGAAAATGATAACTAGAGGAGAAATTGAGGGATGCCAAAAGAGCATTTTTCTTTCCTCTTGACCTTATAGTACAATTGTTAAACTTGTGTTCATGCAATTAGAGACTTTAATTAGGAAATAAAATTAAGGTAAGATAGGATAGCTTACTGGTATTTGAAAAAAAGCATATATTCAGTAGAACATTGTTAAGGGAACAGTGAGATGACTAGCAAATAATTGCTGTGACTATAGTAATAGACATCTTATGCATTGTCATTTATATTTATTTAAATTTTTGTTTTATATTGGAGTATAGTTGTTAACAATGTTGTGTTAGTTTTCAGATGTACAGCAAAGTGATTCAATTATACATATATCTATTCTTTTTCAAGTTCTTTTTCCATTTAGATTATTATAGAATACTGAGCAGAGTTCCCTGTGCTATACTGTAAGTCTTTTTTGGTAATCCGTTTTAAATATAGTAGTGTATATATGTCAAGCCCAAACTCCCAATCCCTCCCTCCTTCCAACTTTTCCCTTTGGTAACTATAAGATTGTTTTTTAAGTCTGTGAATCTGTTTCTGTTTTTGTAAATAAGTTCCTTTGTATCATTTTTTAAATATTTCACATACAATTGTCATTTATCCACTTAATAGTTATTGAGTGCCAACATTGTGCCTAAAACTCAGCTAGGCTCTGGTGATTCAGAGAGTACAGACACTGTCCTGCTTTTATGGAACGGATACTGAAATGTGGGAGAGAACTATTAATTAAATAATCTCAAAAAATTTCAAAATTTCAATTATGCTGATTGCAGAAGAGAAAGGCATGGCGCTTTAAGGACTGAGCAAGGGAGGGCAGGGAAAGGCTTCCCTGAGGAGGTTTGATGGTGAAATTTTGAGTTAGATATAGCAGGAGAGAAATGCAAGAAATATTCTTGGAAGAGAGCAGTGAGTGCCAAGGTCCTGTGAGGTGAGAGAGGTGGGTACATTCTCAGACTGGAAGAAAAGCAATGTGGTCTATTACCATGTGAGGCTAGAGAGGGATATGGGGATGAGGCTTGGAAAACCCTGGTAGGCTGTATTCAGGTACTTTTTTTTTCATCCCTAGAAAAACAGGAAGCTGCTACAGAATTTAAGCAGAAGGATGACTTGATCAGATTTAGTTCCAAAAAGATAATTCTGCCAGATGAAGAGTAGGCACTGGCAGGGGTCAGAGCAGGTAAGGGTAGACTAGTTAGGAGAGTCTTCCAGTAGTTCTAATGAGCTCAAGTTTTCTTGAATGAGAATAGCTGGGAGGAGAGGTGGAGATGGTGAGAAGTAGAGGAATTCATGAGATGATTAGAAAGTAAATGGACTTGGTAATTGAATGAAAATGGAGGTAAAGAAAAAGGAGCTATTAAGGATGACCAACACCCAGGTTTCTAACCTTAAGTAACTGAATGGCTGATGATGCCTTTCACTGAAGCTGGGAACGCTGGCAAAGGACCATATTTAGGGAGGAAGGTTATGAATTTGGTTTGGGACTGAAGTTTCCTCTTGAACTCTATAGAATTTGGATCTAGCATTGAGAAGAAAAGTCTAAGTTAGAGATACAAAATATGAAACTGGGAGTTATCTGTGTACAAACAGATAGTAATTGAAATTACTGTGGTGGATAGAATAATGGCCTTTCAAAGATGGACATGACATAGTTTTCAGAATCTGTGAACATGTTATCTTATATAACAAAGTGAAAGTCACTCAGTCGTGTCCGATTCATTGTGATATACAGTCCATGGAGTTCTCGAGGCCAGAATACTGGAGTGGTAGCCATTCCCTTCTCCAGGGGATCTTCCCAACCCAGGTATCGAACCCATGTCTCCTGTACTGCCGGCAGATGCTTTACTAGCTGAGCCACAAGGGAAGCCCAAAGGGGTTCATAATAAAGGGGAATTAAAATAACAGATGGAATTAAGGTTGTTATTCAGCTGATTGTGCAATAGAGATTATCCTGGATTATCTAGGTGGACTTAATCACAAGGGTCCTTGAAAGTGGAAAAGTGCAGTAGAAGAGTCAGTTTCAGAGGGATGTGATGTGAGGAAGCCTTTGACCTGTCATTGGTGGCTTTTAAAATGGAAGGAGCCTCTAGTCAAGGAGTAGGGGCAGCTCTTGGAGCTGGAAAAGGCAATTGAGTTGATTTTCCCCTAGAGTCTGCAGAAAGGAACATAGCCCTGATAAGACTTTGATTTTAGTCCATTGAGACCCATTTTGGAATTCTAATCTCTAAAACTGTAAAATAATAAATGTGTACTGTTTAAGCTGCCAAGTTTGTGGTAATTAGAGCAATAGGAAAATATTACAGTTACCTTGAGAAAAGGTAAAGAGAGAGGGTCTAATGCTGAATCATGAAACTCTAATGCATAATGGTGATATATAAAAAAAGAAACTTACTAACAAGTCAGGGAAGAAAGGGGAAAGGAAAACTGGGAGAATTCAGGGTTCTGGAAGCAAGAGGAGAGACTCTTTCCTAAAGTGATCAAACAGGATGAGATTTATTTGTTTGTGTGATAGGAGCTCACTGAAAACTTCAGAGACAATTGTTTCACTGGAATGAGGGGAGCTGGGTCCAGATTGAGGTGAGATGTGGTGTTATTGGGAGGCGAAGAGACAAAGATAAAGACTAGGAGCAAGGGTTCTAAGAAGTTTACTTGCACAGTGAAAGGAAAAAATTAAAAAAAATGTTACCTTGGAACAATATTTCTGAACTTTGGCTTTGTTGACATTTTGAATTGGGTAATTCTTTGTTGTTATAAATCTTGTGTGTTATGGGATGTTTAGTCTTATCTCTTGTTTCTGTCCACTAGGTGCCAGTACTAATCTCCTCCCTTAGTTGCGACTACTAAAAGATGTCTGTGCCATCGCCTTCTCCGAAAAGATGTCTATAGCCATTGTTAAATGTCCCCTGGGGTTGAGTGATAAAATGCTCCTGATTGAGAAACACTGTTTTGTACAGAAATTAAAGAATCCCCTGAGTTTGATTTTGTCCAAGTACCTCGAACTTCCTTTTTCTGAAGAGTAAAAGGCCATCAAATGAGTGGGACATTACTTGATTGGATCCTTCAGAGCTCACAGTGTAGATAACTTGATTCTTTTTATACCTACTCTGAATTGATGCAAGGTGAATTTGTGTAGATGGTATTGTGCGTGCTCTCATATGAGAATCTGATAAGCCTAGGGTGGACTCCAGTTATATACAAAACTTGTTTTAATTCTGTGCATGCCATTTAATCTAGATTGGTGACCAGACGATAATGGAACAGCATGGTTCCAGGAAACTGCTCTTTCCCCAGTATCATCTGCCAATTCTAATAGCGTTAGCTGAAATCTCAAAGCAGGTGCCCATCAAATCAAGATAAAATCTTTTACAATGTAAAAAAAAAAAAAAAAAAAGCGAGACAGTGTCTACATTCTAACATGGTCGATGAGGCCTTTCAGAAATTTATTGGGAAATGCAATCTAAACCTTGTTTCAGAAATTTGAAGAAAAGGATTGCTTTTTTGGATTAGATGCATATGATGGGTCTCACAGGTATGAAGACTATTTCTCTTTCCACCACTCTCAAGATCTTGCTTGTTGGATTGGCTCTTTAAAGGTGGGCCTAAGGTGCTGAATTATGTGAAATCTGATTAATTTTATTGCTTAATTAAGGCACTCTGTAGTTTTGGGGGAAGAATATGGAGAAAGTCTTGTAAAGTAAATTAAAAGCCAACTTTCATGCTTGATCACACATGTAAAAGTGGAATAATTCAATAAATGAGACATATGCTTTATTAGAGGTCAGTGTTCCCATGGTGGTTATTAAGTTTTTAGTATTTTAATAAGACTGCTTTCTTCCCAACCTCATTTTTCTATCTTTCTGGTGCTGCTTTAAAGTTTCAGTTCATGGAGAACATTCTATGCAGTTCAGTAGCTCAGCTGTGTCTAACTCTTTTCAACTCCATGGACTGCAGCAGGCCAGGCTTCCCTGTCCATCACCAACTCATGGAGCTGGCTCAAACTCATATCCATTAAGTCGATGATGCCATCCAATCATCTCATCCTCTGTAGTCCCCTTCTTCTCCTGCCTTCAATCTTTCCCAGCATCAAGAACTTTTCCAGTGAGTCAGTTCTTTGCATCAAGTGGCCAAAGTTTTGGTTTCAGCTTCAGCATCAGTCCTTCCAATGAATATTCAGGGTTGATTTCCTTTAGGATTGACTGGTTGGATCTCCTTGAAGTCCAAGGGACTCTCAAGAGTCTTCTCCAACACCACAGTTCAAAAGCATCACTTCTTCCAACCTCAGCTTTCTTTACGGTCCAACTCTCACATCCATACGTGACCACTGGAAAAATCATAGCTTTGACTAGATAGATTTTGCTGGCAAAGTGATGTCTCAGCTTTTTAATATGCTGTCTAGGTTTGTCATAGCTTTTCTTCCAAGGAGCAAGCGTCTTTTAATTTCATGGCTGAAGTCACCATCTGCAATGATTTTGGGGCTGAAAAAAATAAAGTTTGTAACTGTTTCCATTGTTTCTCCATCTACTTGCCATTAAGTGATGGGACCAGATGCCATGATCTTCGTTTTCTGAATGTTGAGTTTTAAGCCAACTTTTCACTCTTCTCTTTCACTTTCATCAAGAGTCTCTTTAGTTCCTCTTCACCTTCTTCCATAAGGGTGGTGTCATCTGCATATCTGAGGTTATTGATATTTCTCCTGGCAATCTTGATTCCATCTTGTGCTTCACCCAGAGCAGCATTTCTCATGATGTACTCTGCATATAAGTTAAATAAGCATGGTGACAATATACAGCCTTGTCATATTCCTTTCCCAATTTGGAACCAGTCCTTTATTCCATGTCTGGTTCTAACAGTTGCTTCTTGACCTGTATACAGATTTCTCAGGAGGCAGGTCAGGTGGTCTGATATTCCCATCTCTTGAAGAATTTTCCACAGTTTGTTGTGATATACACAGTTAGAGGCTTTAGCATAGTCAATGAACCAGAAGTAGATGTGTTCCTGGAATTCTCTTGCTTTTTTGATGATTCAACATATGTTGGCAATTTGACCTCTGGTTCCTCTGCCTTTTCTAAATCCAGCTTGAACATTTGGAATTTCTCGGTTCATGTACTGTTGAAGCCTGGCTTGGAAAATTTTGAGCATTATTTTGCTAATGTGTGAGATGAGTGCAATTGTGTGGCACTTTGGTATTGCCCTTTTTTGGGATTGGAGTGAAAATTGACCTTTTCCAGTCCTGTGATCACTGCTGCATTTTCCAAATTTGCTGGCATATCGAGTGCAGCACTTTCACAGCATCATCTTTTAGGATTTGAAATAGCTCAGCTGTAATTTCATCACCTCCACTAGCTTTGATCATAGTGATGCTTCCTAAGCCCACTTGACTTCACACTCCATGGTGTCTGGCTCAAGGTGTGATCACACCATCATGGTTATCTGGGTCTTTAAGATCTTTTTTGTATAGTTCTTCTGTTATTTTTGATACCTCTTCATAGGCTATGTGAACTAAGCCAGACACAGAAAGACAAAAACTACATAATAACACTTTTATGTGGAGTCTTAAAAAAAAGTTGAATTATAGAAACAGAGTGGGATGGTTGTTGCTGGAGGTTGGGGAAATGGGTAGCTCTTGGTCAAAGAGTGTGCAGTTTCAGTCAAGTAATATGAGAAAGGTTTGGAAATCTAACGTACAGAATGATGACTATAGTTAGTAACATTCTGTTATATACCTGAAAAATGCTAAGAGAGTTAAGTCTGATATATTCCCACTGCACATACTCTCTCTGTCACACACACACACACACACACACACAAGCACGCTCGCACACACATACACACGCACCCACACCATACACACAAAATGGTAACTGTGAGATGATGAATATGTTAATTAGATAATGAATATGTTAATTAGCATGTGGTAATCATTTCACAATGTATATCAAAGCATCATGTTGTGTGCTTTAAATATATATATATATGTATATATAATGTTTTTGTCAATTATACCTTAGTTCAGTTCAGTTCAGTCACTCAGTCAGGACCCAATGGACTGCAGCACACCAGGCCTCCCTGCCCATCACCAACTCCCAGAGCTTGCTCAGACTCATGTCCATCAAGTCAGTGATGCCATCGAACCATCTCATTCTCTGTCGTCCCCTTCTCCTCCTGCCTTCAATCTTTCCCAGCATCAGGATCTTTTCCAATGAATCAGTTCTTCCCATCAGGTGGCCAGAGTATTCGAGTTCCAGCTTCAGCATCAGTCCTTCCAATGAATATTCAGGACTGATTTCCTTTAGGATTGACTGGTTTGATCTTGCAGTTCAAGGGACTCTCAAGAATCTTCAACACCATAGTTCAAAAGCATCAGTGATCTTCAGTGCTCAACTTTCTTTGTAGTCCACTTCCCACATCCATACATGACTACTGGGAAAAACCATAGCTTTGACTAGATGGACCTTTGTTGGCAAAGTAACGTCTCTGCTTTTTAATATGCTGTCCAGGTTGATCACAGCTTTTCTTTCAAGGAGCAAACACCTTTTAATTTCACGGCTGAACTCACCATCTGCAATGATTTTGGAGCCCCCAAAAATAAAGTCTGTCACTCTTTCCGTTGTTTCCCCATCTACTTGCCATGAGTGATGGGACTGGATGCCATGATCTTCGTTTTTTCATGTTGAGTTTTAAGCCAGCTTTATCACTCTCCTCTTTTACTTTCATCAAGAGGCTCTTAGTTCCTCTTCACTTTTTGCCATAAGGGTGGTGTCATTTGCATATCTGAGATTATTGATATTTCTCCTGGCAATCTTGATTCCAGCTTGTCCTTCATCCAGACCAGCATTTCTCATGATGTACTCTGCATATAAGTTAAATAAGCAGGGTGACAATATACAGCCTTGACATACTCCTTTCCCTATTTGGAACCAGTCTGTTGTTCCATGTCCAGTTCTAACTGTTGCTTCGTGACCTGCGTACAGGTTTCTCAGGAGGCAGGTCAGGTGGTCTGGTGTTCCCATCTCTTGAATTTTCCACAGTTTGTCATGATCCACAAAGTCAAAGAGTTTGACATGGTCGTTAAAGCAGAAGTAGATGTTTTTCTGGAACTCTCTTGCTCTTCAGATGATCCAATAGATGTTGGCAGTTTGACCTCTGGTTCCTCTGCCTTTTCTAAATCCACCTTGAACATTTGGAAGTTCTTGGTTCATGTACTGTTGAAGCCTGGATTGGAAAATTTTGAGCATTACTTTGCTAGTGTGAGATGAGTGCAATTGTGTGGTAGTTTGAACATTCTTTGGCATTGCCTTTCTTAGGAATTGGAATGAAAACTGACCTTTCTTGTCCTGTGGCCACTGCTGCGTTTTCCAAATTTGCTGGCAATATTGAGTGCAGGACTTTCACAGCATCACCTTTTAGGGTTTGAAATAGCTCAACTGGAATTCCATCACCTCCACTAGTTTTGTTTGTAGTGATGCTTCCTAAGGCTCACTTGACTTCTCATTCCGGGATGTCTGGCTCTAGATGCGTGATCACACAGTCGTCATTATCTGGGTCGTAAGATCTTTTTTGTATAGTTCTTCTCTGTATTCTTGCTACCTCTTCTTAATATCTTCTGCTTCTATTAGGTCCATACCATGTTTCTGTCCTTTATTGTGCCCATCTTTGTATGAAATTTTCCCTTGGTATCTCTAATTTTCTTGAAGAGATCTCTTGTCTTTCCCATTCTATTGTGTTCCTCTGTTTCTTTGCATTGATCACTGAGGAAGGTTTTCTTATCTCTCTTGCTATTCTTTGGAACTCTGCATTCAAATGGGTATGTCTTTTCCTTTTCTCCTTTGCCTTAACTATATTAGTAGTACAGGAATAGCTTATTATAAAAACCACTAACAATGAAGATAAAATAGAGGCCTACTTTCATATGCATGTGTGTTTAGTTGCTTAGTCATGTCCAACTCTTTGCAACCCCATGGACTGTAGCCTGCCGTGATCTTCTGTCCATGGGATTATCCAGGCAGGAATACTGGAGTGGGTTGCCATTTCCTTCTCCAGGGGATTTTCCAGACCCAAGGATTGAGGCCACATCTTCCATCTGCTGCATTGCAGTAGGATTCTTTTCTGGCTGAGCCACCAGGGAAACCCATCTACTTTGAAACATCTTCTTCCTAACTTTATTTCTCTTTCCAGACATTAAAAAATATTAGTTTGGGGTTTATCCTTATAAAACTTTTTCAGTCTACTTATGATGATGGGTAATTATCAAACTATGTAAATTTGCTTAGTACATGTGATTCCTTACCAGTATGAAGCTATAGTATACACATAATTTTGTAATTTTCTTTGTCTTTCTTTCTTTCTTTTGTGTGATAAAAGATCTGTGATATGATCCCAGACAGGTTCAGCTCATTTATATTATGTATTTCATAGTATTGATATCACATTCTGTTTAGCTCTTCTTCCATTGATGGACATTTTGGTTATTTTAAATTTTTTACATTATAAACAGTGTTCTACATTGTAAGTAATATTGTGTACATTTATCTTGCATGTGTAAAACCATTTGTTTAAGGTCAATTCCTTTAATTGGAATTACTGAGTTAAGAGTAGACACTTTGAAAAAGTTTTAAAGTGTCTTAAAGTTTTAAAGTGTTTTAAAGCATTTCCAAAGGGATAATGAATTTAGTTAAATGTTTTTTTGGTTAAGAATAAGCAGATATATTTTAAAAATACAAAGATAAAGGAATTTGGATACATTGTAAGAGTGGATTCTGAGGTTTAGCAAGTGTCTCAACTTTCTTTAAGTTAGACTTTATTTTTTAGAGCAGTTTTCAGGTTGCAGAAAAATTGAGAAGAAAGCGTGGTGAGTTCCCATATATCCCCTGCCCCTACTCATACACAGCCTCCCCACAATCAACATATCCCACCAGAAAGGTGCATCTGTTACAATCAGTGAAACTACATCATTATCACCCAACATCCATAGTTTAAATTAGGGTTCACTCTTGGTGTTGCACCTTCTATGGGTTATGACAAATGCGTTATGGCACATATCCACCATTATAGTATCGTGTAGAGTAGTTTCATTGTCCTGAAAATCCTCTGTGTCCCACCTATGTATCCCATCCCTTCCTCCTTAACTCCTGGCAATGCCAGATCTTTTTACTATAAATATTTCCATAGATTTGCCTTTTCAGAATGTCATTTAGTTTGAATGATACAGTATGTAGTCTTTTCAGATTGTTTTCTTTCACTTAGTAACATGCATTAACATTCCTTCATGTTTTTTGTGGCTTGGGCTCATTTCTTTTTAGCACTGAATGTTCTATTGTCTGGATGTACCATAGCTTATTTTTCCAGACACCTACTGAAGAACATGTTGGTTGCTTCCAAGTGAGCATTTCTAAAAAAAGCTTCCATAAACATCATGTGCAGGATTTGTGTGGACATAAGTTTTCAAATCATTTGGGTAAATACCAAGAAACAATTGCTGTATCATATGGTGAGAGTGTGTTTAATTTTGCCAGAAATTGCTGAACTGTCTTTCAGGGTGGCTGTGCCGTTCTGTGTTCCCATCAGCAGTGAATAAGAGCTCCTAGTGCTCCACATCCTAGCCAGCATTTGCTGTTGTCAGTGTTTTGGCTTTTGGCCATTCTAGTAGATGTGTAGTGGTATATCATGTTTTGATTTTCAGTTGTTTAATGACATGTGATGCTCTCCATCTTTGTATATGCTTATTTACTATCTGCATATCTTCTTTAATGAGGTGCCTATTCAGATCTTTGGCCCATTTTAAAGTCACATTTTTCATTTTCTTACTGTTGTGTTTTAAGTATTCTTTGTATATTTTGGTCAATACCTTTTATCAGAAACGTCTTTTGCAAATATTTTCTCCCAGTCTGGCTTGTCTTCACATCCTTTTGAGTTTTTTAACTCAAAAACAGTAAGTTCTTGCTCATCTGAAAGCCTATTAAGCAATGTAAGGATAAATGTAATCCACAGCTTTTTAGGATATTGATATTGAACTTAGCAGAAATGTTAGGAGGTATGGACTTACCTAAACCCTTTGCTGACTTCCTGGGTCTTTTACATACTTTCCCATAGCAACATGCAATGGTTTTTCTCCAGCTGCAAAAGAATTGCAACGTGAGACCATGACTTTAGTTTGAGAATACTAAATTTGTGAGACCTGAGGTGATTTAATCCATGGCAAAATGTTCTCAGCTTCTCATTTAAGAAAAATAATTAAAACAAATCAGAGGTGTTCACACTTATATCTGGTGGATTTAGAAGTTTCCCTATGGAAGAAAGTTATGCTTTAATGAAGAATTAATTTAAGCTGGGTGGATTAAGTTGCTAAAATTCATCTCCATAGTAATTTAGTAAGGGAAAAATTAAGATGTTGACCACAGTTGTTATAAATTTGGTTGGAGCTGAAGATATGTGTAAATAACCTTGGGAAGGGTGATACTCTTTCCAGTTGATCATTTAACCATTAAATACCAGATTTATACATGGTGGATCTCTCCTCAAAAGTACTTTTGCTTATGAGTTATACATGGCATTGTAAGTGAGCCAGTCTCATAATTCCTTTTTTGAGTGTTCAGTGACTCTATATTTTTTGGTTCTCATTTTGTACTCATTTCTTGTACTCATCCTGTACTGTGCCTCTTATGTTCTAAGAACCAGTTTAAGTTTTGAGAGGAATACAAGTTTGCATAATGTGAGTTCTGGCTTCAAGAAGTTTTACAGATGACTAGAAGAAAGACAAATATATGGAAATTTCTGTGATCCAAAAGATAGTCCATTTTTCCTGAAAGATATAAAAGAAAAAAATCCTAGGTTTTTAAATTTTGTTTTAGCTTTACACTGTGCATTTAGGTCCATGATTGATTTTGATCTTTTTTTTAGGTTATAAAGCCTGCTACTGCTAAGTCAGTTCAGTCATGTCCGACTCTGTGCGACCCCATAGATGGCAGCTCACCAGGCTCCCCCGTCCCTGGGATTCTCCAGGCAAGAACACTGGAGTGGGTTGCCATTTCCTTTTCCAATGCACGAAAGTGAAAAGTGAAAGTGAAGTCACTCAGTCATGTCCGACTCTTTGCAACCCCACGGATTGCAGCCCACCAGGCTCCTCCACCCATGGGATTTTCCAGGCAAGAGTACTGGAGTGGGGTGCCATTGCCTTCTCCATGTAAAGCCTAGTTCATATTCATTTTATTTTCTTTTTCTTAAAATATTTTTTTTTTACCACACCATGTGATATGCAGGATATTAGTTCCCCGACCAGGGACAGAACCCAGGTACCCTGCAGTGAAAGTGTGGGCAGGCAAGTCTTTAAAAAATTACAGTTTTTTTTTTTTAAACCTGTTTCTAATGTACAGTTGACTTCTCTACGGTGTCATGTAATTTGGAGGAACAGTAAAACTGTGATAATCAGCTTGACTGGGTGTGTCTGTGAGGGTGTTTCTGGATGAGATTAGCATTTCAATCCACAGACTGTAAAACAGGTTGCCATCCCCAGGGCATGTGGGCTTTGTCTAGTTTGTTGAGGACTGAAAAGAACAAAAATGTGGAAGGGAGAATTTTCTCTCTCTTCCTGACTACATAAGCTGGGACACTGGTTTTCTCTTATACTGGTGTAAGTTCCTGGAACTGGAACTTACACCATCAGCTTTTCTGATTTTCAGAACTTTGGAGTCAATTTAAAGGATAATTTTTTTTTTTTTAAAGACTTTCAAGATAAGAGAGAGGGAAAACAAACAAACAAACAAACAAACAAACAAAAACCCTCTGTAGCCATAGAGTCTCAAGTTGGTTGTTAAAATGACAGATTTTCCCCTGTTTCTCACCCCCAAACTATATCATTTCATCTGAGGATATAAAATTGGGCAACTGAAGATCTTTCAGATTGTATTTAGAGGCTCATGCCAGGTCAATTTATTTTAACATGCATATGGCTAAATTGTCAGTAATAACCATGTCAGGGAAGAACTGTAGGAAAAATCAATATTCCTGCTGAGAGCTTTCAATAGTACTTAATGATTTTATGCATCTTTCACACAGACGTGAAGAAGGCTCAATTAAAACTCATAACATAGTAAGCAGGCACTGCCTAAAAAGGGGGGTGGGTGGGGAAACTATTACAAAACCACAAGATAAATAAGACTAGCAGAATAAATCTTAGTTTCAGTGGACAAGTAAGTAAGGTATGTTGGAAACTTACAAATTTGATCATGGCAGGGCTGTGCCTCAGTTTCCTTGTTTGTAGCATAGTTATACCAAAGTACCTTCCTCCTAAGATTATGGTGAAGAGTCAATGAGGTAAACTAGCTGAAGCTCTTAGAACAACACCTAGCTTATAAGAAATGGTTCCTACACTTTTGGAAAATAAAGTTTAGTTGTGCTTCAGAGACCATCTTATAGAGATGGCCGCTCTGAACTTTATTTCTAGACTTCCCTCTGTCTCTTTCGGTGCCTTTAAAAGTGAAAATGTTTTGATTGGACAGCATTGGGTCTTTTCAGCAACATTACACCCTTTCTCAATAACTAAGCTTCCTTGAAAGTGGGACAGAAGCTGCCATAATGTTGGAGAAAGTGATGGAAAATTGGAAAGATCCATGGCAGGCTGGCAGAGGAAAGAGGTGGGGGCTTTCTTGAGATGGGTGGGGTCTTTAAGCAGGTCCTGGCCTTTTCTCCCTTGGAGAGTTGTTTGGTGGTTTTCAGAGTAAATCCTGGATTGTGATTTGAGGATGGGGAGCTGAGCTTAGAGCTCCACCTTCTCCTAGTTCCTGAGAGGTTGTCTGTGGGGCTGAGTTCCTCTAGAAGCTTTTCCCATTTACTGGAATCTAGGAAAATGGTCTGGGCAACCAATTAATGGTATAAATTCTAGAATTTATTTAATAGTAGAGATGTTTAAGACAATAGATATAAACTGATTTCACTTTCTCTTCTTATATATGAGGAGACTAAGGCTAGATTAATAAACTGACTTGCCCTAGGTCACTCAACCTAGAGAATGGCAAAACTGCCACTGAAGTCCAGATTTCCTGACTCCACCTTCTGTACTTAAAGAAGAAACCTGTGAAAGACAGAGGGAAAGAGACTAGGTTGACATTTCTCCATAGGTGCACCATACTAAAATTTCACATCATAATAATGACATCTGTCAGTTATCAAATGTTTACTATGTGCTTATCACTTAATGCATATATCTAACTTTATCCTTATAACAGCATCATGAGGTAGGCACTATTATTATGCCCATTTTATAGATGAGGGAATTGAGGCTTGGACAGGTTTAGCAAATTGGTCAGCATCATGCAGTTAACAAGCAACAGAGTCAAGACTAGAATAATGAGTATTGGCAAATCATGTTTCAGATGACATTAAAGCCATTTAAGAGTCTCAGGGAGAGCCTTGGTCACTTCTCCACTCTTAAGTTTTAGTTTACACATTTAAAAAGTGCAATAGATGAGCTCTAAGATCCATGAATGAGTTGAAAGTAAAAGTCGCTCAGTTGTGTCCAACTCTTTGCAACCCCATGGACTATGCAGTTCATGGAATTCTCCAGGCCAAAATATTAGAGTGGGTTCCCTTCCCAACCCAGGGAAGACCCAAACCCAGGTCTCCCACATTACAGGTTTATTCTTTACCAGCTGAGCTCCTAGAGGAGCCCAAAGACTGGCTTGTCAGGAATGAAATGAATGAATTATTGTTCTGTTACTTTATTTTTCCTGGTGTTTTGACTGCACAAAAGATTTTTCTAACTGAAGTCAGAGAATAAGTATGCAAGGTTTTAATTCCTGATAATATGAGGGTTAAATGATGTGGCAGCTAGTGCTAAAAGCCTTGCTGACTCTTTCTCAGGTAGTCACATGTCTCCCAGGACAGCCTTTCTAGGCCTCCTTCCACTCTGTTATTTCAGGTTGATGGATGGATATTACCAGGATATTACCATATTCCTGCTTAAGTATCTTGGTGCCTCCATTTTTTCTAGATTAAATGAGGTTTTAACAAGGCTTATGGGATTATTCTTTGTCGTTAAAGCAACAAATGGATTGAAAACAGCCTTCTGTCTCTTTGGAACCCACCACCATCAGTGGACCATAATCCAGCTGGTGATGAAAAAACAGAAAGCCATGAAGCTATCAAAGAGTGGGAAAAGTGTAAAATTCCCTGTCACCTGTCACTGGGCATGGAGAATCTCAGATTTTTTGGAGAATACATTCAAATCCCTGGCTGTTTGACTTTCTAGAACAAATTTATAAAAATGTGCAGTGGGATTGGATCAGGGTTATGGGATATCTTGAAAAACATTCCTACTTTGATGTTTTTGAGTATATCGCTGGTTGAGAGGCCAGAAAAGTAATAGATTGCATGTTTATTCTCCTGTGGAAACTATGGAAATAAGTAGCATAAGAACTTAAAATTTTAGAACTAGAGTTTTAGTTCATAAAAAAAAAAAGTTGAATTGAATTAGAACATGGCTGTCCCTAGCCAGAGATGCTAATCTAGAGCTAGGAATTCTGATCTAGTCTGTGAAGCTGTCTAGGCAGGAGGAATTGGAATATTAGGTCCTCGGGGCTGGACTCACTTGTTGCCTGGAGGAGACCTCCACCAAAGGAAGCAAGATCAACATCAAAACCAAAGAATAATTCCACTTCCTGTTTCTGATCCCATTTATAAAGAATGATTTAGATCAATACTGATACTATCATGAGAAAAATATGTCTTTCAACAAACTACTATTTGAAACTTAACAATAAATGACTACAGTGAAGATGTTGAATTCAGGTCAATTTAAGAAATTAACTAATGATAGCAACAGAGACCACAGGAAATGATGCAATTCTGAAACTGGTAGGAGTTGAGATGGAGATTATAGTAAATTATGTGCAGAAATGGGATTAGCTACTCCATTCAAAATAGACACAGAGAAGCCTCAAACTTTCTCTCATCCTCATTTTTCTGATGGCTAGTTGTGTGATCTGGGCAAGCTTATTCTCTAAAGGGACTTAAGTTTCTCCATCTATAAAATGGGGAATTTGGCTGGCTCATCAAAGTTACTTCTACTTCTCACTTATTTTTAGATTTGCTACCAAGAATGTTTGCTGGCAGAAATATGAGCAGTAATACATTTTATTTACTACAGATTTTAATTTATTTATGAATAAAATAAATTTTATTTATGTTCAGAGAGTAGACTCTTTCCCCTCCACTCAAGTTCATGGCTCGCTCTCTCTTATCCCTGGACTCCAGAGTGTTTGTGGCTGGTATCCTTAATTGATACGTATCAATATTCTGAATGGTTGTTGGCAACTTGAAGAGCAAGATTTGTACCTTATTTCATTTTGCATCCTGGATGCTTAGCACAGTAATTGCTGTTAGTACCTACTACCACTACTATTGCTAACAACGATAAAAATGATAATATCAATAGTAATGGTTACTATGTATTTAGAACTTACTCTTGTGGTAGACATTGTGCAAAGTACTCGATATACATGATCTTATTTAGGCCCTATAAGAGACTAAAGCAGAGAAGGCAATGGCAACCTGCTCCAGTACTCTTGCCTGGAAAATTCCATGGACAGAGGAGCCTGGTAGGCTGCTGTCTATAGAGTCGGACACGACTGAGCGAGTTCACTTTCACTTTTCACTTTCATGCATTGGAGAAGGAAATGGCAACCCACTCCAGTGTTCTTGCCTGGAGAATCCCAGGAAGAGCGGAGCCTGGTGGGCTGCCGTCTATGGGGTCGGACAGAGTCGGACACGACTGAAGTGCCTTAGCAGCAGCAGCAGCAGCAGCAGCAGCAGAGAAGAAACAGAGAGATTGAGTAACATGCCTAAGGTCACAGAACCAGTAACTGGCAGAGTCAGTATTTGACATGTAACCCAAGTCTGTATATTTCCACAGCCATGATCTTACCCACCATAGTATGCTGCCTTCCTCCAAATTTCTCATCTTTTATAGACGAGAAGAAACTTTAACCTGAAAATTCAAGAAGTAAGAAATAGAAACATGTTATTTAGATAAATGGAGGGGAACAATAAAAAAAAAGAAACAGCTAAAATACTCGAGAATGGTTGTTTTTGAGGAGGTGAGGTGGGAAGAGTTAGAAGAATGCTATTTTTTGGTAATAAGTCTCAAGAAATTATGTGAATCTGTAAATTATGTAAGAGTCTAATTTTGATGAAAATTTAAATTTGAAAACAAAAGAATTTTGATATACCAGTTTAAAAAAGCAAATGGGGAAATAGGAAATGGGAGTCAGACTGGGGAGACGGGACCTGTCCATTTTATACAGAGCATTGCAGATTCAGAATACTTGAAAGGATAAATCTGGGAGCCTTTGGGTGATGGGCAATTCACTCTAGATGTGGCATAGTGTTACGCAGTACCACTATTCAGTGTAAATCTAATTAAACCACATATGTAATTTAACTTTTTTGGAAGCCACATTAAAATACATAAAAAGGAAATTAAACAATTTTAATAATGTATTTGTTAAACCAATATTTCCAAATTGTGATCTTTTCAACATATAATAAATATAAAAATTATTAATGAGAAAAAAACAGCTACTAATAATCATCCTTAACACTTCCTGCTAGACATCTTAGAAACTCTTGGTTTGGCCATCACATTTATGGATTTTTTCAATGTTGCTCCAAAGACATTTCAAGTTGGAGATGATAGTTCTGGATGTATTCTGTGAGTAAATGTTTAGTACGTGTATTTTTTTTTTTTTTAAGTTGTAAGTGAAAAAAATTAAGCTAGTTTAAGTAAAGGAATAGTCTGGGGGAGGTCTAGTTTCAAGTAAGCCTGGATCCAGGTGACTTGGTCATGACATTTCTTGCTTGATCCTCTCTTATCCTTAGTTCTGTTTTATTTGCTTTTTTTCCTAGCAGAGTCTCTTTCTGTGGCAGAGAACATTGCTCCAAGAGTTCCAAACTTTTAGAATCCATATGGTTTAAGGTTCTAAATGAAATACCTTTCCTGAAAATTTGTCAAAAGTCCTAGGGAGGACATCACCTGATCTGGCTTGGGCAATGTTAAATGTGTGTCTAGAGAAGATGAAGCATTCTAACTGGCAAGGCCTATGTAATGTGACTTCCCTCGTGACTTGGGAGGATGGAGCCTCAGCCAAACCATGTGAGCTGAATTAGAAGACAATGAAAGGGGAGGGTAATTCTCCAAATGGAAGGATGATGCAGATAAATATCATAGGTCTGCTCTAAAATCTCCAACCTCTTCATTGTTTTAACAAATGGTGTTCTTTTGACTGCATTGGAAAGAGCATTGGACTGATGTAAAAGGCAACTTGATTCTGGTTCTCTTTATGCCTCTGAATAGCTATGGAGTCTCAGACAAATCATTTCTCCTCTTTTGGTTTTAGTTCCTTTATTGGTAAAAATGCAAGGTAGAATGATTTGTTCTTTCTGAACTTTCCCCGCTCTGGCATCCTAAGTGCTAGTGATGATGATCATATCCTCTGAATAGCAAAAAACGTCAGTTGCTGGTTTTAATACAGATTGATGATTTCATACTTTCTTTTAAAAGTCTAGTTATTATCTACAGTAAATTAATGCATCCTTCTCATTTCTGACATCTATGCAGCACACCATTGAAGACGTTAGATCTACCATGGTGAGCTGTTCTATGAAAATGGTGCAAGGGATGTGTTCTTAGTTTTCGGTCTCCTTTCTAACACCCCAGACAGATTCTGCTATTGAAAAGCAAGTTGAAAATTTCTATACATCTTTTGCCTTTTATGTCTATCTAATTTTAGCATGTTTTCTTGTGAAAGTATCATTTTTTGATCATTTGTTATTACAATCATGCTGATCCATTCTTTAGGGAGAGTTTGGGTTCTGTTATCTTCTGAGTTTATTCCAAATTTTGTTCTTTATGTGAAGGTTACACTGAAACATCATGGCTTGGTTGCTTCTTAAAAATATGGCTTTTTCTATGTCACTTTCTTAATCAAGAATTAAGTTTTCAGTTTTGGCTTTTAGCTCCTCCTCTCTTGGTCTCAATTCACCTCTCAAATTTCATTTCCCAGTAGGCTGCCTGAGGATCTCTGGTCTAGATGGTCCAGTCATTTTACATATCATCTAACATGTACTTTGTACGTGTACCTCATTATGAGCTCTTCTTGCCTTAAATCTACCTACCGGTCCAAGGCCTATCCATCATCCAGTGCTTTGATTAAAATCCATATTATCCTTTAACTAAGTAAAGTGAAGTCGCTCAGTCATGTCCGACTCTTTGCAACCTCATGGACTGTAGCCCACCAGGCTTCTCTGTCCATGGGATTCTCCAGGCAAGAATACTGGAGTGGGTTGCCATTTCCTTCTCCAGGGGATCTTCCTGACCCAGGGATCAAACCCAGGTCTCCCACATTGCAGGCAGATGCTTTAACCTCTGAGACACCAGGGAAGCCCATATTATCCTTTAAGATTTCTCAAAGTATAATCTAGAAATTTTATTTACTTAAATTTTTATATCATTTATGGACTGAAACCATCGTTTCTCATATTGCTCTGAAGAACACTCTTCAGACTGGAAAAAAATGTTCCATGGTAAAAGTGGTTATTCTACATTTGTTAAATGCTTATGGGACAAGCAATATATGAGCCACTGAGTATAAAAAAATTTGGAAAATAATACATCTCACTGTCAGTTTCTCAAAGGCAGGGATTAATGTAATTCATTTTTTTATACTCAGTGGCTCATATATTGCTTGTCCCATAAGCATTTAACAAATGTAGAATAACTGCTGCTGCTGCTGCTAAGTCACTTAAGTCGTGTCCAACTCTGTGCGACCCCATGGACAGCAGCCCACCAGGCTCCTCCGTCCACAGGATTCTCTAGGCAAGAATATTGGAGCAGGTTGCCATTTCCTTCTCCCCGTAGAATAACTGAGTGATTGCTGAAAACTTTGCCCTTCATTGTGTGCTAGATTAGATTAATTTCCTTTAGGTTTTGTATTTAAATCTTATTTCACCAGGGAGATGGAAATTTTAAGGACAGTGCTATTCTTGCAAGTTTGTATTTTTTGCAGCATTTAGTTCAAGATTTGTCATCTGCATGATAATAAATAAGAACTTGTGTTGTTCTAACTTGACCATTTGAACCAATCTGTATCAGGATAGTGCAATCAGTTTTATTTTGACAGTTGGAATTTGGTATAACACTTTTGATTAGTATTCCATCTTCCAGGATTCGCTCTGAAGCAGCTATTTCAATATTACATTTGGCTGAATGTTTGGAGGTCCTTTTCTCTAACTAAAGGCTTCCCTGGTGGCTCAGTCAGTAAAGAGTCTGCCTGCAATACGGGTGACCTGGGTTTGATCCCTGGGTTGGGAAGATCCCCTGGAGAAGGAAATGGCAACGCACTCCAGAATTCTTGCTTGGAGAATCACATGGACAGAGGAGCCTGGTGGGTTACAGTCCAAAGAGTTGGACATGACTGAGTGACTAACTTTCACTTTCTCTAACTTATTGTAACAAGTGTATTCATTTTATTTCTACTCTTACAAATCTGTTAACCTTGGACATATGTGATCAATATGAGAAAAATGATGCACTGAATAGGTCTTTCAGCCTGGCTTTGTATAAACCAGTGAATGTTATTATACCCCTGAAAGCATTCTGTAGAAAGGATTTATAAATAAGAAATTAAGATTTCTAAGACTGAATGCCAAGTAATTTGATAGGAATTTTTGGCAGAGAGTTTTCTCTAAAAACCTCTAACTACCACCCTACCATTCCCTTAAGATTACCCTTTTGAATTGGAAGCAGGGTTTTCTATAAGAATTCATGTATTTATAGCCAGTTTTCTTAGGCTTGTGTTCCTGGGGCTGTGTGATATAGCTCCAGAATATGATGCAGTATATTTCAATTTGATTTTTATAGTCTCAGATTCATTATTTGCTTGTCTTATTTATAGTACCTGGTATAATTAATTTCAATAAATTCTATTATTCCTAATGATTATCTAATAAATATTCCAATGAGTCTAAAAGCTAAAATTTTGTTTCAATAAATTTCTAACAATTGTCATTAATTTATACTATTATATAGCCTTAGGAAATCCAGGAAGATGGGCATTTTCAAATAAACCAGTTAAGTAACTGTGACTATCCTAGTCTAGAGAACTAACTCACAAGAGGATAGTTTCCAGAAGACAAAATCACCCTCTCTTCCAAGATTAACAAGACAAGTTCTCTAGCTCTTTGTCTCTTCAGAATGGAAGGCACAGGTATGATCTCATAATGAGCTGACCATTTTATAATAATTTCCTTTGTGAAGCTTCACAGGAGAATATTATGTATGGGAAAACTTTATTTTCTCTAACAATCTCTCTGAAAGGGCTCAGATTCAGAAGCTTCAATTTTCAACCAAAAGGACAATTAAACCTGGTGTACATGGAAAAGGAAATGGCACCCTACTCCGGTGTTCTTGCCTGGAAAATCCCATGGACGGAGGAGCCTGGAAGACTGCCATCCATGGGGTTGCTGAGCGTCGGACATGACTGAGCGACTTCACTTTCACTTTTCACTTTCATACACTGGAGAAGGAAATGGCAACCCACTCCAGTGTTCTTGCCTGGAGAATCCCAGGGATGGGGGAGCCTGGTGGGCTGCCATCTATGGGGTCGCACAGAGTCGGACATGACTGAAGCGACTTGGAAGTCTTTCTTCTGCCATGGACTTCTTCTCAATTTACATCTCTGGCACCTCCTCCAAATTCTCCACTTTTACTTTTTAACTAAATGTTTAAGCCTTTTGTAACATATTAGTGGCAATATAAACCATTAGTTGGTACCTCACTAGGGCTTTGAGACTGCATGTTCATCTGACCACAACATTTATGAGTGGTTGACAACAAAAATTCTAAAGTTCTGCTTACATTTGAAAAAAATGGCACCATTAATTTTTCACCTAGGAGCAAAGAGGTTCTATTTCCTTATGGAGTTTTGAGGGATTTGATCCAACCACCACACAGAGAAACAACTGAGGATAAGCAGTATCATCTCTGTTTAACATTGGATTTGTCTTTTATCCCTTTGACAAAAGATGTTCAATGTTCTGGGCAACCTGCTTTACTGCAAAGGAAAGCAAATCTGGAGACAGGAGACCAGCATCTTTGGGAGCTCCTGACTTCTGATGACAAAAAATTGGTTAGAGGAGAACCGTGCATAGCGGCTATTGCCACAAAGCAGTGCTAGTTAATTTCATGGGCTTCCTTAGCTTCTTGCAGTCAGTGAGCAGGCATAGGACTTAACACTTACACAAGCAACTGCAATAGGTTATTTTTTTTTTTCTTTGAGATGTGTGTGTGTGTATTAGGTGGAGAGATGATATGAGCTACAGTCAGTCTGCTCAGGCTGCTATGACAGAATACTATAGACTGGTTGACTTATAAACAACAGAAATTTGTTTCTCACAGTTCTGTAGGTTGGGAAGTCTAAGATCAAGGCATCAGCAGATATGGTATTTGATGAGGGCTCACTTCTTGGTTTATAGGTGGCCCTCTAAATCCCATGGATGGAGGAGCCTGGTAGGCTGCAGTCCATGGGGTCGCGAAGAGTTGGACACGACTGAGAGACTTCACTTTCACTTTTCACTTTCATACATTGGAGAAGGAAATGGCAACCCACTCCAGTGTTCTTGCCTGGAGAATCCCAGGGACGGGGGAGCCTGGTGGGCTGCGTCTATGGGGTCGCACAGAGTCGGACACAACTGAAGCGACTTAGCAGCAGCAGCCGCAGCTTCTGTCTGTGTCCTTACATGGTAGAGGGGCAAGGGAGCTCTCTGGGGTCTCTTAAAAGGGCACCAGTTCCATATGTAGATTCTACCCTCATGATTTAATCACCTCAGAAAGGCCCCATCTCCAAATACCGTCACACTGGAGGTTAGGATTTCAGCACATGAATTTTAGGGCACATAAGCCTGCAGTTCACAGCAGTAACCTTTTACACAACAGCTCACACTGAAGCCATTGATGATAGTGACAACATTTAAATAGAACTTTATAATTAAAGAGTACTTTCACTAAGATTTTAACATTTGTTTCTAATATCAGCTTTGTATTCAGGATACTTAGAGGTAGTGTCCAAATGCCTTCATACAGTTTAAGAGGTTTCATGAATAGAGAAGGAAAGAGATTTTTCTTGGCCAGTCCCTTTAGGTGATACCTAGAAAGTGCTTTGGTATTGGCTAGAGTCACAGATCTAACCTGGACCAAAGACTGTGGCCAGCGCATTGCCATATGATAAACATGAACAGGATTAAATTCCATCTTTGATTCAAAGTTTTAGGGTCCCTTTCTAGAACAAGATGGTATGAGGGGAACTGGAATAGAAGTCCTGGGCAAAGACAGCAGCCACCACAACCATAAACATAATCTCCCCAGGCCTAAGTATGCTCAAGAATTCAAGAGAAAAGCCCCATCATGCGTCATTGTTCTCTGCTGGAAGTGGTGTCATTCATAAACAGGTGTTCATGTTGGCATTTTTAATGTTTCAATGTGCATCATTTCTGCCTTCATGGATCGAGGGCTTATTTGGGAAGCGCATCTTGTTTCCATCTGTTTTTCCCCCCTTCCTTCATCCAGACAATGCACATTGTTGAACCCCCTTGGCTTCCAAACTCAGAATAACTAAAAGTTAGTTAGGTGGGTCCTATCCAAAAAGGATTAGGATGGGTTAATGCATGGAGGCAACCATTAGAACAGGGAGAAATTGTGAGAGTCATCTCTTGATTTATCATTGTTACCAATCCTGAAAAGTATATTTTACTTCTCTAAGCCTTAGGTTTCCCTTCCTCCTGTGCTATTTGGGATTTTTTTTTTTTCTTCTATGATGACATTGCCTTTTTAGGTTTCAAGTTAAAAACAGAACTAAATTTTGGTGCTGGCATTAGATGCCTCCTTTCCCTTTTCCCCTTCCCCAGTGCCATCAAATTAACTTTAGTTTAGAAAGATCTCCAGGGATGGATCAAGGTGTTTTCTGACAAGCCCAGCTTTTGCTGCTGTGAGTGAGCCTGGGAGAGTTTGGGCGTGGGAGTTCTGCCTCTATTCCTTGTGGGAATAACTATTTCTATATTTACATAAGGGATTCAGGCTGCCATCCTGTGTATCCTCAGCTAAAGAGCTGTTCCTAGAATGCTGATTAGGGTGAATAAAAAAATCACTTTTAGGAGGAAAGAACAGATATCTCTTAGCCATATTCTCTTTCCATCTGTTACTACTTGAATACTCTTTCCAGGTCCTAATAGCAAAGGCAAAAAAAGAAGAAGAAAATTAGAGAACTATCACCATCATCACTGTATATTGGGTTGGCCAAAAAGTTCATTCATGGTTTTCTGTAACACCTTATATCCTTTATTAAGTATGTAGCATGTGCCAGATCTAACCCGAGGATAAATGTATGATGTGGTATCATCTCCATTATCCAGGTGAGGAAAATGAAGAGATTACATAACTTGTCTCAGTTATATAAGTTGCTGTTACTGGGGCTAGCATTTGAACCTATCTGACTCACCTCTTTACTTCTGTGACATTCTGTCTCTTGTATCTCAGGGGAGGAAGGGATTTTAGAGATCTTGTAATAGTATCCTAATCATGGAGAGGTACACAATTTATCTTTAGTTGAATGAGTTAATTATCATGGTGAGAGAATTGAAGCAAAAAAAAAAAAAAAATATATATATATATAGCTCTCTCCCCCTAGGTAATATGTGAGAAAATGAGGATTCCTGGGCTTCACTTCCTGGAGATGTAGATTCTGAAAGTCCTGGGGCAGGAGTAAGAGTTAGATACAGAGAAATCTGGACACATATTTACTCTTCAGGGATTCTGGTACAGATACAGATGATCATTGGATTACATCTTGAGAAAAGCTGCATTGGCTTATCCATGTTATGTTGTCATTTGTTCTGAACTCATTCTCTGTTGGATCAAATTTGCTTTCATAACATACACACACACACACACACACACACATACACACATGCCTAAGGAGAAGGGAATGGAAAAAGAAGGAAAACTATGAAAAGATAATTAGGCCATTAGGAGAAAGGAATGTCTCACTGGGGTAGACTGAGGGATCAGCCATATATTTTTCTTTTAGCCCAACGACCATTTCACCATGCAGCCCAGGTATGTATAGCTTCTTGTTCCAACAAGTCTCAAAGGTGCTGCCCAGTTCTGGTCATTTCTGGGCCACAGACTGGAGTTCAACTTTAGCCAGCTTTCTTATAAATATTACTTTTGATCTCTGGGGAAATGAAATAATGGATCCACACAGTCATTACCACTCTAGTCAAAAAGTAGCAGAAGATGCCTTTCTAATGGGGTGTCAGGAGTACTGCCCTGCAGTGAAGTGAAGAAGCGCCTTCATGCTTCTCTGTCTCTCTTGCAGAAACCCCTGGAGCTGCCCTAACTCCCCTCTTCCTCTCTTTATAGCAAACTGAAGTGCTCCTTTTATAAATGTGAAACAAATAAAACTTCTCTGTGTTCAAATCATCATCTAGAATGTGAGCTCCAGGAAGATAGGAATTTGGAAGATGGGAATCTGGTGGGTTTTTATTGTGCTGATGTCTTCTCAGTGCCTAGAGTGGTGCCTGACCTAGAGTAGGTGTTCCAGCAATCACTGATTGACAGAGTACATGTATGAATGAACTCCCCAATGGCTTCTGTCACTTGTAGAATAAAAGCCACTTTTCTTAAAATGGCCTTCAAGCCCCTTCCTACCTTTTGTTTTCAGTTTGCTCTCCCTGTCTTACTTTGGTTCAGCCTTCTCTCATTTCTCTGAATCTATCAACAGCCTTCCTGCCTCTAGGCTTCTCGGCTGCTGTTCCTTCATATGGAATTCCCTGCTCTACACTCGTACCTGAAAGCCACCTTCTCTTCCTTCAGGTCTCAGCTTGATTATCATTTCCTTGGAGAGGTCTTCCTTGCCTTCTTTCTTCTGTCTAAAGTAGGTTCTCCCTATTTTCCTTCCTGGGCTTCCCTGGTGGTTCAGGGGTAAAGAATCTGCCTGCCAGTGCAGGAGATGCAGGTTTGATTCCTGGTCCCAGAAGATCCTCAGGAGAAGGAAATGACAACCCACTCCAGTATTCTTGTCTGGGAAATGCTATGGACTGAAGAGCCTGGCAGGCTACCCAGTCCACGGGGTTGCAAAAGAGTCAGATAAGACTTAGTGATTAAACAACAGCAATTTTCCTTCTTAGCATTTCTTCTTTTTTGGCTCTGAACACAGCTTGTCCTTATTTGACTCTTCACTAGGTCATTGTCCATCTCTCCCACTGGACAAGAGGCTCCATTAGGGCAAGATCCTCTATATTTACCTTCCTTCTGTATACTCAGGGCCTGGCAGAAGGTCAGGCACAGGAAAGACTCTGAATAAATAAATATTTGTTGAGTGAGCAGACACATTTTTAGCTGCAGACACCTCCAGCTGAAATAATTGAAGTCACAGCTAGGAATGGTTGGTATCCTGCATTCATGAGAATGAAGCCAAACACTGGGCTAACCCAGATTTGCTAAAGGGAAAAGGGTGAGCCTGTCATTGTGTGAGGATGTCAGAAATGATGGAGTTGGTGCAGACATGACAACTGACCGGTCCTGCTGGTAATTAGTAGCCTCCGGCTGAGCTTGTAGCAAGTGTGGGCGGGAAACAACTGTAACCACCCAATTAAAAGGCAGTGTGAGCTTAAATTTAGAAGCTGTCTGTGGCCATGCCATGGAAACCATGCTGAGGAGGACAGTCAGGCATACAGCTCTTGCTCCAAGGGCTGTTCTTGCATGTCAGAGAGATAATTAAAGACACTGTGACTCTGCACATTTGGAGATTATGTCCAGTGCCTCTCCTGTCCTGATCAGATGAGAACACCATGAATTAGGGTCTGGGCCACTGCATAGGAGATTCTGGGTCAGAAAGTATTCAAACCCCTCCTATTTGAAAAGGAAAAGAACATTTTTTATTGATGCCAATAGATAAGATACACAAAATGTATCACTACTCTGAGCTGGGAACTGGGGGATCTCTGTTTGTGAACTTCTTCATCCAGTTAAAGTCTTCACAACCTTGGGCAAGACCCTCAGCCTCTTTGAGAATCACTTTGATACACTGAGAAAGTTAATATTCTTTTGATTAGAAATGGCAAAAAATTTGACTGGTTTTTAGGTGAAAAGGGTCTTAATTGGCTCCTGTAACTAAGGACTGATGGTGGAGTATGCTTTCAGCCTCGCTGGTCACAGGAACATAAACAGTTGACCAGGACTTGATTTCTCCTTCTGGTCTCTTGGCCCATTTCCTTTCTTGGCTCTGTTCTCATACCAGCTTTCCCCTGGTGATAAGATGGCTAGCGCTGCTCTGGCCTGTATCTTTTCAGCTAGTCTCTTCTCCATGAATTCTACACACACCCTGAAATTCACTCTTATTGGACCAATAGTCATAATGATTGATCTCCACTTGTGTAAGCAAAAAGTCCTCTACCCCTCCATAGAGATGCCAGAGTCACTTGGAATTTGGCCCCTGGTTTTTCATAGCACTGACAGCATGCCCTAGAAGGTCAGCAGCCCCTCGTATACTTGAAACTCTTTAGTCAAGATCCAGAGAGAAGGGGTCAGCACTCAAACAGGGTATATCCAAATGAGGCTCATAGCATTTCTTCTCAGGATTCACTGAGTTCCGATAGCAGGTTTCTTGTCGATTTCTACCATGTTACAAGTGATGTATGAAATTCTCACAGCAATGTGGTGGAGTAGTTCAGAGAGCATGCTCTGGTATTGCACAGACCTGGGTTCAAATTTTGACTGCCTCACTTAGTAGTTATAAAGTTCCTGACAAGTTGCTTAGTGTTTCCCAGCTCTGTTTTTCTATCTGGTAAAGCAAACAAAAGAGCCCCGATCCACTAACTGGTTGTTATGGGGATAGGATTGGTGGTGGTGGTAGTTTAGTAGCTACATCGTGTCCAACTCTTGCGACCCGATGCACTGTAGCCTACATTCTCTTCTGTCCATGGGATTTCCCAGGCAAGAATACTGGAGTGACTTGCCATTTCCTTCTCCAGGGGAATCTTCCTGATACAGGGATTGAACCCATGTCTCTTGCACTGCAGGTGGATTCTTTACCACTGAGCTGCCAGGGAAGCCCAAGGAGAGGATTAAGTGACATAATTTGGAAAAGTGCTTTACACACATAGCAACATATACAATAAGAATGAAATGTTATTTATTTGTGTGTGTTTGTGTGTATAAAACCTAGAGTTGTACAAGATTCCATTCGGGGAATTTGCATAAGTCTTCATCATTCTCTTATATTCAGGGTGCAGAGTTACAGGGATAGCCTTGAATGTGCTATCTTTAACAAATTTGTGTCTCTTTGCGTTGGTTACAGCTTTGTGGTGACACACCCCTAACTGGACTGCTTCATGTCAGTGTGTTATGACGGCACTTTTATTTAATGTTTCTTCCACAGTCTGACATCATTGTTCCCACCAGATTGTAAGCTGTATAGAGGACCAGGGTGACACTTTTTCATCTACCAGTGAGTGTCTGGTGACTTGCACTGACTAATGAATTCATGACTGATTTCCAGGTACATTAAATTTTCCCTAAGGGCAAGAGCCATATAAAATATCTCATAGTTAACCTCAGACACCTCAATGTAATTAAAGAGCTATTATTTATTGAGACAAAGTAGGCACTCATGAAATAACTGTTGTGTAGTTTATGTCTTTCTTGTCTTTCTATGAATTCTCTATTTTATTCTACTAATACTTGTAGACGCTCACATGCAAATGTGAGATGGACTATGGCTCCTCCCTTTGTCACATTAGTTATCAGAAGAAAGCTCTCGGAGCCCTAACTTCTGTACTGTCTCTGCGTACCCTACCAGCAGGAGAGTATGTCTAGCTGAGGGTTTGTGGATTATCTTAGTTATTGCTTAGAGAACTACTATGTATTCTTTCTCTGTGTTACTCCCAACAATGTGTTGTATGGCAATATAGAAGAAAAGGATCTTACAGTTGTAATACTGGCTTATAGCTTTAAAAGTTCTTTGATATGCATTAAATCTTTTCTTCAAGATTTTGTTTGTTTGTTTGTTTGTTTGCCTTGGTATATGAGAGATGCTCTTGCTTTGGTGGGTCTAATGTCTGATTAGATGATGTCGTTTATCATCTAGCAAGAAACAGCCCAGTTAATAATATCTATTTCATTTTCTAAGCAAGTCATGAAGTAACTGTGAATGCTAAAGACATTTGTAAGTAGCTTGGATAGACATTCCTCTCCTTTTCCTAACAGTCTGAACATTTCCTGATTGTTTCTAGGTGGCTTGCTCCTGGATGTGCTGATGACATCTTCTTTAACTGTCCCCTCCACAAAGTGAGATGAAATCTCTCTCTAGCACATTTTGTATAATAAAAATGAATGACTCTACAGTCAGAAAAATCCCCACGAGAAGACAAACATATTTGCTGATACTTGCATGGGTGGGGCCATATTGTATCTGCCTATCCAGCATTCTTTCCTTTTTAGAAAGACGCTGACTCTGGGAAAGATTGAAGGTGGGAGGAGAAGAGGACATCAGAGGATGAGATGGTTGGATGGCATCACCATCTCAATAGACATGAGTCTGAGTAAACTCCAGGAGTTGGTGATGGACAGGGAGGCCTGGGGTGCTGCAGTCCATAGGGTCGCAAAGAGTTGGACACGACTGAGTGACTGAAAGGAACTGAACTGAACTGAACTGAATGTTCACAGTTCCTTGCAGTTCTGCCCGAGTTGCTGAACATGGTCCCTACCCCTGGACCAGGGTAGATATGGGTAGTGGACAGCCAATGGGCCAGCAATGATCACTCAGATTCTCTTTCCTTGGGATTGGAAATTTTGAGTAGCCCCTCTGTAAGGTTCTTCAGTTGGCTCTTCCTTCAAGTTTATGAGTTACTGCCAATTCTCTGGTTAAATTCCACGTCCTCTCTTACATTTAGTCAGGGTTAATTCCTAAATATGGTACACAAATAACTCTGATACAATTGGTACTCTGAAATCTATGCTAAAGTATGGTGCCTGCTAGTCATTCTCTACTAGTCATTCCCTACTTCTTTAGCACCTTCTATTTTGAATCTAACACATTCCTAAATGGAAATATTTTGGTGGCAAGAGAGAAGACATTCTGATTAGTGTTATTGAGAAGCTTCATGTTGAATTATAGTATTCAGTTGACTCTAGTCTAGACTAATCCTGGGAGGAACTGGGGCTTGTGATCAATAAATGATTAGTGAGTGTCAGAGATGACCAGTCTCTTGATCTCTGTATTCTGAGGTCATGTCTACAGTTATATCACTCCTGAGACTGTATCTATAATCTTTTTATTTTTATTGAAAAGAAAATGGAGTATTTTTTGTTTGTTTTGTTTTCTGGGATGATGAGAAGTCAGGAAAACTTGAGACAGAGTTGCGGTCCATGAGATATCCTGAAGTTTCTCTAGTCTTAGATACTATGAATGACTCTAGGTCATAGGGCTTGATTATGAAAATCACCCAGCAGAAATCAATGCTTGAGGAACTAGGAGAGGAAAAGTGTTTTCTAAACATAAATGTTGTGTTGGTAGAAGCCAACACAAAGTGAAGCCTTTAGCCTCCTGACTTCTTGGCAGGGGTTCCCCATCCCAGACTGTTTCCCTTAACAGGCTCAGAAGATTTCTATATTTGACTCTAAGCTGGGCTCTGAGTTTAGTAACTTTTAATGGAATTAATGGGCAGGAACACTGGTTAAAGCAGATTTTTGGCTGTGCTGACACGCCAGCCTGCCATATTTTCATAGGCACCCAAATTAAGAGTTTATTTATATCCTCAATTTGCTATAAATGAAATTAACAACAGGCCATTTGGGGACCTGGAGGACCACAGATGTCAGTAGAAGCAGCCACATCTTTCAGATTGTATGCTTATTTGAGTCAGTGAATGTGGGGATTAATGAAGAAGAAACTGTAGGTTGATTTTCTATCATCATCATCATCTTTTTGTTACTAATATTGCTAATAATCAAAGCTTGAGAGATTTCAAATATAAAAAATAATCTGAAATATGATCATCCTCTGAAATGCAATGTCCTTCCTCTCCCCTCTCTCCTTCTCTAAGGAACAGATTTGGAAACCCAACCTCACTTCTGAATAAGAATAAATTATAAAACTGTAGAAGGAAATACTGTTCCGTTCAGCATCAATGGCTTTTGGGTCTTCTCTTCCCATTGGGTAAACCAAGTTCAAATGAGTCTCAAGATACCAAAGTTGGGAATAGGTATAGGAAATTGTGGGGGAGGGTGGAATTTATAACAAACCCGAATAATCACAAGATGTTTTCCATTACAATATTGTTGATAATAGTACTGGAACTTTTTTTTTTTTTTTTTTTTTATTGTAGCTTTCATTGCTGGAAACTGGTTGAAACTCCTTTTTGAGGTGTCAACTACAATTTGTCACCTGCCATGGGCACTTGCCATCTACCTCTTCAAGGATTAAATCATGTGCTGCTGCAGCTGCTGCCCTTCAGCACCCCTTGAAAGGAGTTCAGGGTGGAGAGCAGAAATGAGGCAAACTATACTCTGGGAAACTGGCAGAACAGATCTTCAGATAGTTAGATATTTTTAGGAACTGGCTTTATGAGCCCAATCCTCATATCTAGAAAAGTACTTAATCCCTTTGGTGACATCAGCTCCTCATGACTAGCAGAAAACCTTTGCAAAGATAAGTGCTTGATTGCATGAACTCCCCCTTCACCAAAATCACATATATATTGACCTCCTCCTCCCCACCTCTTTGGAGCAATTTCTGGGAGCTATCTGAGGTGCTGTTTCCCAGGATGCAGTCCTCACATTGCCCCAAATAAAACTTAACTCTCAACTCTCACATGTTTTTTTTTTAAGTCGACAGAAGCTTGTTAGAGTTATAGGAAGGCCTGGACTGAACATGGGAGTCTGCTGCTGCTCATTAACCTCTTCTTTACCCTAGGCAAGTCATCCTTCTTCTCTGGCACTGGTTTTTTCTTCTCAAAAATGGAGACATAATATGCTCCAAGATACCCCTTAACCTGAAAAATCTTTGAATCTGGGAACTGCTTTTGGAGTCAGTTTATAGGCACAAAGGAAAAAGAACGTGATCATAACTTTGGACCAGTGATATGTTGAATTTATAGTGATAGTTTGCAGACTTTAGTGTGCTTGAACCTCCTCTGAGGTGCCTGTGACTAAAAGTAGAATAGGGTTCCATCCCTAGAGACTCTAATTTAGTAGCTCTGTGGCCAAAATATTCCCTTCAACAGACACTTTGGGGGTCTTGTGTGTGTGCACATGCCTGTATTTCGGATGAGGGGGAGCACAGTAGGAATATGATACTTAAAAAGGTAAACATAATTTGAAAAAATTTCCTTTTCCATAATTCTTTTTTTCCTTTTTTAGAGTAAACTCAACTGCCTGATCCACAGGAAAAGACGTGGGGAATGTATTAAGCAGATATTCCTTGATCTGTGTAGGCTCAGAGGAGGCAGAGCAGTTGCTGCCACAATAAAGGAGAGAAATGCCAAATGTTGCAGAAGAGTCATGGGCCTCTGAAGAGGGCAGATTAAGTCAGAAGATTTAGCTTGCATTCCTAGTGCTGCTATTTACTTACTCTGTTCTTGGACAAGTTGTGGAAGCACTCTGAAGCACTCTTCTTGTTCACTAAATGGGCCAAGCTCTATGGCACACCCAGAGATCCCCTAAGAAATCAATGATTTACTCTGTCAGCTTCTGGAAATACTCCTAGAAAATGATCCTCAGCTTGGAGCCCTCTTTGGAGTTGGCCTCAGCTGAGGAAACCTTCAGACCTTGTGTGAAGTCTGCCGCCTCTTAGGCAGCCTCTAATAATGACTTATCACTGTGGGAGTGTAAAGACCCAGGCTCCTTGCCCCATCAGTGACAATTCTCCAGAGCCAGTGTCTTCCAGAGCTCTTGGTGGGACTGAGAGAGACCTTCATGGGGACTGGTTCAGTCAATTTCTGCCTCTACTAAACCTGCTTCCTTTTCTTCCCTTGCACAGGTGTTGATTATGAGAGGGCTCCCCAGTAAAGGCTTTGTACGCTAATCTGTGTCCCAGGAAACCCAGTCTGGAACAGCAATAGTAATAATATCTGAAACAACCATAGTAAGAGCAGCGACCACGAATTGTGCACTTACAGCAAGCTACGCAAAATGCCAAGACTTATGCTAACATTGTCTTGGCATTTTGCATAGCCTGTTGTAAGTGCACAATTGGAGAAGGCAATGGCACCCCACTCCAGTACTCTTGCCTGGAAAATCCCATGGATGGAGGAGCCTGGTAGGCTGTAGTCCATGGGGTCACTAAGAGTTGGACACGACTGAGCGACTTCCCTTTCACTTTTCACTTTCATGCATTGGAGAAGCAAAGGGCAACCCACTCCAGTGTTCTTGCCTGGAGAATCCCAGGGATGGGGGAGCCTGATGGGCTTCGTCTATGGGGTTGCACTGAGTCGGACACGACTGAAGCAACTTAGCAGCATGCTAACATTATCCTGCTTTCTCTTCAACACTGTCCTATGAGGTAGGAATTCCCATCTCATTTTACAGATGATGAATAGCTTTATGAACCAAAAGGAAACAAAATATGTAATTGTGCTTTGAATACAAAGTAGTATTACTTCTATTTATGAATTTCAAGTGAAAAGAGTCTCTTAAGGCTCTCCAGTAGTCCTCTCCAGATGCAAGCCTTCTAACTGGTTCTCAGTGAGAGAGAATGAGGTTCTCATCTCTCCTCCCCCATCCTGTCACTTGCCCCATTTATCCAACTCAAAGGAATTCCGAGAGGCATCTTTGGTCCTAGCCTCCCAATGGCTCTTTAAAACTGCTCTGTAGAACATGATCCTTATCTCTCCTTTTCTAAGTGTGCCTTGTACACAGTTCTGGTGGAACTTTTTCAAATCTAGGAAATCCCTTTGCACAGGAAGAAAACAGCACTGACTTTCTGTATCCCCAGGATTAAAGTTGTACATCACAACACATTTATTTACCCCCTCCCCACTTCACACTTTTCCTGGCATCTCCTGTGTCTGAGGAAATATGCCTAACTCAAGGGATGACTACTGAGAAGTCTTTGTTCTCAACAGAGTTTGCTTTCATGCCTACAGGTTCTGTCTCAGACCTTGGGGGCGAAATGAATTCCAGATCCTGAGTTGGGGATTAGTGGTTTAGACTGCATTGAATTCCTTATGTACTGAGCCTGCACACCCCAGTTCCATCAATGCATCCAAGGGCAGCAACAGGTTTGCTCTCACCTATGGCCTACAGCTTGAAGCTCTTTATATTTTGGAAGACTAAACTACCTCTGGAGAAGGCAATGGCACCCTACTCCAGTACTCTTTCCAGTACTCTGGAAAATCCCATGGATGGAGGAGTCTGGTAGGCTGCAATCCATGGGGTCGCTGAGAGTCGGAAACAACTGAGCGACTTCACTTTCACTTTTCACGTTCATGCACTGGAGAAGGAAATGGCAACCCACTCCAGTGTTCTTGCCTGGAGAATCCCAGGGACGGGGGGAGCCTGGTGGGCTGCCATCTATGGGGTTGCACAGAGTCGGACACAACTGAAGCGACTTAGCAGCAACCTACCTCTACAGAGACAGAGAAGCCCAAGCTTGAGTTAAACCTACTTCTTAACTAAATACCTATTCTTGGCTTTGGCTTAACCTCATATTAAAGGGTTTCTACCATTATCCACCACATTCAGTGACATTCAGCCTAAGAGAGTAAAACTTTATTTAAAATAATTTTGTATAATTCCTTTTCAAATAAACCACCAGTGGGCTCTCTGCCAACAACTGTTTATTTTTTAGAGAATCAATTGCACTCACAACAAAAGACTTGTCCCTTTCCATCAATATTCCCTTCATTTCAAAATAATATTTATTGTAGTGACTTCAGGGACCAGAGTCAATTTCTTTGATTGGGTTACCTGTAGCCAATGCAAATAGCAGGAGTTTGGAGCATTATCTCCCAGAGCTGGGAGATTTCACCTTTATCATGTTTATTGGCAAGTAGATGTGGGAGTAGTGGGATTTCCTGCCTTCCTGCAGCCCTGCGATAAAGGTGCGCACTCTAGGCAACATTTGCTGACTCAGCCCTGGGCTCATAGTCAATACCATCAGGTGATTCCAGCAGGGAGCAATCTGTGGTATGTGCAGAGAAGTTACTATTCTCTGGACAAGGGAAGTCTGGAAAAGTTTGAAAACTGGATTTTGCAATTATATGCTGCTGCTGCTGCTAAGTCGCTTCAGTCGTGTCCGACTCTGTGCAACTCCATAGATGGCAGCCCACCAGGCTCCCCCCTGTCCCTGGGATTCTCCAGGCAAGAACACTGGAGTGGGTTGCCATTTCCTTCTCCAATGCATGAAAGTGAAAAGTGAAAGTGAAGTCGCTCAGTCGTGTCCGACTCTAGAGACCCCATGGACTACAGCCTACCAGGCTCCTCCGTCCATGGGATTTTCCAGGCAAAAGTACTGGAGTGGGGTGCAATTATATAGGAGACATGAAAAACTGCCAGATTTAAAAAACCATCATAGGAATCCCTTTCCCTTGAAAACTCATTTATCCATTCAACAAATGTTTATTCAGCCCTGCCTATGCTCCAAAGAGTGTTCAAGGCATAGATAGAAAGAAATGGATGCTACGTTTCTGAAGCCTGTATTTCAGTGTGAGAGGTGGTGAAATAATACAAGAATAAAGCAGTACATAGTTGCAGTGAATATTATGAAGCGAGTGGGAATGTGATTGAGAATAATGGTGGATGCAGAATTGGGGTTAAGAACCATTTAGACTGGATCTTTACTCAAGGCTTGTTCTGAAAGATGATCTTTTTAGCATTGCCCTGGAAATAGGTGAGAGGAGAGAGTGGGTGAGAAACAGGAGGTTCTCTCCAGGCAGAGTTTCCTGAGTGTATGAAACCCTAGTGTGAGAAGCTCCAGGAGGAGGCTATGTGGCTGGATTCAAGGATGAGGTTGAAGAAGAAAGTGGGGCCAGGTGCTATAGAGTGTATGAGGCTACGGAAGGGAGTTTGAGTTTGTTCTAGGTGGTCGAGGAGAGAGGCGTATCTGATGTGGTCTACAGCATATTTCAGTTAAGCATAGTAGAGGCTGTGCTTCAGAGGTCATCAATGACAGCTTGTTTACTCATGCTCTCAAGGAGGTGACCCTGGTACAAATCACACATACATTGTTTTGAATTTTTCCGTGATACATCATAACAGTTCAGAGCATGTACTTGATAGTCAAACATCTTGGGTTGGAAGCTCTAGAATTCTGACCCTAGAACTTATTCATTAGCTACAAAACTTGGATAAGTTAAGTCATCTGTCTGAGCCCAGGGTTCCTCATCTGTAAAACAGACCGTCAAATTACCTCTTGTAAACTGACTCACCTGATTCTGCTGGAGTTCCCTTCCATGAAGCATTAGGACGGATGAAGCAATGTGGAGGCTGAAACATTGGTTTATGAGCTACGGCATGGCCAAGACCATTAGAAAAGATCAGCCACAGGTCTGCAGAACTTGAGAAGGCCATCTCCAGCTCTGTTCCACTTAATAACTTATTCTTTCCCTGCTGCCCCATGAATCACCTTCCAGACTCTTAAAGAGAGAGCCTTTCTTGGGAAGGAGTGAATTGAGCCTTGTTCTTCTGGGTCCCTTATTCCTGTTGACTTTATTTGCATGTGGCCCTTATTGTATGAGGCAGAGGTGGGATGAGGGTAGGGGCTTATGACTAAGGAACCAAGGGTGGGGCACCAGGAGTGTCCATTCTGCCAAGACCGGGCTGCTGAGTGATTAGATTCCTTTGATCGTATCATTCTTGGGACAAAAGCACTTGAAGACTCTGCTGTGTGGTCTTCTCCCCAAATCTTCTGTTTCTACAAGTTATTGTATGGCTCCTTAGCACAATGCCCTTAGTTTATTGATGGAATGCATGAGATTTGTATTAACTAAACCAGGTATATTTTCTCCATTCTTAAGGGAGATTGAGAAGGGACTTTTCCCAAGAACAAAGATCATGTCCTTGATGTTCCCCAGAGGTTTCTCTTGATCTCAGTCCTATTGCTTTCCAAGCCACATCTCTCTCTATACTGCAGTCTCACATTCCTTGCCTTATCCAGACTGAGCTACTTATAGTTTCCTGATGGGCTATGTTCTTCCTTCCCCTGGGCCTTTGCACATGCTATTTGCTTTGTAAAGCTCTTTTCTACCATCATCATATGTTCCTACCCTTCATTTTTTTGGTTCAGAAGCCATCTTCTTTGGGAAGACTTTTTTATGTTCCTAAACCTGAGTTAGCTGTACTTCTCTCTGTCCTCAGTATGCCTTGAACTTACTGCTCCTGTTCCTTTCCTCACTGATTATTGAGTTGTCTATTTAAATATTTATTTGCCTCTCCCCCGTTTAATCTGTAAGCTCCACAAGAGCAGGGACTTTGTTCAGCTACCTAGCTGACGTGGTCCCCAGTGCATTTCCATGTACCATCCATCATACTTGGCACAAAGTAAGTCTCCAAATATCTGTGGAATGAACAAATGAATGAATGAGACAATAGCTCCACACACACACACACACACTCACACTCACACCACAAATGAAAGGAAGCAGTATCTTTAGCGTTCAACAAGATACCACCCTGTCCTCTTTAATAGGAACGACCTGGACCACTGCCACAAAAACCTGAGCGTATTCAAAATGGACCCATGATATTTGTGAAACTGAAATGATCTGCCAAGGGATTCAAGATTTGGCCATAGAATTCAAGCAGTAGTAAACCTATATTCCTTCAAGACTTAAAATAGAATATTTGTTAGGTACCTTTCAGTTAGATGAAGGAAGATTGGATTTTTCTGCTCTCCCCTGGAAGAGCCTTCATTGCAGACTCCTGGGGGCTAGGTTTATTTACCCCAGAAATATGTAACACTGTGATGACTTCCCATGGTTCCAGAAAGGCTGAAAGCAATAGACAGGTGTTTGATCCACTAATCCATCTCCTATGGCTTACTATTGATTGAGTTTGGGCTATGAGACAGAATTCACTGCCCTTCTGCAGGAAATGTTTTTTTCCCATTGAAATGGGACAGTATCTTTCAAAAAAAAAAAAAAAAACAACCCACTGGAACAGTTAGCTTTTAAAAAATAATAATTTATCTATTTATTTATGGCTGTGCTGGGTTTTTGTTGCTGCAGAGGCTTTTCTCTAGCTGCAGCGGCTTTTCTCTAGTTGCAGCAAGTGGGGCTACTCTCTAATGTGGGGCTCAGGCTTCTCAGTGTGGTGGCTTCTCTTGTTGTGGGGCACAGGCTCTAGGAGCTCAGGTTTCAGCAGTTGCGGCCCAGGGGCTCAGTAGTTGCAGCTCCTGTACTCTGGAGCATAGCTCAGTAGTTGTGGCCCACAGGTTTATTTGCTTCACGGCATGTGGGATCTTCCTGGACCAGGGATCGAACCCATGTCGCCTGCATTGGAAGGAGGATTCTTTACCCCGAGCCATGAGGGAAGCCCAGAAATTGTTTTAAGTTTTGGAAGGTATCACTGCTTCTTCCCAGTCAAATTATCAGGGCAGTGGTTATTCTGCCCTTAATTCATTTTCTTCCTTTTTGTGCGTGTGAGGGGAAAGTAAGAAGCCAGGATCTGATTCCAGAAACCCAGAGAAAAGGAGCCTGAAATGAATAAGGGGTTGCTATGGACAACAATGGACCTCCCAGATGGCACTAGTGGTAAAGAATCCACCTGCCAATGCAAGAGACATGAGACACAGTTCTGATCCCTGGGCTGGGAAAATCCCTTGCAGAAGGCAATGGCTACCCACTCTAGTATTCTTGCCTTGAGAATTCCATGGAGAGATAAGTCTGGTGGGCTACAGTCTATGGGGTTGCAGAGTCAAACGTGACTGAGCATCTTAGCATGAACAACAATGGCTCTTTAGAATCTTTACACTGTGTTTCTCAGGAAGAATTATTATTTACTTTAGAAATAATAGAAGGAAATAAATTCTTTTCACTTATGAGTTCTTAGAATCCTACTGGGTTCCAGAATTGATGTGTGGGAATCAGAATTAACAGTTTATTGTATTTAAAAGGCACAATGTTGATTTTAAGTGAAAGCAGCTATATTATTGCCAGACACAACTGAGCATGCCTGTGTGCCTGTGTGCGTGTGCGCACACAAACACACACAGAGCTATGTTATTACAACGAGATAACCAAAATCCAGTTTCCAGGTGGTCAAGCCTTTAGTGTCTCAACATTACTTAAAAGAAGTTAGAGACCAGCAGAGACTTGAGCTATTTTATTATTGAGTAATAAAATATTATTAAAGCTCTGCTGTTAATAAAGCTAGTGGATGCAATGGAATTCCAGTAGAACTGTCCAAAACCCTAAAGGATGATGCCATCAAAATGTTACATTCAATATGTCAGCAAATCTGGAAGACCCAGCAGTGGCACAGGACTGGAAAAGGTCAATCTTCATCCCAATTTCCAAGAAGAGTAGTAATAAAGAATATGCCAACCATCAGACAATTGCACTCATCTCCCATGCTAGTAAGGTCATGCTTAAAATCTTTCATGCTAGGCTTCAGCATTATGTGAACCAAGAACTTCCAGATATCTAAGCTGGGTTTAGAAAAGGAAGAGGAATCATAGATCAAGTTGCCAACAATTGCTGGATCATAGAGAAAGCTAGGGTAATTTCAGAAATACATCTACCTCTGTTTCATCAACTACACCAAAGCCTTTGACTGTGTGGCTCATAATAAACTGTGGAAAACTCTTAAAGAGATGGGAATACCAGACCATCTTACCTGTCTCCTAAAAAACTTGTATGTGGGTCAAGAAGCAACAATTAGAACCCTGTATGGAAAAACTGATTGGTTCAAGATTGAGAAAGGAGTACGACAGAGCTGCTTGCTGTCACCGTGCTTGTTTAATCTATATGCTGAGCACATCAGGAGAAATGCCAGGCTGGATGAGTTACAAGCTGGAATAAAGCTAGGTGAGAGAAAGAACAACAGCCTCAGATATGTGGGTGATAGCACTCTAATGGCAGAAAGCAAAGAGGAACTAAAGAGCCTCTTGATGAGGGTGAAGGAGGAGAGTGAAAGAGCTGGCTTAAACCTGAATATTAAGAAAACTGAATATTAAGATCATGGCATCTGGCACCATTACTTCATGGCAAATAGGAGGGGAAAACATGGAAGTAGTGACAAATTTCCTCTTCTTGGGCTCTAAAATCATTGTGGATGGTTACTGCAGCCATGAAATCAGAAGACGATTGCTTCTTGGCAGGAAAGCTATGACAAACCTAAACAGTGTGTTGTAAAGCAGAGACTTTACTCTGCTGACAAAGGTCCATATAGTCAAGGCTATGATATTCCCAGTGGTCATGTATGGTTGTGAGAGTTGGACCATAGTGCCCAAGAAGGCAGAGTGTACAAGAGTTGATGCCTTCAAACTGTGATGCTAGAGAAGACTCCTGAGAGTCCCTTGGACAGCAAGGAGATCAAATCAGTCAATCTTAAGGGAAATCAATCCTGAATACTCATTAGAAGGATTGATGCTGAAGCTGAAGCTCCAGTATTTTGGTTATCTTACGAGAACAGCTGACTCATTTGAAAAGTCCCTGATGTTGGGAAAAACTGAGGGCAGAAGGGGAAGAGGGCATCAGAGGATTAGATAGCTGGATGGCATCACCAAAGCAATGGACATGAACTTGGGCAAATTTAGGGAGGTGGTGAGGGACAGAGAGGCCTGGGATGTTGCAGTCCACGTGGTCACAAAGAGTTGGAAATGACTGGTTGATTGAACGATAACAACAACAACAAAATGATGCCAATCATGCCAGGGAACTGGGCAATATTCAGTTACAAGCCTGATTCAGAGGGAGACTCTTAAATACAAAATTTTTAAGCCGTGATTTTATACTATTTCACCCATCTCCTTCAAGACCACTCCTCCTATCTCCATGGTGGCACATATAATAGACAAAGCAGATGGAGAGGTTTCTGATGCTAACCGCTTGAACTTTGACTTTCCTTGTTTGTGGATGTTACCAGTGGGCCAGGAGTCCCACTTTCCTCTTCCTCTCTTTGAGGAAGTACACTTCTCAGGAGCCCCTAGAATTGCAACCTTAATCCACTATTATTTCTCAACAGAATCACAGCAGTTTGGAAGTAAAAGATCATCTGTCTCAATCCCTCTAAAGTATGGAATTTCTTCAGAGGGTGTTAAAATAACTTCCCTAATTACTTCTTCCATTAGATGTATCCTATGGTCTTATTTATGAAAATTCATGATATTTAATTTAAAAGTTTCTCCTATTGGGGTGAGTAGAAGTTTTCCTCTACCCCTGTAGGTTCTTCTGGTTGATTTAAGAATAAAATTGACATGAGACAGATTAACAGGAGAAAATCGAATGAAAGTTTAGTAACATGTACACATGGGAAAGACCCAGGAAAACTGAGTAACTCACTGAAATGGTAGGACCTCTTTCAATACCATAGATCTTCAGCTAAAGACAAAGAGGATATTGGCGAGTAGTGGTTTAGAATTTCAAAGGGGAGTAAGGCAGTTTGCATGGAGATGGAAAAGCAAATGTTTGGTAAATAAATCTTTGCTGGGCCATGCAGAGGCAGTGCAAACAGAGAGGACTCTGATCTCTAGGCTGTGCTGACTTTCTTTCAGCATACCTAGTCCATATTCTTTGCAGACATTTCTGATGATAACTCTATTCTAGGAACACATGCTTAATCAAAATTCTTTAGGCAGCTAAGAGAGAGGTTAAAAAAAATTCCTGAGTCTTCTCATTCTTCAAAATAATCAGCATAAATTAATATCATGCCAATGAGACATCTTTTAGGGTAGCAAATTTTACTTCCTTGTACCGTCTTCTTGGAATGATCTGGGACTCTAATTCTATTTCAGTGTAAACTGTATATACATTTTTAATTAAAAAAGTATTTTTAACAGGAGAAAGCAAGCAAGCACAAATCAGCTAGTTATTGTCTTGGTTAACGAGTGTCCTCTTTCTAAGTCAAGATGTTTATGTGCATAGTATTTATATGCTTCTCTTTCATTTTATTCACCAGATCTCTTTTGACATCTATTTTAAGAATATTCTGAGACACAGATTTCTGAGTTTTGGGGAAGACACAATTTTAGGAACTCTTTGGCAAACTACTCTGACTCAGTCAAGCAGAACTGAATTTTCCCTCTATCCACAAAAGCTGTTACAGCAAATAGGGAGAGATGTCTCTAAGAATACTGAGATTTGATTTGAAATCCATGATCAACAATATAAATTGTGTTATACATTGTGATTACATTCCTGGGCTAGTTCACAAAAGCTTTTTTAACTCATACTTTTGTTCTGTTAGCATTCTTTATATATATATAAATACATAGTCAAACTTGCTTTAAAAAAAAGACAGTTTTTACCTTATGTACCTAAAGAGTCAGGCCTAGGTCTCACTTCAAAAATGGTATGATTTAGGGGTGAACATGAAACAGCAGAACCTAGTTTTTCTTTCTCCTTGGCTCTGCTTGTTCTGTTTGGACTGTGTTGGGGAAATAGAGATTTTCCTCTATATTTGTAGGTTCTTCTGACTGGTTTAAGAATGAAATTGACATAAGACAGATTAACAAGAGAAAACCAAACTTTTAATAACATATTCCCTGGTGGCTCAGATGGTAAAGAATCTGCCTGCAGTGTAGGAGACCCGGGTTCGATCCCTGGTTTGGGAATATCCCCTGGAGAAGGGAATGGGTATCCACTCTAGTATTCTTGCCTGGAGAATTCCATGGACAGAATAGCCTAGTGGGCTACAGTCCACAGGGTGTCAGAGAGTCAGATATGACTGAGTTACTAACATTTTCACTTTTTCACATATGTGGGAGAAACCCAGAAAAACTGAGTCACCAAAATGGCCAAAGCCCTCACCTTAAAGACTATCTTTAGCTCAAAACAAAAGTGAATGTTGAGTATGGGCAGAGTCAGTCATGGGAGGTGACCAGGAAAACCACAGTAAACAAGCGTAAGGTTCTGATGCAAATTTAAGCCACTGTCTTCTCCACTGGTAAGAGCTTCTAGAGATTTGATCTTTTTTCTTCCTCTGGTACACAGGAGGAGAAACCCTTACAAGGGAAAATTTTTGTTACAAATATAAATATTTCTTACAAAAGGGTAACTCATACTTGGTTTTCAGAGTTTTTTTCATGCCTACTATTGCTTAGAAAATAAGCAAATTAAAATACTTAATATGCCAAAGACATATTTTGGGGTGGCAAATTCTGCTCTCTCCCAATGCTATTCTTATTCTCTTTCTCCTCTAAAGGAAGTAAGTCAATTGCTGCATATTTAGCCTACTTTCTTCCAGGTTCAAGCAGAAGAAGAATCTCTCTTGAGAAACAGTGACTTGGTTAGCTAGGGCTGGGTTATAGTTCCATCCTTGCAGTTTGGAGGGAATCTCCATTCAAAGCATATATTTTGTTGTTGCTCAGTTGCTAACTTGTATCTGACACTTTGTGACCCCCATGAATTGCAACACACTAGGCTTCCTTTCCTTCACTATTCCTTGGAGTTTGCTCAAATTCATGTCCATTGTGTCGGTGATGCCATCCAACCATTTCATCCTCTGTTATCTTCTTCTGCCTCCAATCTTTCTCAGCATCAGGGTCTTTTCCAGTGAGTTGGCTGCTTAAATCAGGTGGCCAAAGTATTAGAGGTTTTTCCAGTGGTCATGTATGGATGTGAGAGTTGGACTGTGAAGAAAGCTGAGCGCCGAAGAATTGATGCTTTTGAACTGTGGTGTTGGAGAAGACTCTTGAGAGTCCCTTGGACTGCAAGCAGATCCAACCAGTCCATTCTAAAGGAGATCAGCCCTGGGTGTTCTTTGGAAGGAATGATGCTAAAGCTGAAACTCCAGTACTTTGGCCACCTCATGTGAAGAGTTGACTCATTGGAAAAGACTCATGCTGGGAGGGATTGGGGGCAGGAGGAGAAGGGGACGACAGAGGATGAGATGGCTGGATGGCATCACTGACTCGATGGACATGAGTTTGAGTGAACTCCGGGAGTTGGTGATGGACAGGGAGGTCTGGCATGCTGCGATTCATGGGGTTGCAAAGAGTTGGACATGACTGAGCGACTGAACTGAACTGACTGAAAGTATTAGAGCTTCAGTTTCAGCATAAGTCCTTCCAATGAATATTCAGGATTGATTTCCTTTAGGACTGACTGGTTTGATAACCTGAGTATAAATAAGAGGATAAAATTTCAAAAGGAAATCAGAATAAAATCAACAAATAAGAAGGAATGGTTGTTAGCCTCCAAAAGTCTACTCTGCTTGAAAAACAAATTTAAGACAAATTTTAAAAGACTAGGTCTTGATGCAGCTCTCTATTAATGCGTATGAAACTGACTGGAAACCCAAACACTAGTTTGCCTCCCTGGGTCTATCCCCTCACTTTAAACTATGAATCTCTTGTTATTTTGGGTTAATTTAGAAAGTCAAAGCAGTTTGGCTATTGGAATCTTAAGAATTTGCTTCTCAAAACTGTGATTATTAAAGTATCAGCACTGGGGTCACCTTGTTAGACAAGCCGCATCTCAGACCCCTCCCAAACCTACTGAGTCAGAACCTGCACTGTAACAGATAGCTAAGTAATTAGTATTTGCATGGATGCTTTTTCATGATTATTTTAGGATTTTTTTTTTCAAGATCACTGATTTTAAACAATCTGATTATGAATTCCTTGGTGTAGGTCTTTTCCTATTTTTTGAACTTCAGGTTGTTTGAGCTTTTTGGATCAACACATTTGACAATTTTTCAGCTATTATTTCTTCAAAAAATTTTCGCTTTTCTTTTCCTCCTCCAAGAACCTAAATTCAGTCAGTTCAGTCGCTCAGTCGTGTCCGACTCTTTGTGACCCAGTGGGCTGCAATGCACCAGGCTTCCCTGTCCATCACCAGCTCCTGGAACTTGCTCAAACTCATGTCCATCGAGTCAGTGGTGTCATCCAACCATCTCATCCTCTGTCGTCCCCTTCTCCTGCCTTCAATCATTCCCAGCATCAGGGGCTTTTCCAATGAGTCTGTTCTTTGCATCAGGTGGTCAACGTATTGGAGTTTCAACTTCAGCATCAGTCCTTCCAGTGAATATTCAGGACTTATTTCCTTTAGGATTGACTGGTTGGATCTCCTTGCAGTCCAACGGACTCTCAGGTCTTCTCCAACACCACAGTTCAAAAGCATCAATTTTTCGGCACTCAGCTTTTCTTTATAGTGCAACTCTCACATCCATACATAACTACTGGAAAAACCATAGCTTTGACTAGATGAACCTTTGTTGGCAAAGTAATGTCTCTGTTTCTTAATAAGCTGTCTAGGTTTGTCATAACTTTTCTTCCAAGGAGCAAGCGTCTTTTAATTTCATGGCTGAAGTCACCATCTGCATTGATTTTGGAGAACCCCAAAATAAATCTTTCACTGTTTCCAGAACCTAAATTCATGCATATTAAGCCGTGGAAAGCTTTTCTACAACTCACTGACTCTATACTCATTTTTTAGCATTTTAATTTTTCTGTTTTATTTTACATAATTTTTATTTCTATGTCTTCAAATATGCTCATATTTTCCTCAACAATGTCTAATCTGTTAATCCTATCAAATACATTTTTCATCTCAATTATTGCATTTTTCATCCCTAGAAGTTTCCATTTCTATCTCTATATGTGTGTGTATATATATATATATATATATATATATATATATATATAAAATTAATTTTTATTTTTGGCTGCACCGGGTCTTTGGTACTACATAGGCTTTCTCTAGTTACATTGAGTGCAGGCTGCTTTCTGGTTCCAGTGTGCAGGCTTCTCATGGTGGTGGCTTCTCCTGTTGCAGAGCATGGGCTCTAGGCACTCGGCCTTCAGTAGTTGCGGCATGTGGGCTCAGTAGGTATGGAACATAGCTTCTAGAGCACTGGCTCAGTGGTTGTGATGCAGAGGCTTGCTTTTCAGCATGTGGGATTTACTGGACCAGGGATTGAGTCTGTGTCTCCTGCATTGGCAGGTGGATTCTTAGACACTGCCCCACCAGGGAATTCCCAGAAATGTATATATTTTATGTCTCTCTTTCAATATGCTCATGCTTTTCTCTACCTGTTCAATATATGGAAGAGATTTTAAATAACCATTTTAATGCCCTTATCTGCTAATTCTATCATCTGTGTCACTTCTAAGTGTATTTCCTGTGATTAGTTTTTCTCCTCATTATAGGTACTATTTACTTACTAAATTGCCTACCTAGACTTTTATTGGGTGTTAGACATTGTAGATTTTACCTTATTGGTGGACTTTTTTATCCCTTTAAATATTCACACACTTTGTTTTGGGACACAATTTATTTAGAAACAATTTGATCCTTTCAAGGCTTGTTTTTAATAAGCTTTACAGAGTGGAACCAGAATAGCCTTTAGTCTAGGATTAATTTTGTTCTATCAATATCTCCTCAGAGTCATTGCCATTGGAAGAATTCTGTCTGATGTCTCATGTATTACAAGGTTTTTTCCTCTTTGGCTGGTGAGAACATAAGCTATGACCAACCTATATGAGCTCCAGAGTTCATTACATGTTCTTTCTCCAGGTTCTCATTGTTTTCCTACATGTACAGTAGTGATCTCTTATCCACAGTTTTGATTTCTGTGGTTTTAGTTACCTGTAGTCAATTGTGGTCCAAACACATTGAATGGAAAATTCCAGAAATAAACAATTCATGAGTTTTAAATTACACATTGTTTAGCACATGATGAACTCTTGAGTTGTCCTGCTCCATCCCACTCAGGGAGGAAATCATCCCTTTGTCCACACTGTGTACGCTACCTGGTCATTAGGCACTTAATAGCTGTGTCACTTATCACATCTATTGTCACAGTATCACGGTACTCATGGTCAAATAACCTTTATTTTACTTACTAATGGCCCCAAAACACAAGAGTAGTAATGCTGGCAATTCAGATATTTTCTAACTGTGCCTAACATCAATTAAATTTTATCATAGGTATATGGACAACTGGACAACCATGGACAGGAGAATGTTGGATCCCACCAAAGAAAGATGTATATATAGGGAAAAGTCAGTATATATAGGATTTGGTACTATCTGCAGTTTCAGGCATCCACTGGAGGTCTTGGAAGTATACCCTGTGGATAAGGAAAGAATACCGTGTGCACTAATCAGTACTCTGATGAAGACTTGAGAGAAACCCTCTGCACATCTCTGGAGTTCTCTCTGTGTAGTTCTCTCCTCTCCAGTACTCTGCTCTGCAAAACCTAGCTTCCTTGGTGCATCACATTCTCAACTCTCTTGCCTCAAGTGAATTCCCTTCCCGTTCCTGCACTGTGATTCTTTCCAGATATAATTGCCAAGGCAGTCACAGGACTCTCCTGGTTTGTTTTTCATCCTGTAGGTATCACTGTGCTACCTGTTGTCCAATGTCTTAATATTGTTTCATATAGTTTGTCCATATTTAAGGCAGGAGAGTAAACCCAATCCCTGTATTCCACCATGACCCAAATTGGAAGTTTCTATACATTCAAGCTTGAGAAACATTGTCTTAGAAGACTTCACCAACCTCATTGTGTCCACTTTGTCCTATCCAAGCAATCATCCCCTAAGATTTTATGAGTCCAAATATCTTTTTTTTTCCTTAATTTTTTTTCATATGCTGCCATTGTTCTGAAAAAAGGTTCTGACACCTTCTACTCTGGAATTGGATCCTTGGCCAACCAAAATTTATGACACTGCTAAGAAATTCAATATTCCTCTTTGGAGAGCATAAGTACCTTAATATTATATATTACCTGGATTATTTTCTATTAGAGAGGTATAGGGAATAAAATTGATGTTCTAAAGCAAACAACTGAGGCAACAGAAAAATTAAAAAGCATTAGGCAAGTGTGTGATCATTTGAAGCTCTTCTGCTTTGAGATAAGGCTAGATAATGAGAAAAGGGCAGAACTTTGGGAGTGTCCTGCTCATTACTGGTATGAATATCAGACAGGTTCATTAATCATATGAAACCCTAGCAGATAATAACACAATATCTGTGGGAAAAAGTAGCCTGAGTTTGGAATAAGCGATAAACAAATCTTTGGAACACAGCCCATTCATAAATGGGGAGGGGGGATCATCTTTACTTTCTCATATCCAAACATCTGGAAAATGAAGCCTTTAGGCTTCCTTTGCATTTGTCAGGCTGTCATACATAAACTGTAATGAACACTATTCATGTTCTGCCACCACTTTTAGCAAGCCAACATAATCTTGCACTTGGATTATTACAATGGTCTTCTGAGCAGTTTTCAGTCCTGTGTCCACACAATCAGCCAGAGTTATCTTTAAAAAGCTCATTTCTGATCCCATTACTTATCTGTCTAAATTCTTCTAATGGCTTTCCAAGGCACTTAAAGCGAAATCTAAGCTCCTTACCATGGCCCATTCAGGCTTCCTTTCCATTGAATTTTTATATTGCTTGTCTTCTCTGCTCCAAGCACATTGGCTTACTTCCTGTTTCTCTGTCAGCCAGGCTCTTTTTTACCTCCAGGTCTTTGCATTTGTTGTTCTCTCTCCCTACATGTGCTTCCTGTGATGCTTTTCATGCCTGGCTCCTCCTACTGATTTAAAGTCAGAGCTCAAAGTCACCTTAGAAAACCCTTCCTGACTATGCTGTTTACTATGCTTCTACTTTGAGCTCGTGTGTGAGCTTAGTCACTCAGTCTTGTCTGACTCTTTGTGACCTGCAGGCTCCTCTGTCCATGGGGATATGCCAAGCAAGAATACTGGAGAGGGTTGCATGCCCTCCTCCAGGGGATCTTTCCAACCCAGGGATCGAACCCAGGTCTCCTGCATTGCAGGTGGATTCTTTACTGTCTGAGCCACCAGGGAAGCCCTTACTTCTACCTTACTTTCTATCAAATCACTTTACTTTTCTTAAATATTGCAAACTCATTTATGGTTTGACATTATCTTGGTTTATCTACCTTTCCTATTAGAATATAAACTTCATGAGGACATATATTTTTGTGTCCATCTTGCTCACAGTATTACCCTTATCTTGGAATAGTGGTTGGCACATGGCAGCTACTTGATCATTATTGCTGAACGTAAGAAAGAATCTTTGGTGCAAAAAAATATCGAAACTAATTTAATTGGTATTAAACAATTAATTTTTGAGCCAATTTTTGTCAATGAGACTGCCTACACCTCTAATCTAGATTCAGTTCAGTTCAGTCGCTCAGTTGTGTCCGACTCTTTGCGATCCCATGAATCGCAGCACGCCAGGCCTCCCTGTCCATCACCAACTCCCAGAGTTCACTCAGACTCACGTCCATTGAGTCAGTGATGCCATCCAGCCATCTCATCCTCTGTCATCCCCTTCTCCTCCTGCTCCCAATCCCTCCCAGCATCAGAGTCTTTTCCAATGAGTCAACTCTTCGCATGAGGTGGCCAAAGTACTGCAGTTTCAGCTTTAGCATCATTCCTTCCAAAGAAATTCCAGGACTGATCTCCTTTAGGATGGACTGGTTGGATCTGCTTGCAGTCCAAGGGACTCTCAAGAGTCTTCTCCAACACCACAGTTCAAGAGCATCAATTCTTCGGCACTCAGCTTTCTTCACAGTCCAACTCTCACATCCATACATGACCACTGGAAAAACCATAGCCTTGACTAGATGGACCTTTGTTGGCGAAGTAATGTCTCTGCTTTTTAGGTTGGTCATAACTTTTCTTCCAAGGAATAAGCGTCTTTTAATTTCATGGCTGCAGTCACCATCTGCAGTGATTTGGGGTCTAATCTAGATTACTGATGACTAAATTAACTAAACATATATTTGGTACTCTGGCTATTCAGTTTAGTTAATGTGTAGGTAATTTTAATATATTTTAGTGTATGTTTTCCTTAAATTTAATAAATATGTTTTGAGTATACTAGACCTGAGAATCTGTGATAAAAATATGAAATTTCTTTTTTCAAAAGTAAGTTTTTCTTAGATCCTTGCTATAGGAAACAAGTTGCAATGGGGTATCAGAACCTTTGTGACTTACTATGCATGAAAGAAGACATAAATATATGAGCATGTATGTTCCAAACATATATGTACACATACATACGTTACTTCTTTACTAACTACCATATAATATATGTATAACTCTCATTTAAAGTCATGTGATATAATTTTATTTAAGGAAAAAGTAACTTCCTTTTGGTGCTGTTAGTAGATATTAAGTATATGATCAGTTGTTATTTGTGAAGACAGTATTTTTGAAATTTACCTTGTGAGCTACTTGGGAGTTTGTCAGAGCATAACAGCATGGTGGGGATCCCCAGAACCAAGAAATTGATTCAGATCCAGGTTTCATTTACTTTTTGAGTATATTCCTGTCTTCCTGGCATGGGCTTTTCATGGGGCTGTGAAGAAGCAGATTACACTTCATGGAATGGAGGGCTGCACAGTCTTGTTCTAGAATCCTTCATGCTCTTTTGAGTGTGTGTTGTTTTCAATTCAAATGATTCCCCAATTGTGGTTGCCTGTTAGAGCAGAGAATCAACAAGGTCTTTCGGTAACCATGGAAGCCACTGGCTCTCAAATAAGTTATTTTTAGATTGCTTCACTGAATAAATTTCTCTTACTTCCTTAGAGGAAAATAATGTAACATAATCTTTATAATATGAGGCTTCAGTGATGGAAACAAGAAGGGATGTTGAGAAAAAAGAATCTTATATTGCCTTAGTCCAAATCCTGGTCCACATGACATTTGGAAAGTTATACCAGTGAATAAGCACTTATAAACTTCCCCAGTGGCTCAGTGGTAAAGAATCTGCCTGCAATGCAGGAGACTTGGGTTCAGACCCTGAGTCAGCAAGATCCCCTGGAGTAGGAAATGACAACCTACTCTAGTATTCTTCCCTGGAAAATCCCATAGATAGAGGAGCCTGGCAGGCTGCAGTCCATGGGGTCACAAAGAGTTGGACATGACTAAATGACTGAGCAACTAAGCAAGGCACTTAAAGAAAGAAATGAGAATTATCCAACAATCTTTTTTGGGTCTTCAAGTTTAGGAATCTAAGTTCTGTCATTTCCTAATAATTTTTTTCCTCTACTAGTCAGAGTCTCAAAGGGAAGATGCAAGTAAATCCTGCTAGTACTTCAATCGAAGAAACTAAGAAAGCAGTTACACCTCTGACTCCTAGATCAGTTAGGACATGTGACATTTCTATAGGTTGTTTAATTCCGACTTGGATCTCCCTGTCAGCCTCAGATTAGGAAGGCAAAGGAAAAAAGTGACTGTGATGAGCTGGCATTTCTAAGCAATAAATTTTTGCCTCAGTATTAGCTTAGAAAATCTGCACTGGTGGAAATTTCAAAAACACTAATTATGAATTCTAGCCTGACCAAAGGGCAAATTGTATACTGCTCTTAGAAATGCTTTTATTTTTAAAATATTTTTGTTGTTCTTTACAGAATTTATGAAGGTGACCCAAGGGTGCATTCATGGGCATTGGAAGATGCCTGGAAGAAGCAGGAGACCAGATTCCTTTCTAATTAAGTCAGCCAGCACTAGAAGATGATTACATTTATATTATTTTTGCATTTACCTGAATGGTCTCTTTAATAGTACCTAGAAAAAAAAAAAAAATGAACTTCAGACCTGTAAAGAACCTTCAGCACAGGCCCTGATTCCTCAAGTGAGAGGTAGTTTCAACAAGTAAAAACTTCCCATTTCTCTTGACATTGGCTCCATTATTCTTTATGCTACTAATGAGGCTGATATCATGCTAGAGGCAAGAGGACGGGTTAGGCTCAGATAATATTAGTCAACTTCTGCTGCTGCTAAGTCACTTCAGTTGTGTCTGAATCTGTGCGACCCCATAGACGGCAGCCCATCAGGCTCCACTGTCCCTGGGATTCTCCAGGCAAGAACACTGGAGTGGGTTGCCATTTCCTTCTCCAATGTATGAAAGTGAAAAGTGAAAGTGAAGTCGCTCAGTCTTGTCCAACTCTTAGCAACCCCACAGACTGCAGCCTACCAGGCTCCTCCGTCCATGGGATTTTCCAGGCAAGAGTACTGGAGTGGGTTGCCATTGCCTTCTCCGTAGTCAACTTCTACTTATACATAAAATGAAATCCAAACTTAACATGGCTACTAATGCCCCATGTTTTAATTCAGATGATTCCTGGGGGTGCCTCCTTACTTTCTTCTGCCCTTTGCCTCATCCATGATGCTTCAATAGACTAACTTTCATTCCCTTTCCTGAAAATATCAAATTTCTTTTTTGCTCTTTCTGATGACCCTGCCTGGAAAGGCTTTCTCCTTTTGGATAACTGGTCTTCATCTTTGGTAGGTAGACTTTTTAGAGGGTCCCCAAGATTCCCTCTAGTATTCATTTCCCTCCTCTTGACTATGAATGGAACCAATGAATATGTTATATCACTCCTGTGATGAGGTTATTAGTGAACTTTGTGTTAATCAAAAGGGAGACTCATGGGTGGGACTGACTTAATCAAGTGAGCCCTTTAACAGAGGGTGAAGTATCAGAGAGATGCTTTCTTTTTGGCGTATTAGAAGGTATGTTGTAAGAGGAGGAGGTTGCACAGCAAGGACCAGAGGGCAGTGTCTCAGGGCTGACAGTGGTCCCCAGACAACAGCCAGCAGAAAAAAAGGGACCGTAGTCATGCGGAAAGGAAATAAATCCTGCTGAGGACTGAACCTGAAAGGGAACCCCAAGCCTCAGATGAGATCACAATCCCAGCCAGCACCTTGATTTTGGCTTGTAAGACCCTGAGCAAAGTATCTAGCTAATGCATTCTTGGACTCCTGACTCACAGAAACTCCGAGATAGTAAATTTGTGGCAACTTGTTATGTGGCAGTAGAAAACAAATATGTCATCTTTTCTATCTCAACTCATGTCACTTCTTCCAAGAAGCCTTCTCTGAACACTAATGCCTCCATTATTGTACTTTATGTTCTCAATAGCTCTTAATAGAATTTAAAGTCATCCTATTTGCTTTCACTCTTTGCTTACCATCTTGGAAGTTGTGTTCCCCAGCACCTAGAGTCTTATTTTACACACAGTAGGCACTCAATAAATATTTCTTGCCTGGATCATTGAATTCAAATTAGAGAGATTTTATCAACTGCCTATGATTAAACTTCCAAATGATTCCCTGGACCACCAGGTGGCAGATAATTTAGAGAGTGAAGTAAATAGAACAGAAGAACCTTGGCCTGGTGACAGAATGTCGATTCTCTAATGGCAGCATCACCATCCAGACTTTAATCTAAAACCATCTGCCTTTATTTTTCTTAACCTGGTCAGTTGGACAGCACATCTGCCATTGCTGGTGTTCCTGGAGCCAAATTATATGATTAACTCTTATGAAACAAGAGCTTAGAAACAGAATGGATTGATACTTTCATCAACTAAATGACCAGCCACAGAACATTATCTTGACTATCTACTTTTGGTGTGGTTACCTTTTTGTCCTGCATGGTTCAACTTCTTAAGTGTGGATCTCGTTAATTTGTTCTCAAATTTCCTTTCTTTGCAATTTTGGAGCAGATGTTCTTTGCTTTAAGAAAATGGACTATTATCATAGTGTGTCTCTCATCATATCATTGCTAACCTCACATACTCATTGTTATAAGATGTACCCAGATGACTGAGTACCTAGCTCAAACTGACCCAGGTTTGTATGCAAGTGTTTCAGTATATGTGTAGAAATGCAGTAAAATATGTAAGGGAGAAAAAATAATTGTACCTCTATCCTTCTGAGTTCTTGGCTGGATCCTCACAATAATTCTGTTAGTAATAAAAGACTAACAGAAGAAAAACAAAAGCAAGTGTATTAACACGTGTGCTTCATGTATGCATGGTAGGTGCCCTCCAAACTGAGTAACTCCCAGAGGTGGCCCAAGTCACCTAAATACCATCATTAGCTAAAGATTAAAAAAAAAAAAAAAAAAAAGATGTTGAGGATTGGAAAAGCCATTTGACAGGGATAACCAGAAAAGGCACAGTAAATAAGCGTTAGATTTGTTGAATAACAAATTAAGTCAGTGCCTTCTCCGTTGATATTTGCCTGTGATTTATTCATTCTTCTCATCCTGGTACAGAGAGAAATACCTTACAAATGGAGATTTCTTTTATAAATGTAAGTTATTCTTCCTGGAGTGTAACTTCTCTGTTTGCAGAGCTTCTCTTATGTAGGCAGTTTCTCAAAACTAATCACCTCAAAACAATCTTTATCACTATTAAAAAAAAACAAAATTCAATTGAGTAAATGTGAAGACCTAATTATCTTTCTTCAATGATTTCTGAATCAGGCAGCACCCTATCTAGTAAACGGAAGAGCCCTCAAAGGGGTTGTATACAGTGGGAGAGTTTTATAGGCAGGAGGAGGGTGGGGAAAGGAAGTTATTAGCAAATGAAAAGAAAGTATTGTTTCAGGCCCAGTTATCTGTTATCTCTTTGGGGAGTAAGGGCAAGGTCTATGTTCAGATTACCTCTTCTTTCTTTGATTGGGGGTTGGAAGTGGTGGTGAAGAGGGCTCAAGTGACAGATCACCTCATTGGTGCTGACTGGAAAATTCCAAGCTGTCAGATTAAGATTACATTTTTTTTTTTTTTTTCGAGGATTGAAACAGCCATTGGGTCAGACGTTAAATCTAGGTTTGGTATAATGGGCTTTAGCAGAAGTGACACCATCTTGAACATGTGATTTCCTCTTTAATGGCTAAAGAGGCATATTCTAGGGTGACATATTCTGCTTTCTTTTAAATGTAAGAGTCACGAACACAGAGATCTTCTTTATTTTTGTTATACCCTATCCCCTGGAATACTGCCAGACCATATAACAGGTACTTGATAAATAGCTTTGAAGAAATAAATGGATATGTGAACAATCTCTTAGCACTTTGTTACCAAGTTGTGGCATATATCCTGCTTCTTACAGTGTCTCCCAAAGGAAATTTCTCTTTACCTTTTGGAAAACCTAATTATTCAAATCCCATTCAACTGTTTTCTCTTTGGATGATGGTTGTAAAGACAGTTACTTCTGTAGTCCTTTATTGAACACCTACTCTGTTCCTGGTATTTTGAGAGTTGCTGAGGACACAAAGGTAGTTAGGTCTCCTGACCAAAATGAGTTTACAGGGACTTCGCTGGTTGTAGAGTGGTTCAGAATCCACCTGCTAATGCAGGGAACACGAGTTTGATCCCTGGTCCAGGAGGATCCCACATGCTATGGGGCAACTGAGCCTATGTGCTATGACTACTAAACCAGTGTGCCTAGAGCCCATGCTGTACAAAAAGAGAAGCCACCTCAATGAGAAGCTTGGGCACCACAATTAAAGAGTAGCCCTCATTCAGGGCAACTAAAGAAGGCTCATGCACAGCAACTAAGACCCAATGCAGCCAAAATAAGAAATAAATTAAAAATAATATAAAAATGAATTTACATTCTTGCAATTCTTATCTATTACCACCTGCTTTCAAGATGGGACATAACGTAATTCTAATAAAAGAAGCACATGTTCATGGAAGTATGTGAGTGTGTGTGCGTGCTCAGTTGCTTCAGACATGTTGGACTCTCTGTGACCCCATGGACTATAGTCCTCCAGGCTCCTCTGTTCATAGGATTTTTCCATACAAGAATACTGGTGGGGGTTGTCATGTCCTTTTCCAGGAGATCTCAACACAGGGATTGAACCTGCATCTCCTGCATTGCAGGCAGATTCTTTACTGCTGAGCCACTGCACGAAACCCTCATGGAAGTATAGATCCTGGGAATTCTGCAGATGGTCTTAGTGAGTATCTGGGTTTGTAATATTTATATCTTTTTCCATGACTTTATTAGTTAAGGTAATGCTAGCTGCTGAAAGAGATTAGCCTCAGTAACACAGCATAATAGGAATGTATTTCTTGCTCGTGTAATTTCCAAAATAGGTGTTCCAGAGCAGTTGGCAAATTCATCTAAAGCTAAGATTTAGGAATCCAAGCTCCTCCCGTTTTGTAGACATGCTGTCTTCAAATTCTAATGCTGCTGCTCAAGGGGAAGGAAAGATCTCATGGATCAGGCCTCAAATTGTTTCTGCACATGATCCGTTGACTAGAGATTAGTTATGTGGTCACACTTAACTGCAAGGTAATGGAGTGATGTGGTAAATATACATACGAAGTACATTTATGTTCACCAGAGCTGAACAGGAAGAGGTGGTTTCTATTTGTCTAGCCAAAGGACTTTTAATAATTTTTTTCTTTGAAAAGATCAGGCTGGTATTTTTTAGTTAAAAAGTTCAGGATGGGGAACACATGTAAACCTGTGGCGGATTCATTTTGATATTTGGCAAATCTAATACAGTTATGTAAAGTTTAAAAATAAAATAAATTAAAAAAAAAAATATTGCCTTAGTGTTTGAGATAGTTTGGTTGGGTTTTAAAGGGAAGAATATTATTATCAAAATAATACACTAAAATACAGAAAATTTTCAGTAATTCTGACAAAAACACATACTTTAAGATACTTGTAGAAATGTAATGAATGTAGTAAAGAAAATGTAAAGGCATGTTCCAGGAGAAAAAGAAACAAGGTTTGGTAAATAGCCAGTTAGCACGTCCAACAGATTCTCTATTGTTACAGACATTTCCTGAGAATATCTGCATTAGCTCTGTTATTCATTTGGAGGGATAAAGAGTCAGGAGTCAGAATAATTGGGCTTTGTTTTTCTATTATCAGCCCTGTTGACTTTTGACAGCTACTTATACTCTCTGGGCCTCTGTAGATATATGCAAAATGGGAACACGATACACACTTCATATTTGTCACATATTTTGTTTGGAATATTGGATAAAATAATGACTGTGGAAGTACATAGTGAAATACCAATTGCAGTGTAAGTACAAGGTGGTACCTCTCTTTTCCTCCTCATCACCATCACCATTAAGATCACAAAATATTAGGAAAACACAGCAGAAAAGGTTTGTTGTAGTCAACTGATCAGTCATGTCTGACTTTGTGACCCCATGGACTGCAGCACACCAGGCTGCCCTGTCTTTCACCATCTCCTGGAGCTTGTTCAAACTCATGTCTATTGAGTCAGTGATACCATCCAACCAGCTCATCCTCTGTCATCCCCTTCTCCTCCTGCCTTCAATCTTTCCCAGCATCAGGGTCTTTTCTAATGAGTTGGCTATTTGCATTGGGTGGCCAAAGTATTGGAGCTTCAGCTTCAGCATCAGTCCTTCTAACGAGTATTCAGGATTGGTTTCCTTTCAGATTGACTGGTTTGATATCCTTGCAGTCCAAAGGACTCTAAAGAATCTTCTCCAAATCATAACTCAAAAGTATCCAATCTTGGGCATTCAGCCTTCTTTTTTATAGTCCAACTCTTGCATCCATACATGACTACTGGAAAAACCATAGTTTGACGATATGGACCTTTGTTGGCAAAGTAATGTCTCTGCTTTTTAATATGTTATCTAGATTGGTCATAGCTTTTCTTCCAAGGAGAAAGCATCTTTTAATTTCATGGCTACAGTCACCTTCTGCTGTGATTTTGGAGCCCAAGAAAATAGCCTGTCACTGTCTCCATTGTTTCTCCATCTATTTGCCATGAAATGACGCAACTGGTGATGAAGATGATGATCTTCGTTTTTAGAATGTTGAGTTTTAAGCCAGCTTTCTCACTGTCCTCTTTCACCTTCATCAAGAGGCTCTTTTGTTCCTCTTTGGTTTCTGCCGTTAGGGTGTTGTCTTCTGCATATTTGAGGTTATTGATATTTCTCCCAGCAATCTTGCTTCCAGCTTGTGCTTCATCCAGCCTGGTATTTCAGATGATGTATTCTGTATATAAGCTAAACAAACAGAGTAACCATATACAGCCTTGACAAATTCTTTTCCCAATTTTGAACCAGTCCATTGTTCCATGTCCAGTTATAACTGTTGTTTCTTGACCTGCACACAGGTTTCTCAGAGGCAGGTAAGGTAGTCTGGCATTCCCATTTGTTTAAGAATTTTCCACAGTTTGCTGTGACCCACACAGTCTAAGGCTTTAGCTTAGTCAATGAAGGAGAAGTAAATGCTTTTCTGGAATTCTCTTGGTTTTTCTGTGATCTACCAGGTGTTGGCAGTTTGATCTCTGGTTCTTCTGCCTAAATCCAGCATGAACATCTGGAAGTTCTCAGTTCATGTACTGTTGAAGCCTGGCTTGGAGGATTTTGAGCACTACTTAACTAGCATGTGAAATGAGTGCAATTGTGCCATAATATGAACATTCTTTGGCATTGCCTTTCTTTGGGATTGGAATGAAAACATCTGTCCATTATTGTGCCCACCTTTGAATGAAATGTTCACCTGGTATCTCTAATTTTCTTGAAGAGATCTCTAGTCTTTCCCATTCTATTGTTTTCCTCCATTTCTTTGCATTGTTCACTTAGGAAGCCTTTCTTAGCTCTCCTTTGGAACCCTGAATTCAGTTGGGTATATCTTTCCTTTTCTCCTTTGCCTTCGGCTTCTCTTCTTTTCTCAGCTATTTGTAAGGCCTGCTCAGGCAGCCATTTAGCCTTCTTGCATTTCTTTTTCTTGGGAATGGTTTTGATTACCACCTCCTGTACAATGTCAAAATCCTCCATCCATAGTTCTTCAGGCACTCTTAATCCCTTGAACCTGTTTTCACTTCTACTGTATAATCATAAGGGGTTTCATTTAGACTTAAACTGAAGACAGTAGGGAAAACCAATAGGTCATTAAGGTATGACCTAAATCAAATCCCTTATGATTATACAGCAGGGAAAGTGGGGATGTCCAATTTGATCTCAGCTTTCCCTTGTACCCCTGCCTCTCACCCTCTAGATTCATACTGGAATCCTTCTAATAACTCATGCCCTCTATTAATCATGCCCACATCAATTGTTCATTCCCTTGTTAAGGACCTAATGATAAACAACTATTAATACCTTTTTAAATGATCTCTGACTCTATGGCTGGTACTAGACTATGTACGTATTTTACCTACATGACCTCATTGGATCCTCCCTCACAACAACTCTAGGAGGCTGATTCTATTACCAGCTCTCATTTTTTACACATAGAAAAGCCAAAGTTTACAGAGGTGCAGCCACATTTGAAGTCACATAGCGCAACACCTACAGTCTGACTCCCGGGTCCATGCTTGTGACTCCTGTACTCCTTTGATTTTTCTCATGACTATTATGAGCTAGGACATGCCAGGCACCAAAGGCTTCCATGGTGATGAAGAAAACATGATTGATTCCTGACTTTAAGGAGCTTTTATCCTGGCTCTTGGGGCTTCCCAGGTGGCTTCGAAGTTAAAGAATTCACCTGCCAATGCAGGAGACACAAGAGATGTGTGTTCAATGGCTGGATTGGGAAGATCCCCTGGAAGAGGAAATAACAATCTGCTCCAGTATTCTTGCTTGGAAATCCCATGGACAGAGGAGCCTGGCAGGCTACAGTCCATGGGGTCACAAAGAGTCAGACATAAGTGAGTGACTGATCATGTGCGCATATCCTAACTCTCAACAGCCTTCAGGCTCTTGCTGACCCTTGTACCAGCAGTGATCCCCCTGTAAAACCCTTTACCCTTGCTGAGCCTAGCTAGTTTCTCCTTACCCTGAAGAATCAGGTCAGGGATCACTTTTTCCAGCCCTTCTTGATTGCCCAGGAAGTACCTAGGAGGGGGGTCTCACATAAACTCCTCAGCAGAGGCAGTATTTCCTGGTGGTTAAAATCCTAGATCTAGATGTAGACTGTTTTAGCTCAAATTCTGGCTCCATCTCTTCCAAACAATGTAATTTTGGGTAGTTTACTTCACCCTTGTGGGTCTTAGTTTCTGTATGTGTAAAATGGGATTATTACAAAGGTGAAATCAGGTGACACATGTTAAACAATTTGGCACTTGCATGTTAAGTGCTCAGTTAACTTGTTAACTAGCATTAACTATCATTATAAAGACTGATCAATACCATATAGCATTCTTATTTCTTTCACTTGCACAGGGTCTACTATAGAAGATAGAGATGCTGACATATAGTCCACCTTCAATTTCAAAAGTTTGGTGTCTGAACTGAAAGGTCAACATCTCCAAACCCAGAATGCTGGTATCCTGAGATAAACATAGAGAAGTTCCATGACTTGACCAAAATCTTCATTTTTTATAATGTTGCACATCTTAGTCACCACACCTAGTTTCATACCCTTCCCACAGAAACACTGGGCTGATTTATGATTTTAATTCACATCAGTCTTTGCTGATCTTCAGTGAGGAATAATTAAGTGGTGGTTGGTACAGAGAATGGTACCACACTCAGCCAAGAGGGGATTGCTTCCTGTAGCATTTCAATTCTCTTGCTGAGATAGCTTTCCTTCCTTTGCTTTTTTGCTCAGAAGTTGAACCTGATGGGTCTCTGTGGGAAGCATAGTCATCTCTTTCTCTGCACCTCTTCTACCAGGCTCAGGCATGTTTATAGTCCCCAGGCGAGGATGAGACATGTCGAGGTAACCAATTAGCCAAAACAGAACATTGAGAGGCTGTGGAACACATACAAATTTCAGTGGATGAAAGGTCAGAGTCCAATAAATTGAGTCTGAGCAAGGTGTTTTCTTCCAGGGTTTGGAGGGCTGCAGAGCTTAATCTTGGATCTCCTAGGGTCTATAAAGGAAGCAGCAGGTGTCTAGAATATCAGTCTTCATTTGAATCCAAATGTGTATGTCTTCTTGGCTCCAGAAAAAAAATCTCTTTTGTCCACTGGACACTTTGGTTCACTCATTTCTTCCCTGTTGTGCTTAGAAGCCCCAAAGTCTGTCTGTAAGCTACACAGGTACGAACCTTCAATTAGAGTTGGATGTGTAGAAGAAGAAGAAGATAAGAAACTTGATTAGTGTTATCTGAAATTTTAAAATAAATGCAATAAAGAATGTGGCAACTTTAAAATGCATCTGTGTATTTTTTGACATCTTTCCCACTTCTTAAATCTGGGAAGGTCTTTGACAGATTGAACCTATAAAAAGTGATGCTAGATGATTTCTGAGGCTAGGTCATAAAATACAATGAATAAATAAATAAAATACAATAAATAAAATACAATGAAGTTTCCTCCTTGCTCTTGGAATGTTTGCCTTGGAATCTTAAGCCACCGTGTAAGAATTTTGATTATTCTTAAGCTGCTGTACTGTGAAGAAGCCTGAGTCCCATGGAGCAGCCTCCTGATGCCCCAGTCAACACTTTCAGCTGAAATTAGCTTCCGCATCATCCCAGTGCAGGTGTCAAATGTATTGTGAGTGAGAAAACTTCTAGATGATTCCAGCCCCCAGTGGTTTAAGTCATATCCAGACATTTGTGTCACCCCAGCCACACATGTCTTCCAAACAGAGGCTCAGACATTCGGAGTAGAGACAAGGCAGCCCTATTGTTCCATGCCCCAAATCCTAACCTAACAGGATCCATGAACATGATAAAATGATTGTTGCTTTCTGTCATTGCACTTTGAGGTGATTTGTAATAGATAACTGGAATAGTGGTTTTCATGGAGATATGCTCCAAGTGTCAAGTAAAAGAAGCAGGTAACTGCAAGCCCACGTGGCAAGAAACAGCAAGAATCATGGAATTAGTAGAATGTAAGAATTATAAGGATACTTAGGGTTATCTACGGAGAAGGCAATGGCACCCCACTCCAGTACTCTTGCCTGGAAAATCCCATGGATGCAGGAGCCTGGTAGGCTGCAGTCCATGGGGTTGCTGAGGGTCAGACACGACTGAGCGACTTCACTTTCACTTTTCACTTTCATGCGTTGGAGAAGGAAATGGCAACCCACTCCAGTGTTCTTGCCTGGAGAATCCCAGGGATGGGGGAGCCTGGTGGGCTGCCGTCTCTGGGGTCGCACAGAGTCGGACATGACTGAAACAACTTAGCAGCAGCAGCAGCAGCAGGGTTATCTAGTAATTTACAGCCTTGCAGTTGCTGTTAGTCTGAATTTTGTAACATCCTCAAGCAGAGACAATTTGCTTTTTTTTACCTACTTCCAATAATGAGGAACTCGTAACTCCATGAAGCATCATCTCTTATAGTACACTGGATGCACTAAATAAAGATGGTGCTACTGCCAGATAGAGATTGTTGGAGACAGAAAAGACACAGCTGCCTAAGAGAAAGTGACTTGGAGAAAAGGCTCCACCTATACAACTTAGAGCTCATGACAAAAATGACAGACACTAAGACACCTGCTGTTTGGACTATTCAGGTGAAATTTGTCACATATATTCTGCTGCCTTTTTTAAAACAGGCTTTGGTGATGTGTAGAGAGGTTCTTTTTCAAATATCACTTTATGATGTGATATTTGATTCCAGTGGTAAAGGGTCAGAAGAAATCAAAACTAGTCAGGGTAACCTTCTTAGAAATGTAGAGACTGATATATAGGCTCAAAGTATGTCTAAGGCAGGAAAATAAGTCATATTTCATCACAAGTTGAATATTAATAAACAGTGCAATGCAGGTACAGAAAATGTTACTTCATTTTGCAGTAGATAGTAGGGTAGAGAGGTCACATTTACCAAGTGTTTAATTGTTCAGAAAATATGTCAAATTCCAGTTGAGGAAAGTGAAATTTGCTCAGTCGTGTCTGACTCTTTGCAACCCCATGGACTATAGTCCACGGAATTCTCTAGGCCAGAATACCGGAGTGGGTAGCCTTTCCCTTCTCCAGGCTAACTTCCCAAACCAGAGATCAAACCCAGATCTCCCACATTGCAGGCGGAGTCTCTACTAGCAGAGCCACAAGGGAAGCCCTCCATTTGAGGAATTACCATCAATTCTGGAATTCTACTTAAGATGGATAGTGAGAGCCTAGACATTTTTCAGATGTCAACAAAATGTCTTTGTTTACAAGGTGGAGAGAAATCTAGATAGACATTGTGTTATGTAGAACAGTTTGGCTAAATAATATTCCAGTGTGCGTGTGTGTATCACAACTTCTTTATCCATTCATCCATTACAGGACACAGGTTGTCTTCCTATCTTGGCTATTATAAATAAGGCTGCTGTGAACATGGAGCTGCAGGTATCTTTTTAAGTTAGTGTTTTTATTTCCTTTGGATATTTCCCTGAAGGGGAATTGCTAGATTGTATGTTAGTTCCAGTGGCGCCAAGTGGTAAAGAATCTGCCTGCCAATGCAGGAGACTCAGGAGATGGAGATTTGATCCCTGGGTTGGAAAAATTCCCTGGAGTAGAAAATGGAACCCTATTCCAGTATTCTTCCCTGGAAAATTCCATGGGCAGAGGAATCTGGCGGGCTGCAGTCCACAGGTTGCAAAGTGTTGGATGTGACTAAGTGACTGAGCATATACACATATTAGTTCTGTTTTTAACTTTTTAAGGATTCTCATACTGTTTTCCATAGTGGCTGTTCCAGTTTATAATCCCACTAGCAGTATACAATCCACATCCATGCCAGCATTTGTTGTCTCTAGTAGCTTTTTTTTTCTCTTTAAACAAATCCACACTTTTATTTTTTTTTCAATAAGTTTAAATCCTCAAAGGATACAGTACCACATGGATTCTGGGTCCAATGGAAGGTTGGACCTTAGCAGGAAGGTTGCTTTGGAATTTGGCATTAACCATGCCACTGTTTCCATGAGCTCGAGTTATCTTTCCCCAGATTACTCTGGTTTTGTTAGTTTTTCCACCAGGAGTTACCGTGTTGGTCTTTGCTTTGTACACAGAAACACATCTCTTGCCTAGACAGAATTCAGTTTCATCTCGAATATATACACCTTCAATTTTCAGCAGACCATTGTGTTCCTTCTGGTTCCGTAGACCCCACTTATAGCCAGCAAAAATGGCCTTGGACCACAGCCCACAGCCTTCCAGACATATTTGTCATTTTAGAGGTCCTGTTCCCAGCAGGCCTTCACAGGGTCCACGATGGCTGAAAGAGCCTCTTGTCGTTTTGATAATGGCAATTCTATTGCAATTCTATGAGATGTTATCTCATTGTGGTTTTGATTTGCATCTCTCTAATGACTGGTGATATTGAGCATATTTTCATGTATCTGTTTGCTTTTTGTATATATTCTTTGGAAAAAATGTCTATTAGGTCCTTTGTCCATTTTTTTAATTGACTTATTTGATTTTATATATATATTGGATATAAACCTATTATCAGATATATGGTTCGCAAATAGTTTTTTACCATTCTGTAGGTATCTTTTCACTTTGTTGATTTCTTTTTCTGTACAGGAGATTCGTGGTTTGATGTAGTTCAACTTGTTTACTTTTTTTCACTTGTGCTTTAGGTGTCATATCCACAAAATTATCACCAAGGTCCAACTCAGGGGGTTTTATTTGCAAGGAGCTTTATTCTTATCTTTCCTGCTAGGGTTTTCCTGGTTTTAGTTCTAACATTTAAGTCTTTAATTCATTTTGAATTAGGTAATATTTCTGAGTAGTGTAAGTTAGGGGTCCAATTTCATTATTTTACATGCAAGTATCCAATTATCACAGCACAATTTACAGAAGAGACTGTCTTTTCTTCATTAAATGAAGAAATTTAATGATATTAAAGACATTTTCTTCTTCTTGGCTCCCTTGTCAAATGCTAGTTGATTGTATGTGCTTAGGTTTATTTCTGGGCCCTCAGTTCTATTCCATTGGTTTATTTGTCTGCTTTTATGCCAGTTTGTTTTTATGTTTTGATGACAATAACTTTGCAGGAGAGCTTGAAATCAGTAAGTGTGATACCTCCTGATTTGTTTTCTCTCTCAGGATTTTTTTGGCTATTCAGAATCTTTTGTAGTTCTCTATATGTACCTTTTAGCACTGTTTTTTCCCTACTTCTATTAAAATATGCCATTAGGATCTTGAAAGGGGTTGCATTGACTCTATAGATGGCTTTTGGTAGTATTGACATTTTAACCATATTAATTCTTCCATGTCAGAAAGATGGGATACCTTTCCATTTATTTGTGTCTTTTTTGATTTTTTTCACAAATGTCCCATAAATTTCAGAGTGGAGATCTTTCACCTCTTGGGTTAAAGTCATTCCTATGCATTATATTGTTTTTGATGCTATTGTAAATGAGATTGATTTCTTGATTTTTTTCTCAGAAAACTTATTATATAGAAATGCTACTGATTTTTGTGTATTGGTTTTTGTATCCTACAACTATACTGAAATTGTTGATTAGATTGAATGTTTTTTGGTTGAGTCTTTACATTTTTCTGTATATAAAATCATGTCATCTGCAAACAGAGAAAATTTTACTTTTGTCTTCTAAATTCTGATACCTTTTATTTATTTCTTTTGCCTGACTGCTATTTGAATAGGAGTGTTGAGAGTGGGCACCATTGTCTTGGTTGTGATCTTAGAGGAAAAGCTTTCAACCATTGAGTATGATGTAAGTCAAGAGCTTGTTTTATATCACCTTTATTGTGTGGCAGTATGTTCCTTCCATGCCTAATTTGTTAAAAGTTTATATCATGAATGGGTATTGAATTTGTCAATTGCTTTTTCTGTATCTATTGAGAATATCATATGATCTTTTCTATCACTCTATTAACACATCATTGACGAGGGGATTTTTGCAGAAACTAATGCCTGTGGCCAGTGATTTGTTGTTTAAGTGAATATTGATATGTCTCTTGTCAATAATATTTGAGTAACAGAAGATGTATCTCTGGTCAATAAGTTGTTAATGTGACTTATCACTTTGATTGATTTGTATTTCTTGAAACATTCTTGTATCCAAATGATAAATTGCACTTAACTGTGGTGAATGATCCTTTTAATGTGATGCTGAATTTAGTTGGCTAATGTTTTATTGAGGTTTGACATCTTTATTCATTGGGGATATTGGCCTATATTTTCACTTTCTAGTATTGCTTTTTTTTCCCCCCTGGTTTTGATAACAGGATGATGCTAGCCTCATAAAATAAGTTTGAGTGGTCCCTCTTCTTTGTTTTTTTTGGAAGAGTTTGAGTAGAATTGATGGTAATTCTTTGTAAAAGTTTGGTAAAATTCACCATGAATCCAGGAAAGTGATTTTTTAATAATGGAATATGTATGTCAATATGTACATTCATAGGCATAATTACACTGGAAGACATAAGGAAGTAAATGCTTGCATCTATAAGGGTAGTCATCAGGAATATGTGAATGACAAATGCAGATTGATACATATTTATGCTTTGACTAGAGATTCAAATACCCAAGAAGTATTGCTACTGATGGCATTATGTCCTGAAATGTTGGTAATGTTCAGGATAAAAAAGTACACACTTTGTTTAGTTTATAAGTTATTTGTGTTTCTGGAAAATTTAGGGGTTATTAAAAATTTATTTTAAAATATTATGATACAAAAATGGATCTAGGTTCTAGGCTCCGAAAATTGTAAGTTAGCAGTTTATCTAAATGAATGTCCACTGGGACACTAGAAAGGATGGATAACAGCTTTTTGGTGTGTGGACCATCTTGTGTGATACAGAAAGCCCAACTTCGACCTCAATATCAGGAGGTAATTTATGTCATTGCCACTAACAAAAAGCACCCCAACAGAGTTCCAGAAATGCCCACAAGGTTGGCTAGCCCCATGGTTCGCTCAGAGAGGCCTTGCCCAATGATATTTGGGTCCTATCTTCTCTAGTTGTGTCTCCTTCCAGTCCTCCCTTCCTCACATGCTCCAAATTCATTGCCTTCTTTCTCTCTTTTAAACTAAGGAGTAGTTGAATTTACATTTTCTACATCTTGGACAGTTATGCTACCAAATTTGCCTATCTTGGTTCTTCTTGTCATTCAGGCGTTGACATGAATGTTACTTTCTCAGAGAAGCAAACGCAGAGCATACTGGCTCCAGTATTATCTCCATCTGCATAACTATTCTTTTACCCTCTTATACCTTCTTTGTGGTTTATTTGATAGCACTTAATAATGGCTGAAAATAAAAATGTTTTATTAATTTATGTGCTCATTGTCTATCCCTTTTTCCATTAAAATATAAGACCTAGGAGGGCAGGAACTCTTGTCTGCTACCAGCTGTATTTTCAGTGCCTAGGAAAATGTCTGGTACATGGTAGGTGCCTAATAATTGTATTTCTTGAGTAAGCTATTAATTCTCTCCTTGATCCCCTTGAGACCAACTCCAGGCTCTTTAGCATGACACTTAAGGCTTCTCAACATCTTGCCCAGCTTATATTTCCCTATCCTTTCCTCCCTTCATTCACTAATCTCTGTTACTAAAGTTTCTCAAATATGTCATGCCATTTACTGTTTCATTCCTTTGCATATTGTGTTTTCTCTGTATTCAGCTAAGATTAGGCTCCCTCAATTTCCTCCCGGCTCCCATTCTTTGGTGGTTTACATACCCTTTCTTTGGTAATGGCCCCACAACTATGCTTATACAAGGAGAGAATATTTGTTGGTATATACATCTTTCTTTCCAGCTATACTTTGAGCTTATTGAGAGCAGAGATCACTTCTTAATTGTCTTTATATGCCTAGTGGTCGGATGGTACCTGGCATAGAATAAGTCACAGCGTTCTATTTCATTACATCAGAGTTGGATTATCATATTAGCTACCTGAGAACACTTGGGATCTCAATTCCATCATTGATTTTCCCCAGTATCATATCAACTATAAATCTGTTAAATATGCACAAACAGTAGAGACTTCACAGGGGCACATAAAAGTAAGTTAATCCCTTGAATTTGCAATGACAGAATGGTTTAAAGATCATTTTGTTGTTATTGATAACGGTATTTCTTGAGTATGGCATAATGGTCACATTTCTAAACTCTATGAGCATTTTCTTATTGAAGCCTTTAGCAACTCAGTGGTAAGAGTCTCTTAGTTACCTAGAGTAAACTTGACAATGTCATTACTGATAAGTAGAAGAACATAATTAGCCTCAATGTATGTGACCCCATAGCCTAAGATCTTAATCACTACGTTAGGTCCTTTCTATGCCATTTCTGTAATTCTCAGACTCAACCATTCTTGAATATGACTAGAACAGAGTTAATGGAGATATTTTAAAATTAATCCTATTTTCTCAGGATAAAGATTTCAGTCCCTCCTCTCCACAAACAAGACCATTTGCTAATTATTGCTTTTTATCCTCCTTTCTTTCTGTCAGGGAAGCTCAGTTTATTATGGGTCATTGTGCATGCAACCAAGTTAATGATAATTGATGTTCCTCTCTTGCTTCTCACGTTAGTGGCTCTGTATCAGCATCCACTCCCCTTGCAGTGGGCATGCCCCTCTCCATCTCTTTTGCCACATTAGCCGAGGTTTTGAATTACTCAGTGAACTTTTAATCACTGAATAGCTAATCACCGTAATTCCTCACTGTCCAAAGCTGCAAGTTCATCATGCACATGGACCTGGTATCCTTGTTAATCACAGTAATCGCTCACCACTCATGAGCTGTGAAAAGTAGTGATGACTCTTCACATCACTCAGGGTGCTCATACTCTGAGGGAGGCTGGTAGGAGTGTTAGGATGTACTCAACACAGGCTATGGGGATAGCATCTGAATGTCCACCAGACCTACAAGTTTTGGATCTCTGCTTGTATTTACCGTTATCCTGAGTTGGTAAATTGATTAGAACTGCTACTCTGTGACTCTGTTGGTTCAAAACTTCCCTGGGAGCTTCCTGGGTATAATCTGAAACTAGCCCCCATATGTGGAAGGCAGGGAGAAACTAAAGAGAGAAGAAGACTAATCCAAATTGTAGGTGGCAGGGTTAATGAACAAGGAAATATATTTATGAGGCTTGTCATGGGTTGTTGCAAGATGAGTAGTTTTTTGCTCCTGCCTGGCAAATCTTAAAAGTTTATATAGAGGACCAATCTGGGTCAGTTATATACAAATTCCAGATGATCTCAACACCATAAGACTCTTTCCAGGCTCTGTCCTTGGGCAGCTTCTAGTGTTGATAAGGCAAATGGAGCACACATTCCAAGAAGTGGGTAGTGGGTGAGCAGCCTCTGATGCTTGGGTCTAAATTGTGAGTCAAATCAACAGTCACATCTTGATGACCTCTGCCCACATGCTTACATCTCCATCCCCACTGTTTCTGATACTAAAGCTTCCATAGCAGGGTTCCTTCCTCCCAGTCTTCTCCTTGCATCTAATGCTCCATCTGGCATCCAGACTGCACCCTGCTGGCATTGTCCACTGGGCTTCCTGGCCAGGCCATCAACTTTCATCCCAAAGCTTCACTGAAATTATTTGTCTTACACTGGAATTATTTTGATAGAAATAAACCAGAAGCCAATCCATCTGGCTCAGTTTGAGAGAAATTTATTATAAGGAATGAGGAGTATGTCTTTGAATCCTAAGCCTAGAAATTTGACCATTTCTCAGGAGGGACATACTCAACTTGGAAGTCCACCTGATATTAAGGCAGACACTCTGTTAATCTTAGATTGCCCTCTACACGTGTACTCCATTATTTTACTTCCCACTCTTGCTTTGCAGATCACCTCTGACAGCTCATTCATGGTACCAGGCTATAAATTGCTTTCCCAAACTGCAGCCTCAGTTTACATGTCTGAGCAGTCTGGGATTTGCAGTTAGCCAAATATACTTTCTGATTCCCATTCCATATTCTCCTCTCACTGTATTCTAAATTCTCTTCTCTTACACACTCTGTGCTCTTCATCTTCTCCCCCAGATTTGCATATCAAGGTGTCAGCCCAACAAAGAGCCCCACATTCATCAAAATTCATCCTCTTGGAAAATAGCTGTTTTAAGTTGCCAAACCCAAAGTCTTAAAAATTGCCTGTGTCATAAGCTCATTCTTTTAAGGCAGAATGGTTGCCCTGGATGCTGTTGAAAGCCATTCTTTCTAAATGTTCCTTTCGTCTTTTCATCTCCCTCCCTCCCTTTCTAGAGAGAAAAAGGGAGAGAGAGAAGAAAAGGGAAAGGGAATATGAATGAAAGAATACAGCTCAGACCAAGAACAATTGTTGCTGTTGTTCAGTTTCTCAGTTGTGTCTGACTCTTTGCGACCCTATAGACTGCAGCACACCAGGCTTCCCTGTCCTTCATCATCTCTCAGAGCTTGTTCAAACTCATATCCATTGAGTTGGTGATGCCATCCAACCTTCTCATTCTCTGTCGTCCCCGTCTCCTCCCACCTTCAATCCTTCCCAGCATCAGGGTCTTGCATCAAGTGGCCAAAGTATTGGAGTTTCATCTTCAGCATCAGTGCTTCCCATGAATATTCAGGACTGACTTCTTTTAGGATTGACTGGTTGATCTCTTTGCAGTCCAAGGGACTCCCAAGAGTCTTGTCCAACACCACAGTTCAAAGGCATTAATTCTTCAGTGCTCAGCCTTCTTTATGGTCCAACTCTCATATCCATACATGACTACTGGAAAAACCATAGCTTTGACTATACAGACTTTTGTCATCAGCAAAATAATGTCTCTGCCTTTTAATATGCTGTCTAGGTTGGTCATAGCTTTTCTTCCAAGGAGGAAGTGTTTTTAATTTCATGGCTACAGTCACCTTCTGCAGTGATTTTGGGGCCCAAGAAAATAAGGTCTGTCACTGTTTTCATTGTTTCTCCATCTATTTGCTATGAAGTGATGGGACTGGATGCCATGATCTTAGTTTTTTGAATGTTGAGTTTTAAGTCAACTTTTTCACTCTCCTCTTTAACCTTCATCAAGAGGCTCTTTAGTTTCTTTTCCATTTTTGCCATAAGTGTGGTGTCATCTGCATATCTGAAGTTATTGATATTTCTCCTGGCAATCTTGATTCCAACTTGTGCTTCATCCAGCCTGGCATTTTGCATGATGTACTCTGCATGTAAGTTAAAAAAGCTGGGTGACAATATATAGCCTTGACATACTCCTTTCCCAGTTTTGAACCAGTCCATTTTTCCATGTCTAGTTCTAACTGTTGCTTCTTGACCTGCATACATGTTTCTCAGGAGACAGGTAAGGTGATCTGTTATTCCTATCTCTTGACAAATTTTCCATAGTTTGTTGTGATTCACACAGTCAAAAACTTTGGTCTAGTCAATAAAGCAGAGGTAGATGTTTCTCTGGAATTCTCTTTCTTTTTCTATGATCCAACAAATGCTGACAATTTGATCTCTGCCTTTTCTAAATCCAGCTTGTACATCTGGAAGTTCTTTGTTCACATCCTCTTGAAGCCTAGCTTGAGGGATTTTGAGCATTACCTTGCTAGCATGTGAAATGAGTGCAATTGTGTGGTAGTTTGAACATTCTTTGGCATTGCCCTTCTTTGGGATTGTAGTGGAAACTGATTTTTTCCAGTCTGGTGGCCACTCCTGGGTTTTCCAAATTTGCTGGTGTGTTGAGTGCAACACTTTCACAGCATCATCTTTTAGGATTCAAAATAGCTCAGCTGTAATTCCATCACCTCCACTAGCTTTGTTCATAGTGATGCTTCCTAAGGCCAACTTGACTTCACACTCCAGGATAACTGACTCTGGGTGTGATCACACCATCATGGTTATCCAGGTCATTGACACCTTTTTGTATAGTTCTGTGTATTCTTGCCACCTCTTCTTAATATCTTCTGCTTCTGTTAGGTACATACTGTTTCCATCTTTATTGTGCCCATCTGCGCATAAAATAGTCCCTTTGTATCTCTAATATTTTTGAAGAGATCCCTAGTTTTTCTCATTCTTTTGTTTTCCTCCATTTCTTTGCATTGTTCACTTAAAAAGGCTTTCTTATTTCTTCTTGCTAATCTTTGGAATGCTGTACTCAGATGTGTATATCCTTCCTTTTTTCCTATGCCTTTAGCTTCTCTTCTTTTCTCAGCTACTTGTGAGGCTTCCTCAGACAACCATTTTGCCTTTTTGCATTTTTTTCCCCTTGGGGATGGTTTTTGGAAGTTCACTAAGAGAAATCAAAGCCTAGGACTACTGTATTGGATTTTTACCCTCTAACTCATCACTCATTTTACTCTTTTCCCATTTGGGAAACTCTCTCCCTAGCTTTTATTTGGATAATTGTCTCTTCTCCCTCATTCATATAGCTTCTGGGTGGGACTGTCAATAATTTGTCTTGCTGTTCCTAGTCAAAGGGTCAGTGATTGACCCAAATAAAAGCAACTGGATTGATTCTCACTTGGGGACTTTAAATATTGAGTTAAGTGATTCTAACATCAGAACTACTGCTTTGCTGTGTTGTCACTCTAATTGTTGATCTGATCCTGCTGATTGGATCCCTGCTTCCTGTTTTTCTTCTAAGATTGGCTATTTAGTAGGTGCTTTATGGCAACCCAACTCCAGTACTCTTGCCTAGAGAATCCCATGTACAGAGGACCCTGATAGGCTACAGTCCATGGGGTTGCAAAGAGTCCGACAGGACTGAGTGACTTCACTTTCACTTTATTTCTTCCACTGACCCTATATACTCCCCATAAAGCTGTTTTGCTCAAGATAGGCAAAGACAGTTCTGTTCTTTGTCAATAAAATAAAACAAAGACCCAGCAGATATAGAGGCTATATTATAAAAATTCTTGATTCTATAGGTTTTAGCTTGTGTAATCCTCAGGACACAGTTTCTCTGTTATACTGTCCTTGGGCTGCCAAAGAATGAATGGTCAGGTATAGTGGCTCAGTGCCTTGTTTATTTCAGGCAGAATTAACAGAGTGGATTGTAATAGAAATGGAGTAATATATGTTCATGGTTGTTCAGTTTGGTCTGAATTCTGGAGACAGCTCTTCCAGGTGAAGTTTAATTAACAACTGCTCAAAATCAATCCAACTTTGACTTTGCTGCAATTTGAATCTCACAGCTTGGCTCCTTTTCCTTGTTTCATTTCATTAACAAAGATTTTGAATTATCTATCTGTGGGAATAGAGAAATAGTATGCATGTATACGTATACACATACACACACTCACGTGTGAGTGTGTGAAGACAGTATATGATAGGAAGAGAATTCTGAATTAGTTTGGTAGATGAAGGATGCAAGCAAGTGATATAGCTTGGAAACAACATAATCTGCATTACCCCTGGGTGACTTCCTGTGACTGTACAGGTAAGTCTTGTTTTCTCTCCCCCCTCTCTCCCTTTCTCCCTCTCCCCGTCCCCTCTCCCCTCTCTTCTGTTACTCATGTGCACACTTTATAGAAGTTTTCTCTTCTGTTTATATCTAATATTGAGCAACATTTTCCTCTAATGTGGTTAAAAGCAAGGACTTCAGAATCAGACCACAGGGAGATTGCATCTCACTTCTGCCACTTGCTAGCTGTGTGACCAAGGACAAGTACCTTTTTTAAAGGCCCAGTTTTCTCATCTTGAAAATGGAAGGAATAAAAGTATTCATCTGTGAGTTACAAGAAGAGCACTTGATATAATGACTGGACCATGGTGGGTGCCTTATTTATTACTATGGTTGTTATTTCCTTCCAAAAAAGAAGGAAATTTATCCTAACTCATTTTCACCATGTGCTTGTTACACTTCCCTTTGCCTCACTATATTCAAGTATCTTTTCACTGTGTTCAAGCCCCTTCCTCCCTTACCTGATACTAATCTCCCCCAGAGGGAAGCGACCATGGAATCTCATTCCTAGGAGTATTTTGGTAAGAATGGCAAAATTTTAACACATAGGAGAATCCTAGTGAATTTCCTTTTATACCGACTCTTTGTAACTCCATGGACTGCAGCATGCCAGGCCCCCCGTCCCTCCCACCTCCCCAAGTTTGCCCAAGCATCTCCCCTATCTCCCAAAGTATGCCCTTCTGCACTAGAGAAACACCATTTTAGATTATGTTACTAATGTTTTCACAGTATTATTGCCATTTTCAATGTCTCGCTCCCACCGTCTTTTGAGAATTCAGATAAATTTCCAAATAAAAGGTATAAAGAGAAGTATGGATACTAGATGTTGCAACCTAGGGTCAAACCTTTCTCAGAATCTTGGAACAAGTTGTAAAGTACAAATAATATTTTTGAAACTGGGCCCACAGTGGAGGAAAGCATCTCTATGTATTTGTTACAACAAAAAATAATAAGTTCATGTTCAGTGATCAGACTTCTTGAGAATGCTTTGTCGAAATAACTTTTTCTGCAGTAGAGGATATTAACACTTGTGTATGTCATGTATGTTTTTTTCTCTTGGAGGAAATTGCTTTACAATGTTGTGCTGGCCTCTGCCATACATCAAAATGAATATACCACGGATATACATATATCCCCTCCCTACTGAAACTCCCTCCCACCTCCCATCCCATCTTACCCCTCTAGGTTGTCACAGAGCGCTGGATTGAGCTCCCTGTGTCACACAGTATATTAACACATGCATATGGAATCTAGAAAGATGGTACCAAGGACTCTATTTGCAGCAATGGAGATGCAGACATAGAGAATGGTTTTGTGGACCCAGTGAGGGAAGGAGAGGGTGTGATGAATTGAGAGTAGCATGGAAACATATACATTACCATATGTAAAATAGATAGCAAGTGTGGTTCTTTTTGAAAAATAGATTCATTTAAAAGATATCTCTCACTTCCCTTAAATGTCCCATTGTTAGTATATTTGTTAAGTTGATGTTAAGAAAACTTTTATTCTTTTAAGCCCAGCAAAAATGTGGAAAATACTATTTTTCTAGCCAAGGCAATCTTGACTTGGCTATTTTCCTAGAATCCTGATTCTACTTTGAGATGTGCACTCTAGTTTATGACCAACACACGTGTATATTTCCTACAGTTGAGTTAAACTTGGGGGCTTATCAATAGCTGAGCTTGAAAGTATGGGAAAACCTTGTTTTGCTAAACCATTAATGCTCAAGGTTTAAGTGTAAAAGCCCAACTGTGTTTAATCCACTCCTATCACCATTTCCAACTGGAGCTTGGAACATGTTTAAAGCCAGGAGCTAAGCGGAGGCAAGGATCTAGTGATTTAAGAGGCTGAAAAGATTTTCTCTGAGTCAAAATTTTTCTCATATTGCTGTGGGATTTGACACTGGAGTGTAGCATTCCAATCCCTGTTTAATACTGGGCCTTTGAAGGCATTCTCAGTCTCTGTCTTGGTTCTGTTTCTTTTTTACTGTTTATGACAATAAATTTTGCCTGATGGTACCCCAGGCAAATTGTCTGCTCACCCTCCTCAAATAATTCTTGATGGTCCAGTTCTCTAGAAGTTTGCATTCAGATCTGTTTCACATCAAAATGCATTTCTCTGACATGTGTAATTCTGTATAAGCTTGACTAGAGAGCTTGGTTTCTGTTCTCCTTAGGATTTGTGTGTATGTGTATGAGGGAGTAGGGGATAGAATTTACCTTATTTTGAGGATGGGAGAGAAAAAGTAAGGAGACGGAACAGTGTTAGGAGGCAGAAATTAAACTAAGGAAACATAGAGAAATAAGTGGAGGAAATAAATTTAAGTAATGGGACAGGGAGAGAAAAGGAAACAAAATTGCTTCACTTTTATGGCAAAATGTAAGTCAAATTAAAAAAAAACTCAACTTGTTTTTAAAACACAGTCTTATCTTCAGATCAGATCAGATGAGTCACTCAGTCATGTCCGACTCTTTGCAACCCCATGAATCGCAGCACGCCAGGCCTCCCTGTCCATCACCAACTCCCGGATTTCACTCAGACTCACGTCCATCGAATCAGTGATGCCATCCAGGCATCTTATCCTCTGTCGTCCACTTCTCCTCTTGCCCCCAATCCCTCCCAGCATCAGAGTCTTTTCCAATGAGTCAACTCTTCGCATGAGGTGGCCAAAGTACTGGAGTTTCAGCTTTAACATCATTAGTTCCAAAGAAATCCCAGGGCTAAGCTCCTTCAGAATGGACTGGCTGAATCTCCTTGCAGTCCAAGGGACTCTCAAGAGTCTTCTCCAACACCACAATTCAAAAGCATCAATTCTTCGGCACTCAGCCTTCTTCACAGTCCAACTCTCACATACATGACCACAGGAAAAACCATAGCCTTGACTAGACGAACCTTTGTTGGCAAAGTAATGTCTCTGCTTTTGAATATGCTATCTAGGTTGGTCATAACTTTCCTTCCAAGGAGTAAGCATCTTAATTTCATGGCTGCAGTCACCATCTGTAGTGATTTTGGAGCCCAGAAAAATAAAGTCTGACACTGTTTCCACTGTTTCCCCATCTATTTCCCATGAAGTGATGGGACCAGATGCCATGATCTTCGTTTTCTGAATGTTGAGCTTTAAGCCAACTTTTTCACTCTCCACTTTCACTTTCATCAAGAGGCTTTTGAGTTCCTCTTCACTTTCTGCTATAAGGGTGGTGTCATCTGCATATCTGAGGTTATTGATATTTCTCCCAGCAATCTTGATTCCAGCTTGTGTTTCTTCCAGCCCAGCGTTTCTCATGATGTACTCTGCATATAAGTTAAATAAGCAGGGTGACAATATACAGCCTTGACGTACTCCTTTTCCTATTTGGAAACAGTCTGTTGTTCCATGTTCTAACTGTTGCTTCCTGACCTGCATACAAATTTCTCAAGAGGCAGATCAGGTGGTCTGGTATTCCCATCTCTTTCAGAATTTTCCACAGTTTATTGTGATCCACACAGTCAAAGGCTTTGGCATAGTCAATAAAGCAGAAATAGAAGCTTTTCTGGAACTCTCTTGCTTTTTCCATGATCCAGCAGATGTTGGCAATTTGATCTCTGGTTCCTCTGCCTTTTCTAAAACCAGCTTGAACATCAGGAAGTTCATGGTTCACATATTGCTGAAGCCTGGCTTGGAGAATTTTGAGCATTACTTTGCTAGCGTGTGAGATGAGTGCAAGTGTGCAGTAGTTTGAGCATTCTTTGGCATTGCCTTTCTTTTTGCGGTAAACAAAAGGGGTTCTGTTCCTTTCTCTCTGGCCACCTACTGTTATCGGACTTCCAGGATGATCACCATTAATGTGACCTGTGTTCTTTCACTACCTGTTGGGTGATCTTGGGAAGGCCAGTGAAATCCAGGCCTTAGTTCCCATATCTGTAAAGTGGGAATAATACAAGGTACTCATCTCATAGTCTTATTGAGAGGATTAAAAGATATATGTCATTGGGTATATGTGTATGGCACAAAATAAGAGCTCAGTGAATACTGGATATTATTTTTGTAGGCACATACAAACACATATATTTTCTAAAAAATAAAAATGACATCTCATTATATATGATAGAAACATAATACATATCAATATGTATGATATAAATTACTATTTTAATATAATAATATGTTAGAACCATAATAATTATTGCTATATGTTATTTTATTTAAATGCACACATATGATTGCATTACAATGAATGATATTTTCTTTGATTTGCCTCTTTCTTTTTATGCCTCTCCATGCATACAATTTGTCTTGAGGAAATCCACATAAAAGCTTAACTGTGCATGTGTATGTTTTTCTTCATCCTCATATAATCATAGAGAAAAGCGTATATGCATATTCATATAGAGTTTTTGTCATTGCTTTACAAAAATAAGATTATACTGTGCAAATGTATTTTCATAAGAGTTACAGATTATAAAACATCTTTTCCTGAGCCTTTCTCTAATAATAGAGGCTGAAAAGCTTAAAATTTCAATTTACAGCAGGTGTCCTTACGCGGGGGATGGGTTAGGCAAAGGTCCCAGTACTCCTCAGCTATACCCAAGGAAGAGTTGTTGCAGTGTTTCTGGGAGAGTTTTAGTTCTGATAAATAGGATGGCTTTGGTTTCACTAGTTTCAGTTTCTTTTCTCATCCTTCTAGGGAAATGGAAATTCTGAAATGACAATATCATTTTTGGGTCATGATGGAACAAGTGTGAAAAGAAGAACCAGAACCTTTCTGTCAGCAGAATTGTATATAAATGGAATTTTATATAAATGAACTGATAGAGTATGTACTCTTTTTTTTTCTTTTTAAAATGTTATTTGAATTTTTATTTTATTTTTTTAATTTAATTTTATTTTTAAACTTTACATAATTGTATTAGTTTTGCCAAATATCAAAATGAATCCGCCACAGGTATTTGGATTCTTTCATGCAGAATAATAAATTTGAGATTCATTCAAGTTGTTACTTATATCACCTGTTTGTTACTTTTTATTTTTGAAGAATGTTCCATTGAAGAACATTCTATTTTGAAGGATCTTCCATTGGATGGAAAGAAGAACCAGAACCTGAGTAGTGACATCTTAAGAATCTGGGTGCCTGATAGCATTTTGTGTGGCTGAATTAGTACCAGCAACTACTGACCCCTGGATTTCTAAAAGAAACCACTATCTGCTTCCCTGGTGGCTCAGATGGTAAAGAATCTGCCTTCAATGCGGGAGACCCAGGTTTGATCCCTGAGTCGGGAAGATCCCCTGGAGAAGGGAATGGCAACCCACTCCAGTATATTCTTGCCTAGGAAATTCCATGGCAGAAGATCCTGATGAGCTATAGTCCAGGGGGTTCACAAAAAGTCAGACATGACTGAGCAACTAACACTTTCACTTTTGTTTAATCCATGGTCATTAGTTTTTCTCTTCTAAACACATGCTAAACTGATACACACACTTCTTTACATTATGTTTTTGCCACTCAAAGAAATATCATTTAAATATCATTTAAATATCATTTAAAGTTGATTATTTATCACGGCAGCACAATATTTCATGATGTGAACTATTGTAACTGATTCAACCCCCTTTCAGTTGATGAGATTCCCCATTAGCTCAACTGGTAAAGAATCCACCTGCAATGCAGGAGACCCTGGTTGGATTCCTGGGTTGGGAAGATCCACTGGAGAAGGGATAGGCTACCCACTCCAGTATTCTTGGGCTTTCCTAGTGGCTCAGCTGGTAAAGAATCTGCCTACAATGTGGGAGACCTCGGTTTGATCCCTATGTTGGGAAAACCCCCTGAAGAGGGAATGGCTATCTACTTCAGTATTCTGGGCTGGAGAATTCCATGGCCTGTAAAGTCCATGGGATCATAAAGAGCCACAACTGAGCGACTTTCACACTTACTTCAATTAATACTTATTTGTATCCAGTGGTACTTATTTGTTTTGTTGTGTTCAAGCCATGTTGCATCAAACATCTGTAAACTACCTATCTTTATATATTGAGACTTTATCTTTAATGGAATAAATTTCCCAAAGTGGACAACATGCTGTGCTGTGCTTAGTTGCTCAGTCGTGTCTGACTCTGCAACCCTATGGACTGTAGCCCACCAGGCTCCTCTGTCCATGGGGATTCTCCAGGCAAGAATACTAGGGTGGGTTGCCATACCCTCCTTCAGGGCCTCTTCCCAACCCAGGGATTGAACCCAGGCCTCCTGCATTGCAGGCAGTTTCTTTACCATCTGAGGCACCAGTAAAGCCCAACAACATACTGGAATGACCCTATTCTTCCCATACCTACACAGGCAATAGTTATTATTCAGCTTTTGCTAGTGATGTTTATAAGATCATAACTGACTGTTGGATTTGTTCATGCTTTCCTTACCAATAGTGATTTTAAGCTTTTTCCATATTCCATTTGCTATTTGGAATTGTTCTTCTGTGAATTTCTATTCATAACCTTGGTTATTTTTCTCTTGAGGAGTCTCCTTGTCAATTCATAAGAGTATTTTTATATTATATGTACTAAATTTCCAATCTCAGCATTGGACTTTCATATTTTGCTATAAATATTTAAACTTTTATAGGGAACTGTGGTTTTTAAAACCCTTATTTTCTAGTTATAAATATAATAAGAGAGTCTGCTTTAGTATGAAATTATACATGAAGTTACCTAATTTTTTTTTTGCAGGATTTCTGTTTTCTTTCTTTCTCCCACCCACTCTATTCTGTCTTTACTTGATATTATGTAAGTTAGGTTTCCATTTTGTTTTCCTCCTGATGGATGGCACTTATATCAATGTGATTTTTAAAAATTCCATCCTTTCTACTCTGCAATGAAATATCAATTTGTCATACGTTGCATTCTCATGTACATTATTTCTTAAGTCAACCATGATGTTTTATATTGCTGAGAAAATTATTCATTCCCTCTAAGTTTTCAAAAGTAATGCCATATATTTGCCTGTTAAGTTTTTTCTATTGTAATTCTCTTTCTCTCTCCTTTGCCTCTGGTTAGGTTTTCCTTTTAATTCCTGATCACTTATGTATATGTGCATGTGTTTGCTTTTCCTTGAGATGAGCTTATTTATTTTTCCTATAAATTCTTTGTTTTCATTTTCATCAAATCCTGTCATTATATGAATTTCAGCTTCCTGATTTATTTTTTAGTTTTTCAGAGATGAATTCTAAGTTCTTCTATTTTATCTTTCTTGTTTAATGATAAAGATATTAAACATAGATTTTGTTTTGTCAGTAGAGTTTTTGATTTGTGCTCTAGATTGTAGTATAACTTTTTTTTCTAGTTTATAATTTCCTTCTAGTCTAAGGGTTGACTAGAAATTTTCATCAAATATTTTAAGCATTTAATATTATTTATCAAAATATATAGCCTATGTAATATGTGAGTTTTATTTAATTATATAGATTAGTTTGGAATTTAAAATGTTTTCTTTGTGGAAAGCACAAATTTGGTTTTCAGAAACATTGTATAGCATTTAAAATATATACTAATTCCCCATTAAAAGGATATAAGGTTTTCTGTATATCTCTTAAACCATTTTTATTCATGTTTTAAAGCTATTTAGGCATGCAATACAAAATAAACTGCACATATTTAAGATGTACAATTTCATGAGTTTTGAAAGATATGTCATCACGACAACTGTGACCACCATAATCAAAATACTGGTAAATTGCATCACTCTCAAAAACTTTCTTCCTTTGAATCTTATTTCTTTCCATTCTCATCCACAGACAGCTGCTGATCTGCTTTCTGTCAGCAGAATTGTATATAAATGGAATTTTATATAGATGAACTGATAGAGTATGTACTCTTTTTTAATTTGGATTCTTTCATGCAGAATAATAAATTTGAGATTCATTCAAGTTGTTACTTATATCACCTGGTTTGTTACTTTTTAGTTTTGAAGAATGTTCCATTGAAGAACATTCTATTTTGAAGGATCTTCCATTGGATGAAAAATCTGTATCTTCTCATCTGTTGAAAGACATCATGGTTGTCTCCTTACAAATAAATTGGCGGTGAACATTTATGTACAGTGTTTTACATGAATACATTTTCACTTCTCTTAGGTAAATATCTAGGAGTAGATTGGCTGGGTTGTGTAGTAGGTTTATGTTTAGCTTTTTAAGAAACTGTCAAATTGTTAGCCAGTTTCCCAGATGGTGCAGTTGGTAAGGAATCTGCCTGCCAATGCAGGAGATGCAAGAGACTCAGGTTCAAACCCTGGGTCAGGAAAATCCCTGGAGGAGAAAATAGTAACCCATTCCAGTATTCTTATCTGGAAAATTCCATGGACAGAGGAGCCTGGAGGGCTCCAGTCCATGGAGTCACAGAGTCAGACTTGACAGAGCGCGTGCATACACACACACACACACACACACACACAAACTGATAATGGAAGTAGTTGCACATTTGTCCATCCTTGATAACTGTTACGAGAGTATTATGTGTTCCACATTCTCGACAACACTTGGTATTGTCAGGTTCTTTGATTTTAGCTATTATAGTGGTCATATGGTGTTAGCTCATTGATTTTAATTTGCATTTCCTTCATGATCAATAATATTGAGGGTTTTTTTTTTTTTCATGTGTTTTGCCCTTTAGTGTATATTCTTTTGGAAGGATTGATTCAAATCTTGGTCCATAAACTTTTGGGTTGTTTGTTGTATTACCAAAATGCGAGAATTCTTTCCGTATTCTTGTTATAAGTCCTATGCTTGATATCTGTATAGAGAATATATTCTTCTAGTCTGTTTCCTTAATCAGATCAGATCAGATCAGTCACTCAGTCGTGTCCGACTCTTTGCGACCCCATGAGTCGCAGCATGCTAGGCCTCCCTATCCATCACCAACTCCCGGAGTTCACCCAGATTCACGTCCATCGAGTCAGTGATGCCATCCAGCCACCTCATCCTCTGTCGTCCCCTTCTCCTCCTGCCCCCAATTCCTCCCAGCATCAGAGTCTTTTCCAATGAGTCAACTCTTCGCATGAGGTGGCCAGAGTACTGGAGTTTCAGCTTTAGCATCATTCCTTCCAAAGAAATCCCAGGGCTGATCTCCTTCAGAATGGACTGGTTGGATCTCCTTGCAGTCCAAGGGACTCTCAAGTGTCTTCTCCAACACCACAGTTCAAAAGCATCAATTCTTCGGCACTCAGCCTTCTTCACAGTCCAACTCTCACACCCATACATGACCGCAGGAAAAACCATAGCCTTGACTAGACGGATCTTTGTTGGCAAAGTAATGTCTCTGCTTTTCCTTAATGGTGAACTTCAAAAAACAAAAGGTTTTAATTTTAATAAGACCCATTCTGGGGAGGGGAAAATTTCCCCCATTACATTTCTTGAGTTCTTGTGGCAGGACTAATAATAAAAATGACACAAGATTATCAAGAGAAAAAATTAAATTTTATATACATGGAAGATCATAAAATGATGCTCAGAGTATGACCAAGTACAAGCAGGTTTTATATCTTTTTGCACAAAGAAACATTAAATTTGTGAGGAACCGACAGGACAGAGAAACTTAGGAATTTGAGCAGTTTGGTCTTTGGTGGTAAATGAGTAACGAAGTTGTAAGTTTGGTTTATATAGGCTACTCAGCTGTGAATTCCCTATCTCTGATGATAAGGATGTCTTCTTACCTTACAGGAAGGGCACCTTCCACATGGGAGATTTATTTCCTGTTTTCAGGGAGACAAAGAGGAGGATAAAAGTGTCCCTCTTGCATCAGCTGTTTTTTAAGTAACTTTAATTCATAATTATTACTATGCCATTGAGGCACATTTTGGGGCAGCCTGTCCTGGGCCCCAAAACCCAAATATCAATTTTTCCTTTTATATATTGTGTATTTTATGTTTTATTTAAGAAAGCGTTAACTGAAAGAGATAGGTTTTCTTCAGTGCACATTTTAAAAACAGTTTTAGTCTTTCCTTTAGTTCTAAAATATATTTCAAGTAAATCATTTTGTATAGTGTCAGATAATGGCCAATTTTGTTTTTTTCTATATAGATATAATAGAAAAGTACAGAGCAAGCAATAATATCTTCTAGTGAAAACTTATAGGCAGGGCAACAAAATGATGAAAGATATCTAAATACCAGATATTCCAATATCAATTGTTGAAAAGTTTATCATTTCCCCATTGAATTGCCTGAAGCATTTTTGTCAAAAAATACCTACTTCCAGATCCCTCATGCCAACAATCTCCAATTAGGGCATACATAAAGCCTTCCCTTTTTTCTATGATAACGCTTTCCAACTCTTTTGCCTGCTTTTGAGTTTCTGCTAGATGCAAGTGGCGGTGCTTAACTCCTTTGCAAAATCTGAAAAAATAGGTTTTCCATTCTCATTTAGGTGTTCTCTACTTATTTCCATGTAAGTCTTGAAATCAGAGTCGAAGTCTTCCAAATTTGATCTTATATTAAAGTTTGCATTGATTATTCTAAAATGTTTGCATTTCTATATACATTTTAGAATCAGCTTTCCAATTTCTACTAAAAGCATGTTGGAATTTCAACTGAGAATAATTTGAATTTTTTGGATCTTCTCTCTTTGTTTTATTTTTGTCTCTCTTCTCTGTTCTTTTTTCCTAGAGCTCCTTTTATTTGTCTGTTAAATCTCTCACATACCTTCTCTAGTTTATTATCGGCTTTTTTCCCTCATGATTTTTATCTTTTTATGTATTTTTTAATACTCTGAGTTTTTTTTCCCCAAGCCACTAAATCAAGTTTAAATGGTGACCTTGAACATTCTCTCTCTAAGTTCATCTACTAAACAGTTTGTTTGGAAGCCTCATCTTTTATCTCTGTAAAGATTTTTGGGCCAAGGTGAGTGGAAAGTAAGGGAGAGTATGTGCAGATATTTCTAAAATTTCTTTTTCTTTCCAGATCATTATTTATCTGTTGTAGAATCTCTCAAAGACTAGTTCTATGTTCCCTTGTTTTTAAATTGTTCTTCCTCTTTTGGGCCACTCTGCCCCTTGAAAGTGAAAAAGTGAAAGTGAAGTCACTCAGTCATGTCCAACTCTTTGAGACCTCATGGACTGTAACCTGCAAGTCTCCTCCATCCATGGGATTTTCCAGACAAGATTACTGGAGTGGGTTGTCATTTCTTTCTCTGGGGACTCTTCCCCACCCAGGGATCAAATCTGGGTCTCTCTCACTGCAAGCAGACTCTTTACCATCTGAGCTACCAGGGAACCCCACTCTGACCCTTGAGGTGTTATTTATTTGAAGTAAATCTCCCTATTCCCCTGTCTCTTATACTTTACCAGTCTGTAGAATAGGATTACTTTACTCACCTCTAAAAATTTTTTCTAGACATTTGGAGTTTGGGAGCTCAGGGTAGGCCACCTCCCAAATATGCTGTACCAAAATGATCATTTTGAATTAAATTTACATGAGAAATGGCCAATGTAAGAGGGACACTTTGACCATTCTTTCTGTCTACCTGGACACAGATAATAAACCTGCCATATGAGGGAGGTTATCACCAGAGATGGGTGAGAAATACATAAACAAATCTTGTTATTTCTTTATTACCTCAAGTCTAAATGCTGTTGAGATTCTTCACTAATTAAGCACCCAAAGTCCAGGTTTCTTTGTTCTGTCAATTCCTGACAAGTTTATTGTTTCTTTGTGTCAAAAGTATAAACGCTGCCTGCTTTAGCCTGTTCTTAGGTCCTTATTAATGAGACCTCTGTGCACATGATTAAATTTTTTTTCCTCCTGTTCATCTGTGTAATGTCCATTTATTTATTAGACCAGCCAAAAGAACTCACGAAGGGCAAGTGGGGTATTTCCCTCTCTATCACAGGGACCTGGGAGGTCTGGTATAGACTTGGACCTCTGTTCCCTGGATCTGGTGGTCTCTTCAGGCCAAACCTTCCCAAGATCCACATTTTGGAGGAGAGATCCTTGCTCCAGGTTTTCTAACAGTGGTCTCCATATGTCTTTCCAGTTCATGAGAAGGAAAACCCCTCATTGGTTCTCTTCCATAGGATTCCCACAAATGTTCACTCAGTCATCAGAAGCTCTAGGCTTTGATTAAAAAGAGACAGATTTGAATTGGGATGAAGAGTAAAGGAATTGCTTTCAAGTCACTGTCTTTTCAGAATCCCCTGTGGGCATCATTCTGGTCAGTACTTAGAGTACTGTCTCTTTTAAATGACTCTAGGGAAATTGAGTCAGTTTTCTATTGGAATGTAACCTAAAGGTCATCTAGTCCAATGACCACTCTTCTGAGTCCATTTCCTATAAACCATGTTTGACAAGGAGTGGTCCCAATCTCTTTAAAATTTTTTAGGAATTCAGAGCTTGCTGTTACCATTAGAATATACTTTCTCAAACCAAACCCAAATCTATCTCTGTTGCATGTTCTCAGTCCTTTTCTTTTCCTTTGGGATTCTGAAGAAGTTACTCACATCTTACCCAGAGTTGTAAAACATGTTTGGTCTCCTCTGGGCACTTTCCTGCTTGTTATTGATGCTATAGGTTTAAGGAGGGGGAAAAAAAAACAAAACTGTAAACTTCTCAGCTTTGTAACTTCTTGGACTCTCAGATAAAGTGTGATAAAGGAGGAGAGGGAAGCAGTTCACTAAAGTGAGTGTTTTAGATTTATGTTTTATTCCTGGATTACATTAACACACTCTGTTGTCTTCCTTTCTCTCTACTTATTTTTCCTAACATTAAATGAGTTTCACAGCTTTTTCTGATAATGAAAATGATTCAAGCATATGGGGTCACAGATGAATAGAATAAAATATAAATAAAAAACCAAAAATGAAAATTCAAATCTCAATATCCTTAAATGACTCATTCTCTAAATCTTTCTCTATATGCTTATAATTTTATGTGTGGTTATATTATACATGTCGTTTTATAATCTCTCCTTTTACTTAACAAGATGCCATGAATTTATATCTATAACACTTTTAGTGGCTATATACTATTTCTTTGTATAGATGAACTATAATTTGTTTAGCAAATATCATATGGTGAATATTTTTGGTTGTTTCTCGGTTTTTCAATTCACTCTGTAAGAACAAAATAACACTTCTCTGAGCATGTTTGTGCTCTTTTCTGATTAGCCCCTTAAATTACTGGCATCAAGAATTGCATGGTCATAGAGCATATCCCTTTGAAATTTTCATACATATTGCCAGACTTTGTTCCATGCAGGTAGAGTTAATTTACATGTTCACCATAAATGCCAATTCTGGGTATCACCAATCTGTGTCAACCTGGTCAATCAGAAGACTGAAGTTATCTCTCTTTTTAAAATCTGAAAATATTTTTCTGGTTATTATAGTTTTTGTATTCTTCTAGATAAAATTTCAAAGAGTTTTACCAAGTTATAGAGAAATTCTGTTGGGATTAATACAATATAATAATATACTAGGAGTCAACTAGTTTTCCTAATATAGGGCTTGTAACCTCCTTTAAATTTTTGTTTTAGAAATTTTTACATATGGGGTAGTTCTTACTATAAATAAAGGCTTTGCCCACTATATGTACTGTTTCAGTGGCAAGAGAAAGTTTATCTTTCTTATAATTCTAAAAAAAAAAAATGTACCTTTGCAGAAAATTTGGAAAGTATAGAAAAAGCATTAAGAAGAAGAAATCTGTTTTTAAACCTTTTTAGAGAAAAATCTCTATCATTATTTTTTAATTACTTTTTGTTGGGATATAGTTGATTTAGAATGCTGTATCACTTTCTGCTGTACTACAAAGTGAATCAGCTACCCATATGCTTATATCCTTTCTTTTTTAAAATTTGTTTCCCTTTTAGGTCATTAGAGAGTTCTGAGGAGAGCCCCCTGTCTTAATCAGTAGATTCTGATTAGTTATCTATTTTATGTATAGTAGTGTGTATATATTTTATCAACCCCAATCTCCCAATATATCCATCCTTTCCTTTCCTTCAGTAACTACAAGTTTGCTCTCCACATCTGTGACTCCATTTCTGTTCTGCAAACAAGTTCGTTTGAACCATTCTTTTAGATTCCACAAGTAGACAATATCATATGATATTTATCTTTCACTGTCTGACTTACTTCACTGAGTAGGATCATCTCTAGATCCATCCATGTCACCACAAATGGTACAGGTTCATTATTTTTTATGAGTAATAATAGTCCATTATATATGTATGTATGTATGTATATACACATACCACATCCTTATCCATTCCTCCATTGATGGACACTTAGGTTGCTTCCTATGTCTTGGCTATTGTAAATAGTGCTGCTATGAACACTGGAGTGCACATATCTTCTTGCATTAGAATTTTCTCTGGATACATGCCCAGGAGTGGGATTGTTGAATCAAATGTTAGTTCTATTTTCAGTTTTTTAAAGAACCTCCATACTGTTCTCAGTTGTGGCTGTACCAATTCACATTATCACTAACAGTGTAGGATGGTTCCCTTTTCATCACACCCTCTCTAACATTGTAGATATTTTGATGATGGCCATCATCAAAATGTTGTAGTTTTGATTTGCATTTCTCTAATAAGTAGTGAGTCCCTTGGACTGCAAGGAGATCCAAACAGTCCATTCTGAAGGAGATCAACCCTGGGATTTCTTTGGAAGGAATGATGCTAAAGCTGAAACTCCAGTACTTTGGCCACCTCATATGAAGAGTTGACTCATTGGAAAAGACTCTGATTCTGGGAGGGGTTGGGGGCAGGAGAAGAAGGGGACGACAGAGGATGAGATGGCTGGATGGCATCACTGACTCGATGGACGTGAGTCTGAGTGAACTCCGGGAGTTGGTGATGGACAGGGAGGCCCAGCGTGCTGCGATTCATGGGGTTGCAAAGAGTCGGACACAACTGAGTGACTGAACTGAACTGAATAAGTAGTGATGCTGAGCATCTTTTTCTCTGCTTTTTGGCCATCTATATGTCTTCTTTGGAGAAATGTCTATTTAGATCTTCCATTAGTTTTTGAATTTTTGTTTGTTTGTTTGTTTGTTTAACTGAGCTGCATGAGCTGCGTGTATATCTTGGAGGTTAATCCCATGTCATTTGCTTCACTGGAAAATATTTTTTCCCATTTTGTGTGTGTTTTTCATTTTGTTTATGGTTTCCTTTACTGTGTAAAGGCTTTTAAGTTTAAGTAAGTCCCATTTGTTTATTTTTGTTTTTATTTTCATTATTCTAGGAGTTGGATCAAAAGAGATCTTGGAATTTATGTCAAAAACTGTTCTGCCTCTAAGAGTTTTATAATATCTGGTCTTACATGTTGGTCTTTAATCCATTTTGAGTTTATTTTTGTGTATGGTATTACAGAATGTTCTAATTTCATTCTTTTATATGTAACTGTCCAGTTTTCCCAGCACCATTTATTGAAGAGACTGTCTTTTCTCCATTGTATAGTCTTGCCTACTTTGTTGTAGATTAATTGAGCATATGTGCATGGGCTTATCTCTGGGCTTTCTGCCCTGTTCCATTGATCTATATTTTTGTTTTTGTGCTAATGACTATACTGTTTTAATGACTATAGCCTTGTAGTGTAGTCTGAAGTCAGAGAGCCTGATTCCTCTATCTCCATTTTTCCCTCTCAAGATTGTTTGGCTATCCTGGGTTTCTTTTTTGTCTCCATAAAAACTATTAAATTTTTTGTTCTAATTCTGTGAAAAATGCTCTTTGTAATTTGATAGGGATTGCATTAACTCTGTAGATTTCTTTGGGTAGTATAGTCATTTTGACAATATAGACTCCTTCAGTCCAAGAACATGGTATATCTTTTTGTCAGTGTGATACTTGATTTATTTCATCAGTATCTTATAGGTTCTGAGTACAAGTCTTTTGCCTCCTTAGGTAGGTTTATTGCTACGTATACTGAGGTGCCTTTATGTTGTGTGCATATATATTTACAAATGTTATATACTCTTGGATTGATACCTTGATCATTATGTAGTGTCCTTCCATGTCTCATGTAAGTCTTTATTTTAAAGTCTATTTTGTCTGATAATGTGTTATTATTTTGATGTATTTCATTCTGATCTTGTTCCTTTTTCTCTTTATATATCTACATATAATTTTATTTTCTACTTTGCCATTTTGCAAGATTTTGCTCTCAGTCTCATAAACTTTTTGGAGACATATTTAATTTCTGTAATATTTTTCATCACATAAATGTAATTCATGGCATAAATTTTATATTAATCTCTCAGTGTTCAGTAGACAAATTTTATTGTTAAAGATGATATTTTGTATTTCTTTTTGTATTGATCCCAAGGCACCTAATGCTGAAATGGATGCATAATAAGAGTTACATACTACTGGGAAAGGAAAAATATTTTTCTATCCTTTTAGGTTCTTTTGATTAGTCTAAGAATTAAATTGACATGAGACAGATTAACAGAAGATGAAATTTAATTAGGTAAGGTATAGAGCTTCTGAGATCAAATTTGCCAATATTCATTGGCTCATTGAAAAAGCAAAAGAGTTCCAGAAAAACATCTACTTTTGCTTTATTGACGATGCCAAAGCCTTTGACTGTGTGGATCTCAACCAACTGTGGAAAATTCTTAAAGAGATGGGAATACTAGACCAACTGACCTGCCTACTGAGAAATCTGTATACAGGTCAAGAAGTAACAGTTAGAACTGGACATGGAACAACAGAGTGGTTCCAAATCGGGAAAGGAGTACATCAAGGCTGTATATTGTCACCCTGCTTATTTAACTTATATGCAGAGTACATCATGAGAAACGTTGGGCTGGAAGAAGCACAAGCTGGAATCAAGATTGCTGGGAGAAATATCAATAACCTCAGATATGCAGATGACACCACCCTTATGGCAGAAAACAAAGAAGAACTAAAGAGCCTCTTGATGAAAGTGAAAGAGGAGAGTGAAAAAGTTAGCTTAAAACTCAACATTCAGAAAACGAAGATCGTGGCATCTGGTCCCATTAATTCATGGCAAATAGATGGGGGAAAAATGGAAACAGTGACAGACTTTATTTTGGGGGGCTCTGAAATCACTGCAGATGGTGGCTGCAGCCAGGAAATTAAAAGATGCTTGCTCCTTGGAGAAAAGCTATGACCAACCTAAACAGCATATTAAAAGGCAGAGACATTACTTTGCTGGCAAAGGTCCGTCTAGTCAAAGCTTCGGTTTTTCCAGTGGTCATGTATAGATGTGAGAGTTGGACTATAAAGAAAGCTGAGCACCGAAGAATTGATGTGGTGTTGGAGAAGACTCTTGATAGTCCCTTGGACTGCAAGGAGATCCAACCCATCCATCCTAAAGGAGATCAGTCCTGGGTGTTCACTGGAAGGACTGATGATGAAGCTGAAACGCCAATACTTTGGCTACCTGATATGAAGAACTGACTCATTTGAAAAGACCCTAATGCTGAGAAAGATTGAGGGTAGGAGGAGAAGGGGACGACAAAGGATAAGATGGTTGGATGGCATCACCAACTCAATGGACATGGGTTTGGGTGGACTCCGGAGTTGGTGATGGACAGGGAGGCCTGGCATGCTGCGATTCATGGGGTTGCAAAGAGTCGGACACGACTGAGCAACTGAACTGAACTGAACTGAATCCTTTGCTTAAGTGGCATATTTTAAAAGTTGCATATTCTGATCCCCTTTAGAGGGACCATAAGATCCTAGGATCTACATGTGGGTCTTTAGCATTCTTTCCATCCAAACTTCCATTTTACCGTTAGATAATCCCCATACATAACCACTCTCTAACTCTTCTATTTGCCCTATTCCGCCACCCCCCCATCCTTTCCTTACTTGCTTTTGCTTCTTTCATTGTCTTCTTTTTTTCCTCTTTAGTGCTTCATTAATGCATCTAACTCTCAAATACATCTCATCTCTTGGCTGGTTGTCTTCTAAGCCCTTGGAGGAAATGGTTGATATCACTTATCATTCTATTGTTGTTGTCGTTTGTTAATCAGACAGCTCTGCAAGGGAACCCAGCTACATTTTATAATATTAATGATGTGCTGTTAGAACCTAACATAACATTTTATAACCCTATAACAAATCTTATTATCAGATGACAATGAGGTACAGTATATTAAATATTCATCATCCTTGGTTTACCTGAAAACTTTAACAGGGGATAAGGCACAGAGGCTACTTCAGACTAATTACTGTTCTAAGCATATAGCTCAGTTTTCAATATTTAATGTGGGCCTCGTAAAACTGTGATTGAAAACAATGCAGTGTATCACTCAGATGCCTGCTGACATGTGCCATGAAAAAATGCCCTGTTATTTTATAGATGGTGCCATTACATTTCTGCAACAGTGGCAGCACTAACCCAAGAGGTACAGTGCTGTTCTCCCTCTAGTCATTTACCACTTCTTAAGTTACTCAAGTTGAAGGTTTTGCTTCTGAGCATTGACAGGTCAGGTAGTAAAAGGCAGTGTTTCTGCCTTCAGCAACTGTGGGTTGTTCTTTTAGAATATCTAAGCTCTAATATCAATTTAATATTGCTAAGTAAAATGTTTCTCTGGAGGTTGTGTTGTGGGAAAAGAGAAAGAAAGAATAATACCATCATCATCACAGTTATTAATTGTGGGGATTAGATATGGCACAAGGGAGAAGCAAATGCCTTGATTCAAGTCTTGGCTCTAACATTTAGTTGCTGTGCTGCTTGAGGGAGGTTATTTGGTCACTCTGTGGGATAGTGGACATAAAAGTCCAGGACACTTATAAGGTGGGAGTCTAACCAATCCTCTGACCATATTCAGCTACAGATTTGAATGACTACTTATAATGGGAAAAAGAACAAGAACTGGGAAAGCTCTTTTGAGGAGTTACAGTCAGGGATTGAGTCTTCTAGACAGTCTCAAACTTTGAATTAGTTTAAAGATGTTCTTATCTTTTTAACTTTTCAAAGATGATGCTGTGAAAGTGCTGCACTCAATATGTCAGCAAATTTGGAAAATGCAGCAGTGGCCACAGGACTGGAAAAGGTCAGTTTTCATTCCAATCCCAAAGAAAGGCAATGCCAAAGAATGCTCAAACCACTGCACAATTGCACTCATCTCACACACTAACAAAGTAATACTCAAAATTCTCCAAGCCAGGCTTCAACAGTACATGAACTGTGAACTTCCAGATGTTCAAGCTGGTTTTAGAAAAGGCAGAGGAACCAGAGATCAAATTGCCAACATCCGCTGGATCATTGAAAAAGCAAGAGAGTTCCAGAGAAATATCGATTTCTGCTTTATTGACTATGCCAAAGCCTTTGACTATGTGGATCACAGTAAACTGTGGAAAATTCTTCAAGAGATGGGAATACCAGGCCACCTGACCGGCCTCTTGAGAAATCTATATGCAGGTCAGGAAGCAACAGTTAGAACTGGACATGGAACAAAAGACTGGTTTCAAATAGGAAAAGGAGTACATCAAGGCTGTATATTGTCACCCTGTTTATTTAACTTATATGCAGAGTACATCATGAGAAATGCTGGGCTGGATAAAGCACAAGTTGGAATCAAGATTGTTGGGAGAAATATCAGTAACTTCAGATATGCAGATGACACCACCCTTATGGCAGAAAGTGAAGAAGAACTAAAGAGCCTCTTGATGAAAGTGAAAGAGGAGAGTGAAAAAGTTGGCTTGAAGCTCAACATTCAGAAAACAAAGAGCACTCTTGAGAGTCCCTTGGACTGCAAGGAGATCCAACCAGTCCATCCTAAAGGAGATCAGTCCTGAATGTTCATTGGAAAGACTGATGCTGAAGCTGAAACTCCAATATTTTGGCCACCTGATGTCAAGAGCTGACTCAATGGAAAAGACTCTGATGCTGGGAAAGATTGAAGGTGGGAGGAGAAGGGGACGACAGAGGATGAGATGGTTGGATGGCATCACCAACTCAATGGACATGAGTTTGTGTCAACTCCAGGTGTTGGTGATGGGGAGGGTGGCCTGGCGTGCTTAAGTCCATGAGGTCACAAACAGTTGGACGAGACTGAATGACTGAACTGAACTGAAAGATGTTCCTGACTCACAGTGGTTCCCAGATACATGGTAGAGCAAAATAATTTTTAAAATACAATGTTCAGTATACTCAAAGATCCAGGCACAGTGAAAGGATTTGTTGTTGATGTTGTTTAGTCATGGAGTCATTTATTAGGCTCAATAAATAGAAATCAGCAGAGAGAGCAAGAAGTAAGCCCACAAAGACTTCAGATATTGGTGCTAACAGAGACAGATCTGAAAATAACATTGCTGATTATGTTTAAAGAAATACAGTAAAAATTGAAGCTATTTGCTAGGACTAAGTGATTGTTGGAGATAATTTAGTATATCTGAAAAGAAATCAAACAGAACATCTGGAAACAATTTATCATGTAATTTTGTTTTCTGCTTTATTTTTTGAAATATTGTTGACATACAGTTTTAGGTTAATTTCAGGTATACTGCATAGTGATTTGATACTTGCATACATTGTGAAATGAACAGCATAAGTCTAGTAACCATGTGTACCCATATAAACTTATTACAAGATTATTGACCATATTCCTTATGATGTATATCATGTCCCTATGGGTTACTTATTTTATAATTGGAGACTTATACATCTTACTCCCCTTCACCTTTTTGCCCCCACGTCCCACCCCTCTGGCAGCCACTTGTTCTCTGTATTGGTGAATCTGTTTTTGTTTGTTGGTTGTTTTTTTTTTTTTTAGATTATATATATGAGTGAGGTCATACAATATTTGTCTTTCTCTGTCTGACTTACTTAACATAGTGTAATGCCCTCTAGACTCATCTGGGTTATTGCAAATGGCAAGAATTTTTTTCATATCTTAGTAATATTTCATATATATATATATATATACACAAACAATATATACATATATACATTGTATGTATGTGTGTATATATATATATATATATATATACACACACACACAGACACACACACACACACACACACCATGTCTTTTTTTAAAGGCCTGAGCTATTTTGTCTTTTTAAAAACTGATTTATTTACTTATTTATTTTTGATTGCACTGGGTCTTCATTGCTGCAAACAGGCTTTTGCTAGCTGCAGTGAGCGGGGGCTACTCTTCTCTGCAGTGCATGGGCTTCTCATTGCAGCAGCTTCTCTTGCTGTGGAGCACAGTCCACAGCAAGGCTCTAGGCGCACAGTCATCGGTAGTTGGGCTCAGGCTTAGTTGATTTGTGACATGTGGTATCTTCCCGGATCAGGGACTGAACTTGTGTCCCTGGCATTGGCAGTCAGATTCTTATCCACTGTACCACCAAGGAAGTCCTATACCACATCTTCTTTATCCATTCATCTCCTGATAGACACTAAGTTGATTTTATATTTTGACTATTGTAAGTATGTTACCGTGAACATTGATATGAATGTATCTTTTCAAATTTGTGTTTTTTAAGTATTGAGTCAATACCCAGAAGTGAAGTTACTGGACCATAAGGCAGTACTATTTTTATTTTTTTGAAGAACTTTCATGGCTGCACCAATTTACAATCCCACCAATACACAATCCCACCAATAGGGGACGAGGGTTCCTATTTCTCTACTTCCTTGCCAACACTTATTTGTTGTCTTTTTGAAGATAGCAGTACTGACAGGTATGAGGTGACATCTAGTTGTTTTGATTTGTGTTTCCCTATGGGAAATAGATGGGTAAACAGTGTCAGACTTTATTTTGGGGGGCTCTAAAATCACTGAAGATGGTGATTGCATCCATGAAATTAAAAGCCGCTTACTCCTTGGAAGGAAAGTTATGACCAACCTAGATAGCATATTAAAAAGCAGAGACGTTACTTTGCCAACAAAGGTCCATCTAGTCAAGGCTATGGTTTTTCCAGTGGTCATGTATGGATGTGAGAGTTGGACTATGAAGAAAGCTGAGCACAGAAGAATTGATGCTTTTGAACTGTGGTGTTGGAGAAGACTCTTGAGAGTCCCTTGGACTGCAAAGAGATCCAACCAGTCCATCCTAAAGGAGATCAGTCCTGAATGTTCATTGAAAGGACTGATGCTGAGGCTGAAACTCCAATACTTTGGCCACCTGATGCAAAGAGCTGATTCATTGGAAAAGACCCTGATGCTGGGAGGGATTGGGGGCAGGAGGAGGAGGGGACGACAGAGGATGAGATGGTTGGATGGCATCACCGGCTCGATGGACATGAGTTTGGGTAAACTCTGGGAGTTGGTGATGGACAGGGAGGCCTGGCGTGCTGTGATTCATGGGGTCACAAAGAGTTGGACATGACTGAGTGACTGAACTGAACTGAATGATTAGTCTGTTGAGTATCTTTTCTTTTTTTTTTTTAAACTTCAAAATTTTATTTTATTTTTATTTTTTTTAAATTTTATTTTATTTTTAAACTTTACATAATTGTATTAGTTTTGCCAAATATCAAAATGAATCCGCCACAGGTATACATGTGTGCCCCATCCTGAACCCTCCTCCTTCCTCCCTCCCCATACCATCCCTCTGGGTCGTCCCAGTGCACTAGCCCCAAGCATCCAGTATCGTGCATTGAACCTGGACTGGCAACTCGTTTCATACATGATATTTTACATGTTTCAATGCCATTCTCCCAAATCTTCCCACCCTCTCCCTCTCCAACAGAGTCTATAAGACTGTTCTATACATCAGTGTCTCTTTTGCTGTCTCGTACACAGGGTTATTGTTACCATCTTTCTAAATTCCATATATATGTGTTAATATACTGTATTGGTGTTTTTCTTTCTGGCTTACTTCACTGTGTATAATAGGCTCCAGTTTCATCCACCTCATTAGAACTGATTCAAATGTATTCTTTTTAATGGCTGAGTAATACTCCATTGTGTATATGTACCACTGCTTTCTTATCCATTCATCTGCTGATGGACATCTAGGTTGCTTCCATGTCCTGGCTATTATAAACAGTGCTGCGATGAACATTGGGGTACACGTGTCTCTTTCCCTTCTGGTTTCCTCAGTGTGTATGCCCAGCAGTGGGATTGCTGGATCATAAGGCAGTTCTATTTCCAGTTTTTTAAGGAATCTCCACACTGTTCTCCCTAGTGGCTGTACTAGTTTGCATTCCCACCAACAGTGTAAGAGGGTTCCCTTTTCTCCACATCCTCTCCAGCATTTATTACTTGTAGACTTTTGGATCGCAGCCATTCTGACTGGTGTGAAATGGTACCTCATAGCGGTTTTGATTTGCATTTCTCTGATAATGAGTGATGTTGAGCATCTTTTCATGTGTTTGTTAGCCATCTGTATGTCTTCTTTGGAGAAATGTCTACTTAGTTCTTTGGCCCATTTTTTGATTGGGTCATTTATTTTTCTGAAGTTGAGCTGCAGGAGTTGCTTATATATTTTTGAGATTAGTTGTTTGTCAGTTGCTTCATTTGCTATTATTTTCTCCCATTCTGAAGGCTTCCTATTCACCTTGCTAATAGTTTCCTTTGATGTGCAGAAGCTTTTAAGGTTAATTAGGTCCCATTTGTTTATTTTTGCTTTTATTTCCAATATTCTGGGAGGTGGGTCATAGAGGATCCTGCTGTGATGTATGTCAGAGAGTGTTTTGCCTATGTTCTCCTGTAGGAGTTTTATAGTTTCTGGTCTTATGTTGAGATCTTTAATCCATTTTGAGTTTATTTTTGTGTATGGTGTTAGAAAGTGTTCTAGTTTCATTCTTTTACAAGTGGTTGACCAGATTTCCCAGCACCACTTGTTAAAGAGATTGTCTTTAATCCATTGTATATTCTTGCCTCCTTTGTCAAAGATAAGGTGTCCATATGTGCATGGATTTATCTCTGGGCTTTCTATTTTGTTCCATTGATCTATATTTCTGTCTTTGTGCCAGTACCATACTGTCTTGATAACTGTGGCTTTGTAGTAGAGCCTGAAGTCAGGTAGGTTGATTCCTCCAGTTCCATTCTTCTTTCTCAAGATAGCTTTGGCTATTCAAGGTTTTTTGTATTTCCATACAAATTGTGAAATTACTTGTTCTAGCTCTGTGAAGAATACCGTTGGTAGCTTGATAGGGATTGCATTGAATCTATAAATTGCTTTGGGTATTATACTCATTTTCACTATATTGATTCTTCCAATCCATGAACATGGTATATTTCTCCATCTATTAGTGTCCTCTTTGATTTCTTTCACCAGTGTTTTATAGTTTTCTATATATAGGTCTTTAGTTCTTTAGGTAGATATATTCCTAAGTATTTTATTCTTGCTGTTGCAATGGTGAATGGAATTGTTTCCTTAATTTTTCTTTCCATTTTCTCATTATTAGTGTATAGGAATGCAAGGGATTTCTGTGTGTTGATTTTATATCCTGCAAATTTACTATAGTCATTGATTAGTTCTAGTAGTTTTCTGGTGGAGTCTTTAGGGTTTTCTATGTAGAGGATCATGTCACCTGCAAATAGTGAGAGTTTTACTTCTTCTTTTCCAATTTGGATTCCTTTTATTTCTTTTAATTCTTTAGATAGATTTATTCCTAGGTGCAATAAATAGATAGCACAGGATGAAACAGTTGATCAAACCTAAATATATCATAATAATGTAAATGTAGGTAAACTGAAAATTCTAGTTAAGAAAATATCCAATTTTCAGACAGGATTAAAAATAAATACTACTCTATATTGTTTTTAAGAGAGAGAGCTGAAACATAAGAATATAGGAAAAAAATGAAAGTAAATGGGCAGAAATGGTTAAACTATGTCAATATTAATCAAATGAAAGCTATTATAGCCAAATTAATATCAGAAAGACTAGAATTTAAGGCATAAAATATTATTAGATATAAAAAAGTTACTTTATAATGTAAAAGAAGTTGGTCAACTGAAAGACATATCTGCATCTTTCTAAAGAATATGGCCTCAAAATATCTAAAGAAACAAAGAAGCTCAAATAACCCCATGAAGAACAGACTATAAGAAGAAATGAACAAATCTATAGTGTAAAAATTTTAACTAATCTCTTTATAACTAATGAGACAAACAGATTAAAATGTTGGGAAAATAGAATATATTGAAGAGTGCAATAAATAGCAAAATCTGAAGTAAATAGAGGACAAAAATAGCTATTAATTAAGTTGGAAACACACAAACAATAGTGAAAATAGGTAAGCTGAAATTTGCTTCTTTGAAAAAAATTATATAAGAAATGACTACTGGTAAAACAGACCAAGAGATAAGAGAGAGGACATAAATAGCCAATATAAAAAATTTCTTAAAAAGACATCTATAGAGTCTTCATATACTTTTAAAATACAAGAAAATATTACAAAACATTTAATGCCACAACTTGAAATTTTATAATAAATAAACCAATTCCTAGGAAATTACAAATTAGTGAAATGAATACATGAAGATATAAAAAACCTGAAAATCCTGTAACAAGTAAAAAATTAAATCTGTTTATTCATAACTTTCCTTCAAAGAAAGCTGCAAACCCTGATGGCTTCATTAATGAATGGTATCTATGTCCCATAAGAAATGTAGCTTTATGTCAACTCTTCCAGAGAACAGAAAAAGAAAATATACTCTCCAATTTATTTTGTGAGGGTAATATATCACAGTGTAAGAAACAGAGCAATCTTGATTATGACAATAAATGCAAAAATTCCAGGCAACATATTAGCAAATTGAATGAAGCATTATATAAAAAGGTTAAAATTATATATTTATATATTATGTAAAAACCAAGTTGTATTTATTTGAAGAATGTCAAGTTGTGTTAAGATTAGTGATTAATCCTCCATTAATTTTAGTAGATGCAGGAAAATGTGTTTGGTAGAAGTTCAGCATCCATATATAATTAAACTTTTACCAAATAAAAATTAGGGACATTCTTAATTTAATAAAGTATTTCTATAAAAGACTTAAAGAAAACATTATATATAATGGTGAAATAGTGAAACTTTCCCTTTGATATTGGATTCTCTTATGAGAGTGTCTACTATAAACACTTAATAGAACTGTGATATAGTCCAGCTATCATACTTCTGGATATATATATTCAAAGAAATGAAAACAGGGTATTGAAGCAATATCTGCACCCTATGTTCATTGCAGCATTATTTACAATATGATAAAGCTGAGGTATGGAAACAACTTAAATGTCCACTAACAGATGATTGGATAAAAAGATGTTCTGTATCTATATGTGTACTTATATCTACCAACAGAAACAGATAGAAATATATGTAGATACCAATGGAGAGTGTTAATCCACATGTAACTTTTAGCGGGCCCTCCATATCTGCTGCTCTTCTGTAGCCACAGATTCAACCACCTATGAACCATGTAATATTATAGTATTTACTCTTGAAAAATATTTGCAGATAAATGCAACTGTGTAGTTCAAACCAATGTAGTTCAACTGTTAAATCTGTGTGTGGTGTGTGTGTGTACACACAATGGAATTTATTCAGCTCTGAGAAAGAAGAAAACCCTGTGATTTACAATAGATTGAGAGCATTATGCTAAGTACAATAAGCCAGACAAAAACAAATACTGTATGATCTCCCTGAAGTATGGAATCTTGAAAACAAAGAAGAACTTATGGAAAAAGGAGAGTGGAAAAGTGGTGGGGACTGAGAAGAGGGGACATAGAGAGAGATTTTAAAAGGGTACAGGCTCTGAGCTGTAGGATGAAAAGGTTTGAGGATCTAATGTGTAACATGGTGACTGTAGTTGATAACATTATAATTGAAATCTGCTAATAGCGTAGAATTTAAATGTCCTTACTAAAAAAAAAAAAAAAAGAAAAGAAAAATATGTGGGGTGATAGGATAATTAACTAAATTGAGGAAGCCGTTCACAATGTATAAATATCAAAATCATCATGATGTACACTTCAAACATTTTGTTTGTCAAGTAATTTTATCTAAATAGAGCTGAAAGAAAAGATAGATCACATTTCATTATTCCCCTCAAAAGCCAGTTTTGTGTATTGATGTCTCCTTGTCACCATAGTACTGAGAACTGATACTCAAAACACATCAAGCTAAATGTATACATTTAAGGAAAAAAAAGTGTATTTCCTGAAGTCTTCTTTTCCTAAGCCATCATTTAATGCACACTAATTATATAATTTTTTTATGGTACCTATCATCATTGGTTTATTCAAAAATAGAACATGTTTTTTCTCTTCTTTGTTTTTAATAAAAATGGTCTTTGGCCTACTGATAATATATTGTAAATGTATGACTTTAAAGAAAAATATAAGTAATATAAGAGTGAAAAAAGTATAAGGAAAGGAGAAAACAAAATTTTATTACTTATAGGTAGCATAGAAAAATTTTAAAGAATCTATAGAAAATTATTAGAGGCAATAAATTTAGCAAGATTGTTGGTAATAAAATCAGTATGCTTCAATTTCCCATCATAATGTTATGTGTGATCGAAAAATTCACTCAGTAAAACATGAGTTCATTTTTGGTGAGGTTAATATAGAGCAAAATATTTTAGCTCGTCTGTGCTGACATACAAAATGAAAATGATGAAACTTACTCTCTACTCAGTTGACTATATACTGAGCCAAGGAAATCCCACACGGCCAGGAAGCTGAAGCAGTCACTTCCTAATTATGTCCCTCCTGCCCCTAGAAAAAAACAAACTTCAGGCCACATACCTATGAGAATGGAGGCCAGTCAAAGAATGCAATACCAATTTCTTTATATCCAAATTTGCATTATTATTGAGCCTTTTATTGCAGGGTTTTCCTGTAGAAATCTAGTTATAGTTTCATAAACCAGAAACAAACAGAAAAAGGAATTTAAAAACTAGATTTCATTATAGGAGCAGGCATAAAACCAAGTCTCTAGGAGTAAATCTAATGAGAAATGTGCAAAATCTCTATGGGGATGACTGTACTGTTGGGTTTAGGGGCAAGGTTCTGAATAATGAGCTTAAGGCAAGTCTGCTAATTAAGAGGGTTGGATGTGCAGGACCACACAGAGACAGCTGTAATAGGGGTGCTTTTACAGTCTGCCAAAATATTAGTACCCAGGATGTGTCCAGCCTGGAGGACAGATGTGAGCTAAAAGGCCACATTTGGTCAATGAAACCCAGCCAGAAGGAAAGATCGGAATGTCAGCCAGGCTCTGACACCTACAGATGCTTAATCAGATGGCACCCACACCGGAGGACCCAGCCAGTGCCTGGCTCCAGATCTTTCCAGGCTGGAGTCAAGGAGAGAGCCAAGTCAGAACTCTCGGCCATGCACTTGCTTCTGAGAAGAGTTTTTGAAGCATTACCCTGAGGCTAAGACTGTGGGATTGAAATAACTGATACTCAGTCCCAGCTATATTGATGCTGGACACGAAACAGAGTAAATGCCAGAGAAGTAAGTAGAATCAGGCTGTCTATGGCCATACCACCCTGAATGCGCCCACTCTCATCTGATCTCAGAAGCTAAGCACGGTTGGGCCTGGTTAGTACTTGGATAGGAGTACAATCAGGCTTACACAGGGTCAGAGGTAGGTTTCTGTGGTGTGTGTCTGCTACCAGTCAGATCATGCCACTTCTAGAGCTCTGAGGAATCATGTAGCATTTGGGAAGGGGAAAAAAAAAAAGTTTCTCGGTGTTTCACATTGAGACTTAATTAAAGCCACAAAATCCAAGGGTTTTGGGGAAGGAAATTTCAGAGCTAACTAAAATGAACATAAAGGATAGCAAGAAAATCATTGGTATTGTTGGTGAAATTGGAACTCTTAGACTTGTGAAGCCTCTTTGCCACATTGAACTATATTTGGAGCAAGGGCTTCCCAGGTAGCTCAGTGGTAAAAGAATCCATCTGCCAATGCAGGAGACACTGGAGACATGGGTTCGATCCCTGGGTAGGGAAGATCCCCTGGAGGAGGAAATGGCAACCCACTCTAGTATTCTGGCCTGAAAAGTCCCATGGACAGAGGAGCCTGGAGGGCTACAGTCCATGGGCTCGTAAATAGTCAGACATGACTGAGCATGGCCATAGTACTAGTAGTACTTCTATAAGCCAGATATATAACCAAGTAAGTAAGCAAGCACAAAACAAACAACTGTCTTTTCTCCTTTCATGAGAATTTTAAATTGGCACTTGGGCCAGCAGGAACAGATTGCTGCTGTGGCTGCTAAGTCGCTTCAGTCGTGTCCGACTCTGTGCGACCCCATAGACGGCAGCCCACCAGGCTCCCCCATCCCTGGGATTCTCCAGGCAAGAACACTGGAGTGGGTTGCCATTTCCTTCTCCAATGCAGGAAAGTGAAAAGTGAAAGTGAAGTCTCTCAGTTGTGTCCGACCCTCAGCGACCCCATGGACTGCAGCCTTCCAGGTTCCTCTGTCCATGGGATTTTCCAGGCAAGAGTCCTGGAGTGGGGGTGCCATTGCCTTCTCCGAGGAACAGATTAGCACTCTCCAAAACACTGAATGGGCTATTTTGGAAAGTATGTGATGGGGATCTCTGGGGGGTATTCATGCTGAAGGGGAAACTTTTCTGGAATGTCTAATTAAGGGATTCACACCCTAGGGATGAATTACAAAATGTGTAAGTTTCCTCCTAAGAATATGGTTAAAGTCCTTTATTTTATAGATGTGGAAGCTATATAAGGAACATAAAGGGAAAGGAACTTGGCCAAGGTCATCCACGGAACAGTGCTTGACCAGAACTATCTTCCCCTACTGTCTGATATGGCTTCCCCGGTGGCGCTAGTGGTAAAGAATCTGCCTGCCAATGTAGGAGATGTGTAAGAGTTAGGAGTTTGATCCCTCAGTTGGGAAGATCCATTGGAGAAGAGCAGAGTAACTCACTCCAGTATTCTTTCCTGGAGAATGTCATGGACAGAGAAGCTTGGTGGGTTACAGTCCATAGGGTCTCACAGAGTCGGACACAACTGAAGTGATTTAGCGTGCGCTGTCAGATAGCACAGACACATGTTTTCCTAAGAACCTTTAGAAATCATCCTGGATCTTACCTTTGGGATCCTGAAATGGAAAAAACATAGGGTTCACTTATCAAAATTATCAAGGAAGGTCAAACCAGACTATACAATTTAAGCCCACTTAAAATATAAAACACTGTCTTAAATAATGAGATAATTTGAATTTTTGGACATATCTTGAGAAAGTTCTGAAAATTTTGACAGTTGTATTCAGTTGAAAGTTTCTTGAATATTTTGACTTGACTATTAAAACAAATAGAAAATAAACTTCAGTGTTAACTCCTGTGATATTTTAAGTTTACAGCTCTGTTTCAAATGCTTTTGGCAATGAGTCACTGAACAAGTTGTTCTTAGGACATTTCTAACATCCTTTAATTAAAATTCACAAGAGTTTGTATGATAAAATACCAAGGGAACCAGTTATTCCCAGGTATTCTTTTGCCAAAAAAGGTACATTGTAGACATACAGTCCTGTCCTGAGTACCATCTGCCTTCCTTCCCATTTGAAATGTTATCTATCTGTTACTAACACTGAAGTTTGGCCACCTGATGAGAAGTGCTGACTCATTGGTAAAGACCCTGATGCTGGGAAAGATTGAGGGCAGGAGGAGAAGGAGGCCACAGAGGATGAGATGGTTGGCTGGCATCACTGACTCAATGGACATCAGTTTGAGCAGACTCCGGGAGATAGTGAAGGACAAGGAAGCCTGTCGTGCTGCAGTCCATGGGGTCACAAACAGTCAGACACAACTGAGTGACTGAACACCACAACTAACACTGAACTTTGTGTTTTAGCTCAAGTTCCCTAAGACAAAGGTTTCAGGGAGAGTAGTTTACTGGGGGATGTGTTCCCTGTTACTAGAATGATGATTAGGGTGAATGGGTGCTATGGACTGAATTTTGTGTTATTCCAAAATTCATATGTTGAAGGCTAATCCCCAGTGTGATGGTATTTGAAGGTGAGACCTTTGAAAGGTAATTTATGGATCCCACATGAATGGGATTAGTGCTCCTGTAAGAAGAGACACAAAAGACCCCTCTCTTTTAAAGTCACAGTGAAGAAGCAGCTGTTTAAAGGCAGGAAGTGGGTTCTCAGTAGACAGTGTATCTGCAAGTACCTTGATCTTGAACTTCCCAGCTTCCATAACTCTGAGAAATAAATGTTTGTGGTTAATTCACCCAGTCTCTGCCATTTTTGTTAAAGCAGCCTGAAATAAGACAGTAGAGGAGGAAGAAGAGAAATATGTTATTGGATTGGCAACCATTACAGGAAAGTGTGGCTTTTTAAAAAATTGAAGTATAGTCAATGTAACAGTGCTCTGTTAGTTGTACAGAAAAGTATTTCAGTTATCTATCAATATAGATAGATACAGATATATAATCTGGAGAGGAAAATGGCAACCCACTCCAGTGTTCTTGCCTGGAGAATCCCAGGGACGGGGGAAGCTGGTGGGCTGCTGTCTATGGGGTTGCACAGAGTCGGACACGACTGAAGTGACTTAGCAGCAGCAGATACAGAATCTTTTTCACATTCTTTTCCATCATGGTTTATTATAAGATATTGAATATAGTTACCTGTGCTATACAGTAGAAGCTTGTTACTTATTTATTTTATATATAGCAGTTTGTATCTTCTAATCTCAAACTCCTAGTGTATCCCTCCCTACTCTTTCCCCTTTAGTAACCATGAGTCTGTTTTCTCTGTCTGTGCATCTATTTCTGTTTTATAAATAAGTTCATTTGTATCATATTTTAAATTCAACCTATAAGTGATATAATAATATTTGTCCATTCATGCTGCTGTAAATGGCATTATTTCATTATTTTTTATGGTTGGGTAGTATTCCACTGGATAGATGTACCACATCTTTATCCACTCCTCTTTTAGCTTTTAAGGAATGATTATACTGTTTTCCATAGTGGCTGTACCAATTTACATTCCCACCAGTGGTATAGAAGATAGAAGTGTAGCCTTTTCTCCACACCCAAGACAGCGTTGCTTTTGAGAAGCTATATGAAGTTGTCTTACAAGTATGAACTTTGAGGAAATAAAGAAGGGACACATTTAGCTATTATTTCCCATTCCCTTTATTCAATGATTATTCCAAGGAGTATTATTGTTGTTCGGTTGCCCAGTTGTGTCCGACTCTTGTTGGACAAATCCTTGTTCAGAACGCAGCTCTATTCCCATCTTAGCTCTCTCATTCTGGACCTTATCCGTAGCTGATAAGCAGGGTCTCTGCCGGATCAGTTACATGACTTTAAGTTCTGAGAAAGTCTGAAATCCTAAAAGAATTGGATCATCACTATATTAGTCCACATCTAACTTTCCCTATGTGATGTTCAAGAGGCTCATCTTGCAGTTCTATTATATCCATCTGATTTTAGATCTCACTAAAGGCAATTAGCTGACCTGCTAAGTTTTCCCAGCAAGTACTATTTAGCAGGCCTCAGGGCCACTGTTTATAGTGTTTGAAATGTTCCTTCCTTCCTCTCTTCTCATTAAATATTCAGATTTTGTACATCATTCACATTAAACCAAATTAGAGAAGCATAGAAATACTTCATAAAGTGCTGCCTCATCATACAGTTTTAATAAATTGTACCTTTATTTTTCCTTAACAATCTCCTTTTTTCCTCTAACAATCTAGCCCACATGAATCCCTCCTTTCTTTGAGCTCAAAGAAGAAAGCAATTTCAAGTCTGTGTTGTAAGTGTAAATCTTAGATTGTAGTTTTCTTCTATTGTTTCTTTTGTTACTGCCAAAATTCTTATCCTAGGCATTCTTGCCTAGACATAAACACAACCTCTCTGCTTTCTCTGTGTATAATCCTTCTTCCTTCTCTCAGTCAATCATTTCAACTACCTCCAGAGTGATTTTGTTTTCAGTGAGAATAAGACCCCATTTTTCTCCTATCTGGAAAACCACCTGCAAGATGAAGCTCAAATGCCTCAGTGCAGTGTTCTCCGAACAGTCCCATTTCTTTTATAGCCATCGCTTTCATGTTTGTGTTACCCTCTTATGTGACTATCATCTCTACACTTATCCCATCCCTTTTACCATCATCCAGATCATATCAATTTTAAGGACTTAGAGTGAATTTATTTTCTCCATAAACCTTTCTAATCTCATACTCAGAATGAATACCTCCTTTGTCCAAGTTCAGATTCTACTTTGTACCTCCTTGTAACCTTTTGCTCACTCATTAGATTGGAAGACTTCTTTAGGATTTGGGCTGCCTTATTTCTGTTTGCATCACTTAAACAGCATCTAGTAGAGTTTCTAGCTGATTTTTTTGGTGAGGAGGAAGACTGTTGCAGGAAGGAAAGCTCTTCAGTCAATGCCATTCAGACTGTGAACAGCTAAGAAATGTGAGATGTGTGTAGCTACTGATCAGATCAGGAAGCAACAGGCTACATCAGCTTTTTTTCTGTTTCCTTAGAGATACACCTTTATTAACTGTGCCCTTCAAAAGAGTGTTCTCACTGAATGCTTACAAGGTATACAGTGGAGCCCAGAGGAGTTCCTTAATCCTCTGTTTCTTTTCTCTCACCTATCCTCCCTGTACTGCCTTCTGCAGCCCTGCCTCCCCAATCCATTAGGGTAGCCAGGGACAGGCAAGAGACATCAAAAGCCTAAGGAATCCAGTATGCAGAACAAGCTAACTTTTTAGCTGTTTGTCAGGACAGATTCTGGAGAGAAGTGTTTTGTATTATAAACAATAAGAAAGCCCACAGAGCCTTGCAAATTAGCAAAAACTAGCCTCAGCTAGCTCTGGTCTTGAAGAAATTGAGCAGAAAATTATCAAGAAAAGCCATGTAATGAAAAATATAAGTTGTAATCCAAGCACTCCATGGAGCTCAGCAGGAAAACTCATAGTTGTTGGGGAAATCATCTCTAGAGGTTGGTATTTAGTACAAAGAATAGTGGAGAAATTGAGGATTGGGAGTATAGGGAGGATGGTATTATATTTGTAACCTGTTTTGTTACGGTGAACAATTTGAGGGTATTTTCAAAGAGCATGAGTAAATAAGCCCAGTCTTCTGTTTTTGTTTTTGTTTTTTTTTTCCATCTTAGGCACTGCCTATTCTTCTGATCACTATGGATGAGATTCAAATTCAAGGAGGTGAATGCCTGTCCAGCATTTTGTACTGTGTGACAAGGTACCCTCCACTCTACCCTGGAAGAGTTGCATGGGCTCAGGGTGAGCACCTGACTCAAGCTAGTTGAAGCCAGGATTTATTGAGAGTCAGTCTCTCCAGGTGATTGAACATGTACCTTGCAGGTCACCAGTGACCTTAAGCTTCAGCTTGGCCTCAGAACAAGAGGATTGTATTGTACAACAAGAGAAAGGTAAAGATGACACCCAGAGAGGACAGAAGGGCTCTGGAGCATCCTGGTGTGTCCCTACCTCCTTCTCCATGCTCCCCCGTGACTTAATCTGCCATAGAAATGAACACTTCCACCACTGATAGTTCCTTTGTTTACTCTCAGGCAAGAATCTATTTTCAAAAATGGGAAATACGATCACAAAAGCAACGACTCAGTTTGTCTCACATTAAGGAAATTATAGTGCTCAGTAGGAAGTTATGCAGCCATTAAAAATGTTTACAAAAAGTTTCTAATAATCTGGAGAAGTGCTTATGCTATAATATCAAGTGAAAAAAGTTAGATGAAAAAATACATACATATAGTATGAGCTTTCCCACATTAAAACTTCCATAGCATTTCATATAAAAATAACCCTCCAAATATTAATAGTGGCTGTCTCTGTGATTTTTTCACATTTTCAAGCATTTTTCTAATAAACATTTTTCTTTTTTTAATAGAGAAGTCCACTTTTATTTGAAAACATGTTTTTATATTGCCTAGTTTTATGCATTATCAGCTAAACTGGAATTTAAAAACAAAATCAACTTGAAGATCACAGAATGCTAATGTTGCAAAAAATCTTAGAAATTCTTTAGTTCAGGGTTTTAAAAGATTCTTAGGGGTCACAGATATCCTGAGAATGATAGAAAATTTGACTCTTCTTGCAAAAAAAGCATGTATATAAAACCAAATCTCAAGATGCTTTAGTTGCAAGTTATAGAAAATGCTATGATGCAGGCTTAAACTATAAAGGAGATAGATTGATTCAAGCAACTGAAAAGTCCAGGAGTTACCACCTGGCTCCAAGTGAGGCTTGATCTAGTAACTCAACAATATAACAGAGGTGTTGGTATTTCTTCTCCATTTTTGCTTTTACTTTCTTAGGTTCAGTGGCATCCTAAATCTGATTCACCTTGGGTCCCCAGAATGGTCATGTTAAGTTCCTGGGGTTTTACACTTATTCAGCAAAGAGAGTCTTTGTCTAAGCATTCCCTAAATAAAGCATATATACCCTTTGTTTTTCAAGTTGATGATCAAACTGAGGTTACATGCCCATTGCTGAATTAGTCAAGATGGCAGGATGACTGCATGTGCTGATGGACTTACCTAGGTCATGATTTCCACCCAGCCTTTCCCATGTCACTTTCACACTACATACCCCGCCCCCACTCCCCACCCCCCAAAGTCAGACTTAATGTCATGGCATTTGTCATGGGCTTCCCTGGTGGCTCAGAGGGTAAAGCGTCTGCCTGCAATGTGGGAGACCTGGGTTTGATCCCTGGGTTGGGAAGATCCCCTGGAGAAGGAAATGGCAACCCACTCCTGTATTCTTGCCTGGAGAATCCTATGGATGGAGGAGCCTGGTAGGCTATAGTCCACGGGGTCACAAAGAGTCAGACATGACTGAGTGACTTCACTCTCTTTCTACTTTCTTTCATGGCATTTGTGGTTCATGCTGCCCTGAGATCTCAGGCTAGATTTTGTCTGTGTTCTAAGGACAATGTAAAGGTACAGAGATTTGTAATATTTCTAAATCACTCCCAGTGACACCCAAGTGGATGGATGAATGAAGTACTCAAAGTTTAGTGAAATAGTTTTGGTGAATGTGAAAAATGAGCACCGCTGAAGGTTAAGGGCAGTGAAACCTGAGCAAGAAAGCTCACTTCTGATGTTCTAGTTCCTAAACCCATTTATCTGGATGAAACTTTGACTTGTCATCAAGCCTACTCTGTTGTTTGCTAATGAGTTCACATGCACATCTCCTACAGAGATGGGTTTGTTTCTTTTTCCAAATAGATAACAATAATAACAACAAATATATTGATGATGATGATAATGATAGTAAATTTATTAGCTTGGACTGTTTTGGATACAATAATAGAAGTCCTGCTCAAACTAGCAGGAAAAAAATTCAAACTTATGGAAAAACTCAAACAAACTTTTTGGCCAACCCAATAGCTTAAGAAGGAAAGCAGATGTCTGGCTTGCTTATCCAGCAAGTCCAGTCACAGCTGGAGCGAGTTCTGCATTTTCAGCTCTCAGATGGCTCTACCCACAGGGTAGGTACAATTGTCACCAGCAGACTAAGACTGGTGATTCCAGTTTCTGTAACTCTATGGATGGTGGGACTGCTCTTAGAGCTTTGGATATATTGACTTAGTAATGTGTTAGAGACCTCAGGGATAGTACAAGGCATCTCTAAGGAGCTTGTTTAAGCCAGGGTTTGAAGGATGAGCTGGCCAAGTGCAGGAGTGGCCAGGGGAAGAGGAGAAGGTGTTCTAGGTAAAGTCCTCAATCAGGATAGGACTTAAAGCATCTGAGAAGCTGAAATAAAACGTGTTAGGCTGGAGGTTCATGGATAAGGGAGAGAGTGGCACAAGCTGATTAAGTGGGGGCCAAAACAATCCGGTCCCATCACTTCATGGCAAGTAGATGGGGAAACAGTGGAAACAGTGGCTGACTTTATTTTTCTGGGCTCCAAAATCACTGCAGATGGTGATTGCAGCCATGAAATTAAAAGATGCTTATTCCTTAGAAGGAAAGTTATGACCAACCTAGATAGCATATTTAAAAGCAGAGACATTATTTGTCAACAAAGGTCTGTCTAGTCAAAGCTATGGTTTTTCCAGTGGTCAGGTATGGATGTGAGAGTTGGACTATAAAGAAAGCTGAGCACAGAAAAATTGATGCTTTTGAACTGTGGTGTTGGAGAAGAGTCTTGAGAATCCCTTGGACAGCAAGGAGATGCAACCCGTTCATCCTAAAGGAGATCAGTCCTGGGTGTTCATTGGAAGGACTGATGTTGAAGCTGAAACCCCAATACTTTGGGCACCTGATGCAAAGAGCTGACTCATTTGAAAAGGCCCTGATGCTGGGAAAGATTGAGGGCAGGAGGAGGAAAGGACTAGAGAGGATGAGATGGTTTGATGGCATCACCGACTCAATGGACATGGGTTTGGGTGGCCTTCAGGATTTGGTGATGGACAGGGAGGCCTGGCATGCTGCAGTTCATGGGGTTGCGAAGAGTTGGACATGACTGAGCGACTGAACTGAACTGAAAAGAACCCAACTGATACAGAAACATTTAGGACTTTGTAGACCACAGTTCATAACCCTGGCAGGAGGAGAGCCTCTTCCCTGGAAACTTAGGTAGACAGAATGACAATTAGACCAACTAAGGAAACATCCGGAGAAGGCAATGGCACCCCACTCCAGTACTCTTGCTTGGAAAATCCCATGGATGGAGGAGCCTGGTAGGCTGTAGCCCATGGGGTCGCTAAGAGTCGGACACGACTAAGCGACTTCCCTTTCACTTTTCACTTTCATGCATTGGAGAAGGAAATGGCAACCCACTCCAGTGTTCTTGCCTGGAGAATCCCAGGGACAGGGGAGCCTGGTGGGCTTCTGTCTATGGGGTTGCACATAGTCAGACACAACTGAAGCGACTTAGCAGCAGCAAGGAAACATCACCACGCCTGATGGTGGCAAAGGAGTGGAATTTTTCAATTGTCTAATCTTAGGATTTATAGTTAGCCCAGGGGTGGGAAATTGGGAGGGACTGTTCAATGCCAGTGTTCTCCAGGGGAAAAACTCGTTTCATTAATTAGTAATTTTTTAAAGGCTAGGCAGCATGGGACAGACAAACACATCTCCAGTTGCAGCGTTGGGACTGCGTTTCAAGACCTTGGGACTGTCTTTGCACAGCCAGGCTTAGGCCTCTCCCCAGGTCTGTCCACTGAAGCTTGAGTTTAGCACCAAGCAGCTCTGCACACCAGCAGGCAAGCATCTCCAGCTGGGGAGTCATCGAGGTGGCCAAAACCCTCTCTTCAGGTCTCTCTGTGTCTTCTCTGCTGCAAGCTGGTTGGTGCACTCTCTTCTGAGCCTCTGATACTTCCTTTCTGTCCTGGCTGATCTCCCAGCTAGTGAAGGGGCTTCTAGGGTGAAGGAACCTTTCCTCTTTCACAGCTCCCTCCCAGAGGCGCAGGTCCCATCCCAGTTCCATTATTTTCCCTTTTTGTTCTACCTGGTTATATGGTGATCTTTCTTGCACCTTTGATTATATGAAATTTTTTGCCAGCGTTCAGTAGGTATTCTATGAGAATAGTTCCACGTGTAGATGTATTTTTGAGAGAAAGGAGTTTCACATCCTTTTATTCTTCCATCTTGATCTCCACCTACCCCCCTACTTTTCAATAGCTATTATATCTCACAGAAAGATTGTGTTCCATGGAACAGAGTTTGTGAAAAGCAGAGCTAGACCAAGTAAAATCTCACTATTATTCAAAATAAAGGAAAAACTAAATTATCCTCTCTCTGGCCTATCTTAAAATAGCTGTACTTTAAAATTAATATTGTGAGGTATTTCTGACAAAAATTTTAAATGCATCTAATTAGTATAATTATGTTCCATTAGATTAATTTAAAGATTAAATATGTCTAGCACTTTTAATAGCTTAAAGAATACAGGATTTTCCATTTTCAAAAATGCAGCTAGGACAAATGATAATTCTAGCATTGATGCATGTTTTAAGTATAAATAGACTTACTGAAATTTCTGAATTCTCTTGTTGAATTAGCTCAGGTTCTTCCATAAGAACACACTAAAATGGGTTTTGTGGACTGAACTATGTCCCCACAAAAGATATATGCGCTATTGATACCCTGCATAAAATAGATAACTAATGACATCCTACAATATAGCACAGGGAAATCTACTCAATGCTCTGTGGTAACCTAAATGGGAAGAAAGTCAAAAAAGAGAGGATATAGGTATAAGCATAGCTGATTCACTTTGCTGTATAGTAGAAACTAACACATTATAAAGTAGACACATTATATAGTAGAAACTAACATTATATTATATATATATGTGTGTTATATTATATAACATATTATATAGTAGAAACTAACATTATAAAGCAACTATATTCCAATAAAAATTAATAAAAAAGATGTTAAAGTCCTACTCCCCTCAGTAAATGTGAATGGGATCTTTTTTGGAAGTAGGAATATTGCAGATGCTCTAGTTAAGATAAGGTCATTAGGATGAACTCTAACCCAATATAAGTGTGTCATAATAAAAAGGAAATTTGAACACAAAGACAGACATGTACAAAAGAAAGATGATGTAAAGACATAGGAAGAAGACAATTCAGGGAACACCTAAGGCTACAACATGCTAGAAGAGAAGCTTGGAACAGGTTTTCCCTCACAGCTTTCAGAAATAAAACACCCTGCTGCAACTTTGATCTGGGATTCGGAGCTTCTGAAAGTGTGGGAAACTAAGTTACATTGCTTAAGCCACTCAGTTTTCACCCTTGTTAAGGCAGTCCTAAGAAATGAATTCGGAGAAGGCAATGGCAACCCACTCCAGTACTCTTGCCTGGAAAGTCCCATGGATGGAGGAGCCTGGTGGGTGGCAGTCCATGGGGTCGCTAAGAGTCGGACACGACAGAGCGACTTCACTTTCACTTTTCACTTTCATGCATTGGAGAAGGAAATGGCAACCCACTCCAGTGTTCTTGCCTGGAGAATCCCAGGGACGGGGGAGCATGGTGGGCTGCTGTCTATGGGGTTGCACAGAGTTGGACACGACTGAAGTGACTTAGCAGCAGCAGCAGCAGGGAATGAATATAATAGGTTAGATTTGTAAGAGATTAATTTGGAAAAATACCTATGGAGGAAAATGAGAATGGAGTAAAAGAAGGCTAAGAAAGCTCAAGAGCTATCACAGTGCCATGTAGGACTGTCCCTTATCAACTAGAGTAAGAGAAGGAATGAAGCAAGAAAGCGAGGAAGGTTGGCTGAGTGGAAGATTCTTAGGTGGCATTTTGATTCCAAGAAAGTTTGGCAAAACTAATATGGAGTCCTTAAACCAAAGCTGACCATCAGAGATGTAACATTGTTAAAATGACCATACTATCCAAAGCAATCTAAAGATTTAACGTGATCCCTCTCAAATTCCCTGGTGGCTCAGAGGTTAAAGCGTCTGCCTGGAACGCAGGAGACCCGGGTTCCATCCCTGGGTCGGGAAGATCCCCTGGAGAAGGAAATGGCAACCCACTCCAGTACTCTTGCTTGGAGAATCCCATGTAGGGAGGAGCCTGGTGGGCTACAGTTCATGGGGTCCCAAAGGTCGGACACGACTGAGCGACTTCTCTCACTCACTCACTCTCAAATTATCCATGACATTTTTCACAAAACTAGAACAAATAATCCTAAAATTTACATGGAATAACAAAAGACCTCGAATTGCCAAACAATCCTGAAGAAAAAGAACAAAGCTAGAGGCATAATGCTCTCAGACTTCAGACAATAATACACAGCCACAGTAATCAAAAGAGCATGCTATTGGGACAAAAACAGATATATGGAATAATGTAATAGAATAGAGAGTCCAAGGAGGCAAGAACATACAATAGGGAAAAAACAGTCTCTTTAGCAAGTGGTCCTGAGAAAGCTGGACAGCTACATGTTAATCAGTGATGTTAGCACACACCTTCACACCATACACAAAAATAAATTAAAAATGGCTTAAAGACTCAAATACAAGGCATGAAACAATAAATCTCCTAGAAGAGAATATAGGCAAAACATTTTCTGACATAAATCTTATCATTGTTTTCTTAGGTGAGTCTCCCAGTGCAAAAGAAATAAAAGCAAAGATAAACAAGTGGGACCTAATCACACTTATAAGTTTTTGCACAACAAAGGAAACCATAAACAAAATGAAAAGACAGCTTACAGAATGGGAGAATATGTTTGCAAACGATGCTACCAATAACGGATTAATTTCCAAAATATACAAACAGCTCATACAGCTCGATTAAAAAAAAAAAAAAAAGTAGGAAAATGGGCAGAAGACCTAAGTAGACATTTTTCCAAAGAAGACATACAGATGACCAACTGGCACATGAAAAGATGCTCAACATTGTTAATTATTAGAAAAATGCTAATCAAAACTACAAAGAGGTAGCACCTCACACCAGTGAGAATCGCCACCATCAAAAAGTCTACAAATAATAAATGCTGGAGAGAATGTGGAGGAAAGGGAACCTTCCTACGCTTTTGGTAGGAAGGTAAAGTGGTACAGCCACTATGGAGACCTGTATGGAAGTTCCTTAGAAAACTAAAAATAGAGTTGCCATACAATCCAACAACCCCAACCCTAGATGTGTATCTAGAGAAAACTCTAATTTGAAAGGATATATGGACCCCAATGTTCATTGCAGCACTATTTACAATAGCCAAAACATGGAAGCAACCTAAGTGTCCACTGATAGATGAATGAATAAAGAAGATATGGTACAAATAGTCAATGAAAAAGAATGAAATAATTCCATATGGAACAACATAGGACCCAGAGATTGTCATACTAAATGAAGTAAGATGACAGAGAAAGACAATATAAGGTGATACAACTTACAAGTGGACTCTAAAAAAATGATATAAATGAAATTATTTACAAAATAGAAATAGCCTCTCAGACATAGAAAACAAACTTACGGTTACCAAAGGTGAAAGGGGGGAGGATTAAATTAGGATCTTGGGATTAACAGATACATACTACTGTATATAAAATAGATAAACAGCAAGTTTTTACTATATATTACAGGGAAATATATTCAGTATCTTGTAATAATCCATAATGGAAAAGAATTTGAAAAAGAATGTATATACATATGTGTGTATATATGTGTATATACACACACTCATATATAAATCACTTTGCTATACAGGTGAACAGAGAAGGCAATGGCACCCCACTCCAGTACTCTTGCCTGGAAAATCCCATGGATGGAGGAGCCTGGTGGGCTTCAGTCCATGGGGTTGCTAAGAGTCGGGCACGACAGAGCGACTTCACTTTCACTTTTCACTTTCATGCATTGGAGTAGGAAATGGCAACCCACTCCAGTGTTCTTGCCTGGAGAATCCCAGGGACGGGGGAGCCTGGTGGGCTGCTGTGTATGGGGTCGCACAGAGTCGGACACGACTGACGCGACTTAGCAGCAGCAGCAGGTGAAACTATCACTATATTGTAAATCAACTATAATTCAATTAATGCACAAAATAGGGGGGTGATCATGGTCAGATTTGTTTAGGAAAGGAATAGATTGGCCTCCTAGAGATTTATTCATTCTCCTGATAAACTTTTACTGGGCATCTGTATGTGTCAGGGATTGTCCTAAGTTGTAAAGATCCAGCACTGCATAAGATGGAGTCCTTGTCCTTCTGGACCTTAGCTCCTCATGGAAATTTTATTCAGAAAACTGTCAATAGTCCATAATCAAGCATGTAAATAAATGAACAATATGTGTGAATGAAATAAAGGAAATAACAGGAGAAGGACAACCAGAGTGGGCCATATGGGCTTCAGACAAGGAAAGACTTTCTAAAGGAATTGACATTTCAGCTGAGTCCTGAGTTTCCAGGGAGGAGTCGGTAGTGCACAGAGCTGGGAGAGTGTGGGGAGGGCTAAGACTCCAAGGGAGTGAAGCGATGGGCTGGTGAGAAGTACTGAAGATGGGGGAGTGAGATTAGGGTGTGGGGGTGGAAGTTGAGCACAGTGGCTGGGGTTTCGGAAGGTCCTAAGAAGTCAGATCTCAACAGGTCTAGTTTGGTAGACAATGCTGAGGAGTTTGTAGTTTTACAAATTAATTTTTATTGGAGTATAGTTGCTTTACAATTTGTGCCAGTTTTACTGTACAGCAAAGTGAGTCAGTCATACATACACATGTATCCGCTCTTAGATTTCCTTCCCAGTTTAGTCATGACACAGCATTGAGTAGAGTTCCTTGTGCTGTGGCATATTGAAGGCTTTGAGTGGTTCTGCAGGAGAGCAACCGGTTTGACTGGGCTTATGTCCAAGTTTCCAAAACGTAGGTGACCAAATTGCTCTGCTAATAAGTGATATCTGACAGAAGAATTTTGTCCCTTGGAAGAGAGACCTGGAGATGCCAATTTGCGAAGTTAAGGTAGTTGCCTCTTTAAGAACACAAGTATCTGGAGAAAGCAAGTCACTGGAACACCAGCTGATGCAGTAAAGGTGGGATTTTAAAATAAATAACAGAATGTTTATATTTGCTATCTCTGATCTTACATTGCCTTGGGTTTCATATCCCAATGCTACTATCTAGTAATTATATCCTGTGGCTAATATAATTAATCTGCATCTCATTTTTCTTAGTGTAAAACAGAGGATAATATTAGTTATTTCAAATGATTGTTAGAGGGATTAATCATAAAAATGAAAGCAAAGTTCTTTGAACATAAGTACTCTGTAAATACTGTTATTGTTATTATCATAAGTAGCCTAAATATGTCAATATTTTTTCCCTGAGCATAATTTCTTGATGTTAATGAGGTCATGCGCACAAGAGATAAGATATTCTAGGGAAATTTTCATTCTTTTTTTTTTTTTAATTTTTTTAAAATTTTATTTTATTTTTAAACTTTACAAAATAAAATACGTGTATACATAACTTTAAAAAAAAGCAATGGCAAGTCTCCTTTCCATTCCACAGTAAAATAATGTCATTTGATTATCAATTTCTACATTCCCTATGTCTGTTTTCCTTCTTTTTGCTGAACTACCAAATATAAATCCTAACAAAGGAGATGATTCACTTATGCAACATGTATTTGCAGATCAATACTGAAGTATCAACTCTATTCTGGGCATGAATACAGGCTTTTTTTCTTTAAAGCAGTTTGCAAAGCCCTAAAAAGTTCCTTCATTCCATTTTAGCAACAGAGAGTAAGCATGACCTCTTCATTGGTCACTTGCTGAGGATGCTGCATCCTTGGCATGGGGTGGCTGCTTTGACTTAAATGAGCCTCACTCTTGTGGATATGGGGGGTGGGGCAGGAGAGAGTGGGATGAATGGAGAAGGTAGCATGGGAACATATACACTGCTGCTGCTGCTGCTGCTAAGTCGCTTCAGTAGTGTCTAGCCAGTGGGAATTTGCTGTATGACTCAACTGGAACTCAAACTGGGACTCTGTGACAACATAGAGAGGTGGGATAAGGTGGGAGGGGAGGCAGGTTCAAGAAGGAGGGGACATATGGCTGATTCATGTTGATGTATGGCAGAAACCAATACAATATCGTAAAGCAACTATTCTTCAATTAAAAAGAGAGAGAGACAGCAGGTTCGATCCCTGGCTCAGGAAGATCTCCTGGAGAAGTAAATGGCAACCCACTCCAGTATTCTTGCCTGGACAGCAGAGCCTGGCGGGCTATAGTCCATGGGGTTGCAAAAGAGTCAGACGCAACTGAGCAACTAAACAACAGCAACAAGAGACAGCAGGCCCTAAGCTGACTGACACTGTAGAGGAAAGCACCTTGGTTATGAAATGTTGAGGCCACCAGTCTAATAACCATGATCATGATTCCTCTCCTCTCCAACAGAAGCTGAGAATTACTGACATAATTTTGGCCCATTAAAGTGTTTTTTTGTTTTTGTTTTTTTTTTTAACCTGCCATGCCTAAGTGGATTTAATGTGGTTTATTTTATTTTATTTTTTTTTTTTCTGACACCAGCTTGGGAAAAGAGAAACTTAATTGCGACATTTATGTGTAATTGCTGGGTGATGAATGCTTGAGGAATTTTCACTTTGCAGAGATACCAAAACAAAAAAATCATACCACAATCAACATTTCTGGGTGAAATGAGAGAGCCTCTCCCACATCTTGTGGGTGAGCAATTTGGATTTAATTGCTTCACTACTTCATTTTTCATTTTTAAAAATAGGCCTCCAAAGAAAGTCTCTTCAAATGAGATATTCTCATGGTCAGGGTACAGAGTACATGAGTCAAGTGAAGAAAAGCAGTCTATCATTTAACCTTGTATGCCATACAATGGCTTGCATCCTGATCTCAAGGAACTTATATTTGAGGAATAAGACCAAGCATGCATTTAAAATAATTATGAAACAATACAAGAGATTGGAGATAGTTGAGTGCTTCCAAATCAGCAAAGACTCCAGTATTAGTTGATTCTTAAATGATTTCTGAAAGTGAAGTGAAAGTGTTAGTCACTCAGTCGTGTCCAACTCTGTAATCCTATGGACTGTAGCCCACCAGTCTTCTCTGTTCATGGATTTCCTAGGCAAGAATACTGGAGTTGGTACCATTTCCTTCTCCAGGGCATCTTCCAGACCCAGGGATTGAACCCAGGTCTCCTGCATTGCAGGCAGATTCTTTACCATCTGAGCTACCAGGGAAGCCCAAAGGATTTCTAATACAGCTAAAATAACATGGAATAGGAAATAGTGTGCATCATATGTCAATTTTCAGTTAGGATTCTTGATCATGTCATGGCTGAGATGATATGACGCAGTGTCTACAGTGGTGGTCCATTAGTCTGACATGGTTGCATGTGCATTTGGTTTGGCTATTATGTATGTGTAATATTTTAGAAATTATGCTAGCTAGGCAAGTGTTACTTTCAGTTACATACTTCACCCCATTTTCTTACACCCCATACTACTCAGGCATTTATATGAATATGAATATCAGCCAGCCCCACTCCTGCAGGCATTTGAGTGTACAGAAATGAAAGTTTGATGGGAAGAAGATGGGATTCAATGAGATGAAATTGTAGACATCCTCCATGATACTCTATGATATGAAAACTCAGAAGGAAGAGACATGTACACTGTAACAGTAAAGAGGACTTTCCAGGGTAGGTAAATCTTGAAATAGATGCTGAAATAGATGTCCCATTGGGGCAGGTGCAGGTGGGACAGCCAGCATGGAGGTAACTGGTTGGACCTAGGCAGGGCAAAAGGGAGCTGCTGCTGCTGCTGCTGCTAAGTTGTTTCAGTCGTGTCTGACTCTGTGCGACCCCATAGATGGCAGCCCATCAGGCTCCCCTGTCCCTGGGATTCTCCAGGCAAGAACACTGGAGGGGGTTGCCATTTCCTTCTCCAATGCATAAAAGTGAAAAGTGAAAGTGAAGTTGCTCAGCCATGTCTGACCCCTACTGACCCCATGGACTGCAGCCTACCAGGCTCCTCCGTCAATGGGATTTGCCAGGCAAGAGTACTGGAGTGGGGTGCCATTGCCTTTTCCGGCAAAAGGGAGACTAGTCTCCAAAGGTGATGAGTGTGTGTCGACTTTTGGGAAGGAAGCATCATTATGTTTGGGCCAAACTTGGGGATTCCTTCAAGGTCAAAGAGGCCAATGAACTTTCCGAATACCACACAGCAGTAATGAACAGGGCTGAGACTAGACCTCAGAAATTTCAGCTTTCTTTGACATTGGTCTTCCTTTGAAACAATTCTGCTATTATAGAGCTAAAATGTAATGAGTTTCAAAGTTAAAAGACCCAACAATTAAAATTATAGTTAATTTTAAACTCAGATTCTTTGAAGAATAGAACAGTTGGATATAAATACATATATATGTGTGTGTGTATGCATCATTCTTAAATTCTCTCTTTTTGCTAAAATGGAGAATAATTTTCTTAGTCACATTTATTATCTTTGTCTCATTGTGTAGGTCACTCCTACCCAGGCATAGCCACCATTGCCTTATGATGGGAACAGAAAGAGTTATTTATTCTGGGAATCCTGCCCATTTTCTTGATGTATCATTTTTATTTCATTATTTGATTTATGTACTTGTGTAAGAGGAGGTCCTGGCAATTCATTTCCATGAGCCTCTCCTTTTTCTGAGGTTCTGATCCTTCCTCTCCCATGATACGCAGATGAACTAGTTGTAGAAACACAACCACCAGCTATGAAATTTTTCCTCCACCTTACGGTCAACAGTTTTGATATGTGAGTTTCCATAATGATCAAAGGGATTGACAGACATTGTATTAGGATAATTTTGGTTGGCAAGTGGCAGAGGACTTGCCCCTAAAGAGTTTATCTGTTTTTATAGCTAATGAGTTCAGGATTTTGCCTCAAGTATGGCCAGGGTTCAGAAGATTTCAGCAGGATGTGGTCTTGCTCTCTCTTGCCTCTGATTTGCTCCATGCTGGCATCAGCAAGCTGTGCTCAGGTCCTGGGCAGATGGTTCAGAGGAGCTCCAGGCTAGCATCCTCCCAGCCCGAGTGTGTGTGTGAAAGTTCTCCAGTCATCGTCTTTGCGACCCCATGGACTATATAGTCTGTGGAGTTCTCCAGGCTAGTATACTGGAGTGGGTAGCTTTTCCCTTCTCCAGGGGATCTTCCCAACCCAGGATTGAACCCATGTCTCCCGCATTGTAGGTGGATTCTTTACAGGCTGAACCACCAGGATTTCTCTTTCCCAGTTACTTATAGTTGGGTCCCGCATGTCAAACCTAGATCACAGGCTTTTGTTAGAGCTGGGCATGGGGTCAAGCACCGAGTCACCAAGAGTGAGCATGTATGAGTGGTTCCATAAGAGGACAATCTTGATGCTGTCATCTGAAGAAAGAGGGATGCTGGCCTGGCTGAGATATGATGGTGACACGAGAAGGAGCAATCAGGTTTGGGTGTGGGCTTAGCCCTTCTGGGAGATACGGCTGACCCTAAGATTTCTTTAAATTCTTATCATATTTTACCTTTAGATATTGTGTGAATTCTATACCATAATATGTGTTTCAATGTAAAAATACTGTTTTTAATTACCCACTGACTAACTTTAACATTCCAGGAAGTGACATCATTTTAAACCCTGTAGCTTCATAGCTCCAGGCACTTTTCTCTGTTCCGGCACTTCAAGTTTGAGAAGCACCACTTTATGCAACTATCAGATATAACTTAGCCATTATCAGGTTTCTCTGCTGTTTCAAGTGAATTGTTCAAGCCCGGAGAAAGTAGAACAGGTGAAACTGGCATACAGTATGGCCATTAAAAGAACAAGTTTTGCATCAGATGTCATGGGCTGGAATCCTGTGTCACCACTCATCTTCTGTATGACCTTTGATAAGTGACATTGCCTCTCGAAGCCATGGTTTCCTCATTGGCTAACACCACTCCTTTTTATACTTTGTGAGGCTTGAATGAACTAATGCACATGAAGTCAACCCACTGCCTGGTAGTCATTCTCAGGAATGGTTCAGTTCAGTTCAGTTCAGTTGCTCAGTCGTGTCCGACTCTTTGCGACCCCATGAATCGCAGCAGCCAGGCCTCCCTGTCCATCACCAACTCCCGGAGTTCACTCAAACTCAAGTCCATCTTAATATTATTAAATTGACATAAATATCATTATTAATACTTTACAATATGTAACATGCAATGTACAATATACATAATTACTTTAAAATGACCTATTTATTTCTACCAATAACTTCCCCGTGTTGTAGTTTCAAATGAAAGTGAAAGATAGATTGTTTTTTTGTTTTCCCATGCTGCTGCTAAGTCGCTTCAGTCGTGTCCGACTCTGTGCGACCCCATAGATGGCAGCCCACCAGGCTGCTCTGTTCCTGGGATTCTCTAGGCAAGAAAACTGGAGTGGGTTGCCATTTCCTTCTCCAATGCATGAAAGTGAAAAGTGAAAGTGAAGTCACTCAGTCATGTCCAACTCTTCTCGACCCCATGGACTGTAGCCTACCAGGCCCCTCCACCCATGGGATTTTCCAGGCAAGTGTACTGGAGTGGGTTGCCATGTCCTTCTCCGTGACGTAAAACTAATTGAAAAAGACACAAGACATAAAATAAGGAAGCAGGAGATTGCCTCTAGAGTAGAAAGTTTTTATTTTCATGCTATTAGCTTAGACTCACTGTAATATTTTCCTGCTCTTTAATTCCTACACAGTTGTCCTTAATTGCACATTTATCTTGTCGTTTAACACTAGCTCTTATTTCTTAACCAACCCTTGCACAAAGCGATTAGCAGAAATACATCTTTCCTTCAGTTTTCAACAGAAAGTCCACCTGCCAAGTATTTTTCACACTCTGAATAAAAACAAGGGAAAGAGAGCAGCAGGAAATAGCTTAACTGAGACAGATTATCAGACAATTATTGGCATTTTGTAATTCTAAGAGCTAATGATCATTTCTGGCTTAAGAAAATGCCCATCACAGTTGAGATGATAGCTACCATTAAAAAGAAGGTTACAGAACACAAAATGGTAGAAATAAAAAGGCTCCATAGGAGTCCTTTCATTTAAGCTTTGGAAATTTTAATCTTTTCTAATTTTAAGTTGTATCTTTTAACTCAGTTATCGTATTTTTAACACCTACCTCCACTTCTTTCCATATAGTGTGTGTGCAGAAACACAACTATATGCTTGGGTGCATGTTCCTATTTTAAACATTTAAACTGTGTTCTATAAGGGTACATATAGACAAAATCAATTTGAATGTATGGAAAATTCCACATCATTCATTTGATGAAATCCTTCCCCAACTCCTACTCAGTTCACGCAATGAAAATATGAATGATCCAAATCAGAAAAGGAGTGACTCCCAAGAGTGCGCTTTGTATTTTAGACATGCTAACCTTGAATGTTAGATCATTTAAAGTGTCTTCTGAGTGAGGGGAAAGGGTTTCTGAACTTCCAAAATGCCTTCATTTCCTCCTCCACTTAGGAAAAAAAATTATTATTTGGCAATACCAGATATTAGGTGTGGCACACAGGATCTTTGATTTAAGTTGTGGCATCTGGGATCTAGTTCCTTGACCAGAGATTGAACCTGGGTCTCCTGCTTTGGGAGCATGGAGTCTTAGCCACTGAACCACCAGAAAATTCCATATCCCTCCCTTTTTTATAGAGCATGTACCCAGACTCAGAAGCTTGACAGCTTGAGTCCAGTTTTCAGATGCACCAATTCGAAGCTATGTGGACCTGCATAAATTACCTGATGCCTTTCTAGTTCACTTTTCTCACTGATACATGCCTCCCGGGGTCATTGTAAGGAATAAATTAGTATCTGTGTAAATGATTAGAACAGTGCCTGGCATATCATAAGTTATCTTATACACCTTTGCTACTGGTTTGGTGTTTTAAGAGCATGCATGGACACCAAGAGCACAGACAGGCTTGAGTTTGGACCTCAGCTCTGTCCTTTACCAGCTGTGTGACTTCAAGCCAGCCAGTTTCTCAACTTTGCTAAGTTTCTTCACTGGTGAAATGGAGATAATCATATTAATGATTAGGGTTTGCCTTGGGTCTGTAGCCAACAAGAATTAAGAAAAACCTAGGCTCGATACTCATTTCTTTTTGACCTTGGTCAAATTGCTTCACCTGAGAAATGTGCTTGTTGTGGAGATTGAAGGAGCCAATACGTACAAAGGGCTTAAAATAGTGCTTGGCATTTTGCAAGTGCTAAATACATTTTATTACTATTGCTTGCTCGTCTCACAGTAATATTCACAGTTTAGAAATGATAAGGACAATAGAGAGGCTAGCTGCTTTATCCAAGTGACCATCATGTAGCAGACCTGGGCTGTCGTTCCAGGGCTTCACACGCTGTTTGGCCCTGACATGTGATTGGTCGCATGATATGATTTACACTGTTGGTATGATGTAGAATTCTTGGCCCAGGAGCTCCTTCTCCCTAAAAGGTTCACACGACCATATCCTTCAAGGTCAAATTTTATTTTTAAGTCTTGAATGTCCTCATGCAAGTAATGTGGTTTTCTTTTCTTTTTTTTTTAAATTGAGGTATAGTTGATTTACAATGTTATGTTAGTTTCAGCTGTATGCAAAGTTATTTAGTTACATATATATTATTTACGTATAATATATCTATATTCTTTTTTAGATTCTCTTCCATTATAGATTATTACAAAAAATTGGGTATAGTTCTCTGTGCTATACAGTGCTATACTACAAGTCTTTGTTTTTTATTTTATATATGGTGGTATTTATCTGTTAATCCCATACTCCTAATTTATCACTCTCCCTTACTTCCCCTTTGGTGACCATACATTTGTTTTCTATGTCTGTGAGTCTACTTCTGTGTCTTTAAATTCATTTTAATGCCATATGCTTTTCTCCTGAAGACTGTCCTGCTTCTCAAAGCTGACTATAATCCACTACTGCTTTAAACTCCTGCTGCTCAGCATGACTCACCTTAAATGACCATTACTGTGCGTATTTTTTTTTTCTCCTCAAGGAGACTCTAATTACTGTGAAGGTCTGCTCTATGAATGATTCATCTTTGTAATATCCTCATTGCTAGAACAATGCATGGAACATAGGGGAACTTTTATAGATATTTGCTGAATGAATGAATAATGAGTGAATGAATGAAACAGCTAATGGCTTGGATGATTATGAGCAAATTAGCCTGGGAGGGTATGGCATTGAGCATTTGTGGATATACTGAAGTTCATATATCCCTTTTCAAATATAAGAACCACAGACTCAAAAGTGCTTTCAGCTGGGAGTTGGGGCTGCAATCTGGGCCTCAGAACTGGATAAAATGTGTGGGCTCTCAACTTAAAAAAATTCCTTTGTTTGTTCATTCAGTACGTTTCATTTTGTACTTATATTATAAGTCTTAGTGCTCTTGCTCTGGGTAGAGCAGGCTGTGTTTAGGAGTTTACTTCACTGTGGAGTCAGGATATCAGAGACGAAAGGGGCTTTAGGGTCCTTCTTATCAGGATTTCTCAGATGGTATAATGAGAAATGTGAGCCCTCAGTGAGATACTCCATCAGTCAATCAAGTCTAGAGTCCAAGTTTGGAGGATGCTATATTCTTTATCAATCTACTTTTCAGATTAGTAATAATAATGGCAATGACAGCCATAATAATGGAAGGTAACATCTATTTAAAGATCATGGCATCCAGTCCCATCACTTCATGGCAAATAAATGAGAAACAGTGGAAACAGTGTCAGACTTTATTTTTTGGGGGGTCCAAAATCACTGAAGATGGTGACTGCGGCCATGAAATTAAGACTCTTACTCCTTGGAAGGAAAGTTATGAACAACCTAGACAGCATATTCAAAAGCAGAGACATTACTTTGTCAACAAAGGTCCGTCTAGTCAAGACTATGGTTTTTCCAGTAGTCATGTATGGATGTGAGAGTTGAACTATAAAGAAAGCTGAGCACCGAAGAATTGATGCTTTTGCACTGTGGTGTTGGATAAGACTCTTAGAGTCCCTTGGACAGCAAGGATATCCAACTAGTCCATCCTAAAAGAGACCAGTCCTGGGTGTTCATTGGAAGGACTGATGTTGAAGCTGAAACCCCAGTACTTTGGCCACCTGATGTGAAGAGCTGACTCATTTGACAAGACCCTGATGCTGGGAAAGATTGAGAGCAAGAGGAGAAGGGGACGGCATAGGATGAGATGGTTGGATGGCATCACCGACTCAGTGGACATGAGTTTGGGTGGAATCCAGGAGTTGGTGATGGACAGGGAGGCCTGGTGTGTTGCAGTCCATGGGGTCGCAAAGAGTTGGAACCAATGGAGTGACTGAACTGAACTGAATCTGGGGAAGGCACTATTAAAACCTTTTAAAGATGAGAAAAGAAAGCATATTTGAACTTCAAAGAATGAAAATTCTGTAATAAAAGAATAAAAAAATCCATTTTGCTTTCTCTTAATCCAGCATTTCCCAAATTTAGTTAACTATAGAAATGGACTTTTTTTCTTCTTCATACCACCTGGGAATATCCTATGGATTCTGAGAATCCATTCTCCTGGGAAATGTTGTTCTAGTCATTTTACAGATGCAGAAACTGAGTTCAGGGAGGAAATGACTTCACTGAATTCTGTCCCTAGCAGGGTGCAGAGTTGGGACCTGGCCTCACACTCTTGACTCTTATTGAATTAATTTTCCCAGTGGAAACCAAGGCATACCGCCTGTTTCTAAGTGTCCCAGAGCCTTTTAAGAGAAGAGGCAAATATGTAAATATTAATAGATGATGGTTTTGCAAGTAATTTCCCTAGAATTTGTCAAGTTTGTATTAGATTATATAGAATGTGCTACTATTCAATTTAGTTACTCATTATCATTTTGGAATTAGGGGTGAATTTGGGGGGAAGGAAGATTCTAAACAGCCTTCAGTGAGAACCTTTTCAGTGCAGAAATTTATCCTCACATAAAGGGAGACATGATCTATGAAGTCTAACCACAATACCCAATAGGCAATATTGGAAGCACTTAATAAATTACAGTTGCACTTACCATTATTAGCAAAAGTAGCAGCAGCTTTAGATTACCCAAATTTAAATGTCAGGTTTGTTTTTTTTTTTTTTAACTTACTAGCTGTATGACATTGAGCAAGTGGCATAATTTCTTTGAGTGTCAGTTTGGGAGGACTAGAATCAAAGGAGGTTATTAGTCAAGTGTAAAGTGTTTCACAGATTCTTTATGATTTTAAAACTATAAAATGTCATTCCTTTGCCTTGAATTACACCTTTCAACATTTCAAGGAAATCTGTTCTCTTGGTTAGATCATAGGTAGATGCTGGGCTGACATCATATTTAGGGTTGTCAGATAAAATACAAGACACTGCATTAAATTTAAATGTCAGGAAACTGACAAATTTTTTTTAGTGTAAGTATATCTGTGTGTGTGTGTGTGTGTGTGTGTGTGCGCTAAGTTGCTTCAGTTGTGTCCAACTCTTCGTGACCCTATGGACTGTGGTCCACCAGGCTCCTCTGTCCATGGGATTCTCCAGGCAAGAATACTGGAGTGGATTGCCACGTTCTCCTCCAGAGGATCTTCCTGACCCAGGGGTCAAACGCATGTCTCATGTCTCTTAAGTTTCCTGCATTGGCAGATGGGTTCTTTACCACTAGCATCACTTTGGAAGCCCAAGTATATCCATACTCTAATATTAAAAAATTCTTTGTTCATCAAAATTCAAATTTATGGGACATGTGGTATTTTTATTTCCTAAATCTAGTGACCTTAATTATATTTTAGCAGATAAGTTACAAACCGAAACACAATTCCTTGGTCTGCTATTATTAATACCATTTTAAGAATGAAGAAACTGACTAGGCTTCTAACATTTATTTCAAATCTGAGGATTTTATGGCTATAATAAGAAAAGGAAGATGATGGAATCAAATTCACTTCAAATCCCAGTGTTGCCACTTTCTACCTATGTGAATTTAGTTACACTAGTTTTTCCAAGCCAAGTTATTGTTATTATTATGTAGAATTTTCTTCTATGACACTTACTTTCTCCTGAGTGGATTTGTATTATCTGTTTTTAGTGCTTGTTTTTAAATATGTTATCAAAATGTTAATTTTCTCCCTGTGAACAGAATAAATTCAGCTTTCTAGCTCTTGAACTTTACGGCTAAGAGTAAGTTAGTTTTTCTAAATGATTTTTCTTTTTCTTGTTTATAGTCTTTGGGATTCTAACAGAATCTCCAGGCTCACAGGCTGCACTTGAGACTTTCAAGCTAGTAGAGGTTTCAAAGTCATTTTGTCTGTTTACAAGGGAGAGGGAATTTGGGGGTATTGTCTTTTCCTGCCCTCTCCCCTGGGGATAAGAGGGCAACTTTGGGCCCGGCTGCAGACAGTTCCTATTCATTAAGCACCTCCGCTCTCTTCCAGGTATTGGGCTAGACACCTCACTCATGGTATCTTCTCTCATCCTCACATAGCCTGTGAACAGTTACATCTTATTATCGTCATACTGGTGAGGAAATTTTCCCATGTGACTTAGCTAGGCTGAAACACACTTTCAATGTGGGTCATGGGGACAACGTCAGAGAGGCTACCCGAATGAATTCCTGGTTAGTGAAGAGCTTGCTAGCAGTCCCCAGTTAGCCTATTGTTTCTTCTGAGAGGCTTGCTGAAGATGGACATCTGCACACGTGCACGGATTTTTTTTCTCCCAGAGATGTGCTTCATCAAGGGTTTTCATGGAGTCTTTATTTTCCCTGAGGGAGCTGGCTACCTATAAGTCACCAAGTGTCCAAAATGCTCTGAGTTGTTCTTTTTCAATTGTTTGAAAAATATACTACAAATAATACATGTTTATTGTTCAAGTTAGAATATAAAGCTGTATGAAAAAAAAATCTGCCCCCCCCTCCAGTATCCCCTCCCAGAGGGATACTATTAGCATTTTGGTGTCATTTTTTTCCAGATAGATAGACAGATATAAAATTGATGTTTGTATGTAGTTGTTGTTTTACAGAAATTAGGTAACATGGAAAAAAGCCATTTTGAAATCAACTTTTTTCCACTCAACAGTACACCTACCTAAAATATGTACCCCAACAGAATCTGTATTTTTGCTAGGTCATTATATATAACATGTAATATATATGTATATATATTATATATACCCAAATTTTAAAAGAGTACTGTGTTAAAATTTGAATTACATGCTATAAATTCCATATTTTTAGATTATTATAGGTATGTGTCTTCTAGGAACTGATTGTGATTGGTAATAATCCATATTATCCATTTAATTACAGAATATTCCTAAGAAAGGAAAATAAGAAAAGGTGGCGTTGATAATGTCAGTTCTTAAGTCCTTTTGAACAGGACCTACAGTTTTTTATAGTTACCTCATATTTTGGGGTAGAGAAGGCAATGGCAACCTACTCCAGTACTTTGCCTGGAAAATCCCATGGACGGAGGAGCCTGGTGGGCTGCAGTCCATGGGGTCCCTAAGAGTGGACACGACTGAGCAACTTCACTTTCATGCATTGGAGAAGGAAATGGCAACCCACTCCAGTGTTCTTGCCTGGAGAATCCCAGGGACAGGGGAGCCTGGTGGGCTGCCGTCTATGGGGTCACACAGAGTCAGACACGACTGACGCGACTTAGCAGCTGCAGCAGCATATTTGGGGGAATATTTCCTGGCATGATTTTTCTGACTTAAATTTGCCCTGAAGTGTTTCTTGGCTCTATTGAAAGGCAGAATATGCCCTTACTCTGCAAAAGACACTAAGGCTGTGTGCCTTGACAATTTCAGAGAGTGAAACAAAGAATTAAGACTTCAACTTGAAAATGAAATTCCAGAAGAGCATTCCACCATCTCCTCCAACCTGGCATACGCTATACTACTTTAGGTACCAGAGCCACATTGCCTGAAGAACTGTTCAGACTCTAATTCACCTCATGATAGTTCACCCAAGGTGAACCGATGGCTTCACTGTAAGGGCTTGTACATTTGAGTGTTTAATCTGAGGACAAATTTCACAAAGACCTGTTCTGAGTTTCGCTAAGAGAGCAAAGAAAAGCATATCTTCCTGGTGTAAAAGGCCTTGCACCCTTCAGATGCTCCGTAAATGCTGATTGTTTGTCATGAAAAGTAAGATTCTCCAGCTTCTTCTGCTCAATATTTTGCCACTGGGAAGATTCCTTTCCCAGTAAGTGACAAGATTAAAAACAGGCAAACACATTTCCTGCCACAGCAAATGCACTTTAGAGAAAGTAGCAATGAACATGCCTTCAAAGACTTGACTCTGAGCCACGCTTTGCGGCATATTGCCCTGTTAACTCTGGACCAGTTACTGGGTGTGGTTTCCTTATCTGTACAGTAGAAATAATGATCCTCGGTTTCCTTAGTGTAATCTCATGAAAATAATGCAAAGGAAATGCTTTGTACACTGTTACAGATTCACTTACAATGAAGATAGAGCTAACCATTCTTGATCAAGGCATTCAAAAAGACCACTGTGCTGATCACTTTTTATGCCTTACCTCATCTAATGCTCAGAATCCCTGAGCAGTAGATACTGTTGCTATCCTCATTTTACAGATAAGACAACTAATGGTTAGAGGGTTTATGTAACCTGCCAAGGCATAAATTTCCCCTTGTGAAGGTGTTCCTCCTCCTCTCTTCTATACCTGGGAGGAAGAAACCAGACATTATCACTGAAGACAGAAAGTTGGCATGGAGATGAGTCTGTGCAAACAAACCTTACTAAAATAACCCCTATCTTCAATTAGTTTCCACCATGTATTTATCTCCCCACAACTTTACTTCCTCTAGAAGCCTATACTCCTTAAGTCTAATCACTTCACCACATTTATAATCTTTTGTTAAAATGGTCATAAGACCCTAAGTCTCACCACCTCTTTTGGTCTTCATGTCTTTTCTGCAAAAGCCTCTGCACGTGTAAAAATTTAAATATTAGCATCAAGCAAAACTTGTATGCCTTTCTCCTGTTAGCATATAGTTTGTCAGTTTAATTTGTAGTTCCCAGTTAACTTGACCTAAGAGGGAAGAGGAAAAGGATTTTTCCTCCCCTACAGTTATAAGTCTAAAATAACACATCAGATTTGAAGATTTCATATGAAAATAGCAATTAAAATATTCAACTTTGAAAATATCGATTATATATTGAAATAATAATCTTTTAGTTACAATAGGCTAAATAAATCATTAAAATTAATTTCACCTATTTAGCTTTTAAAAATACTAGAAAATTTACAATTATATATGTTGCTTTCATTTTTGGCTCATTTTATATGTTTGTTGGATAGCAATGCATCAGGTGACCTGTACAATATGTTCTTGGCTTCTGCTTGAACTGGGCTTCCAGGTTAGAAGATTTTCAGTTGGGAAGCAGAGCTTTTTCCTTTGATTTAATCAGCAGGTGTAAATGCAAACATACCCAAGGTTCAACTACTATGCCTCTGCATTTGCATTTTCCTACAGAGGCCACCAGCTGCTGAAGAGCCAGAGAAGGATAACAAAGTCTGCTTCTTGCTGCTTTAGAGCCATTAAACTCTTAAGGCAGGACATTGCCCCTTGATTCTGTGTGCAAATAACAGAGTATTACAATTAGCATTTGTGTAGTTACATTGATGTAGTTTAATGGGGTCGAGGCATATCACATTATTTCAAGACTGAAGTGCATTCTTGGTGGGTAATTTATTCATAGGTAAGATATAACAGTTTCTTAAGAAGCTCGAAAAGAGTGAGTTTCAGCACACAAAACTCTGGAGGGTGATTATTATTGCAGCAGTAGGTGTCATTAAAAGAGATAAACAGAAGCTGAGACTTCAACCTGACCTCACCCTAGTAATAACCCAGGTTCAAGCACCCAGAACCCAGAGGGAAAACTTCTCTTGTGGCAAGTGACCGTAGCCTTTCTTCCCATTTTGCTGTCTCTTTAGTTAACACGTTATTGACCAGAAGATTTTTACATGAAACTAATGACTCTACTGGAGAAGGCAATGGCACCCCACTCCAGTGCTCTTGCCTGGAAAATCCCATGGATGGAGGAGCCTGGTTGACTGCAGTCCATGGGGTCGCTAAAAGTCAGACACAACTGAGCAACTTCACTCTCACTTTTCACTTTCCTGCATTGGAGAAGGAAATGGCAACCCACTCCAGTGTTCTTGCCTGGAGAATCCCATGGACGGAGAAGCCTGGTAGGCTGCAGTCCATGGGGTCACACAGAGTCAGACACGACTGAAGCAACTTAGCAGCAGCAGCAGCAATGCCTGTACATTAGTATGTCTCTGGTTAATAGTGTGTTTAATGGTCTTAGCAAGATTGTCCTCTGCAAAAACAAAGCAAATCCACAAATGTACACTAATAGAAACCTAAACAATCACCAATTCTTAGGACTGGGTACACAAATCCCAACACCAGCACTTTACACTTGCCCAATCACCCTTCCTGTAGTTTCTTTTCCCTCCTCACTGTCCTCTTGCTGGAGTTAGGAGAAAAAACAGTGGACTCAACATTTAGGTTCAAGTCCTGCAAAAGGTATTTAGTAGCTTTCTGACCTGGGAAATCACTTGACTATTCTGAGCCACTCAGCCTCAAAAATGCCATCAAGTGTGTAAAGGAATTGGGAAAATTCTGTTATGTGGGCAATGGTGATAGGAATTTTTATGACTAAAACCTCTCCACGTCTTATACCGCAGCTTTCAGTTGCTTATTAGACTTTCTCTTCGTAATAATAATGTGTTAGAATTTGGTGAAAACCCAGTATGTGATAGGACTGAGCTGCCTCACTCTCTTTGTTTTAAAGTTTTCTTCTGTGAAATACTTCACATTTACTGAAGAGAAAACATACAGCTTAATGGATTATTGTTGTTGTTTAGTTGCTAAGTCACGTCCAACTTTTTGTGATCCCATGAACTATAGCCTCCCAGGCTCCTCTGTCCATGGGATTTCTCAGGCAATAATAATGAAGTGGGTTACCATTTCCTTCTCCAGGGATCTTCCTGACCCTGGAGATCAAACCTGTGTCTCCTGCATTAGCAGGTGGATTCTTTACTGCTGAGCCACCAGGGAAGACACTAATGAATTACTATAATGTACTTATCTGTATAACTGGAATTCAGTTCAAGAAATAGCATTGATAGCACCAATGAGCCCCTCAAATGACTGGTCTCAACAACAACTCCCTCCTTCCCCTTAAAGGTAACTATTATTCTGATTTTTGAAAGTCATTTTCTTTTCTTTACGTTTTAACACCAGAATATGTATCTGTAAACACAATGGTTTTGGCTGTTTTGGAATTTTAAATAACCAGATTTGAACAGATACCAAAGACTGAATTTTTATATCATGTTTGTGACAATCATCCCTGTTGTGTGTAGCTACAGTTTTTTCCTTTTCATTGCTGCCCTCCGTTGTGCGAATATAGTCATTGATTTGTTCAGTTTATTGCTGTTATGTTTTGGGGTTGTTCTGTTGTGAACATTCTTGTCCAGGTATTTTGGTGCACATGACTATGCATTTCTGGATGGACATACTTTTCTAGATGTAGAATTACTAAGTCATAGGTAATACATATATTCAGTTTAAGTAGATAGTGCTTAATTTTCCTATGGTGGCATCAATTTATACTCCCATCTGCAGAATTTGAGAGTTTCCCTTATTCCATATCCGTGGTGACAGTTGGAACTGTTGGTTAAAATTTTTTTTTAGCCAGGCTGGTGGATGTGTACAGTGGCTTGTGGTTTTAGTTTGCATTCCCATGATGACTAATGAACTCATTTTCATATGTCTGGTAGTCATTTGGATGTCTTCTTTGGTAAAGTGACTGTTCAAGTCTCTGACTTTTCTACCAGACTTTTTCTTATTCATTTATAGGATTTAATTTTATATTCTGAATACAAACCTTTTGTTAGTTATATGCATTGCAAATATATTTTCTTACTCTGTGCCTTGTATTTTCCTTGTTTTAATGATATTGTTTGATGAACAGATGTTCTTTTTTAATTTTTATGTAGTCAGATTTATCAAACTTTTATTTTATAGTAGTGATGTATTCTCTTTAAAAGTCTTCTCCTTACCCTGAGGTTATGAAAATATTCTCTCATGCTAACTTTTCAAGGTTTTATTGTTTTGCCTTGCACACTTAGATCTATAATCCACCAAAAAATTGATTTTTTCAAATGAGGTATAAGTAGGGGTCAAATTTTATTACTTCTATATGGATATCCAATGATGCCAGCACCATATATTATGAAAGCCAGACTTACCCTGTTATTCAGTAGGGAAACTCTTCATCTGGGTGTTCCTGAAAGCAGAGCCCTGAGGCAGTTTGCATCAAGGTGGTTTATTTGGGAACTGTAGGAAGCAGAAGTACAAGACTGGGGAACCAAAATAAGAAAACAAAGAAAGCCATTTCAAGGATGTGTAATCAAACTGGCCGCTACTATACATCATTTCTGCTCAATACTTTTAAGAAACCTTACAAAGTGCAACTCACCTGCCTGGGAACAAAAGGAAGAAAGATTTCTCCATTGAGTTCTCCATTGACCAAGACTGGTTTCATGAGTGTTCACTCCCCTATGCCTGCAGGTTGTGTGAGTGTGAGTGCTGTGTGCCTTGGCATTATGCACGTTCTAGGGCAGGAAGAAACAGGTATGCAGTGTGAGTCCAAAGCAAGATGCAGTGAGGCTGCACACATGAGATGTCAGTTATGACCAATTTGCTATTACAATAGCAAACTGGAGTTATATGTGGCACTGAGATTTCCCTGGTGGTCCATTGGTTAAGAATCTGCCTACCAATGCAGGAGACTTGGGTTCAATACCTGGTCTAGGAAGACCCATGTGCCACAAGCAACTAAGCCCATGTGCCACAACTACTGAGCCCACAGTCTAGAGTCCATAAACTGCAACTACTGAGCTTACAGGCGGCAACTGCTCAAGCCCGTACACCCTGGAGCCCGTGCTCTGCAACAGCAGAAGCCACTGAAACGAGAAGCATGCACACTGCAACCAGAGAGTAGCCCCTAATTGCCCCAACTAGAGAAAGCCTGTGCACAGCAACAAAGACCCAGTGCAGTCATAAATTAAAGTTTTCTTAAAGTGGCACTGAAAGAATCTTGATGTGGTTCTCAGGAGGCTCTTTATTCTAATCCATTGGTCTCTCTCTATGTGGACCAATACCATACTTTTTTGAAACTTATATAGCTTTATACTAAATCTTTATACTAAGTGATGCAAGTTCTTCAAGAATAATATCAGTCCTTTTCATTTCTATATACATTTTAAAAGTAACTTTTCCAATCCTACCAACAAATTTTTTGGCATTTTGATTGAAATTACCTTAAATCCATAGATCAGTTTAGCAGGCGTGCCCTTGTTACAGCATTGAGATGTCCACAAACATAGTTTATCCTTCTGTTATTTCTCTTAATGTTCTTTAAAGTCTCTGCAGAGAAGTCTTGTACATCTTTTGTTAGATATATTTCTTGGTGTTTACTTTTTCATTTTCTAATTTGTTCCTAGTATATAGAAAATTAATGGATTTTTAATGCTTAATAATATTACAAAACCCACTGGTACGTATTGTATTAATTTATTGTAGATAATTTAGATTTTTTACATATGCAACTCTAGCACTCATGAATAATGACAGTTCTGTTTCCTCCTTTTCAGTCTCTGCATGAATAGCCTTTTCTTGCCTAATTCTATTTGCTAGGACAACCTGTACAATATGTAACAGACAGGTGATATCGGGCACCCTTGCCTTTCTCCCAGTTTCAGAGAGAATTTTTCAATATTTCATTTTCAGTTGCTATTGGATATTAGACTTTATAAAGACAATGTTCATTAGATAAAGGAAGTTACATTTCTACTCCTGCTGCTTCTACTGCTGCTAAGTCACTTCAGTCGTGTCCGACCCTGTGCGAACCCATAGACGACAGCCTACCAGGCTCCCCCATCCCTGGGATTCCCCAGGCAAGAACACTGGAGTGGGTTGCCATTTCCTTCTCCAATGCATGAAAGTGAAGTCGCTCAGTTGTGTCTGACTCTTCGTGACCCCATGGACTGCAGCCCACCAGGCTCCTCCATCCGTGGGATTTTCCAGGCAAGAGTACTGGAGTGGGGTGCCATTGCCTTCTCCTTTTCTATTCCTAGATGAGTTTTTTAAAATCATGAATGAATTTTGGATTTAATTCAATAGTTTTTCCTTAAGTTTTTGAAGCACTCACATATTTTTCTCCTTCATGCTAATATGGTGACATACTGATTTTTTAACTTTGTATTTTAGAATAATTTACATTTACAGAAAAGTTGAAAAGATGGTACAAAATGATTCTGTATACCTTCACCAGCTTCTTGTAATGTGTATCATTGTATAAAACTATAGCATATTTATTAAAATTGGATATTTAAAAAATTAAACCAAACTTGTGTTACTGGAATAAACATCAAATTGGTTATAATTTTTACCCTTTTTATAAATTATTAAATGTGTCAATTAAAAATATTTTTATATTCCTGAGTAAGATTTGCTTAATTTTTTTCTCATTATGTCACAGGCAGGGGTTTTTAAATCAAGATACTGTTAAATGAATTTGGAAATTTTCCTTCTTTCTCTGTTCTTTGGAGAAGTTGGTGAAAGATTAGTTTTGTATTTCCTTAAATGTTTGGTAGAAGTCATTGTGGGTAGGTTTTAAATTGTGGATTCAATTTGTTTGACAGTTGTAGAATGAGTCAGGTATCCTATTTCTTTTAGATTCAGTCTTCTTAACTTGTACTTTTCTAAGAATTTATCCAATGCATCACAATTTTCACATTTGTTGTCTTAAAGTAGTTCTCCTCTCTTTTTAAATTGCTCTCAGACCCATAGTGATATTCTTACTGTTACATATATCTGTTCTTTCTCCTGTTTTGCCTTAATCATCTCACTAGAGTCTTATCAATTTTATTACTCTTTTCAAAAGAATAATATTGGCTTTGTTGATCCACTTTACTGAATTTCTTCTAGTTCCTTTGGGTTTATTTTTTCTTTCTGGATGTAACCTCTTGAAATGGATGCTTAACACATTAATTTGTAGTCTCCTTTTTGTAATATATGTATTTAAGCTATAGTTTTCTCTCTACATACAGCTTTGCCTGAATCTCACATTTTGATAAATAGCATTTTAATTAGTATTTCATTAAAATATTTTCTAATTTCTTTTTCACTGTCTCTAATTGGTGGGTCCTTTAAAGTATATTTCTTAATGTAAAAGCATGAAGTTTTCTAGTTACTTTCATTTTTTACTTAATTGTACTGGAGTCAGAAACTTGGTCTTTTTAGTCCATTGACATTTGTAGCACCTTCAGGGTCAGGACAGGATCATAAATATTCCACAGGTGCTTGAAAAGACTGTGCATCTTACAACCATTGAATATGATGTTCTGCATATATTCTTTAGGCCAAGAATCATTACTAGTGTTGTGCACATTTTCAGTATCTTCACAGATGTTTTGTTTATTTGTTCTGTCAGATTACTAGGAGAGGTGTATGTAGGTCTACTCAGATTGTCAGTTGGTCTATTTTTCCTCATAATGATATTGATTTTTGCCCAGTATATTTGGGGGATTCTTGGATTTTTAATGGGAGATCAGTCCTGGGTATTCATTGGAAGGACTGATGCTAAAGTTGAAACTCTAATACTTTGGCCACCTCATTTGAAGAGTTGACTCATTGGAAAAGACCCTGATGCTGGGAGGGATTAAGGGCAGGAGGAGAAGGGGACGACAGAGGATGAGATGGCTGGATGGCATCACTGACTTGATGGATATGATTTTGAGTAGATTCTGGGAGTTGGTGATGGACAGGGAGGCCTGGCATGCTGTGATTCATGGGGTTGCAAAGAGTTGGACACGACTGAGTACTGAAATGAACTGAACTGACTGAATATTGCAAATAGAAGATGGCAAGACTGAACGTTGACATTCTAGGAATTAGCGAACAAAAATGGACTGGAATGGGTGAATTTAACTCAGATGACCATTATATCTACTACTGTGGACAGGAATACCTAGGAAGAATTGGAGTAGCCATCATGGTCAACAAAAGAGTCCAAAATGCAGTACTTGGATGCAATCTCAAAAATGACAGAATGATCTCTGTTTGTTTCCAAGGCAAACCATTCAATATCATGGTAATCCAAGTCTATGCCCCAAACAGTAACGCTGAAAAAGCTGAAGTTGAACACTTCTATGAAGACATACAAGACCTTTTAGAACTAACACCCAAAAAAGATTTCCTTTCATTATAGGGGACTGGAATGCAAAAGTAGGAAGTCAAGAAACACCTGGAGTAACAGGCAAATTTGGCCTTGGGGTACAGAATGAAGCAGGGCAAAGGCTAATAGAGTTCTGCCAAGAGAATGCACTGGTCATAGCAAACACCCTTTTCCACCAATACAAGAGAAGACTCTACACATGGACATCACCAGATGGTCAACACTGAAATCAGATTGATTATATTCTTTGCAGCCAAAGATGGAGAAGGTCTATACAGTCAGCAAAAACAAGACCAGGAGCTGACTGTGGCTCAGATCATAAACTGCTTATTGCCAAATTCAGACTTAAATTGAAGAAAGTGGGGAAAACCACTATACCATTCAGGTATGACCTAAATCAAATCCCTTATGATTATACAGAGGAAGTGAGAAATAGATTTAAGGGACTAGATCTGATAGATAGAGTGCCTGATGAATTAAGGACAGAGGTTCATGACATTTTACAAGAGCCAGGGATCAAGACCATCCCCAAGAAAAAGAAATGCAAAAAGCAAAATGGCTGTCTGAGGAGGCCTTACAAATAGCTGTGAAAAGAAGAGAAGCTGAAGGCAAAGGAGAAAAGGAAAGATACAAGCATCTGAATGCAGAGTTCCAAAGAATAGCAAGGAGAGATAAGAAAGCCTTCCTCAGCGATCAATGCAAAGAAATAGAGGAAAACAACAGAATGGGAAAGACTAGAGATCTCTTCAAGAAAATTAGAGATACCAAGGGAACATTTCAAGCAAAGATGGGCTCGATAAAGGACAGAAATGGTATGGACCTAACAGAAGCAGAAGATATTAAGAAGAGGTGGCAAGAATATACAAAAGAACTGTACAAAGATCTTCATAACCAAGACAATCACGATGGTGTGATCACTCACCTAGAACCAGACATCTTGGAATGTAAAGTCAAGTGATCCTTAGAAAGCATCACTATGAACAAAGCTAGTGGAGGTGATGGAATTCCAGTTGAGCTATTTCAAAGTCTGGAAAATGATGCTGTGTAAGTGCTGCACTCAATATGCCAGCAAATTTGGAAAATGCAGCAGTGGCCACAGGACTGGAAAAGGGCAGTTTTCATTCCAATCCCAAAGAAAGGCAATGCCAAAAAATGTTCAAAGTACACACAATTGCACTCATCTCACACGCTAGTAAAGCTCAAAATTCTCCAAGCCAGGCTTCAGCAATATGAGAACTGTGAACTTTCAGATGTTCAAGCTGGTTTTAGAAAAGGCAGAGGAACCAGAGATCAAATTGCCAATGTCCGCTGAATCATCGAAAAAGCAAGAGAGTTCCAGAAAAACATTTATTTCTGCTTTATTGACTATGCCAAAGCCTTTGACTGTGTGGATCACAATAAATGTGGAAAATTCTGAAAGAGATGGGAATACCAGACCACCTGACCTGCCTCTTGAGAAATCTGTATACAGGTCAGGAAGCAACAGTTAGAACTGGACATGGAGCAACAGACTGGTTCCAAATAGGAAAAGGAGTACGTCAAGGCTGTATATTGTCACCCTGCTTATTTAACTTATATGCAGAGTACATAATGGAAACACAGGGCTGGAAGAAGCACAAGCTGGAATCAAGATTGCCGGGAGAAATATCCATAACTTCAGATATGCGGATGACACCACCCTTATGGCAGAAAGTGAAGAGGAACTAAAAAGCCTCTTGATGAAAGTGAAAGAGGAAAGTGAAAAAGTTGGATTAAAGATCAACATTCAGAAAACTAAGATCATGGCATCTGGTCCCATCACTTCATGGGAAATAGATGGGGAAACAGTGGAAACAGTGTCAGACTTTATTTTTGGGGGCTCCAAAATCACTGCAGATGGTGACTGCAGCCATGAAATGAAAAGACGCTTACTCCTTGGAAGGAAAGTTATGACCAACCTTTATAGCATATTGAAAAGCAGAACATTACTTTGCCAACAAAGGTCCATCTAGTCAAGGCTATGGTTTTTTCCAGTAGTCATGTATGGATGTGAGAGTTGGACTGTGAAGAAAGCTGAGTGCCGAAGAATTGGTGCTTTTGAACTGTGGTATTGGAGAAGACTCTTGAGAGTCCCTTGGACTGCAAGGAGATCCAACCAGTCCATTCTGAAGGAGATCAGTCCTGGGTGTTCTTTGGAAGGACTGATGCTGAAGCTGAAACTCCAATACTTTGGCCACCCTATGCGAAGAGTTGACTCATTGGAAAAGACCCTGATGCTGGGAGGGATTGGTGGTAGCAGGAGAAGGGGACGCCAGAGGATGAGATGGCTGGATGGCATCACCGACTCGATGGACATGAGTTTGAGTAAACTCCAGGAGTTGGTGATGGACAAGGAGGCCTGGTGTGCTACGATTCATGGGGGTCACAAAGAGTCGGACAAAACTGAGTGACTGAACTGAACTGAATATTGCAAAACCCACTGGTATATTAATTTATCATAGATAATTTAGATATTTTGCATATGTAATCCTAGCACTCATGAATAATGACAGTCCTGTTTCCTGCTTTTCAACCTCTGCATGATTAATATCCCTTTCTTGCCTAACTGTGTTTGCTAGGACAACCTGTACGATATTGAAAAGATGGGTGACATCTTACACCCTTGCCTTTCTCCTAATCTCAAAGAGAGAATTTCAGTATTTTATTTTTCAGTTGTTATTATACTTTATAAAAAAACATCTTTATTAGATAAAGGAGGTTACTTTTTTATTCCTCTGTTCAGTTCAGTCAGTCAGTTGTGTCCGAGTCTTTGAGACTGCCTCACGCCAGGCTTCCCTGTCCATCACCAACCCCCAGAGCTTGCTCAAACTCATGTCCAGTGAGTCATTGATGCCATCCAACCATCTCGTCCTCTGTTATCACCTTTTCCTCCTGCCTTCAACCTTCCCAGCATCAGGGTCTTTTCTATGAGTCAGTTCTTTGCATCAGGTGGCCAAAGTATTGGAGCTTCAGCTTCAGCATCAGTCCTTCCAATGAATATTCAGGACTGATTTCCTTTAGGATGGGCTGGTTGGATCTTCTTGCAGTCCAAGGGACTCTCAAGAGTCTTCTCTAACACCACAGTTCAAAAGGATTGATTCAAAAGCAATTCAATTCAAAATCAATTCAAATTTTATTCCTAAGTTGAGGTTTTTTTTTTTAAATCATGAATGAATTCTGGATTTCATTCAATCATCTTTGTGAATACAATCTTTACCTTTACTGTAGGATTTTGAGCTAATCTAATAGGGAGATTACTGAGTTTGGGGCTTGCAGTTGTTATAGTTGCTCTCTGTGTACCAGCTTTTATACTCTTGATGCCATACCTTGTGTTTAAGATGGGAAGTAGTTTGCTGGATGGTTTTCCTTATGGTGGGCTCTGCCATCAACTTTAGGTCTTCTTTTGTATTTTACGTCAGGGAAGGTTTCTCTCTACTCTTTTGCCCCTTTTAATCCTCTGCCTCCCTTTCCCAGAATTTTCCGGTATTGCTGGTTACTGGATTCTTGTTGGTTGAAGGTTGGGTGATGAGCATCCTTTGTCCTGAATAGACCTGTCTTTTGCAGGTGTATTGAGTTTGTGGGTCTCATGGCTGCAATCATCTCAAAGCTCCTGCCCCTTTTGAAGCTCTGGTTCTGGGCTCATTTGTGTTCCTGCCCCTCCCTCTAGCATAGAAAAATATTTTCCTATTCTTTCCCTCAGTTTCAGTGGGGTTTCACTTGAGTACTGGGGGGACGTCATTTTTTGTCACCCTGCCCAGTTTTGTAGGGAAGAAAGGAAGAAGGATTTGGGTAGGCTTTGTGTCCTCCAGCTGTGGTTGCTCTTCCCCATCCCCACATCTGTATCAGAATGAACACCCTCTCAGGATTCCCACTGGTCTTTTTTGCATGTGCATAATAAGGTCTATGGGGCTTCACTGGTGGCTCAGTTGGTAAAGAATCTGCCTGGACTGTGGGAGACCTGGGTTCAATCCCTGGTTTGGGAAGATCTCCTGGAGAAGGGAACAGCTACCCCTCTCCAGTATTCTGGCCTGGAGAATTCCACAGACTATATAGTCCATGGGGTCACAAAGAGTTAGACACGACTGAGTGACTTTCACATCACAATAAGTTCTGTGGAGAAGAAACTGTCGGTGCAACTGGATCATATAAACCCCTCCTGTATCTGCAGCTCCAAGGGCCTCTACATATTGCCAGCCCACATTTGGTCTTACAATTCATGGACAGCTCCAGCTGAATTTCTCTTACCAGCATCAAGCTTTGCCTGTTCCAGGTAAGCGAGTGCTTGCATCCTCTCCTGCAAGCACCTGAGTCTCCTTAGTTTTCAGACTTGTTGCTACCCTATGTCTCTAGCTTTCTGATAGGTTCAATAAAAATCATGAACTTGCAGTTTTTCTGATTTTTGTTGTTATAATAAGGAAGAAATGCTTTCTGTAGCTCCCTATACCCCCAAGCAAAAAGTTTATTGCGTCTCTTAAATCTGTGCATTGATGTCTTTTTTCATTTTTGGAAAATCCTCAGCCATCATATGTCCAAATATTTCTTCTGCTTTATTGTTTCTCTCTTCTTTTTCTGGGTCTTTCTTCAGTTATATTCTCTCTGTATTTCTTTTTTATCTCCAGAGGCAATACTACTTGGAATTCCTCCCAATCCCTTTTTTGACTGTATATATTTATATTGCCAAGAAATGTTTTGTGGTATTTATTGTCTGTTTTAAATTATACAATCTCTAACTTACTGTTTATATCATTGTGCAAGTTGCTAAATTTTCATTTAACATTATGATTTTGGAATCTATTCATCTGTATAGATATGGTTACTTTATTTGGTATTCTATCTATAAAGGTACCATAATTTATTAGTCAATTTATCAGATTTTCTATTATGAACATTACAAACTTTGCTTCAAAATATAACCTTGCATGTAATGTATGGTACACATGGGCAAATGTTTCTCTGTGGTACACACCTAGAGACAGAATTGCTGAATATATTTGATAAACATGAAGCTTTCTAGTTACTTTTGCTTCTTGCTTAATTGTACTGGATATGGATTATACCCATTTTAAATTTCGCTGGATTTCACCAAGTTGTTATCTCAAGTAATTATAATACTGCATCATCCTGTTTGTTTGCCCACATCCTTACCAATATTTGGTATCACTATACTTTATTTTTGTTAATCTTATATGTGTGGAAAAGTGCCATATAACCTTAGTTTCCTTGATGTGAGTGAAGTTGCACATTTTTCTTATGGTTATTTGTTGTCTTGGTTTTCTTTTTGTATCTTTTGTTACTTTTCCCATTTTATTTTCTTTTCCTGATTCATTTGTAGGCATTAGGCACCCATATGCATTTTTCTCACTAATCCTTATTCTGTGTTGTAACTCCTTCTAGTCAGTTACTTATCTTTTTATAGTTTGTGGTACTTTTATCACCCCTGATAAATTTCAATATGATCAAACTTAACAATTGTTTTCTTTTTTAACTTTTCTTTTTTGATCTTGTTTAAACAAACCCTTTCCAATTTTAGTGTTAAAAAGACCTCCTTCTATACTTCATCGAATAAATCTAAAATTTGTTCTTAACATGTAAATCTTAAATCTATTGGAATCTTTGTGTATAGTCTGAAAGATAGGTTTATTTTTTTCCAGATGGGAATAGCATTCCTTACATAATCTTGCTTTTCCTTCATATCTGTGATGCTGTATTTCTTAAATTCTAACTTGCCAATGCTTTAGTCTGCATTCTAGGTTTTCTGTACTGTTTATTGATCCATTCACCTATACATACATTAATGGTATACTCCTCATTGTATTTTTATAGGAATTCTTTTTGGTTTTAATTATAAGGCAATGCCAAAGAATGCTCAAACTACCACACAATCGCACTCATCTCACACTCTAGTAAAGTAATGCTCAAAATTCTCCAAGGCAGGCTTCAGCAGTATGTGAACCATGAACTTCCTGATGTTCAAGCTGGTTTTAGAAAAGGCAGAGGAACCAGAAATCAAATTGCCAATATCTGCTGGATCATCGAAAAAGCAAGAGAGTTCCAGAGAAACATCTATTTCTGCTTTATTGACTATGCCAAAGCCTTTGACTGTGTGGATCACAATAAACTGTGGGAAATTCTGAAAGAGATGGGAATACCAGACCACCTGACCTGTCTCTTGAGAAATTTGTATGCAGGTCAGGAAGCAACAGTAAGAACTGGACATGGAACAACAGACTGGTTCCAAACAGGAAAAGGAGTTCGTCAAGGCTGTATATTGTCACCCTGTTTATTTAACTTCTCTGCAGAGTACATCATGAGAAACGCTGGACTGGAAGAAACACAAGCTGGAATCAAGATTGCCGGGAGAAATATCAATCACCTCAGATATGCAGATGACACCACCCTTATGGCAGAAAGTGAGGAGGAACTCAAAAGCCTCTTGATGAAAGTGAAAGAGGAAAGTGAAAAAGTTGGCTTAAAGCTCAACATTCAGAAAACGAAGATCATGGCATCCGGTCCCATCACTTCATGGGAAATAGATGGGGAAACAGTGGAAACAGTGTCAGGCTTTATTTTTCTGGGCTCCAAAATCACTACAGATGGTGACTGCAGCCATGAAATTAAAAGACGCTTACTCCTTGGAAGGAAAGTTATGACCAACCTTGATAGCATATTCAAAAGCAGAGACATTACTTTGCCAACAAAGGTTCATCTAGTCAAGGCTATGGTTTTTCCTGTGGTCATGTATGGATGTGAGAGTTGGACTGTGAAGAAGGCTGAGCGCTGAAGAATTGATGCTTTTGAACTGTGGTGTTGGAGAAGACTCTTGAGAGTCCCTTGGACTGCAAGGAGATCCAACCAGTCCATTCTGAAGGAGATCAGCCCTGGAATTTCTTTGGAAGGAATGATGCTAAAGCTGAAACTCCAGGACTTTGGCCACCTCATGCGAAGAGTTGACTCATTGGAAAAGACTCTGATGCTGGGAGGGATTGGGGGCAGGAGAAGGGGACGACAGAGGATGATGGCTGGATGGCATCACTGACTCGATGGACGTGAGTCTGAGTGAACTCCGGGAGTTGGTGATGGTCAGGGAGGCCTGGCGTGCTGCGATTCATGGGGTTGCAAGGAGTCGGACACGACTGAGCGACTGATCTGATCTGATAATGGTCTTTAATTTTACAGATTAATTCAGAGAATATCTTCATATCTAAGGTGTTTAATCTTTTCATCCACAAACCTGATTATTTCTCCATTTATTGAGATTTTTGTGAACTTTAGTAACATTTAAATATTTTCTCCATAAGGTGCTAAACTTCTTTATTAGAGCCACTTCTTAATCTTTATCACTATTTTGAGTGATGACAGTTTTCTCTTATATTTATTGATTGACTATTGACAATATAGAAATAGTTATTAATTTTTATACTTGATTTTTATATCTAGCAACCTGCTGAATTATTAAGTTCTGACAGTTTGAATTTTTTCTTTAAATTTAATTTTGTATGTAGAAAAATCACTGCTGCTGCTGCTAAGTTGCTTCAGTCGTGTCTGACTCTGTGCGACCCCAGAGACGGCAGCTCACCAGGCTCACCCGTCCCTGGGATTCTCCAGGCAAGAACACTGGAGTGGGTTGCCATTTCCTTCTCCAATGCATGAAAGTGAAAAGTGAAAGTGAAGTCGCTCAGTCGTGTCCAACTTCTAGCGATCCGATGGACTGCAGCCTACCAGGCTCCTCCATCCATGGGATTTTCCAGGCAAGAGTACTGGAGAGGGGTGCCATTGCCTTCTCCGAGACAAATCACTAGCAAGTAACAAAAGCTTCTAATCCTAGCATCAGTTCCTTTCCCCTGTCTTACTCCATTGGCTAAGATCTTCAGTAAAATAATCATAGACATTATAATGAGAATCTTTGTCTTGTGCCTGAGTTTAATGGGACTGCTTCTAAAGTTTGATCATTAAGTATTATATTTGCTGCAGGTTTCTAAAAGCTTTTTGAACCTTTTATTAAAATAAGAATTATAGTTTTTGTTTTTCTTTGGTAAAAACTCTTATTAGAAAAATACATAAAATATTGTCTACTGTTTTTCTGCATGGGTTGAGGTGACCATTTGTTTTTCCCCATTGGTCTATGAGTATGGTTGTTTTTATTTAGATATTCTCATATTGGAATAATCTTTCATTCATGAGATAATGCATACTTGTTCATGATTTATTACATTTAAAATACTGCTAGAGTCAATCAATGAGTATTTTCTTTATATTCATGTATATAATTCAGTCAGTCATTAATTCTATTTTCTAATACTGTCCTTTTCTTACCTTAGTAAAAAAAAATCTTAGTTTCATAAAGTCAGTTGGATAGTTGTCTTCTTTTTTTAATCTTTGAAACATTTTGCATAAATTATAGCTTAAATGTTCTTTGAACTTTTGTTAAATCCCTTACTAAAGGTGTCTGTGACTGAAATCATCATGAAACAGAAATTTTAAAAATTTCTCACTATTTGAGGTGGGAAGAGGGGATTTGTTATGTCAGCTTAGTCTGCCATTTTGAAAGAAAATCCCATCTTTATATTATTATTTTTTTTCCATCAGGGAAAATAAAGATGCTTCCTTGTGAACCTTTAGAATTATAAGTAAAAAAATTCCTGATGGATGAAGGATCTAGGGGGTGAGCTATCTGTATTTAGGGAGTTGAGTTGGACATGGGGAAATTTTGCTGTCTCTCCAGCACTGTCAATTAACCCCCGACCAAACATTGAGGACATTTTCTGGCCTATATAATAATAACCAATCAAAGCTACCATTTAGTGTACCTATTTTCTGCCCTTTATATAACAATAATAACCTTATGATGAATTTTTGTTGTCTGTATTTTACACAAGAGAAAGTAGATGATAGGAGAAATTAAGTAACTTGGCCAAGGTTATTTGGCTGAGAAAGCTGCAGAGGAGGGTTGTGAAGCCATGTGTATCTGATTCATTACATCACGGCTGGAACTCCAGAAATATTTCCTCTTTCTCTTTAATCCTTGCTTTAATACACAGTCTCTAGCTGAAGACTTATTTGTCAAACCAATTGTCCTTCAAGTTTAATTTGAGTTTTTAAACTCCTTCCATAATCTCTTTGGCAAAAACAATGTTTACCATGTTTTGTTTAGGCAAAAGCAGTGTCAGTATTCCCCACACTTTTCTAATTCTTTTTACTCCTTCCTCTAAGTTATCTTATATAATCTTTCGTGTCTTTGGCTTGATTTATTAATATAGTCTCAACAGATTATTTCATTGACCAAAAGATATGAATAACTTTGTTCTGTAGTCACCATTAACAGATCATATGCTCAAGTAAGCAGCATTTTAGTCAAAACGGCAGAACCATCAGAAGGGCTTGTTTCACCATTTCTCTTTTCCAGCAGAACCCTGCTGTCATGCGAGAGGCAATATTGGTGGAGTGGTGAAGAGCATAGTCTTTGTATCAGAACGACTTGATTTTGATCCTAGCTTTACCATTTTTAATGGGGGCAAAGGGAAGCTTAGCAAATTACTCAATGTCTATAAGTTAGGCACTCTCTGACATATTTTTATCCTCTCTTTTATTTTTATTTTTGAGATACAATTCATACAATAAGATTCACTGTTTAAAAGTATACAGTTTAGTGACTTTTTTAGTACATTTATGAGATTCTGGAACTATCACCACTATCTAATCCAGAACATCCAAATTAAAATTCCACTATCCGTTTTCATCATCCTCAATAGAAACTTTGTACCTATTACAGTCACTCTCCATTTCCCCAAGCCCCAGCTCTTAGGATCAATAATCTAGTGGAGTTTTAGGGAAATTAGTCTGGCAAAGTTGGTAAATGGAGAGAAGGACTAGAAGGAGAATACATTGCTGGGAATTGGATACAAATTTGATATAAAATTATAAAATTCCAGTGGAAATGGTAGGGATGGAAAATGGAAAACTATGACGAGACACAAAAAACATTTTGTAAGAAAGCTATATAAGTCATGACGAGTTACTGCAAGTGCCAAAGAACCTAGAAGTTAATTCTAAAAGTTAAGTGTGGAGTTATAATAATAAAAATAATGCCTGACATTGAATGAGTATTTTTTATTCATGAGGGGAAGGAGAACCACCATGGGCAATACCTCTCAATGAACAAGCTAGCATTCAGATAGAAATTTAGTTCGAGGTGGGTATTCAAGTTGATAAAAGGATGTGCTAAGTATCTTGAAGATGCTACCTCATTTAATCTCCTGATTTTACAGATGAGAAAGCTGGAACTCAGAGAGGTTGAGCAACTTGTCAAAGCTACATAGCTAGTGTGATGGTTAATTTTATGAGTCAGAAGTTTCCAAGTATTTGAGTAAACATTTCCAGTTGTGTCTGTGAGGATGTTTCTGGATGAGATTGGCAATTAAGTTGGTAAACTGAATAAAACAGATTGCATTCTTCAACGTGGATGGGCTTCATCCAATTTGCTGAGGGCCTGAGTAGAATAAAAAACTGGAAGAAGGGAGAATTTGCCCTAACTCTGACTATGTAAATTGGAACAATGGTCTTCTTTTGTCCTGGACTGGGAATTGCATCATCAGCTCTCTTGGTTCTCAAGCCTCTGGACTCAGACTGGGACTTATGTTATTGGCTTTCTGGGTTCTCAGGTCCCTGGACTTACCCCAAGCTGCTACACCATTGGCTTCTTGGGTTTCCAGCTTACAGAGAATAAATCGTGGACTTCTCATCCTTTATAATTGCATGAGCCAATTCCTCTCTCTTTTTCTCTTTTTCATTTTTTAAAATAATGACTTTAGACATAGCCTTTATTTTTTAAAATTCATCTTTATTGGAGTGTAGTTCATTCAAGGACATGGAAGCAACCTAAATGTCCATTGATGAAGGAATGGATAAAGAAGATATGGTACATATATACAAAGCCACAAAAAGAGAAAAATTATGCTATTGTCAGTGACATAGATGGACCTAGAGATTGTCATACTTAGTGAAGTAAGTTAGATAGAAAAAGAAAAATATCATATGATATTGCTTATATGTAGAATCTAAAAAGCAATGGTACAAATGAACATGTTTGCAAAATAGAAATTGAATCAAATGTAGAAAACAGTGGTTATCAAGGAGGAAATTGGGAGAGGGATAAATTGAGATTAACTGGAATTAACATATCTGTACTACTATATATAAAATAGGAAACTAATAAGAACCCATTGTATAGCACATGGAACTGTATAATGGACTATATGGGAAAAGAATCTAAAAAAGAGTTGTCATTATTGTTCAGTCGCTAAACTGTGTCTGATTCTTTGTGACCCATGCATGAACTGCAGTGCTCCAGGCTTCCCTGTCCTTCACTGTCTCCTTGAGTTTGCTTAGACTCATGTTCATTGAGTCCGTGATGCCACCCAACCATCTCATCCTCTGTCACCCCCTTCTCCTCTTGCCCTCAGTCTTTCCCAGCATCAGGATCTTTTCCAAGAGTCAGCTCTTTGTATAAGGTGGCCAAAGTATTAGAGCTTCAGTTTTAGCATCAGTCCTTCCAATGAATATTCAGGATTAATTTCCTTTAGGATTGACTGGTTTGATCTCTTTGCTGTTCAAGGGACTCTCAAGAGTCTTCTTCAGTACCACAGTTCTAAGGCATCAATTCTTCAGTGCTCACCTTTCTTTGTGGTCCAACTCGCACATTCATACATGACCACTAGAAAAACCGTCACTAGAACAGAGAACTCTACCCGATACTCTGTAATGATATATATGGGAATAGAATCTGAAAAAAATAGATATATGTATAAATGATTCACTTTGCTGTATAGCAGAAATTAACACTAAATTAACATTGTAAATTAACTATACTCTTTTTTTCTTTCTTTCTCTTTCTCTGAGTGTGTATCTCTGGAGAACCCAGACTAATAGAGCTAGTATGAAATGAAGTGAGAATTCAAGTGCAGATTTGTCATAATACAGTGTGAGGAATCTAAGAAAATGCCAAGTTTGAAAAACTGGAAGAATATAGGATGATCACTAATAAATAAAGCTCAGGCATTTGAGAGGAGCTTAAGGGAGGAAGATGAGATTTTGTCTTGGGTTTCATGTGAAGAAGGGCCATGTTCTTGGATTCTGAAAACAGGTAGAAAGAGGGAGTGAGAAAGGCAAGGTGGATGTGGGGAGGAGAGAGACAGACAGGGAGAGGAGAGAGAGACTTGTAGCATATGTACAGCAGTGAGGTTGAAACCATGGGGAAAATTCAGTCAGCAGTGTAGAGCAGGCAGAATGGGGAGGAGAATGCTAGACCTTACGGAAGATAGAGCTGAGAGAGGGGAAGAGTGAACAAAGAGGAGGAGAAAGAATATGAGTGGTCATTGAAGTAGCAGGACAACACAGATAATTAAAAGGAGGATGTGAATGAAAGTTAAAAAAAAAGACTGAGGAAAGGCAGTGCCACATTGTTATCTTATGCTTCTGAAAACTCACTTCAGAGAGACGTGGTTTAGACTTAGTTCAGGGACTTGAGGCTTCAGACGCTCATTCATGGAAAGAAAAGAGGCCACTGGTGTGGACTGTTTGGTCAGAGTTTGGAAGGGGATAGAACTGAAGGTGGAGGAATGCCAGTGTCTAGAGATTTGTGTGGAACTGACAGGATTCTGTGTATGTTTGGAGTGAGAAGGAAGAAAGGTAGGCAGTGTCATGAAACAAAACCAAAGCTTTAAATTGAAGAAATACATATCTAACGGTGGTATCATGATGTGTACTAGTGGACAGGAAAGAGTTTTTGTTGTTGTTTAAATGGAACACTAGTATTTATTTTCGGGCAGTGCAGTAGGCATTCAATTCTCTCAACAACCCAGAAAGGTAAATAGTATTATTATTTTTAGAGACAGTGAAACTAATCCTGTTTCAGGGGCACTGGGTCATTCTCCAATCTCTAGAATCACAGAGTGAATGATCACTCATGAGCTTACATTTAAGAACAGTTCTTATGTGTTTAACTTAAAAAAAACTTGGGTGAAATTTTTTGTAGAAATGTGGTGTAGCATCTCTAATAATAATAGCTAACACTATTTGTGTATTTGCCAAATACCTAGTACTGTTCTAAGTGTATTCTGTGTATTAACTAATCTAAAGCCATAGGGTATATTGTATTACACATGGGAAGGCTAAGAGAATTTTTTATAACTTATTTTATATTGAAGCATAGTTGATTAACAATGTATTCATTTCAGGTGTACAGCAAAGTGATTCAATTATACATATACATATATCTATTCTATTTCAAATTCTTTCCCCACTTAGGTTGTTACATAATATTGACCAATGTTCCCTTTGCTATAGAGTAGGTCCTTGTTGGTTATCCATTTCAAACACAACAGTGCATACAAATCAACTCCAGAGTCCCTAACTATCCCTTCCCCCTACCTTTCAACCCGGTAATGATAAATTCATTCTCTGAGTCTGTGAGTCTGTTTCTGTTTTGTAAATAACTTCATTTGTATGATTTTGTTTTAGATTCTGCATATAAGTGCTATTGTGTGATATTTATTTGTCTCTGTCTGACTTACTTCATTCAGAATGACAATATCTAGGTCTAACCATGTTATTGCAAATGGAATTATTTTCTTCTTTTTAATGGTTGGGTAATATTTCATTGTATATACATACCGCATCTTTATCCATTCCTCTGTCAATGGACATTTAGGTTGCTTCCATGTCTTGGCTATTGCAAACAGGGTTGCAGTGAATATTGGGGTGCATGTATCCTTTTGGACCATATTTTTCTCTGGATATATGCCCAGGAGTGGGATTTCAGGGTCATATGGTAGTCTATTTTTATTTTTTTAAGGAACCTCCATACCGTTCTCCATATGGCTGTACCAATTTACATTCTCTCCATACCCTCTCTGGCATTTATTTTTGTGGATTTTTTAAATAGCCATTTTGACTGGTGTGAGGTGATATCTCATTGTAGTTTTGATTTGCATTTCTCTAATAATTATCAATGTTGAACATTGCTACCAGAAAGCTACTAGAGTTCCTCAATAAATTTGGTAAAGTTGCAAGTTACAAAATTAATACGCAGAAATCTGTCGCATTTCTATAAACTGACAATGAAAGATCAGAAAGAGATATTCAAGAAACAATCCCACCTATCATCACATCAAAAAGAATAAAATACCTAGGAACAAACCTACTTAAGGAGACAAAAGACCTGTTCTCTTAAAACTATAAGATGCCAATAAAAGAAATCAAAGATGATACAGATGGAAAGATATAACCATGTTCCTGGATTAGAAGAATCAATATTGTCAAAATGACGATTGTCTATACTACCCAAGTCAATCTACAGATTCAATGAAATTCCTTTCAAATTACCAATGACATTTTTCATGGAACTAGAACAAGAAATCTTAAAATTTGTGTGGCGATACAAAGGACCCCAAATAGCCAAAGCATTCTTGAGAAAGAGAAATGCACTGTAAGAATAAGACTCCCTGGCTTCAGACTATACTACAAAGCTATGGTCATCAAAACAGTGTGGTACTGGCACAAATATAGAAATATAGATCAATGGAACAGAACAGAAAACTCAGAAATAAACCAATACACTTGTGCTCAATTAATCTATGATAAAGGAGGTAAGAATATACAATAAAGAAAAGATGGTCTTTTTAACAAATGGTTTCAGGAAAATGACATCTCTGTGTTAAAAAATGAAATTAGAATATTCTTTAACACCATACACAAAAATAAGCTCAAAATGGATTAAAGACAGGACATTATAAAACCCTTAGAGAAGAACATAGGCAAAACATTCTCTGACATAAGTTGTAGCAACATAATTTTCAACCTGTCTTCCAGAGTAATGAAAATAAAAATAAACAAATGGGACCTATTTAAACTCAAAAGCTTTTGTACAACAGAGGAAATCATAAATAAAACAAAGAGACAACCCCCAGAATTGGAGAAAATATTTGCTAATGATGTCATCAGCAAGGATTAGTATCCAAAATTTACAAACAACACATGGGTTTTAATATCATCAAAACAAAAAAACCCAATCAAAAAATGGGCAAAAGACCTAAATAGAGATTTCTCCAAAGAAGACATACAAATGGCCAAGAAATACATAATTTAAATAACTAATCCAAAATGGTGATAATAGAATCGGAACTGAAACACAGATAGGTGATCTTGCTTCAGTGTTTGTGCTCTTAAGCTCTATACAAAAAACTGCCCAAAACTGTGTTGTCTTTGAAGATTTTTGAAGCTCTTTTAAAAGATAATTTGATTTCCCTATCAACATGGTAAATGTGTTTGCACTTTTTAGTAAAGTGGAGACTGAGGCATAGAAAAGTTAGCACTGTCCCTCACAGGTAAGAGATTGAACACGAGAAGATATCCACGTCTCCTTACTCTTAGAGTTGGGTGCTTCTTCTTAGGAGATGAGGGCTTTCCTGATAGCTCAGTTGGTAAAGAATCCACCTGCAATGCAGGAGACCCAGTTTGATTCCTATGTTGGGAAGATCTGCTGGAGAAGGGATAGGCTACCCTCTCCATCATTCTTGGGCTTCCCTTGTGGCTCAGCTGGGAAAGAATCCATCTGCAATGCGAGGAGACCTGTGTTCTATAGCTGGGTTGGGAAGATCCCCTGGAGAAGGGAAAGGCTACCCACTCCAGTATTCTGGTCTGGAGAATTCCATGGGATCACAAGGAGTTGGACACAACTGAGTGACTTTCATTTCTTAGGAGATGATGTAGAATAAAAGGGGTCAAGATTGGAAATCAGACATGTGATGACTCATCCTAGCTCTGTTGCTCACCAGCTATGTGACCATATCAACTGCTTACCTAATCGGGCTCTCTGTTTTCCTCTCTGTAGAATAAAGGGATGAGGGTTCATGAATTTTTTACTTTAAAGCAACATCTTAGGGCCTTACCAGGTGGCTTAGTGGTAAAGGATCCTCCTGCTAATGCAGGAGATGCCAGTTTGATCCCTGGGTCAGGAAGATCCCCAGGAAAAGGAAATTGTAACCCGCTCCAGTATTCTTGCCTGGGAAATCCCATGGACAGAGGAGCCTGGTGGGCTACAGTCCAAGGGGTCACAGAGAGTTGTACGTATCTTAGCAATTAAACAACAACAACGCAATATTATAAACCTAATGGAAGCCACTTATATGATTTTAAATTTTCTGATAGCCACCTTAAAAAAGTAAGAATCTATTAAGTATTTGTATAATGTAACCCAGTTTGTCGGTATCATGGTCATTTCAACACAGAATCAATATAAACATAATTATATTCTGTTTTTGGTTCTAAGTCTTCAAAATCTTGTGTGTACTTTATACACTCAGTACATTTCAATTTGGACTAGCCATGTTGCAAATACTCAGTAGCAACATGTGGCCAGTGGCTATAGTGTTGGACACTACAGATCTGTACTTCAAGTCATAAGTAGCATGAAGGCTTTTTAAGAAAAGTAGCTAGAAACATCTTAGCCAGCAGCAGATGCTGCTGGATACTTGCCTGCCCATCTGTTTAGCTTCAAGTTCCCCTTTTCCTCAGGCTCCCATCTGCCTGCCTCAACTAAGCAGTGTGGGAAATTATGAATGATAGCCCATTCCCTATAGCCCCAGCCCCTCAACACTCAGTACCATAAAGCCCACACAACAGGGGCATCATCCTTCCAAGCTGACAGCCCTGGGAGATGACACTTGTGGTAAATTAAGCGGAATGCTGATGACAAATGAAGCGTGGTCACAATCTAGCAGAACTAGGCATCAGCAGAGTCTACTGTGGCCCTTGACAAATGCATTCTCTTTCCATGGCATTCAAGTGCTGGATCATCTATTATTCTGCATATTATGTTTATAGAGAAAAATAAAATGAAATGGAACTCACATACTCACTGTAAAGTCAGATTTACTAGATACCGTCACGATTTGTCTGGGGGAGGAAATCCCCTTGTATGAAGGCATGATTGTTCACATCTTTATAGTGAATGAAGGCTTTGTTCATACTTCAGAAGTGCTGGTCAATCCTACAAGAGTGGAAGAACAGAAATTTCCTTTCATTAATCAGGCAGTCCAACTAAACCAGCACATTTTTCAAAACCCTAAAGGACAGGTAAATTTTGAATAATTATGTAAGCCTGCTTCTGAGAACAGAATGGTACAATTGGCTACATGATTTGTCATTCTGCAGTAATACCGTAAAAATAGAAGGCATTAATGTCCGTAAACAAAGTCTACTCTAATGAATACAGCAATTAAAAAAATTTTTTTAATGGATAACCTTTTTGAAAGTGCACTGATTGGTAAATTTTAAAAAGTGATGTGAAATTGATGTGGGGAGGAATCATAATGATCATCTGGTCCAAGGCGATCAGAAATGTGGTGATTCACCTCTCTGATCTGGGGTAGATGTTGATAATCAGTCCTTCTTGCCATATGAAGGACTCAAAATATGGCCTCAAAATTTTTCTCCACAAGAAGTTTCAGGCAGCATTCCAAGCAATCAGGATTATCAAGATGAACCTACCCACTTTCCTTCATCTAGTCCAGCTTTTTCGCCTCATACATAAGTAATACAAGGTTCAGAGTTAAGGTTTTGTCTGCAATCTCATTTACCAGGAATTATTGGTGGGAAGACTGGAGCCTACACACCTTCTGGTCCCTAGTAGCAACAGTAGTAATGGTTTCAGTTGCTCTTTCATGTCTGACTCCTTGTGACCCCGTGGCATGTAGTCCACCAGTCTTCTCTGTCCATGGAATTCTCCAGGCAAAACTCCTGGAGTGGGTTGCCATTCTCTTCCCCAGGAGATCTTCCCAACCTAGGGACCAAACCTGGGTCCTCCTGCATTACAGGCAGATACTTTACCATCTGAGCCACCAGGGAAGCCCAAGCTTATTCTTTTACTATTACATTCTACCTGTAGATGGTTTGGGCTGCAAGATGTTTTGTATATTGTACAAAAATCTGTTTTTTGCAAGTTATCTATGTCTAGAAAGATAGAAATGTGTCTATCTTTTGTGGACACAAAAACCAGATCCCACAGAGGGGCATCCATGTGAGAATTCTTTAGATTCTTCACAGCAGCTCATATGGCCCTGTGCAGAGGCTTCCATTATGCTCAAGGTCTTATGCTGTGGTTATTACTGTGTGTTCTGGTCTTTCTCTGGTCACTCTGGATGGCCTTCAGTGTGGCTTCATCTCTTTTAGAGAATGCTCTTCAGAAACGGACATGATGCTCCCAGTGTGGACCAACAACTTCCGGGTATAACACCAACTGAGGACAGGATATAGAGTATTCAAAGAGTTTAGAAGATTACCCACACTTTACAACATCATCACAATTTTTTGCCATATATGAATATGACCTCTATAAATTTTTATATAATAATTCTGTAAAACATTTATATTTTTCATACATAAATTTACTTGAAAAAGAACTTTTTATTTCTGCAAATAAAAAATTGTTAGCATAAATAGAAAGAAGCCATAAAAGTGAACACAATGAAGATGAAAGAACGTTTTTCACTTCTAGTTAAATACTCTTTTCACCTGCCAAAATCTCTTTGTTACAAGAAGTAGTAATAGGTGTCAGAGAGTTGTTAAAACCATACTAGTGTCAAATTGAGACTTTATAATAGAAACTTAAAAGGAAAATGATAAAAAAAATAATTATCTCCAAGTGATAAAGAACCTGTCTGCCAGTGTAGGAGACTTAAGAGACACAGGTTCGATTCCTGGGTCAGGAAGATCCCCTGGAGGAGGGCATGGCAACCCACTCCAGTATTCTTGCCTGGAGAATCCCAAGGACAGAGGAGCCTGGCAGGCTACTGTCCATAGTGTCGCATAGAGTTGGACATGACTGAAGCTACTTAGCATAGTATAGTACATCTCCCTGTGGGATTCCACATAATGTAAAGATATGTCCCTACACCCCTAACAACATTGCTGGGGTCACCTAATGTGATGCTACTTGCTGTACCCCACCCCCTTCATTTCCATGGGCAGCCAGGGCTGTGGATCCTGCACTCTGGAAAGCGTACATTCCCTGTACGTCTATCACCGTTTCCCCTTAGCTGCCTAAAGAAACAACGTCTTCTTTTCTAACTCAGATGTAGGTCTCCCTCCAGAAGCCAGTGGCCTTGTCCTTCTGTGGCTCTTCCTTTTCCTAGCTCCGTTACTTTATTGCTGTGCCATTAAGTAAGGATGTTTCAGGGCGAACACTCTGAGATAGTCCCTGTTTTTCCTCTGAGACATGAGTTTTTCTCCTTGGAGATTGCTAAGCTCTTTTCTTCCCAAAGAGATCTCTCGAAAATTGGGAGGACCTTCACACTTCAAGGAATCAGTCTCCTACAAGGGCCTCTATGGGTCTGTAGCTGCAGAGGCCAAACAGAGACCATTGTCTTTGTGGAGTCTCATGAGAGAAGAAGAAATGCTCACCAGAGAACCTCCCTTTTCCTTACAATCCTGTGTTTGTCATTAGAACTCCCACTGTTTGAGATTGGGTTAACAGCATGGGCTTGTGTGGGCACTGAAGTCAGGTTCTCTGGGTTTGAACTGTTGGCTTAGCTTCTTTTCAGCTGTGTAACTTTGAGAAAGTTAGTTAATATCTCAGTACCTCAGTTTACTTTGAAATGACACTTATTGTAGTACCCCCTCCTAGGGTTACTGTGAGAATCAGATGAGGTTAACTGACATAGGGCACTTAGACAGCAGTGCTCAAACGCGTAGTACTCAGTGAGGGCCAGCAATGACGATGACCATCATGGTGTATTTCCTCAAAGACATATTTCTTGTTTACAATTCTTATTATTTTGGCCAGAGCTAAGGGAGGAAAGAGAAAGAAACAGTATCTTCCAACCACCTCAGAAGGACCCCATATTTCTTCCTAATAATAATCTTCCTGCCACAAAGGTAACCACTGTCCTGCTTTTTATTGTAGACGCTAATAGTTTACATTTTTATCATCTATTTAAGCATCCCTAAATATTGCAGGCTAGTTTTTTTTTTCATTTCAAACTATTTAAATGGAATAATTTCTATTTTATTTTGCTCATCTTTGTGACTTTGGGCTTCACCTATGATGTACATGCAGTATATTTATCTCATGGTGTTATTTAGATATATCACAATATATTCATTTTATTGTTGATAGATGGTTGGGTTGTTTCTGGATGTTGGTTATTACCTGTAATGCTGCTATGTTCATCCTTCCATAATCCCTTTGTACATGTGGGAAAGAATTTGAGGTGATTAATTCACAGAAAAGAAAATGCAAGATATATGTATGCTTATCTTTCATTGACACAGGTGATCTTTTCCAAAGTGGTTTTACCTGATTTATCAATTTCTTTATTTTGAGTTCTGTTTAAGGTATCCCTAATGGTAGGAAAAGGTATCCTTTTCCATTACCTTCTAGAAGTTTTATTGTTTAGACTTTTCTGTTTAAATCACATATTTGTTTCTGGTGTGAGGTAGGTTCAAGTTTCATTTCATCCTACAGAGATATCTTGTTGACCTAGCACCATTTATTAAAAACTCTTTATAATGAAAATTTGATGATAAAAAATATATATATATATTAAGTATGGGTCTATTTGTGGGCTTTTTCTTTCTCTTTGTCTCTCTCTTTGTTTTAGCTACTGAAGTTTTATAATGTCTTAATATCTGTTCAGCAAGTTTTCTCTACCTGATCTTCTTCAAGAGTTCCTATCTATTCTTTGCCCTTGGCATTTCCACATGAATGTTTAACATATAAGCTTATCAAATTATGAGCACAACTAATGCACAAGCATCAGTTGGGATTTTGATTGGAATTACTTTATTTTTTTAATTTAAATTTATTTATTTTAATTGGAAGCTAATTACTTTACAATATTGTATTGGTTTTGCCATACATCAACATGAATCTGCCACAGGTATGCACGTGTTCCCCATCCTGAACCCCCCTCCTACCTCCCTCCCCATACCATCCCTCTGGGTCATCCCAGTGCACCAGCCCCAAGCATCCTGTATCCTGCATCAAACCTGGACTGGCGATTAGTTTCTTACATGATATTATACATGTTTAATGCCATTCTCCCAAATCATCCCATCCTCTCCCTCTCCCTCTCCCACAGAGTCCAAAAGACTGTTCTATACATCTGTGTCTCTTTTGCTGTCTTGCATACAGGGTTATAGTTACCATATTTCTAAATTCCATATATGTGTTAGTATACTGTATTGTGGAATTTCTTTAAACTTAGAGTTCAGTTAAAAAACTTCATCATATTATGAGACTTCTAATCCAAAAACATGGTATATCTCCCAATTTATTTGTCTTCCTTAAGTTTTGATAATGCCTTGGAGCAGAGCCTCTTAAACTCCAGCATGCCTCAGAATTACTTAGATGGCTTGTTAAAATTCCAATTGCTGGGTGGCCATCTCAGAGTCCAGGTATATCTGGGGTGTGACCTGAGTATTTGCATTTCTAAGAAGTTCCCAGGTAAGGCTCGTGGTTTTCATCCCAAAACCATGCTTTGAGAATCACTGATTTATGATTTCCAGAGTATTGATCTTAGATATAGTTTATTAGAATAATTACAAGGTATTCAGTTCAGTCGCTGAGTCATGTCTGACTCTTTGCAACCCCATGGACTGCAGCATGCCAGGCCTCCCTGTCCATCACCAACTCCCGGAGTTTACTCAAACTCATATCCATTTAGTCAGTGATGCCATTCAACCATTTCATCCTCTGTTGTCCCCTTCTCCTCCTGCCTTCAATCTTTCCCAGTATCAGGGTGTTTTCAAATGAAAACATTTGAAACATATGAAAGTTCTTTGAAAACATTTGAAAGTTCTTCGCATCAGGTGGCCAAAGTATTAAATTCTTAAAGGTATTAAAACTGTGTTTAAATTTTATTTTCTGTCTGTTGTTGATGTTTTTAATACCAAGTTTCTGCCCATGGACGTGCTATACTCATTGTGTTGCTGCTGATGCTGCTGCTAAGTCGCATCAGTCGTGTCTAACTCTATGTGACCCGAGACGGCAGCCCACCAGGCTCCCCTGTCCCTGGGATTCTCCAGGCAAGAACACTGGAGTGGGTTGCCATTTCCTCCTCCAATGCATGAAAGTGAAAAGTGAAAGTGAAGTCACTCAGTAGTGTCCGACTCTCAGCGACCTCATGGACTGCAGCCCACCAGGCTCCTTCATCCATGGGGTTTTCCAGGCAAGAGTACTGGAGTGGTTTGCCATTGCCTTCTCCACTTATTGTGTTACTCATAGGTTATTTTGGGTTTTCTGTGGGAAAACACTCCAGGGGGCTGTCAAAAGTAATACTTGGCCTCTAATGTCTATTCCAATTTATAAATATCCTATGGTCAAATTGATGCTAAATCTCTGACTCTGCATTTCCTTCTCCAGGACCTTGGTCTAATAATTTTTCACAACATTACTACCTCTCTGATGCCTTTAAGGAGACACTTTCATACCTTGCCCATATTTTCTGACTATCCTCAGCAGGAAGGCTTGTCTGAATTTCTTTGCAACCAATACCAGAATCACCCCTCTAACCATAAGTGGAAACCATAGTCTCTTAATATTTTTCTATGGTCTAATTTCTATTTCCTTCTTGGATACTCTTCTATAAAATTCCTCACATAGTCATGGTACTTGGAACATTTTTGGTACTCTATTTAAAATATTCCTTGGAGGAGTTCAGTGGGCAGAGTATAGAAGGAAATCATTAGAGGTGGTGAAGACAAATTTAACTATAGTACTCATAATATTAATGTTACAAATTACTGTACCAAATACATATTTCAAGTGATTACTTCTTCCTCTATCCATTGTTTTGCCTTTTTTTTTTTTTTAATTTTATTTTATTTTTAAACTTTACAAAATTGTATTAGTTATGCCAAATATCAAAATGAATCTGCCACAGATATACATGTGTGCCCCATCCTGAACCCTCCTCCCTCCTCCCTCCCATACCATCCCTCTGGGTCGTCCCAGTGCACTAGCCCCAAGCATCCAGTATCGTGCATCGAACCTGGACTGGCAACTCGTTTCATACATGATATTTTACATGTTTCAATGCCATTCTCCCACATCTTCCCATCCTCTCCCTCTCCCACAGAGTCCATAAGACTGTTCTATACATCAGTGTCTCTTTTGCCATCTCGTACACAGGGTTATAGTTACCATCTTTCTAAATTCCATATATAGGCGTTAGTATACTGTATTGGTGTTTTTCTTTCTGGCTTACTTCACTCTGTATAATAGGCTCCAGTTTCATCCACCTCATTAGAACTGATTCAAATGTATTCTTTTTAATGGCTGAGTAATACTCCATTGTGTATATGTACCACTGCTTTCTTATCCATTCATCTACTGATGGACATCTAGGTTGCTTCCATGTCCTGGCTATTATAAACAGTGCTTCGATGAACATTGGGGTACACGTGTCTCTTTCCCTTCTGGTTTCCTCAGTGTGTATGCCCAGCAGTGGGATTGCTGGATCATAAGGCAGTTCTATTTCCAGTTTTTTAAGGAATCTCCACACTGTTCTCCATAGTGGCTGTACTAGTTTGCATTCCCACCAACAGTGTAAGAGTGTTCCCTTTTCTCCACACCCTCTCCAGCATTTATTGTAGACTTTTGGATTGCAGCCATTCTAACTGGTGTGCAATGGTACCTCATAGTGGTTTTGATTTGCATTTCTCTGATAATGAGTATTGTTGAGCATCTTTTCATGTGTTTGTTAGCCATCTGTATGTCTTCTTTGGAGAAATGTCTATTTAGTTCTTTGGCCCATTTTTTGATTGGGTCATTTATTTTTCTGGAGTTGAGCTGTAGGAATTGCTTGTATATTTTTGAGATTAGTTGTTTGTCAGTTGCTTCATTTGCTATTATTTTCTCCCATTTTGTAGGCTGTCTTTTCACCTTGCTAATAGTTTCCTTTGATGTGCAGAAGCTTTTAAGGTTAATTAGGTCCCATTTGTTTATTTTTGCTTTTATTTCCAATATTCTGGGAGGTGGGTCATAGAGGATCCTGCTGTGATGTATGTCAGTTCTCCTGTAGGAGTTTTATAGTTTCTGGTCTTACATTGAGATCTTTAATCCGTTTTGAGTTTATTTTTGTGTATGGTCTTAGAAAGTGTTCTAGTTTCATTCTTTTACAAGTGGTTGACCAGATTTCCCAGCACCACTTGTTAAAGAGATTGTCTTTAATCCATTGTATATTCTTGCCTCCTTTGTCAAAGATAAGGTGTCCATATGTGCGTGGATTTATCTCTGGGCTTTCTATTTTGTTCCATTGATCTATATTTCTGTCTTTGTGCCAGTACCATACTGTCTTGATAACTGTGGCTTTGTAGTAGAGCCTGAAGTCAGGTAGGTTGATTCCTCCAGTTCCATTCTTCTTTCTCAAGATCGCTTTGGCTATTCGAGGTTTTTTGTGTTTCCATACAAATTGTGAAATTATTTGTTCTAGCTCTGTGAAGAATACCGTTGGTAGCTTGATAGGGATTGCATTGAATCTATAAATTGCTTTGGGTATTATACTCATTTTCACTATATTGATTCTTCCAATCCATGAACATGGTATATTTCTCCATCTATTAGTGTCCTCTTTGATTTCTTTCACCAGTGTTTTATAGTTTTCTATATATAGGTCTTTAGTTTCTTTAGGTAGATATATTCCTAAGTATTTTATTCTTTCCGTTGCAATGGTGAATGGAATTGTTTCCTTAATTTCTCTTTCTGTTTTCTCATTATTAGTGTATAGGAATACAAGGGATTTCTGGGTGTTGATTTTATATCCTGCAACTTTACTATAGTCATTGATTAGTTCTAGTAGTTTTCTGGTGGAGTCTTTAGGGTTTTCTATGTAGAGGATCATGTCATCTGCAAATAGTGAGAGTTTTACTTCTTCTTTTCCAATTTGGATTCCTTTTATTTCTTTTTCTGCTCTGATTGCTGTGGCCAAAATTTCCAAAACTATGTTGAATAGTAATGGTGAAAGTGGGCACCCTTGTCTTGTTCCTGACTTTAGAGGAAATGCTTTCAATTTGTCACCATTGAAGATAATGTTTGCTGTGGGTTTGTCATATATAGCTTTTGTTATGTTGAGGTATGTTCCTTCTATTCCTGCTTTCTGGAGAGTTTTTTATCATAAATGGATGTTGAATTTTGTCAAAGGCTTTCTCTGCATCTATTGAGATAATCATATGGTTTTTATTTTTCAATTTGTTAATGTGGTGTATTACATTGATAGATTTGCAGATATTGAAGAATCCTTGCATCCCTGGGATAAAGCCCACTTGGTCATGGCGTATGATCTTTTTAATGTGTTGTTGGATTCTGATTGCTAGAATTTTGTTAAGATTTTTGCATCTATGTTCATCAGTGATACTGGCCTGTAGTTTTCTTATTTTGTGGGATCTTTGTCAGGTTTTGGTATTAGGGTGATGGTGGCATCATAGAATGAGTTTGGAAGTTTACCTTCCTCTGCAATTTTCTGGAAGAGTTTGAGCAGGATAGGTGTTAGCTCTTCTCTAAATTTTTGGTAGAATTCAGCTGTAAAGCCATCTGGACCTGGGCTTTTGTTTGCTGGAAGATTTTTGATTACAGTTTCAATTTCCGTGCTTGTGATGGGTCTGTTAAGATTTTCTCTTTCTTCCTGGTCCAGTTTTGGAAAGTTGTACTTTTCTAAGAATTTGTCCATTTCTTCCTCGTTGTCCATTTTATTGGCATATAATTGTTGATAGTAGTCTCTTATGATCCTTTGTATTTCTGTGTTGTCTGTTGTGATCTCTCCATTTTCATTTCTAATTTTATTGATTTGATTTTCCTCCCTTTGTTTCTTTTTTTTTTTTAATTTTATTTTATTTTTAAACTTTACATAACTGTATTAGATTTGCCAAATATCAAAATGAATCCGCCACAGGTTTACATGTGTTCCCCATCCTGAACCCTCCTCCCTCCTCCCTCCCCATTCCATCCCTCTGGGTCGTCCCAGTGTACCAGCCCCAAGCATCCAGTATCGTGCATCGAACCTGGCGGCAACTCATTTCATACATGATATTTTACATGTTTCAATGCCCTTTGTTTCTTGATGAGTCTGGCTAATGGTTTGTCAATTTTATTTATCCTTTCAAAGAACCAGCTTTTGGCTTTGTTGATTTTTGCTATGGTCTCTTTTGTTTCTTTTGCATTTATTTCTGCTCTAATTTTTAAGATTTCTTTCCTTCTACTAACCCTGGGGTTCTTCATTTCTTCCTTTTCTAGTTGCTTTAGGTGTAGAGTTAGGTTATTTATTTGACTTTTTTCTTGTTTCTTGAGGTGTGCCTGTATTGCTATGAACTTTCCCCTTAGGACTGCTTTTACCGTGTCCCACAGGTTTTGGGTTGTTGTGTTTTCATCTTCATTCGTTTCTATGCAAATTTTGATTTCTTTTTTGATTTCTTCTGTGATTTGTTGGTTATTCAGCAGCGTGTTGTTCAGCCTTCACATGTTGGAATTTTTAATAGTTTTTCTCCTGTAATTGAGATCTAATCTTACTGCATTGTGGTCAGAAAAGATGCTTGGAATGATTTCTATTTTTTTGAATTTACCAAGGCTAGCTTTATGGCCCAGGATGTGATCTATCCTGGAGAGGGTTCCATGTGCGCTTGAGAAAAAGGTGAGATTCATTGTTTTGGGATGAAATGTCCTATAGATATCAATTAGGTCTAACTGGTCTATTGTATCATTTAAAGTTTGTGTTTCCTTGTTAATTTTCTGTTTAGTTGATCTAGCCATAGGTGTGAGTGGGGTATTAAAGTCTCCCACTATTATTGTGTTATTGTTAATTCCTCCTTTCATATTTGTTAGCATTTGTCTTACATACTGCGGTGCTCCCGTGTTGGGTGCATATATATTTATAATTGTTATATCTTCTTCTTGGATTGATCCTTTGATCATTATGTAGTGACCTTATTTGTCTCTTTTCACAGCCTTTGTTTTAAAGTCTATTTTATCTGATATGAGTATTGCTACTCCTGCTTTCTTTTGGTCCCTATTTGCATGGAAAATCTTTTTCCAGCCCTTCACTTTCAGTCTGTATGTGTCCCCTGTTTTGAGGTGGGTCTCTTGTAGACAACATATGTAGGGGTCTTATTTTTGTATCCATTCAGCCAGTCTTTGTCTTTTGGTTGGGGCATTCAACCCATTTACGTTTAAGGTAATTACTGATAAGTATGATCCCGTTGCCATTTACTTTATTGTTTGGGGTTTGATTTTATACACCATTTTTGTGTTTCCTGTCTAGAGAATATCCTTTAGTCTTTGTTGGAGAGCTGGTTTGGTGGTGCAGAATTCTCTCAGCTTTTGCTTGTCTGAAAAGCTTTTGATTTCTCCTTCATACTTGAATGAGATCCTTTCTGGGTACAATAATCTGGGCTCTAGGTTATTTTCTTTCATCATTTTAAGTATGTCTTGCCATTCCCTCCTGGCTTGAAGAGTTTCTATTGAAAGATCAGCTGTTATCCTTATGGGAATTCCCTTGTGTGTTATTTGTTGTTTTTCCCTTGCTGCTTTTAATATTTGTTCTTTGTGTTTGGTCTTTGTTAATTTGATTACTATGTGTCTTGGGTGTTTCGCCTTGGGTTTATCCTGTTTGGGACCCTCTGGGTTTCTTGGACTTGGGTGATTATTTCCTTCCCCATCTTAGGGAAGTTTTCAACTATTATCTCCTCAAGTATTTTCTCATGGTCTTTCTTTTTGTCTTCTTCTTCTGGGACCCCTATGATTCGAATGTTGTAGCATTTAATATTGTCCTGGAGGTCTCTGAGATTGTCCTCATTTCTTTTAATTCGTTTTTCTTTTATCCTCTCTGATTCATTTATTTCTACCATTCTATCTTCTAATTCACTAATCCTATCTTCTGCCTCTGTTATTCTACTATTTGTTGCCTCCAGAGTGTTTTTAATTTCATTTATTGCATTATTCATTATATATTGACTCTTTTTTATTTCTTCTAGGTCCTTGTTAAACCTTTCTTGCATCTTCTCAATCCTTGTCTCCAGGCTATTTATCTGTGATTCCATTTTGATGTCAAGATTTTGGATCAATTTCACTATCGTTATTCGGAATTCTTTATCAGGTTGATTCCCTATCTCTTCCTCTTTGGTTTGGTTTGGTGGGCATTTATCCTGTTCCTTTATCTGCTGGGTATTCCTCTGTCTCTTCATCTTGTTTAAATTGCTGAGTTTGTGGTGTCCTTTCTGTATTCTGGCAGTTTGTGGAGTTCTCTTTATTGTGGCATTTCCTCACTGTGTGTGGCTTTGTACAGGTGGCTTGTCAAGGTTTCCTGGTTAGGGAAGCTTGTGTCGGTGTTCTGGTGGATGGAGCTGTATTTCTTCTCTCTGGAGTGCAATGAAATGTCCAGTAATGAGTTATGAGATGTCTATGGTTTTGTGGTGACTTTGGGCAGCCTGTATCTTGAAGCTCAGGGCTGTGTTCCTTTGTTGCTGGAGAATTTGCTTGGTATGTCTTGCCCTGGAACTTGTTGGCTCTTGTGTGGTGCTTGGTTTCAGTGTCAGTATGGAGGCGTTTGATGAGCTCCTGTCAATTAATGTTCCTTGGAGTCAGGAGTTCCCTGGAGTCAGGGTTTGGACTTAAGCCTCCTGCTTCCAGTTATCGGTCTTATTTTTACAGTAGTTTCAAAACTTCTCCTTCTATACAGCACCATTGATAAAACATCTATGTTAAAGATGAAAAGTTTCTCTACTGTGAGGGTCACTCAGAGAGGTTCACAGCATTACATGGAGAAGAGAAGAGGGAGGAGGGAGTTAGAGGTGACCCAAATGAGATGAGGTGGAATCAATAGTGGAGAGAGTGGGCTAGCCAGTAATCACTTCCTTATGTGCACTCCACAACTGGATTGCTCAGAGATGTTCATGGAGTTATACAGAGAAGAGAAGGAGGAGGAAGGAGACAGAGGTGGCCAGGAGGGTAAAAGGGGGGAATGAAAAGGAGGGAGACAGATCCAGCCAGTAATCAGTTCCCTGAGTGTTCTCCATCGTCTGGAACACACAGAAATTCACAGAGTTGTGTAGAGTAGAGAGGGGTTAGGGAGGAGACACAGGCGACCTGGTGGAGAAAACGGAGAGTCCAAAGGGAGAGAGAGCAGTCAAGCCAGTATTCTCGCTCCCTAGTGAAAAATGGGTACTGAAGATTGGGTTCTTAAAGCTACAAAATTGGTAACAAATACATAAAAGCAAAAATTAAAAATCTAGAGTAGAGTTTGGAATTTCAAAAATACGATGTTAAAGAAAAGAAGAAGGAAAAGAAAGAGAGAAAAAACGAACAAACAAAAACAAGCAAGGTCGTGAAAATTATAAAGAAAATATAGGTACAAAATTGATAACTAATACCAAAAAGCAAAAGTTAAAAATCTAGAGTAGAGTTTGGAATTTCAAAAATACAATGTTAAAAAAAGAAGAAGAAAAATAAAGAGAGAAAACAAACAAACAAAAACAAACAATGTCGCAAAAATTATAAAGAAAATACAGGTACAAAATTGATATCAAATACCAAAAAGCATAAATTAAAAATCTAGAGTAGAGTTTGGAATTTCAGATATACAATGTTATATAAAAGAAGAAGAGAAAGAAACAGAGGGAAAAAAAAGTCACAGAAATTATTAAAAAAACTATAGGTACAAAATTGATAATATATACCAAAAAGCTAAAATTAAAAATCCAGAGTAGAGTTTGGAATTTCAAAAATACAATGTTAAAGAAAAGAAGAAAAACAAAAAAACAAGGTCAAAAAATATAAAAAATATGTATATGAAGTTTGCTGAAGAAGAAAAAACTAGGGTTTTTTTTTTTTTTTTCAAAGTAATAAGTTATAAAAGTGAAAATTAAAGGAACAATAGAGGACTTAAAATTTTTTTTAAAAATTAAAAAAAAAAGGAAGAATGATCGTAAAAATAGTAAAAATATATCTAGGACTTTCTCTGGTTTTGTTGTGAGTATTGTGGGTTCAGTTCATTTTTGGCTAGTTCCTTGGTCCGACTTATATTTCTTAAGATCTATAGGCCCCTTTCTATGTAGTCCGTAGTAACCACAGGGTTTTAATCTATTGCCTATAGCTTCCAAGGCGTTTCCCTCTGTTATAGCTTCTTCTGTTTGCTGGTCTCTTCAGTGTCTGGTTTCCGCCCTGACACAAAGGGGACGGTGGAGGACACTTTTTTTTTTTTTAGGCTCACTTGTTCAGTCACGTTGTGGGGAGGGAGGGAGGGAGGGAGGGATGCTGCAAACAAATAACACTGGCGTGGGCTCGCAGTGCCTCAGCCACACTGGGTCTGCCCCCACTTATGGCGCGTGTAGCCTCCCTGCCGACACTGCTCGGGCTCTAGGTTGTTCCGCCTGGAACCATCCATGGCCGGCCCTGGGCTGCCTGCACTTCCCAGGTCCAAGCCGCTCGGGTTCAGGCACTCGGGTAGTCCTCAGAGGCGCAGACTCTCGGTTGGGCCTGCGTTTTGTGCCCTTCCCAGATCCGAGCAGCTCAGATGATGAGGTGTTTGGCACGCGCGATTGCTGCGACTTATCACCTCCCCGCCACTTGGTTATATGGGTGTAAAACCGGCGCACCTTCTCAGGCAGGTGTTGCCCGTCCAGACCCCCAAGAAGTTTTAGTTAGCAAAGAAGCCTGCTTACAGTTTTATAGATAGTGTCTCTCTGGGGCTGCGATTGCCCCCTTCCGGCTCTGGCTGCCTCTCACTGGAGGGGGAAGGTCTGCAGCGGGCTATCTCTGTTCGGTCCTTTGTTCCATGTGCGGGCCTGATGGTGTCTTAGGTTAGGGCTGGCTTTTCACGTGGTAGATATCCCACGGTCTGGTTTGCTAGCCCAAATTATTTCACTCAGATAGCGCTCAGGACATTCAGGCCAGATTCTTACTCTAAGCGATGCAGCCCACGCCGCGCCTCCCTGCCCAGCCCCCACTTGCTAATGGCGTGTGCAGGCGTTCGCGCTGCTTCTCTGCTGGGGGAGTTACCGTAGGGCTTGCAATCTGCGAGTTTTCATTGTTTATTTATTTTTTCTCCCTGTTATGTTGCCCTCTGTGCTTCCAAAGCTCGGCACAGATTAGGCAGCGAGAAGGTTTCCTGGTGTTTGGAAACCTCTCTCTTTTTAAGACTCCCTTCCCGGGATGGAACTCCGTCCCTCCCTCTTTTGCCTCTTTTTTTGTCTTTTATATTTTTTCCTACCTCCTTTCGAAGACTTGGGTTGCTTTTCTGGGTGCCTGATGTCCTCTGCCGGCATTCAGAAATTGTTTTGTGGAATTTACTTGACGTTTAAATGCTCTTTTGATGAATTTGTGGGGGAGAAAGTGTTCTCCCCGTCCTACTCCTCTGCCATCTTGGCTCCTCCCCTGTTTTGCCTTTATTATTCATTGGACATAGGTTGTGGGCAAGCCACAAAAACTGAACCTCAGTCATCATCTCTGCAAAATGTAAGAGGAAAGAAGATTAATTAATTTGGCAATTTCTAGCTCTAAATTGCATGTGCCACAGAATAGGAGCAAGGCCTTGTTGGATTCCCTTTACATGCTGCTGCTGCTGCTGCTGCTGCTAAGTCGCTTCAGTCGTGTCTGACTCTGTGCAACCCCATAGACGGCAGCCCACCAGGCTCCCCCGTCCTGGGATTCTCCAGGCAAGAACACTGGAGTGGGTTGCCATTTCCTTCTCCAATGCATGAAAGTGAAAAGTGAAAGTTTAGTCACTCAGTCGTGTCCAACCCTTAGCGACCCCATGGACTGCAGCCCACCAGGCTGCTCCATCCATGGGATTTTCCAGGCAAGAGTACTGGAGTGGGGTGCCACTGCCTTCTCTCTTTACATGATGGTGCGCTACTAAATATTTGTTGAATGAAAAAATAAATATCTTAATCTCCAAGTGAAATTTTCCAGCTTATTATCCATTTAAGGATTGACAGGTCTTATCTCCAGGGCTGCCTACCAAAGAATGTCATGCTTGTTGTTTACAATTATCCCCTCATAATAGCAGTGGGAATTGTAACACACGTAGCATGTAAAGATACACATTGGAAAGTAATACAAGGGGAAGGAATTTCTTTGTTTTTTTTGTTTTTTTTTTTAAGAATTTGAGGTCACATTATGTACCAGCTTGATTTTGTATGTCCTGACAGGAAACATGGTGTAAGATTCATTATTCAGTTCAGTTTCAGTTCAGTCGCTTAGTCGTGTCAGACTCTTTGCGACACCATGGACCACAGCACACTGGGCCTCCCTGTCCATCACCAGCTCCCAGAGTTTACCCAAACTCATGTCCATTGAGTCAGTGATGCCATCCAACCATGTCATCCTCTGTCGTCCCCTTTTCCTTCTGCCCTCAATCTTTCCCAGCATCAGGGTCTTTTCCAAGGAGTCAGCTCTTTGCATCAGGTGGCCAAAGTATTGGAGTTTTAGCTTCAACATCAGTCCTTCCAATGAACACTCAGGACTGATCTCCTTTAGGATGGACTGGTTGGATCTCCTTGCAGTCCAAAACTCTCAAGAGTCTTCTCCAACACCACAGTTCAAAAGCATCAATTCTTTGGTGCTCAGCTTTCTTTATAGTCCAACTCTCACATCCATACATGACTACTGGAAAAACCATAGCCTTGACTAGACGGACCTTTGTTGGCAAAGTTATGTCTCTGCTTTTTAATATGCTGTCTAGGTTCATTATACTAAACTTAAATATCAGTTTACATTACTGAGCATTTAATAGAGTTAAATGAATGCTTGGTAATAAAAATCCTTTTAATGAAAAGGTGAAGATGGTATTGTAAGAAGCAGAAACAACTCTGAGTTGTTCATATTGCACACACATACACTCACACACACACACTACAAAAAAAATTATTGATCTGCTTTAGGTCTCATCTGCAACATTTGGTATATGCCTGTTACAAGTCTCAGAAGGGAGATGCCCATCCAGGAATTCTTTTATTCAGTAGTCATGCAGGACCACATATTCACAACATTACTTGGATGAAATTGGATTAGGAGGGTGGCTAGGAAATGATGCTGCAAGGGAACACTTGGCCTCAGATTTGCTAATATTAATTTTTTAACACTTCTTAAAGTATTTCTGACCTCAGTGATTTTAGGGTCCACCAAGAATAATGAGATAACCACTGGAGACAACACCCTTGATTCCTTGATTCTAATGAAGACATGGATGAGCTCACATGCATTCCAGGGTATAAGAATGAGCACCTTCACTGCTCTCTCCAAAGAGAGGACAGGTCTGACCTAGCTCTTAGGTTGTCACTAGAAAAACTGAATGGCAAGGTCATCTTTTCAATCAAGCTCAAGAGATACAAGCAAAGTTTAATTCTTAGGCAAACAAGGGCCACAGTCAGCTCTGTTGGGAAGGCAGACTTGGCCATAGGAAGCAAACGTCCCAAACTGGAGGTGCAAAATGTCATGAGATATGGGAATAGGGAACCGAACTTCAGGTGAGCGGGATTCAGTCAGTCAGTTCAGTCGCTCAGCTGCCCGACTCTTTGTGACCCCATGGAATGCAGCATGCCAGGCTTCCCTGTCCATCACCAACTCCCAGAGCTTACTCAAACTCACGTCCATTGAGTCAGTGATGCCATCCAACCATCTCATCCTCTGTCGCCCCCTTCTCCTCCTGCCTTCAATCTTTCCCACCATCAGGGTCTTTTCCAATGAGTCAGTTCTTCACATCAGGTAGCCAAAGTATTGGAGTTTCAACTTCAGCATCAGTTCTTTTGATGAATATTCAGGACTGATTTCCTTTAGGATGGACTGGTTGGATCTCCTTGCAGTCCAAAACTCTCAAGAGTCTTCTCCAACACCACAGTTCAAAAGCATCAATTCTTCAGTTCTCAGCTTTCTTTATGGTCCAACTCTCACATCCATACATGACTACTGGAAAAACCACACCTTTGACAAGATGGACTTTTGTTGGCAAAGTAATGTCTCTGCTTCTTAATATGCTGTCTAGGTTGGTCATAGCTTTCCTTCCAAGGAGCAAGTGTCTTTTAGTTTCATGGCTGCAGTCACCATCCGCAGTGATTTGGGGGCCCAAAAAGTGAAGTCTGCCACTATTTCCATGGTTTTCCCATCTATTTTCCATGAAGTGGCATGATCTTAGTTTTCTGTATGTTGGGCTTTAAGCCAACTTTTTCACTCTCCTCTTTCACTTTCATCAAGAGGCTCTTTAGCTCTTCTTCTCTTTCTGCCATAAGGGTGGTGCCATCTTCATATCTGAGATTATTGGTATTTCTCCCATCTTGATTCCAGCTTATGCTTCATCCAGTCCAGCATTTCTCATGATGTATTCTGCATGTAAGTTAAATAAGCAGGGTGACAATATGCAGCCTTGACATACTCCTTTCCCGATTTGGAACCAGTCTGTTTTTCCATGTCCAGTCCTAACTGTTGCTTCTTGACCTGAATACAGATTTCTCAGGAGGCAGGTAAGGTGGTCTGGTATTCCCATCTCTTTCAGAATTTTCCACAGTTTATTGTGATCCACACAGTCAAAGGCCTTGGCATAGTCAATAAAGCAGAAGTAGATATTTTTTTCGAACTCTTTTGCTTTTTCGATGATCCAGTGGATGTTGGCAATTTGATCTCTGGTTCCTCTTCCTTTTCTAGATACAGCTTGAACATCTGGAAATTCACAGTTCACATATTGTTGAATCCTGATTTGGAGAATTTTGAGTATTGCTTTGCTAGTGTGTGAGATGAGTGTAATAGTGCAGTAGTTCGAGCATTCTTTGACATTGCCTTTCTTTGGGATTGAAATGAATACTGAACTTTTCCAGTTCTGTGGCTACTGCTGAGTTTTCCAAATTTGCTGGTATATTGAGTGCAGCACTTTCACAGCATCATCTTTCAGGATTTGAAATAGCTCAACTGGAATTCCATCACCTCTACTAGCTTTGTGTGCAGTGGTGCTTCCTAAGGCCCACTTGACTTCACATTCCAGGATGTCTGGCTCTAGATGAGTCTTCACACCCAGTGGTTATCTGGGTCTTGAAGATCTTTTTTGTACAGTTCTTCTGTGTAATCTTGCTACCTCTTCTTAATATCTTCTGCTTCTATTAGGTCCATACCATTTCTGTCCTTTATTGTGCCCATCCTTGCATGAAATGTTCCCTTGGAATCTCTATCAAGAGATCTCTAGTCTTTCCCATTCTATTGTTTTCCTCTATTTCTTTGCATTGATCACTGAGGAAGGCTTTTGTATCTCTCCTTGTTATTCTTTGGAACTCTGCATTCAAATGGGTATATCTTTCCTTTTCTCCTTTGCCTTTTGTTTCAGAAAACATCTTCAAGGTGACTGTTACAACTCCGTCATCAGCATGAACTAGTATGCTGTCAAACTGGAGAAAATAGGTTCATTTCAATGAATTTCTGATTTGTTACTGTCACATGTCAACACAACTGGTCTTACTCATAAATGAAATCTGAACTTTGCACCCTACTCCTTCTCTGTCTCCTACTAACAGAACTTCACTTATCTAATCTGGATTTGGCTTGGGGTATGATCCCATTTCATTATTTAAGAAAACTGAGGAAGGAACATCATAAAATTAATTTTCACAATGAGATATAGGCTTACCAAGTATTACTAATTCACAAGCATTGACATGTGGCTCAAAAATCTAGAAAAGGAACATAGTTGTGTAGAAAGAGAGAAGTGTTCCAGACCTTTGCATTAGGTGGCATATACATTGTGATAAAACTTTCTATAATTCTCGGGACTGCCTTGATTTCTGCTTTCTAGAGACGCTTATTTGTACATTGCCATGTAGAAGCTAGTATAAAGAAGACAAAAATAAAGAGCCATCTGAATACAGAAACAACATAATTCTTTCTAAAACATTTAGAGAACAGTTTCCAGGGCATTTGATTGGGTCTTGAAGGATGAATTGGGTTTTCCCAGGCTGGAAGAAAAGGAGGTTGTTTTTTAAAGGGAAGCATCATAATATTTTCTGTGGTTCATCTGTCCGTGTCCTAAATCTCATTGTCTTTTACATTCTTTATAATCCTGCTTGGGGGCTCAAGAATAGCGGATTTGTCCTCCTGCACAATTGGTTTTATATAGAGAAGCACACCTTGCCTCACCAGTTACTGTCCTTTGGACTGTCTGCTGGAAAAGCAGGGCCATCTGTTCTGACAGACGTTACCCAGATAACATCAGTGATGCCAAGGGCTCTTTCTTTCTCTTCTGACCCACTTAGTCTTACACCAACCAGCATTGTCTCCTCTTCATTACTGCATTGTGCTAAACATTTACTGTTTTCTCCTTTCCTCCCTTTCTGCTCAGCAATGTTCCCTTTGCTTTTAGGAAAACACTTAGCCATGGAGCTGGTTTCTGAGTTATTGCGCTTCTAAATCCTCTTGCAATCCATATGCAATCATCTGCTTATTAGGGTTAAATGAGTTCAACTGATACTATAAAACCTTGATTAATAGCAACATATGGGTAATACGTCTGGTTAATTGAATTTTCAGGTTAACTGAGGGTTAAATGGGAGATTTAATAAAATTGCTAAGTACTTATCCTTATCTCTTTTATGGCACTTACCACATTTTATCTTGTCTGGGCATTTTTAAAGTTCATGTCTTATTTTCCCTAATCATCTGTGAACTCTCTGGTGATTGAGTCTGAGCCTTATGCTAATCTGTAAATGTGGTCCAACAGACAGTATTTTTTAAGAAAATGATATCATCTTCATCATCATGTAATTGTGTCATGGTTAATTGCATGGACTCTGTAGCCAAACAACCTCAGGCTGGATACTGTCTCTGTCATTTACTAATTCTGTGTGCTTAGGTCACTTAAATTCTTAGTTTCCTCATCTGTACAATGGGGGAAAAATTAATAATAATCTCACACAGCTGTTATGAGAAATAAATGACTTAATATTAAGAAGTTCTTAGAAAAATGAGTAAACACTTTACTAAGTGCTCTGTGTTCATGTTCCCATTTGATGTCAAAGGAAGATGCTGTTATTATCCCATTTTACACATGAGAAAACTGGAAGGCAGAGAAGTTAAATAGCTTACACAAGATCACACAGCTAGTAAGCAATAGAGGTAAGTTTGAGTGAAAGAGGTTTGACTTGACAACCTACACTCCTAACATATTGCTCTTTTAATCATATTTTGCATCTTTGTAATAGTCATATGTTGGATCTGCCCAACTATGGGGAAAGTTTCCTTCTAACATGTCCAACCATGTCAGTAGGGGGCACTGCTCATCACAGTGACTAGGGAAACTGGCAGGATGAAGACTTCACTGTGACCATGACCTGTGCTTCCAAGACTGCAACCATAGTAGAAAGAACACAGTCAATTCCCCATCTGCCTTACAAGGGAAGCATGTCACTTGCACTGAGATTTTAATGGCTACAGCAAGTCATGTGGCTACCCATAATTTCAAAAGAGGCAGGAAAGTGCAGCCCTACCATGACCTAGGAGACAGAAAGCTAGAAATACTAGTGAATAACAATCCCTACGGCACCCAAAGGCTCTCAAATTACCTGGTAAAACCAGGACACTAGATATAGGCTTAAATAAGTAGGGGCACAAACTTGAGAAAGCTAGCTTCTTAGTCTGGAGTAGGGTTCCTCAATCCTGGCAGTATTCACACATCAAACCAGATGATTCTTTGTAGTGTGCGTGTGCTTTGAGGGGAGGGTATCCTATTCTTTGTAGAATGTTTAGCTGCATCCCTGACCTTCTCCAGTCATGATAATTAAATGCCTTCAGTCATTGCCCAGTGACCTCTGGGAGCCAAAACCACCCCCAGTTGAGGACTTCTGTTCTAAAATAACCTCATTTGTATTCATGGCTGTCGAATCGTGGGGAAATTCAGGCTATGCTATGACCCCTCTGTAAGGAATGTGTGGAAGATTCTGTGGTTTAAAAAACAGCGTCAGAGGCTTGGAACCTTGTAGATAGTCATTGGTTTGAATCTGGCATAAGAAACTACATCCCCTGAAATCTCTGTCAAGTACTTTTTGCTATACCACATTTCCTAACCTCTTTTCTTAGGTTTTCTACAGTGACTTTATACTTTGCAAAGTTCTTCAGTGAATCCACCTCAAATTATCAGCCACTGTAATTTTCAGCCTATTTATTTTTCTTGGTCCTCTGTGAAAGTAGGGAACAGCTGGTCATCATGTTCTGTATAATAACTTTTCATGTATTTGAAGACTGTTATTAAACCATCCCCAAACTTCTCTATGCTAGGGTAATTGTTATGCTCAAACATGCTCTAGGAACTGTGTAAAGCCGAAGAGAAGATAGAGTCTCCAAACTAATGTTTGTGTATTAAAATTGAAGAAAAGCAAATTTTAACTGAAAATATCAACTGAGAAACAAGGCTTAAATCTGAAACTCTGAGGTTTTGTTTTCAGCATTTTTCTTCTTTTTTTCTTATTTGTTTATTACAGTTATGGCTGTTGACTTGAAAATTTAATTTATTACAGTGGAAATTTAATGTCCTAATTAAGATTTTATAGTACTTTTAATCTTAATGATATTCTAATGGAAATCCAATGATGGACAAGATAACTGCATCTCTGCCTGTCACATATCAGGACACGACCAGACATAGTCCAATTAACTGTACTGGCACTGATGAGAGGCTATAGCTTGAAACAAGACCTTTCCACAATAATATATAACTTGGACAGTCAGTGATAAAAACTAACATTTATTCCATGCTTTCCATCTGCCAGACCAGATGCTAAGAGATTTACAAGAATTACCCCATTTAATCTCATTAACTCTAAGAGGTACTTGCCATTATTATCCTCACTGTAAATAATTAAAAAGTGCAGATCAGAGAGGTTGACTAACTTGCTCGATGTCACAGAGCTATTGTTAGAATTAGAGTTTGAAATTAAGAATGCCGATGCTAGAGCCTGTAGTTTTAACCATAATAATACATGGCCTCTGTGCAGGCAGGGGCCATATATTATTAATCTGTGCATGTCCAGTGTGTAGCTCCTAGAATCAATTCTCAGAAATATTTATTGAATGAGTAAGCAAGTGGTGAATGACAGAGCAGAAATGCAGAACGACGATGTGGGCTGTGGTTCAGAACATTAGGTGCTGAGGCATCAGTATCTCATTTCGCCCCAGCTCACTCCAGGGTGGCCTGGATGCCTTCTTTAGGATTCCATGCCAACCTGTGTGTGCCTATATCCATGCATTGGCCTCACTGTATTATACATGCATGTGCCGGTTTCTCTTGCTAGAGCAGTGATTCTCAACTGAGGGCGAGTTTGCCTCCCAAGGGAACTTGGCAGTGTCTCTTTGCCACACTGAGGGCTGCCACTTCCATGCAGTGAGTAGAGGCTGGGATGGTGCTAAACATCCTGCAATGCACAGGAGAGCTCTTCACCACAACTGTCCAGTCCCAAATGTCCGTAGTGACAAGACCGAGTGGCCCTGAGCTAAACAGAGAGCTCCTTTGTGAAAGCGTCCTTGTGTTTGGATTCAACTCTGTATCCCGAGTGCCAGGCAAATCCCTAACCTATCACTGGGCTCAATATACATGGATCAAAGGAGTAGAGAGTGAAAGAGTGCTTGAATGAATGATAGAAAGAGCAATGTAGACAGGATTCCATTTTTTGAGAGTATGTGTAGTTCCACAAGCAGTTCGCATAAGGGGAGAGTAGTGGGATATTACTTGGATGTATTAATTGATGTCCCCCCTTTACTTTCTCTTACCTCAGAGCCCTTCTTCCATTTATGCAACAGCTAGAATATTTTACCTCTCCTACTCTCAAAAAAGGGGGTGGGACAGCAGAACTAGAAAATAAAAGAATAGTCTTTCTGGCTTTGGAAGTTCAAGTATAAGATTAAAAAAAAAAAAAAAAAACTTAGAAAAGCACAGTTAGTCACGTATTCAGTTTCCTTATCTCTGAGACTAGATCAAATTGTCGCCTGACTAGAGGGTGGTAGTGAAGAAACAAAGACTTGATTTTGGGTGGATACCTGGGGCGATACCTCACATTATGTTCCCCTCCTCTGAGTTTTGGGCTGGAGGTAGAGAGAGCATCACAAGAGGGATCTGAGGAATCCAAAAGCAAGGATGTACTTCCCCCATCTCTGCATAAACCCCAGGGAGCAGGTAAGAGCTGAGCAATCCCTTGAACCTGGAATGATGTAGGAGCAATGGAGCAGAAATGACTGCATGAAGTTTCTAGATTGAACCACCAAACTCCCCAGATCACAGACTGGCACAGATATGGCTTAGATCAAGGGGAGGCCACAGTCAGCAGAGCCAGATCTGCAGAGGGTTGGAATAAGTTATCTCTGAGGATGCCAACACAGATACATAACCATGGCCCTTACCAGTTCCTCCCCACTTATGTCATGATCCCTTGGGGAAAAGGATGTTTGGGACATCCCGAATTAAGTTCAGCTTTCACCACAATGAAGGAAAGGCTCAGAAGAGACATTAAGTTCAATTTAACAAGAAATGGATTCTTGTTTGGAAAATTCCATGGGCAGAGGGGCCTGGTGGGGCTACAGTCCATGGGGCCGCAAAAAGTTGGACATGACTGAGTACACACACACAGAAAGAAATGGAATTAACATTTCTTGCCTCTGATCTGTGGTCTACCATTTGCACTTGCTGCAGATGCTTATCAGATGATAGTAGGAATCCAGCAACAATCTTGCCATTAATAATCCTTGCAAACCTAAATGGGATACTGATTGAGAGTAAGGCAAGATTCAAACATTGAGCCGGCAGTATATAAAAGAAATTATCAACTTAGAACTTCATTCCCTGAAGCAAGGCAAGATTCCTACCACTAGAACTGCATTGCAAGGAGCAGACAGAGTCTGTGAAGTGAAGGAAGCTGTGGAGTTACCAAACTCAGAGACAAGGTCAAGCTGAATTAGTGATGGCTGAGACCTGAGGCAGTGTTCTTAGCATGGGATGGACATGGCTTTAAGACCTTCCTTCTAGGGTCATCCTTGGCAGTAATGAATAATATGGGTAGAACAGATAGGGTCAACATGGCCTCAGTCCTGGGGAAGAAGGAGGGCAAGCCTGAGAACACGTGTCTAAATGAGTCAGTCTTTGACAAATGAATTTTAAAATAAAAGACAATGTGAATTACTAGATAGTGTCCACAATACTCAAATTATACTTTAAAGATCCTGATGACTTTAATCTAAGACTTTATGATTCAAATATTAATTTTTCTGTCAAACATTTTTTTGCTATTCGTTAATCTGACCATTTGGAAGAAAACATGATGGGAAATGTGTTTCTGGAGTCCTTTCGGGGCTTATCCAACTAAAACAGGATCTTTTACATGAACTTTTAAAAAAAATTTGTGTTAGATTGCATAATAATATTCTTGCTCCCCCCTCTTCCAAGGTTTACAGGAATCTCCTTGATCACTGGTATGTTCTTCAAGGGCCGATGAGAGTTCATACCTGTCAGTTTCTCTAGGTTCATCGCCTGACATTCTTCTCTCATCTCATTTTCCATCACACTGGACTTCATGTGCCTTTTGCCTACTCTAGTGTGGACTCACCTGATACTTCAGAAAGTGAACTTACTTGAACTAAGGCTCTTTGTGAATATCATTGGGAGTAATAAGAATTTTGAACTGAGATTATCCTAGATAGGGTGGGTCTCGAATGCACTGACAGGGGTCCTTATAAGAGACAGAAAAGGAGAAGACAGACAGACACAAAGAGGAGAATGTCATGTAAAGATGGAGGTAGGGATTGGGGTGATGAATTTAGAAGTCAGAGAATGCCAAGAGTTGCCAAGAGAAGTTTGGATGAAGGCATGGGATTTCTCACTCGGAGCCTCCAGGTGGAACCAGTCCTGCTGACACTTTTATTGCAGGCTTCTAGTCTCTGGAGATAATTTTTTTTGTTTTTAAAGCCACCAAATTTATGATAATTTGTTACAGTTGCCCTAGAAACTAACATAGCTATGCAAAGTTCTGTGACGGCTGTGCGCTCCTTCTTTTCAGGGCTGATGCGCATGCCGTGCCCTTTCCTTCTTCACACCCCACCTAATCAGTATCTCCTCTTCAGTGACTTTTGGTGAGTTTTTAGCATACTTCCTGTAAAGGACCAGATAATAATATTCTAACTTTGTGAACCATATATGGATCCTTGTCACAGCTACTTACATCTGCTCTTAAATCGTGAAAATAGCCATAGGTTGTATGTAACCTAGTCAAAATGGTTGTGTTTTAGGAAAACTACTTATTAAAATAGAGGGTGATGGATTTACCTGTGGGCCACGGTTTAATGACCACTGCTTTGGTTATTTTCCAGCACTCAACTTAAACATCATTTTCTCAGGAACCTCACCCTAACTTTTTTAGGTTTTCATATCACTTATCCCACTTATGATCTTTTGTAGTTTTGTTGAGATATATTTGATCTCTAATATTGTGTAAGTTTGATCTTAAAATGAGATTTGATACAGGAAGATGATTTCATACATGTGTATATTGCAAAATGATTACAACAATAAGGTTAGTTATACCTCCATCACCTCACATAATTACCTTTTTTTTTTCGTGGTGGTGAGAAGATTTAAGATATATTTTTTGTAAACATTCAAATGTATAGTTATGTTAGCTATAATCACCATGCTATGTATTACATCCCAAGAATTTATTTATCTTATAACTGGAAGTTTGTGTATTCTGACCAAAATCTTTTCATTCTCCTTAGCTCCAGCCCCTGGCAACCACCATTCTACTGTTTCTATGAATTCAGCTTTTTTTTTTTTGGATCCCATATGCATAAGCGTGATCATACTTATTTGTCTTTTTTTGTCTGACTTGTTTAACTTAGCATACTGCCCTCAAAGTCCATCAATGTCATTGCAAATGTCAGAATTTCCTTCATTTTTGGAGCTGAATAATATTCCATTGTATATATGTATCTTCTTCATCCATTTGTCTGTTGATGGACACTTATGTTGTTTATTGGCTATTTTGAAAAATGCTACAGTGACCATAGGGGTGCAAATAACTCTTTGTCATCCTGATTTTGTTTCCTTCAGATTTATATTTAGAGCAGAGATTTCCGGATCATATGATAGTTATATTTTTAATTTTTTAAGGAACCTCCATACTGTTTTCCATAGTGGCTACACCAATTTACATTTCCACAAACGGTGTACAAGGGTTCCCTTATCGTCACATCCTCACTAACACTTGTTATCTTTAAAAAAAAATTAAACTAATTTATTTTATTTTATTTTTTTACTGCTTAGACCACCTTCTTCCATTTCTCCACCTCCCCAATTCCCATCTCTGGCAACCACCAATTTGTTCTCTGTATCTCTGAGCCTCTTTCTATTTGTCTAAGATTCTTTATATAAGTGAAATCATTGGTATTTGTCTTTCTTTCTCAGACTTATTTCACTTAGCATAATGCCCTCAAGGTCCATCCATGTCACAGATGGCAGGATTTCATTCTTCTTTATAGCTGAATAATATTTCATTCTCTCTCTCTCTCTCTCTATATATATATATATATGTGTGTGTGTATATATATACTCTCTCTCTCTATATATATATATATATATACTACACACACACACATGCACACAACAATTTCCTTATCAATTCATCTATAGATAGATACTTGGGTTATCTTTTGCATTTTTGATAATCGCTATTTAGTAGGTATAAGGTGTAGTTTTGATTTGCATTTCCTTGATGATTAATGATATTGAGCACATTTCCAGGTACCTGTTGACCATCTTTGTGTTTGCTTTGGAGAAATGTCTGTTTAGGTCCTTTCTATATTTTTTAGTATTCCCTGGCAGCTCAGCTGGTAAATAATCCACCTGCAATGTAGGAGACCCTGGTTTGATTCCTGGGTGGGGAAGATCTGCTGGAGAAGGGATAGGCTACCCACTCCAAGATTCTTGGATTTCCCTAGTGGCTCAGATGGTAAAGAATCTGACTGCAATGTGGGAGACTTGGGTTCGATCCTTGGGTTGGGAAGATCCCCTGCATAAGAGAATGGCTACCCACTCCATTATTCTGGCCTGGAGAATTCAATGGACAAAGGAACCTGGCAGGCTATAGTCCACAGGGTCGCAAAGAGTCGGACACAACTGAGTGACTTTCACTTCACTTCACATATTTTTAAATCAGAATAGATAAAAGGTGGAAAGTAACCTAAATGTCCATCAATGGATGAATAAACAAAGTGTAATATGTATTTGCCATTGAACATTATTTAGCTTTTTAAAAAGGAATGAAATTATGACACATACTACAACATTGAAGGATTTTGAGAACATTATGCTAATTGAAATAAACACAAAAAGAAAATTAGCATATGATGTACCTAGAAAAAGGCAAATTCAGAGACAATATATTGGTGGTTGGGATTGAGGGGAGCAGAACAGAGTGCAATTGTTTAATGGGTGTAGAATTTCTGTTTGGGATGATGGGAAGGCTCTGAAAGCGGATATTGATGATAGTTTCATAACTGTGAGCATACAATTCAGTACCACTGAATTATACTCCTGCTGCTGCTGCTAAGTCACTTCATTATACTCCTAAAAATGGTTAAAATGGTAAATACAATTTTAAAAATATGCTGAATGCATTAATCAGATAAGGTATGGGAAGAAACAGGCCAGGATGGAATAGGACAGAATAGAAAAGAATGGATCATAGGATGGTGTTGCAGAGAAGGACATCAGAGAACAGCAGACCTGGGTTGAGGCCAACTGGGCCACTCGTTCCCTCTGTGTCCTCAAATATATCCTTGCCCTGCATTTCTGAAATTTGTGAATCTACAGACTCCGATTACTCTGTTGTTCTGGCATTTGGTTTTAGTCTGGGTTTTCTTCAGGATCATCTGGGGAAGAAGGTCATTCATTGGTTTTTGTGATGGGGCTCTTTTGATCTTTGGCCAACTGTGTTGGTTGGTTCCTTCTGCCAGATCCCCAGGCTCATTCCGATTTCCTGTGCAGTTTTGTGTAAAGATATCTTCGTTGGGAAACACCTGCTGGTTCACTTTGCTTCACAGTAAGTTGCACTCCTTTTATGGGTGGGACACTCAGCTCCAGGGCAAGAAGGCAGGAGGTCTAGCTTTTACTTCAGATTCTAACTCAACTTAAAATCTTATATCTGCCAATTGACTTCTATTTTTGCTAAGAATAATGAAGATAACAACCCCTGCTTTTCTCTTCTTTTTTTTCCTGTTAATTTATTGGATTTATTTTTGAGAATAAAATTATTAGGTAAAATTGGCTCTACTTTAGTGGATCCACAGCAAAAAAAAAAAAAAAAAAGAAAAACAGTGTTTGCTGCAGTTTTGTATGTCCCTACCAGAGTGTGCACTTCAGGAGATGAGGACTCTCTTTGCACATGCAGGCAGAGAAGATGAATCAAAGTTGCTCTGCATCCGGCATCAGGAGGATGGCCGTCAGTCCTGGCTCTGCCACCATTTTTACCTTATGATGCTGGGTAATCACTTGTTTATTGCCCTGGTTACTTTCCTTCCTCATGTGTAAGGTGAGTGGCATTAAATGAGATCATCATGTACGTTTCCTTTTAGCTCTGACGGCTTATGATTTTTCTAGTGCTTAGCTCTGTTCTTGCATATCTCAGGAAATTAACAAATGTTTACTAAGTTGAATTGAATCAATTGCTATTTATTATTAGTCATGTGTCATTGACTCATCACATCGTTTAGGTTTCTAGAAAGATGTTTGGTACTTTTTTATTATTCTTAGTAGAAATGTGTCAGTAATCATGTACATTTACTGGTTTAAATATGACTGGTATTAGTAGTAATCGGAGAAGGCAGTGGCACCCCACTCCAGTACTTTTGCCTGGAAAATCCCAAGGATGGAGGAGCCTGGTGGGCTGCAGTCCATGGGGTCGCTAAGAGTCAGACACGACTGAGCGACTTCACTTTCACTTTTCACTTTCATGCATTGGAGAAGGAAATGGCAACCCACTCCAGTGTTCTTGCCTGGAGAATCCCAGGGATGGGGGAGCCTGGTGGGCTGCCGTCTATGGGGTCGCACAGAGTCGGACACGACTGAAGTGACTTAGCAGTAGCAGTAGTAATAATAATAATAAACATATAAGAAGTCCTAGTATATTCCAGATACATGCTAGGTATTTAAAATTTTAATTCTTAGCACAAACTTAGAAGATGGATACAGACATTAACCCTGTTTTATAGATGAGATAATGAGCATGTTAAATAACTGGATATATTCATATACAGGCTGCTGCTGCTGCTGCTAAGTCGCTTCAGTCGTGTCCGACTCTGTGCAACCCCATAGACAGCAGCCCACCAGGCTTCCTCATCCCTGGGATTTTCCAGGCAAGAACACTGGAGTGGGTTGCCATTTCCTTCTCCAATGCATGAAAGTGAAAAGTGAAAGTGAAGTCGCTCAGTCATGTCCAACTCTTAGCGACCCCATGGACTGCAGCCCACCAGGCTCCTCCGTCCATGGGATTTTCTAGGCAAAAGTACTGGAGTGGGGTGCCATTGCCTTCTCCATACAGGCTGATGATAACCAACCTAAAAGAACAGGTCAGATGGCAGATGATAGAGCTAAAGTTGAACCTTGTTTAGTCTGTCTTCAAATAAGATTGCCACATTGAGCAAATACAAATATAGGATTCCAAATTAAGTTTAAATTTTAGATAAACATTGAATAATTTATAAGTATGTCCTGTGCCTTTCAACTACCCTCATCTGCTACCAGTAAGATAGGAAATATATTTTTTTTTACCGTTGGCTTATGGATTCAGCAGGTAAAATGGGCTCCCTTGAAGAAAATTGTATTGAAACAGAACTCTTGTTTCTTATAGGCCACTTGGCATTCTATACTGTAGGACTGCCTGGAAATCAAGGTAGAATTTAGTTCTAGGGGGTAAACAGATACAAAATGAAAGGTTCCCATGTTAGGGAAATGGGCTCACATGCTGTGAAACTTTGTTTTATCCTGTATCTCTTATATCAAATGATTTTTGTGTCTTACTTCTCTCATGAATGTCCTCTCTGCTACTCGGGCTTCCGGAGCAACTTTTAAATTAAAAGATGAAACAAGTGGAATTTTTAAAACACTCACATGAAATCTGGAATGATGGCCCTGAATGAAGGCACGCTCCCTTGTGGATCATTTGAGAATGTTACTTCCCTGTGCTTGAGCTGGAATATCTGATAAGTCTGTTGCTATGACGATGGGTTCTTGTTAGTCGGTGATGTAGAAATTTGGTCTGTACATTCACAGTGAGCCCTGTGTTCCAGCCTCTTTGCTACAATGTCAAATCTCATGGGGCTGGAGGGGTCCCACCTTAAAGTAAGAAACTGAATTCACAGCAGGAGGTAGTGTATTTTTTTGATTAAGAGCCTGGAGGAAGTCCAGCCTGGGTTCCTGTCCACTTATCATCACTTCAACTCAGTTTCTTCCATGTTAAGTAGGCTTAATAATAGTTCCTATTTCATAGGCTTGTGTGAAGAGGATTCATGAAGGGGTTTATGTAAAACCCTTAGCACAGTATCTGGCAAGTAGTCTTCAATACATGCCATTGCTGTTGTATTTTTTTTTAAATCATTATTATGAAATTAAAATAGTATATTCCAGGGAATTTTGGTGAAGGTTGATAAAGTTATGTTTTTGTCATCCAGTTTACCCATGATAGGCAGCAAGAAGAGTTAAAACTTGGAAACAAAAATGGGAACCAAAAAACAAAGGCTCTGATACTAGTCTGCCAATCTGGTTGTGGGAAGTAGGGCAAGTTGTTGGGTTACTTGGAACCTCATTGTGTTTCTGTCAAATAGCAATATTGATTAGCTTGCCCCCACCCTGGCCTGCAAGATGTTGTGGGGATTAAATGAGATGAGATAGATATAGATATAGATATAGATATAGATATATGGTTTAAGTATTGGGAAGTGCTATACAAGTATAAAGTATGCCGCCTTATAAACAGCTGGCCATTTCTCACAAGTGCTTCTGCAACACTGTAATAACAGCATTTCTTCCTTCAGGTTCAGATTTTGGCCTTTATCTGCCATAAGGCCAGGCTTCTCTTTGCCAAGGCCAAACACAGACACTGTTTTTTCATTTTGCCCCATGATGTTCCCCACTCCCTCACTCCCTTGGTGGGAACAAGTTGTAGAGTGCTATTACGGGCACAGATTGGACTTCTTGAGCCTTGTCCTAGGATCAGAGTTAGGGTTAGGTGTAGGGTTAGTGTTTGCCATCCTCTCACACAGTTCATACTTAGTAACAATGCCCTACGTGTGCATGCATGCTAAGCAGCTTCAGTCATGTTCAACTGTTTGCTACCCTATGCACTGTAACCCATCAGGCACCTCTGTCCTTGGGATTCTCCATGCAAGAACACTCGAGTGGGTTGCCATGCCCTCCTTCAGGGGATCTTCAGTTAAAGCCACCCTGAGTGCCTAAGTAAGACAGACTGCAGGCAGCAGATGATGGTTTGAGGTGGGTCACATTTTAATGTCACAGGTCATCCTGAGTTGCTATTGTTCTACGGCCATTACTCAAACTGTAGTTTCTCATCTAAGTCCTGTCTCTAAGCAACAGAGAACCTAAGTCAGTGTAGTTTTCACAGTCTGGATTTTAAGTTATATTCTTTGAAAACCTGTCAGCATTCTCCCTTGGACATTAACCAATAAAATTAGATTTTTAACAGTCAAGGTAATATTATTTATCCTTACAGCATCACAGAAATTGGCACTGAGGACAGTTTCTCTCCTGAATCACTCAGTTTGAGAATCACATTTCTACTGACAAAACAGAAATATCATGAAGTTTAAATCCACTATCTGAGACATAAGATTGAGGCCTTGGAACATGTTTCTCATGGGAATGTAAAATGGCAGAACTACTTTTGAGAATAGTTCAGCAGTTTCTTGTAAAATTGACATACAATATAATCCAGCCATTCCACTCATAGATATTTACACAAAGGGATAAAAACACATGTTATCCAAAGACTTGTACTCTGATACACAACTTTGTTCATAATTTTGTTGTTGTTGCTCAGTCTCTAAGTCATGTCCAACTCTGAAACCCTATGGACTATAGCACACCAGGCTTCCTGGTCCTACACTATTTCCTGGAGCTTGCTCAAACTCATGTTCATTGAGTCAGTGAGGCCATCCACCCATCTCATCTTCTGTCAACCTCTATCATCCCCTCTATCTTTCCCAGCATCAGGCTTTTTTTTCCAATGAGTCAGCTCTTCGCATCAGGTGGCCAAAGTACTGGAGTTTCAGCTTCAGCATCAGTCCTTCCAATGAGTATTCAGGGTTGATTTCCTTTAGGATTGACCGGTTTGATCTCCTTGCAGTACAAGGGGCTCTCAAGAGTTTTCTCCAGGACCACAGTTCAAAAGCATCAAATCCTCAGCACTTAGCTTTCTTTATAGTCTAACTCTCACATCCATACAGGACTACTGGAAAAATCATAGCTTTAACTATAAACATCTTTGTTGGCAAAGTGATGTCTCTGCTTTTTATACACTGTCTAGGTTTGTCATAGCTTTTGAACTAGTCCATTGTTCTATGTCTGGTTCTAATGGTTGCTTCTTGACCTGCATACAGGTTTCTCAGGAGACAGGTAAGGTAGTATTCCCATCTGTTTAAGAATTTTTCACAATTTGTTGTGATCCACACTGTCAAAGGCTTTAGTGTAGTCAATGAATCAGAAGTAGATGTTTTTCTGTAATTACATTGCTTTCTCTATGATCCAATAAATGTTGGCAATTTGATCTCTGGTTCCTCTGCCTTTTCTAAATCCAGCTTGTATATCTGGAAGTTCTTGGTTCATGTATAGATGAAGCCTAGCCATAACTGTTCATAATGGTCTTGAATTAAAAACAACCAAAGTGTACATCACAGATGAATGGATAAACAAATTGTGGCATAGCCATAAAATAGAACACTGCTGCTGCTAAGTCACTTCAGTCATGTCCGACTCTGTGCAACCCCATAGATGGCAGCCGACCAGGCTCCCCCATCCCTGGGATACTACTTAGTAATAAAAGGAATAAATTACCAATGCATATGACATAAATTAATCTCAAAGTTACTCTGCTAAGTGAAAGACCTCTAAAATAATAACATACATACTGTATGAGACCTTTGATGTGAAATTCTTGAATAGTCAAAACTAATACTAGTGGAAATCTGGGGTGAGTTTCCTCAGGGCTTAACTACAGAGGACTGTGAGGCACTTTGTGGAATAATAGAAATGTTCTTTATATTGATGGAAGTAGTGTTTAAAAAGGAACATACATGTATCAAACACACCAGAATGTAGGTTTAAAATAGCTGCATTTTGTTTTATGCAAACTAACCTTGATAAATTAGTTTAAAAATAAAAATGCCATAAAGATACCATAAGCACAGTAGAATGAATTTTGGAATAATGATGGTAATATTTATCATATGTTCATTATCAGATTATAAACAGGTTGGTAAGTATTAGAACAATGAAATGTAGATTCTTGCAATAGATTTGAATGAACTCCGAGGACTGAATATGGAAGATGATCCATACCTTCTCATTGCCTTGTGTTCTAATAACACAAATGTGGGACACTTTAGCCAGTTGTCAAGTCCTAAGGAGTAAGAAACAGCCTAGCAGTATCCCAAGTCTATCAGTTTTATCCTAGAGAAAACAGGTTATTGGTTCACAAAGTCTGTGAAACACTGTCCAAGCAGACTTATGGAAAAAATAAATTGTTTTCTAATAAATCCTTTCTGTTCTTTTTAAAAAACGCCATGTCTGTTGCATATAATTTAAATTATTTATCTTTGGGTAATCTTGGAAAGGAAATTGGGAATGATAAATCCAAGTTAAATTTAGACAAAAGCAAAGAACCACACTCAGTGGGTTGCAGTTTTTAAGAACAATTTTGAGAATTAGAAGCTCTGGGTTCAAATCTCAGGTATGTCACTTATAAGCTTTGTGACCCAAGGCAAATTAATTTCTCCAAGTTCAGTATACACACCTGTGAAATGGGGACAATACACACTGTGACAAGGTTGAATAAGGGTTAAAAGAGATGATACACAGGAAACATGCAGTATGATGTTTGGCATATAGTGGCAGAGGTACTTTTTTGCATGTTACAAGGTGAGGAAAAAAGGGCTTATCAATAAGGAAAAATATGGAGATGAAAGATCGTTAGAGACAATGACTTTTTTTTCTGATTAGGGAAAGACTCCTTAGATTTCATGTACACCAGCGGCACAGCACTTTCATACCTCTTCTCTCTCTTTAAAGCAGAGACCTCTCCTGAGTGTCTGAGGAGAAACAGACCAAGAGCAAGGAACTTGGAAGAGCATTTGCCTGACAATTTGCTCACTGACAGATATCTTTTGACAGGAAGATCAAAGGCTAAACAGAAAATGCCTGCCAAAGCTTTTGATAGAGAATGGGTCAGAGATCCTGTAGGGTTTTTATGTTTCTTTAAATATAAGGTGTCCACGTGCTTAAGATGGAAGTCTCATTTGAAGATACAAATGAGATTATATTAGTTACTGCTGGAAAACTCTTATGCCCAGTGAGAAGTAATCTGCAAGTACTTGTTGGTGTGTTTCTTTAATTGGTGATTTATAATAATTATTTAAATAAAATAATGGTGGTGCTAGTGGTAAAGAATCTGCCTGCCAATGCAAGAGACTAGGGTTTGATCCCTGGGTCCAAAAGATCCCCTGGAGGAAATGGCAACCCACTCCAGTATTCTTGCCTGGGAAATCCCATGGACAGAGGAGCATGGTGGGTTATAGTCCATGGGATCACAAAAATTCAAACACAACAGAGCAACTAAACAATAACAATGTGATATTAGCTGATGATTCTGGGTAGTACTTTCATAAAGAATTCTCCCACTAAGAATTGAGTAGGAAAATGCACATCATTCTGTTTGTTCGTTTTACCTTAAGATGGTAGGCGGGGTGACCACGAGGTCCTAATCCACCTATTACAGTTCACCCAGCATGTACAGTAGGTACAACTACAGGCCAAATATCCAGGGGAATATGAAACACCACCTGGGAATTTGAAGTTTTATAAAAATAAACCTCAATGTAAATGGGGAGAATTATTAGCAGAACAGCAATTTAGTTAGTTACAGTATAACCAGTTCGGCTGGTTAGAGGAGGAGTCAGTTAACTTCTTCAAAAAGGATCAGGTAGTAAATAGTTTCAGCTTTTCAGACTTTCCAGTCTCTTCTTAGCTCACAGACCATACAAAAGCAGGTGGTGGGCTAGGTTTGATCCACAGGCCATAGTGGGTCATCAATATCACAAAAGGCACAATTGCCCATAGCCTTCAGTTTGCCTTTACACACAGAACAGTTTGTGCTGTTGACTGGAAAAAAGCACAACCTAAAAGTTAAAGACTTATGTTTTATTTGGCAGACATACTGAAGACTTAAGCCCAGGAGATAGCCTCTCAGAGAGCTCTGAGGGTCTGTTCTGAAGAGGAAAGGGAGGAGCCAAGCTATATAAGTGTTTTTGCAACAAAAGCCAGGTTCAGTTCAGTTTGGTTGCTCAGTCGTGTTCGACTCTTTGAGATACCATGAGCCACAGTATGCCAGGCCTCCCTGTCCATCACCAACTCCTGGAGTTTACCCAAACTCACGTCCATTGAATCGGTGATGCCATCCAACCATCTCATCCTCTGTTGTCCCCTTCTCCTCCTGCCCTCAATCTTTCCCAGCATCAGGGTCTTTTCAAATGAGTCAGTTCTTCTCATCAGGTGTCCAAAGTATTGGAGTTTCAGCTTCAACATCAGTCCTTCCAATGAACACCCAGGACTGATCTCCTTTAGGATGGACTAGTTGGATCTCCTTGCAGTCCAAGGGACTCTCAAAAGTCTTCTCCAACACCACAGTTCAAAAGCATCAATTCTTTGGCACTCAGCTTTCTTTATAGTCTAACTCTCACATCCATACATGACCAGTGGAAAAACCATAGCCTTGTGGCTGCACAGCACGGAAGCGGTACATGGCCGAGAGGAGATACCCCACATCCGAGGTCAGGAGCTGGGGCGTGAGGGGATACACCCCATCCAAGGTTAGAGAAACCCCAGTAAGATGGCAGGTGCTGAGAGAGGGCATCAGAGGGCAGACAGACAGAAACCACAATCACAGAAAACTAACCAATCTAATCACATGGACCACAGCCTTGTCTAACCCAATGAAACTATGAGCCATGCTTTGTAGGGCCACCCAAGATAGACAGGTCATGGTGGAGAGTTCTGACAAAATGTGGTCCACTGGAGAAGGGAATGGCAAACCACTTCAGTATTCTCTCCTTGAGAACTCCATGAACAGTATGAAAAGACAAAAATATAGAACACTGAAAAATGAATTCCCTAGGTCAATAAGTGCCCAACATGCTACTGGAGATCAGTGGAGAAACATCTCCAGAAAGAATGAAGAGATGGAGCCAAAGCAAAAACAACACCCAGTTGTGGATGTGACTGGTGATGGAAGCAAGGTCTGATGCTGTAAAGAGCAATATTGCATAGGAACCTGGAATGTCAGGTCCATGAATCAATGCAAATTGGAAGTGGTCAAACAGGAGATGGAGAAGGCAATGCACCCCACTCCGGTACTTTTGCCTGGAAAATCCCATGGACGGAAGAGCCTTGTTGGCTGCAGTCCATGGGGTCCCTAAGAGTGGACACGACTGAGCAACTTCACTTTCATGCATTGGAGAAGGAAATGGCAACCCACTCCAGTGTTCTTGCCGTGAGAATCCCAGGGATGGGGGAGCCTGGTGGGCTGCTGTTTATGGGGTCACATAGAGTCGGACACAACTAAAGTGACTTAGCAGCAGCAGCAAACAGGAGATGGCAAGAGTGAACATCAACATTTTAGGAATCAGCAAACTAAAATGGACTGGAATGGGTGAATTTAACTCAGATGACCATTATATCTACTACTGTGGGCGAGAATCCCTTAGAAGAAATGGAGTAGCCATCATAGTCAATGAAAGAGTCTGAAATGCAGTACTTAGATGCAATCTCAAAAATGACAGAATGACCTCTGTTCATTTCCAAGGCAAACCATTCAATATCATGGTAATCCAAGTCTATGCCCCAACCAGTAACACTAAAGAATATGAAGTTGTATGGCTCTATGAAGACCTACAAGACCTTCTAGAACTAACACTCAAACACATGTATACCTGTGGCAGATTCATTTTGATATTTGGCAAAACTAATACAATTATGTACAGTTTATAAAAAAAAAAAAAAGATGTCCTTTTCCTTATAGGGGACTGGAATGCAAAAGTAGGAAGTCAAGAAACACCTACAGTAACAGGCAAATTTGGCTTTGGACTACAGAATGAAGCAGGGCAAAGACTAATAGAGTTTTGCCAAGAAAATGCACTGATCATAGCGAACACCCTCTTTCAACAACACAAGAGAAGACTCTACACATGGACATCACTCCAGATGATCAACACCAAAATCAGATTGATTATATTCTTTGCAGCCAAAGATGGAGAAAGTCTATACAGTCAGCAAAAACAAGACTGGGGGCTGACTGGCTCAGATCATAAACTGCTTATTGCCAAATTCAGATTTAAATTGAAGAAAGTAGGGAAAAACCACTAGACCATTCAGGTATGATCTAAAAACCAGGTAGTTGGAACACTAAAAGATTACTGTTAAGTTAAAAAAAAGGAAGACATCTCAAGCTAATGAGTTTAGCACTTTTCTATATATGGGGATATGGTGAGGGACAAGGAAGCTTGGCATGCTGCAGTACATGGGGTTGGAGGTGGGGCATCATGAAGAGAGTTGGACATGACTTGGCAACTGAAAAACACCAACAGCAATGTATGGGAAGATCAAGAGCCTGGGCTCAATGAAATCATTCCAGGTACTTCCCTAGTGGCCCAGTGGTTAAGACTCCATGCTGCAGGGGAACAGGTTAGATCCTTGGTTGAGGAGCTAAGATCCCACATGCCACTCTGTGGCCAAAAAAAGAAATCATTTCTTTGATTTGTACCTTAACCATCTATGGCCAGTATCCTGTTTTTCTTCATCCTGAAGCCCCTCAGAGTACATAGTCAGAGGAGGCTGCAGTGGCTGATGGCTGGATGGCTGGATGACTCGATGTCTGCAACATCCTTTATTTACTGTTAGAGCAGGTGACATTTATCGTCCACAGTGCTATGGTATATACCTCTCAGCCTAGGTACCCACCTTTCAACTGTGGACCCCCTGATGACAAGTATTTATACTTTGTCCTAGACTTAATGCATTACTTGGATTGCCTCATTTAATTCATATCATAACCTAAAAAGGTAAGTACCATTTTTATTCCCCAGTTCAGGTTAGAAAACTAGAGTATAACTTGGCTGTTATTATAGAACTAGGAAGATAAGGAGCTGGTTCTGGTGACTAGAGCCCTTGCTCTTTCTTGCAGCATTAGACTGTGGGTAGATGATTCATTGTGACCATTAACTTCTTTAGGAAGCACAATCCCTAGTCTTTAGTAGATACATTACCAGGACTCAAGTGTGTTAGTCACTTAGTCATGTCCAGCTCTTTGTGACCCCATGGACTGTTAGCCTGCCAGGCTCCTCTGTCAATGGGATTCTCTAGGCAAGAATACTGGAGAATACCCGGGATTAGGGAGATCCCCTGGAGAAGGGAATGGCAACCCACTCCAGGATTCTTCCTGGAGATTCCCATGGATAGAGGAGCCTGGTGGGCTACAGTCTATGGGGTCTCAAAAAGTCTGGTGTGACTAAGCAACTTACCAGGGCTGGTTCAGGGCAAAATAAAGATCTCTATTTATGAAAAAAAAAAAAAAAAAGTATTTCTGCCTTTCCTGGCCATTGCTTTTCAGTGAAGTTTAGTAAGTCATTCAGAAAACTCTCTGCTTAACCATAACAGCAAGAGTAAATTTTCCAGGAGTCTGTTGGCAATCAGATACTGTAAATTCTCCCTAAAATCACTTTATAAGAATGTAGCAATTGGAAAAGAACTTTTCCATTCTCTCCAGTAAAAAAAAAAAAAAAAAAAAAATCTATAGAGTTTAATATAGCTTGTGCCCAGGCAGCTCTGACTTGGAGCTAATTTTTCTTCCAGAACTTTAAATTTGCAGTAAGTACATGCAATTGAACTGGAGTGGCAGAAAGCTTATAAATCAGATCACATCACTCTCTGGTTTAAATCCTTCCAATGGCTTTGTTCTACACTTAAAGTAAAATTCAAGTTTCTTACAGTGACCTGCTAAGTCCTACATGATGAAACCTTTGCTTACCTGTCTAACGTCATTTACGCTTTTCTCTCTTTCTGCTTTCTACTCTTCTGTTACACTGACTGTATTTCTTTTGTGCATGCTATGCCCTATCCCTGACATGCTCTTCCTCTAATCCCTACAGAGCCAACTCCTTCTCATCTTCCAAGTCTCAGCTCATATATTTTCTCCTCAGAGCAGCCTTTACCAAATACCTATTTATTGCCATTTCTTGACTCATCACCCCTAGTCTCTGTTTTATCTTTTTCATATATTTATCACTATTTGAAACAATCTTATCCATCTGTGATTTTATTACTTGTTTGTCACTTTCCACTCACATGTCATCTCTGAGGGAGTATGGCCCTTGCCTTGTTCAGACCTCTACCCCTGGGGTCTAGGGCAGATAATAAGTAAATGTTTATTAAATAGTGAATGACTGTCTATTTTGGAAAACATATAAACCATGCCTTATTTTATTGTGCCAATCTTTACTAGTTCTAGGCTCTCCTCAGATCTTAGGTATAGCAGACAGATGAGAAAGTTGTGGAGGTCTTCTTGGTCAATGATGTCAACTCAGATTTATTCTACTCTCTTGTCCAAGTCTCAAATTCATCATTAATATACAGCCAATTGACAAGTTTTAGCTTTCTCAAATATGTCTATGGCAAAAAAGTGGACATTATATTGCCCAATGAACTATAGATTCATAGACCCCCAGCAGATGTACACATTATTCTGAATGTGTAATTATAATGCAGGCAATAATTTTTCACCTGGGATCTGGCACATTTAGATAAAAACTAAGTATGCTCAACTGGATACATCTAAACTTGGGCATGGAGAATACGTATAGAATTAGCATTTTTTAAAAAATGAGAAAAATGTGGGATATGGCTCTAAAGAGGTGTTTGCATCATATGGGAAATGGCAGAAGCACAGTGTTGAAGTTGTGACTTTCTTAAGACATCAAGCTACATGTCAAAGCTACAGAAGTCCTAGGCTTCAGTTGACTTTTCAGAGGTAACAAGGACATGAACTATTTGTTTATTGAGGACACATCATGATATGCTAGTTAAGAGAACTGTCTTTTAAGTCTGACAGTCCTGGGCTGATATTCCACTCTGACACTCAATAGCTGTGTAACTTTGGTAGATCCCTCAACCTCTCTAAGACTCAGTTTTCTCAATTACAAATGGGGGAGAGAGAGCAATAATGTGTACACTGTAGGATTAAGTGAGATAATCAGGGAAGAGATGCTACGAGCACATAGTAAGTGTTTGTGTGTGTGTCCGTGCGCATGTGTATTAGTTGCTCAGTTGTGTCCAACCCTTTGTGACCCCATAGGCTGTAGCTTGCCAGGCTCTTCTGTCCATTGAATTCTCCAGGCAAGAATACTGGAGTGGGTAGCCATCCCCTTCTCCAGGGATCTTCCTGATCCAGGGATTGAACCTGGATCTCCTGCATTGCAGGAAGATTCTCTGCCATCTGAGCCACCAGGGAGGCTTCTAGTAAGTGTTTGCTGCTGCTGCTGCTGCTAAGCCGCTTCAGTTGTGTCCGACTCTGTGCATCCCCAGAGACGGAAGCCCACCAGGCTCCTCCGTCCCTGGGATTCTCCAGGCAAGAACACTGGAGTGGGTTGCCATTTCCTTCTCCAATGCATGAAAGTGAAAAGTGAAAAGGAAGTCGCTCTGACTATTAGCAACACCATGGACTGCAGCCCACCAGGCTCCTCCATCCATGGGATTTTCCAGTAAGTGTTTAGATAATATTAAATATCAATAACTCAGCAGTGGTTGTACCCTCAAAGTAACTAAACTTCAGAGTTGGAATTTTCATCTCTGCCCCCGACCTCCATCAATAGGAGAGAGGCTGAGGATTGACCTAATCACCAATGACCATATCAGTGAAAGAATATTCAAATGAAAGTTTGGAGACCTGGATGCAAGCCCTCATTTTGCCAGTTCATATGGCACTTGGGTAGGTTTCTTGCCTTCTTGTCGATTTGAACACATAGTCCATTGATTCCCTCTATGAAATGAGTCTGTCAAAAGTCATGTTTTTTATGAGAGTGAAGTTCGATGCCCTCACCTATGACAAGGAAGGTCAGGATGCAAACACCACTAGATAGCCCACTAAGTATACTACTAGCATTATCTGATGTAATCGTTTCAACAACTGGAATCTTCAGGACCTTTTAGGTTGTTAGTGACAGACATTCAATACAAATTAGCTTAAGCATAAAAGGGATGTATTGACTCTTCTAACTGAGAAATCCACGGAGCATCTGGCTTTGTGTTCAGCTGGATAGCAGAGGGCAGACAATGTCATTAGGACTCCATCTTTTTTCTCTACCCCAGGTGGACTCTCTCTATGATAGGAAACATGGCTCCTGCAGATCCAGATTCACCTCTCACCAGTGTAGCAGCCCTGGGAAAGAAATGGCTTTTCTAGGCATTTCCAGGAGAAGAGTGTCAGCAGGAGTCTGATTGGCCCAACTTGAGACCCATGCCCATCCCTGAGCCAAGAACTAAGGCCAGTGATTGGTTAGGCCTGAGTCACATGCCACTATGGTGTTATATAGTAAGAAATGTATATTTGGTGTTCACCCCTATTCCTGGCACAGAGTTTCTAAAATGCTTGGAGATTTCCTGAGTGATAGGCATGAGAAGAGTGTCTTTTGTTATTCATAATCAGCCCCTTTCAACCACATGTGAGTTTGTGTTAATGAGATAACTGGTAGCTGGAAGCCCCTAGATAGCTTCAGGATAAGGGAGAGTTGCTGAAGGAACCAACCATGTGATTGGAACTTTCATCTTTGTTGGAACATTCATCTCTTCCCCCAACCTCCAAGGACTGAGAGAGACTAAGGATTGAGCTAACCACCAATGCAAATGATCAATGATTTAATCAATCATGCCTATATAATGGAAACTTCCTAAAAATCCTAGACAAAAAGGTTCAGAGAGCTTCCAGATTGGAAAATGCACCCATGTGCCAAGAGGGTAGTGTAGCCCAAGCTCCATGGGAACAGAACTGCCTTTATTCAGAACACAGGTGGACCTCACTCTATATACCTTTTCATCTGGCTGTTCATTTGTATCATTTATAATATCCTTTATAATAAACAGATAATGATAAATTATTTCCCTGAATTATGTCAGCCATTATAGAAAATTATCTGTCCCGAGAAGGAGAGGGTATTATGAACCAACAATTTGTAGCCAAGTCAGACAGAAATGTGGGTAAACTGGGAACCCACTCTTTGTGATTGGTGTGTGAAGTAGAGGACAGTCAGGGACTGAGCTCTTCACTTGGGCCTGTGATAACTCTGTCTAGTTAGTGTCAGAATTGAATTAAATTAAAAGGTACCTGGTTACTATCTGTAGAGAACTGGAGAATTGTTTGGTATGGAAAAGTTACCCATTTGGTATCCTAAATGTTTTCAGTGTAAACAGATCATGGCAGCCACTTACACGACTGGAAATGAGTTGAGTTGTCCCACTTGGGTTATACTGAAAAAGTTCTCCATAGGAAAGAGGGGAACCATTAGTACAAAATGATGGGGAAGAAATACCAAGTAGGCAAATAAGACAGATGTCACAGCAGATGCCATGGCATCAACATTGGCAAATTATTATTAACCCCATTTTCCAGATAAGAAAACTGAGAATTAAAGAGATTAAAGCCTCTTGTTCAAGATTACATAAGTAGGAAGGATTGGAGCCAAAATCAAACCTAGGTCTCTGTCTCCAGAACCAGTGCTCATCACTGCTGCTGCTGCTGCTGAGTCCCTTCAGTTGTGCCCGACTCTGTGAGACCCCATAGACAGCAGCCCACCAGGATGCCCCGTCCCTGGGGTTCTCCAGGCAAGAACACTGAAGTGAGTTGCCATTTCCTTCTCCAATGCATGAAAGTGAAAAGTCAAAGTGAAGTCGCTCAGTCGTGTCCGACCCTCAGTGACCCCATGGACTGCAGCCTTCCAGGCTCCTCAGTCCATGGGATTTTCCAGGCAAGATTACTGGAGTGGGGTGCCATTGCCTTCTCCGGTGCTCATCACTGCTATGCCTAATTATTGATATAGCACCTGACTTTTCTCAGGACTGTGTTATCCTAGTGCTCTTATTTTTTTTTTAGTAACTCAGAAAGTTTTCATCATATAGTAGTTTTGGGTTTCTTTTTTTAGATTTTCTATTGGAAATAGTGTCCTTTGTTTGCTGAATTTGCCAAACATGGGCCTCATGTCTCACTAGAGAGGGTGAAGATGCCAGAAAGTCAATTTGCAGCTACGGCTACAGCCAGAGCTTAAGAATGAGAGCTAAACTCTAACACATACTCCCTCAGATTTTAAATAGGAGCTAGTGGTCTGTGAAGACTCTGAGACTTCTCTGAGACTTCTTTCTAGCTGCGTGGGTGGTTGTAGCAAGGTTCTGTTCTCAAGGAGAACAATTGCTAGCAATGGACTAACTCTCCAGTGCTTGGGGTGTCGTGGTGTGAGTGGTGCAAACTAGAGGTTCTAGGGCCTGGCGGTGGCAGAAAGTGGGGAATTCATAGACCTGCTGTGTGAATGTGGGTGCTATTTTTGACCAAGTAGCAAAGTCTAGCCCTTCGTGATTCAGGAATTACCCAATATCTTTCCAATGAATCATTTTCTGTTTAAATCAACTGGAGTTGGTTTCTATTGCTAGAAACTCAGAACCATGATATACACCCAGAAAGAATGGCTTGCCTTTGTATTCTCTCCTCTGGTACCAAAGAACTAGAACCTTCCTGAATATGGTTAATTATTATTGTTGCCTTAGTAGCTCTTCTATCTCTCCCTTTCCCTCTTCTTCTCTCCCAACATATTCTAGACACTTTGCTATTCTAAGATAAAATTCTCTGCCTTCAGAAATACTACAGCTTCCCTCCCATCTGTTCCAGTCTCTTCCAGTTCTTATGAAAACACCTGCTTTGTTTAATTCCTTCCCTGGTTTCCCTCTCTTCTGGGAGTCAGTATTCTCTTGCACACTTTCACTCTAGGTTACAGGGTCTTTTTAAAAAATGTAATTAAAAATAACTTTGAATCTGACTTCCCCAAGTTCAAGTACAAACCCATAGCGACAACGAGAATAGACCTGGCCTTGAATACCTTCAGGAACTCAACCCCAAGCTTATTATAAAGGATGTGACTGGGATCAGTGGCTGTACTCCCTAGAGAATTATAATGAATGCTCTTTCAGATAGAGGTTTGCTCCCAATAAATATGGAAGCTTTGGGGCCAAAGCCTCTGAGAGAAGCTTGCAGGTGATCTGACCAACTTTGTAATGGATTTGACCTAAAACACTGTGTTTATTTGCTGTTTCCTGAAATAGGCCCTGCTCAGCTTTGAGGAGCTGCTTCAGGCAATGTAAGCCAGCTGGAGAATGCAGGGAAGAACTGTTTTTAAGAAGAGATTTCGGGGGTGCCTTGGTACTTCACCCTCATGACTGAGCACATCCCCTGAAACTTGGATGCTCTAAAAGCCAGGCTTGATTGGGACACTTTAACATAATTTAATGCTTTTTTTTTTTTTTTTAAATAGAAAGATGAAAAGTTGTCCAGAAGGGAATATTGAGCTCAAGATATTTAAAGAAATTATTCTTTGAGGATGCAGATCACTATCTCAGCCTCCACAATTCATTTAATGAAATGAGATTAGCATTTCAATATAATACTTATTTTTTCTCCCGCTTCACTTCAACTCTGTTTTTTAAGAACAAAAAGGGGTGAGGGAGGGGCAAAAAAGAGAAAACTGAAATGGTAACCTCATGCTATTGAATGAAGGGAAATATTCCCTAGTTCTTGCAAAGACCTGTGCATGCTACTTAAACAATTAGCTTTCTCTTTCTGCTCTTAGCAAGGGAATCAAAAACTCTCAAGCTATACACTAACCAGAAGGACATATTCTTTTTCATTATGTTTTATGGCTTCCCTTGTAGAGATCCTACCAGTCCCTCCTAAAGGAAATCAGTCCTGAATATTCATTGGAAGGACTGATGCTGAAGCTGAAACTCCAATACTCTGGCCACCTGATGCAAAAAACTGACTCATTGGAAAAGACCCTGGGCCTGGGAAAGATTGAAGGCAGGAGGAGAAGGGGACGAAAGAGGATGAGATGGTTGGCTGGCATCACCGACTCAATGGACATGAGTTTGAGTGAACTATGGGAGTTGGCAGTGGACAGGGAAGACTGGCGTGCTGCAGTCCATGGGATCTCAAAGAGTTGGACACAACTGAGCGACTGAACTGAACTGAACTGAATTTGTAGCTAAGTTGGTGAAGAATCTGCCTGCAATGCAGGAGACTCAAGTTCGATCCCTGGGTCAGGAAGATCTTCTGGATAAGGAAATGGCAGCCCACTCTAGTATTTTTGCTTGGAAAATCCCATGGACAGAGGAGCCTGGCAGGCTATAGTCCATGGGGCCGTAAGAGTTGGACATGACTTAGCGACTAAACTACCATCGAATACAGTTCCGTGTGCAATACAGTAGGACCCTGTTGTTTATCCATTCTACAGATACTAGTTTGCATCTGCTAGTCCTAAACTCCCAGTCTTTCCCTGCCACATACCCCTCACCCTTAGCAAACATAAATCTGTCCTCTATGTCTGTGAGTCTACCTAACAATAGTTTTAAAGTAAACCAGTTTATAGAAAACCTCACCACTCTTTCTCCCCACTTGCCAGGGTCATAGTGACATTGTACACTGTGCTGATTAAAACTAGGAGCCTGGAGGAGCAGAGCAGGAGGGACATTGGGCAGGAAATTCACGCTCCATTGCTCTGCAAGGTGAAACAAAAACAACAGCAGGCCATTCCAAAAAAACGTTATCTTCTTGTCTTTATTCCTATGTAGGACTCCGCACACTACCTTAGGACAAATATTCTCATAGCATAACTATGTCCTTTAGCAGACATGGCCATCTTTCAATCTTGCCAGCCTATTTCCAGTCAATAAGTGACCAGATCTCTGTTGCAAGAGCAGAACACTTCTAGGTTTGATAGCCAGGTTATCTGCAGGTTCTTGCACTTTATCTCTGAATTTGCCCCCAGAATTCTTTCCTATTTTGAAATCAAAGCAATTATAGACTTTGCATAACATTCCATTTTTAGAGCCTAAGAAATGAAATATTTGGTCTGTAAGTGTCTAGTTTCCTATCCACCATTCCCTCTATCCCCAATGAGTGTGGGTTTATTTAAAAAACAATCATAATTCCATTGTCATTTAAATACAAAGATATTTATTGCTCTTAAGTACCGTCATCATGAGGATAGTAGGAATTCCCTCTGCAGCAGCAGGAAGTTGCAGCAGCTTGGCTCAGGGCAGTCAGTCTCTCTTTTTATCTTACCACTTGTTGCAGAGTCGAGAAGAGGTCTCACATCTCGGCATGGGGATGCAGGTGTCAAAAGAGAATTCAGAGGCTGGAGTTCTGATGAGCTGAAACACTGACTGAGGATCCTGTACATGGGTGACTCCACTGATCTTTTGGTGAGAGTCAGATTTACAGTTTCTTCAGGTAGTCCCCAGAAGATTGCTCTTTGATCAGTCTAAGTATGTTTTACAATTGCTCCTCCAGTGCCAAGGAAGGACAGTGTGGTCCTTGAGCAGCAGGGGAAAAGTCTGAGCCTGGCTTCTGCCATCTGCTGTCTCAATCCATGTCACAAGATTCTGTAGGAGGAAAGGAGTTAAGGTTACCAAAAAATATTAGAGGTATTTGAGTGGAAAAATGCATTCCCGCATTCTTTTTTTTTTTTTTTTTTTTGCTGACATGCTTTCCTGGTAATGTATTAGATTCCCATCCCCATCACAAAGAGGGTTCAACTAGTTACCCACGCCTGCTGGCATCGGGTAGGCACCTGCTGAGCCAGTCAGTGTAGCGCGCGTGCAGCCCCGGACATCTAAGGGCATCACAGACCTGTTATTGCTCAATCTCGGGTGGCTGAACGCCACTTGTCCCTCTAAGAAGTTGGGGGACGCTGACAGCTGAGGGGTTGCATAACTAGTTAGCATGCCAGAGTCTCATTTGTTATCAGAATTAACCTGACAAATCACTCCATGGCCATGCAACACCACCCACGGAATCGAGGAGGCTATCAATCTGCCAATCCTGTTTGTGTATTAGATGGACAATCAGAGCCATTTCCCTGGACACAGGAAGCAGGGAGATTGTGCCAGTCTAGCTTATGACAGTTCACATGGCACTTTCACACTCATGTACGCATGTGTGAGTGGAGTATATGTTTAAGCCACAAGAACTACTGTGGACCACCTTACATTTAGCAAAACAAGCAAGTTGTTCACTGTCTTTGAAGCAAACGTCCCCAGAGTTACAGAAGTTATCTTATACTTGGATGAAGACATATGCTCAGAAACTTGCAAAAGAATTCCCTCTTCAGTCAACAAAATAAATGAATAAATACATGTATGGCTTTCATGGCACCATTTCTCACTCACTCCTCATCTTTGGAAAACTCTTCTGAACAAAAGACCCCAATTGTATCCAATTTTAATGGAATATTTCAACCAATCAACCACCAAGTATAATAGCAGCCAGTCAATTAATTAAGGGACAAACCAAGCACAGATTCATCAAAGCCACTATTTTACTTCCTAATTAGTACTCATAATCACTGTGCTGGGTGTTTTCCCCTCCAAATTCATCAAGGTCTGATTTAATTGTCACAAAATCCTGAATAGAAAATTAAAATGGTTGGGTGTTCCATGCATTTTGGCTAAAAGCAGGAATGATGAGGCTTGCTTTCTTACTTAGAAGAGGGCCATCAAAGTTTCTGGTCACTTTTAGATAAATTTTTTGGCAATTCCTATGGTCTAGCTTTCCAGGTCATAAACGGGAGGGATGCATTGTGGGGAGGCCATTCATTTTTCTTTCTAATGAGTACATGCATCGCTGATTTCCCAATTACAGCTGTAACATGTTGGGCAAAAAAGGGAGTATCACTCGCTCACATTTCTCAAAGACCACATCTTCTGTGAGAGCCTCTGGTGAAATGAATTTGCTCCTAATCAAATATATCTTTTCTAATGTTTAATGGTGAGGATATAAATTCATCATTTGATGTGATGAATGAAGAATTATGAGCTTTCCTCATAGCTCAGTTGGTAAAGAAACCACCTGCAATGCAGGAGACCCCAGTTCAATTCCTATGTTGGGAAGATCCCCTGGAGTATGGAGAGGCTACCCACTCCAGTATTCTTGGACTTCCCTTGTGGCTCAGCTGGTAAAGAGTCTGCCTGCAATGCAGGAGACCTGGGTTTGATCCCTGGGCTGGGAAGATCCTCTGGAGAAGGGAAAGGCTACCCACTCCAGTATTCTGGCCTGGAGAATTCCATGGATCATATAGTTCAGGGGGTTGCAAAGAGTCAGACACAACTGAGTGACTTTCACTTTCATGAATTATGGATGAATGCTTTTGATATTTTTTTGTTTTTGTTTTGTTTTGTCTCTTGGTGGTTTAGTTGCTAAGTCACACCTGACTCTTGCAATCCTATGAACTATAGCCCACCAGGCTCCTCTCTCCATGGGATTTTCCAGGCAAGAATACTGGGGCAGGGCGGGGTCGGGGGTAGTTGCCATTTCCTCCTCCAGGAGATCTTTCCAACCCAGGTCTCCTGTACTGCGGGTGAATTCTTTACCAGCTGAGTCACCAGGGAAGCCCTGTTTTGTCTCTTAGGAAAGGAAAATGGAAAACTTAGAAAGACGTAGTGTCTATCTCCATGGTCTTAGATTTGCCTCTCCATGATCAGCTGCTGCCTCCTGGTCCCAAGATCTCCCTTAGCAGGTAGAGTGCAAGAGCTTCACACCTTCTCTGTTTCCATTCCTACCACTTCCCTGCACCCCAATTCTGTCTCCATTTTGCAGCCAAGGTGCAAAATCTTTACAAACTAAACATGATCATGTCTCAGCTGAACAGCTTTCCATGGCTCCCATGATACTGAAGCCAAATCCAACCTTTCTACCCTGACACTGAATTAAATCTCAGAGAGAGAGTTTTGGGTGAAGTAGACTAAAGCCTGCAGTGGGCCTCAATCTGTGTGTCCCAACCTGGAAAGGGAAGTGAGAAGTTTTGTAATAACAGTTCAAAGAGAACATGATCAGCTCGTGGAAATTCTTCTGGCTGATCTGTGGGAGTAAGTGGGAATCAGCATCATCGACCTTCTGGCTCCAACCAGTCTGGGGTCTACTTGCATATGGGGAGCATACCATTAACTTCTCCCACCTGGTGGTTTCAGTATCTGCAACATAACTCACAAATATTTTATGTATATATGAGGGGGATACAGGACCCTGCCCCATGGCTGCACTTTTGTTTCTTTTGACTGCTCCTCCCTTGTCTCTGCATCCCTTCTTTCCTAATTAGCAACTGTTAGAAGCAGGGAAAGTCATGCAGGCTAAATGAAGCCTATCTCCTGTAATCAAAGAATTGGGAGACACAAGAAGGCTTCTGTGCCCATAGAGTCCTTGTTGGTATCAGTATTTAGAATAAAAACATAAATTCTTTTGGCCTAAAATGCCCTAAAGGATACATTCCTTATGACTTCCCTGACCTTACACTGCTACCCTAACTTCTTTCTCAGTTCAGTCTCTCAGCTCAGTCATGTCTAACTCTGCAATCCCATGGACTGCAGCATGCCAGACTTCCCTGGCCATCACCTACTCCTGAACTTGCTCAAACTCATGTCCATCGAGTTGGTGATGCCATCCAACCATCTCATCCTCTTTTATTCCCTTCTACTCCTGCCTTCAATCTTTTCCAGCATCAGGGTCTTTTCCAATGAGTCAGTTCTTCGCATCAGGTGGCCAAAGTATTGGAGTTTCAGCTTCAGCATCAGTCCTTCCAATGAATATTCAGGACTTATTTCCCTTAGAATTGACTGGTTGGATCTCCTTGCAGTCCAAGGGGCACTCGAGTCTTCTCCAATGCCATAGTTCAAAAGCATCAGTTCTTTGGTGCTCAGCTTTCTTTATGGTCCAAGTCTTACATCCATACATGACTACTGAAAAAACCATAAATTTGACTAAATGGACCTTTGTTGTGAAAGTAATGTCTCTGCTTTTTAATATGCTATCCAGGTTTGTCATAGCTTTTCTTCCCAGGAACAAGTGTCTTTTAATTTCATGGCTGCAGTCACCATCTGCAGTGATTTTTGGAGCCCAAGAAAATAAAGTCTGTCACTGTTTCCATATCTATTTGCCATGAAGTGATGGGACCATATGCCATGATCTTTGTTTTTTGAATGTTGAGTTTTAAGCTAGCTTTTTCACTCTCCTCTTTCACTTTCATCAAGAGGCCCTTTAGTTCCTCTTTGCTTTCTGCCCTAAAGGTGGTGTCATCCTTCCCTCTACTCTTCACCAAAAAATGCATGTACACACACATGCACACACCCCGCTTTCAGCTTCCAGCCAAAAGCAGTTGGGAGACAGGAAAGTGACTGGGGGATAAAAGGCCTTCTAAAATGCCCTTTCCTATAGCTCTACTGCCCTTCCCCAGAAATTTCTTCCTAAAACTTGGGTGCACAGAATTATATTAATCATAATTTTTTACTTAGGAAACACTCTTTACATTGATAGCAGTTTGAAAATTAAAATGTTGTCAATAACTTAACACCTACCTGTGAGATTCTCCATTATTCTGATCTCCTGCTTCCTTCTCCCCAAAGGAAATTCCATCAGAATCTTGAGCTGATCTTTCATCTTTCTCTCCTTCTTTACTTCCTCTTTTTCTTCCCTCATTACTTCTATCACATCTCTATATTAAAATATTAACATATATGTTATCTAATTACAGTTAATTTTATTGATTAACATGGTAGCTGAGTATAATCTTTTGTAGCTTTTCTCTCTTTTTTTTTTTGCATTTCTTTTTCTCTTTTCTTACTTTTTTTCACTCAATATTATATTGTTCAGAGTCACCTGTCTGGTTGTAAGTAGCCATACTGCACTCTTTTCGATGGGCATATAATATGCTGCTGAGTGAATATACCATAATGAATTTACCCATTCTTCTTTCAGTTGGCATTTGATGACTGCTTCCAAGTTTTTGTTGTTATGTGGTTAGAGCCTATCTGAACATTCTTGGCTTCCTGTTGCACAAGATGTTCTGCTATATGTCCTAGAATGGGGAGTGTGCTGAGTTGTCAGTACGTAAATGTTAACTTTATAGTGTAATGGCTATCCAGAGTTACACCATTAATTTATACTCCTTAGCAATATGTAAGGCCATCCTATGGCCATATACTCTCCAGTGACAGATATCAACATGCTCAACAATGCTGTCTTTGATATGTGCTATTGTAGTGGTGTAAAACTACATCTTCTATATATTCCCCAACCATCAGTACGTATAAATGAAGGTGAATTCTTCCTGTTATTCACTATATTAAGTCCTATTAAAATGTCAGGTCTCAACTTAAATGTATTTCCTCATATTGGCCCCCTTTTAAAAAAAATAATCTCACAAATTCAAATCAGTCCTCTAAACTTTCCCTCCTCTAGATATCTGTGGGCAATTTGTTTTTGGCAATGAAGACATCTCAGTACTATCTTCTTTGCCAGGAAAAGTCCCCTTTATATAACCCTAAAGGTATGGTGAGTAAGTTAAATGAAATGATGCCACCAAATGGTTTCAGAAATGAGAAAACTCTTAGAAATTATTTAATCAAATCGTCTTGTATTAATTCGAAAGTGAAAGAAACCCTATTCAAACTGACTTTAGGACAAAAGGAACAGCCGTCAATCAATGTAGCATTTTCAGCTCTGGATGGATCAAGGTATTCAAACAAAGTTGATTCTGTTTCTATGATCATCAGTTCAGCTTTGCTTTTGCCTATCTTCGTTCTCTTGTATTGCCGACAGTTTTCTCTGTACTGCCAGGCAAAGTAACCTGGCACCGTCAACTTCCCATCATCAATTTTGTCACTCCAGAGACAGACGAATTCTTTCTCAACATTTGTATGAAAAACACCAGGAAATAATAATAGAAAGTAGCATAGTTAGCATGTGTTGGATATTTGCTTTATGCTCTTAGCTTTACGCTCATTCTTGCATTAAATTATACAATTCTGAGGAAGCCACTATTAATATCTCTACTTAAAAACTGAGATTTAGAGAAGTTATGTAAGCTGTCCAAATTCACACAGCTAGCAAGTGGCAGAGCTAGATTTAGAAACCAGGCAGTTTCACTAGCTCCACCTGGGTCAGGTTTCTTCAATTCCTTACTGGTTGGGGCTTGGGGCACAATGATTGACCCATCCTTTTCCTCCTGTGTGTTTTCTAGGCCAAAGGTGCACACTTGTCTCTCCATATCTGTAGGGGACTGGTCCCAGGACCCCCAAGGATATCAACATTTGGGGATGCGCAAGTTCCTTGTATGAAATGGCAAGGAATCTGCATATAACCTAAGGCACATCCTCCTTTGTATTTTAAATCATCTTGATTTTACTTATACTACCTAATACTATGTAAATAATTGTAAGTGCATGTAAATGATCTGTAAATAACTGCCTGTGTGGGAATTCAAGCTCTGCTTTTTGAAACCTTGCATTTTTTCCCCCTAAATATTTTGGATCTGTCTTTGGGTTGGTTGAATCTCCAGATGCCAAATCCACGGATACAGAGGACCTGCTGTGTGTGTATAGATGACCACTGGGGCCCATGGAAAAGGGATGCAGTATTCCTCCCATTCAGTCCTCACCAAAGGGGAGAATGTTATCAAAACAAAAGAGGGTCAGAGGACATTCTGGGAAAGACAAAATAGCAACAGCTGTCACAGCCCACCACATCTGTCCTGCATTCTGGAGAGGGGAGTGTCTTTTCCAAGATTAAAAGTCACAGGGATGTCACAGTAAAGACACCAAGTGGGGTACCCTGACTTCTGTGCGTGCTTTCTTCTCTGGGCTCCCCAGACTTGCAAAAGAATGGAGAACTGCATTCCCAAGGCCATAGGTGTGAGAAAACCCTTCCATCCCCCAGGCTGTGTGCAAAGAGCCTGCGAATCTATTGCTGTGTATGCTGGTCTGAATTAACCATGAAGAGTCTACAACACACAGTTTGAAGAGGCTGTTTCCTGGCCCCTACCCTGAAGTATCTGTAAAATTATTAATGATTCCCCACCACTTCCATGGCAACAGCAAGAGCACTGACCATCAAGGGCTCCTGCAGAAATGGGTGGGCTCTAGACTCCACTGTTTGCCTGAGCGGTGTCTGATGCGTTGCTGTGCCTGTCACTTGCTATTTTAGATGAATCCATAACTTCCAGCATCAAACTAGATTGAATTTCCATAAAAAAGAGTAATCCTTTCCTCGGCTTGTCAGAAACCCTGCCTGAAGTTAGCAGCAAATGTAATCTGCTCTGTACATGAGACTTTCCCTTTGATACATGTGGTAGTTGATAAAGACAGTGATTCAATCCAAGTCTTTGCATCTCTCTTCCCACATCATGCTCCTCCTCCCACCTCCACCTTCATTTCACTAGCTGCCAAGGCAACTCTGGCTGATTTGGATGAAAATTATACGTATATGGATGGGTTCTAGTACCTCTTTCTATGTTGGATCTTGGAATCCTGAGACAGCAGTTTTCCCCATAATTGAGTTCTACAGTTGAGTTTAGCAAACTTCCTACCAGCAAACAGTCTTTCTCTGACTTTCCCTTGGGCTCAGAGAAGCCTATTCTGGAAGGAGCACAGATGGTCTGCAGTGAAGTGAAAAAGAAGAGCTCTGGCTAGAAAGCCAGAAGATATGATTTCTGACCCTGGCATTGCTTCCATTGTCTCACTGCTCTTCCTCTCTGAGCCTTTGGTCTCCATACAATGGAGACCTCAACCCCCTTGAGCATGAAGGATATAGCGGCAAGCAACAGGGCTCTGCAAATTGAAAGGGTGGGTTTGTAAATTGTGTGTGTCAGCCTGGCCTGAGGAAATTTATGGCATGTCACACTGTTCTTGGTTTGAGCCAAGAAAAATTTTCCAAAGGACAAAACTTGCAAATATTTTGATTTGCAGTCTGGGTTTCACGCTGGCCTTTCTGAATAGTCTGCATTATTTTGTTACATTCCTCCAGACCCAACCTCCAAGGGGAAACCTATATAACATCAACTGCCTTAAGAACTAAGATTAGGTATATTATTTCAGAATAAGACCTTATTTCGCTGTAAATGTGAGCATTTAGGATTAACTCCCTATCCTCATTTAAATCCAATTCCTTGTGAAAACAGCTAGGAGAAAGATTTATGGCTGAGGGTATCTCGTGGGAAGATTTACTCTGAAAGTTCAGGGTTGGGGCAGATGCTGACAAAGTCACAGTGCTGATTTGGAATAAGAACTTGGCTTGCAAAGGAGTTTTCAACATGAATAAATCCATATTCCATGAGGGCCAATGACATTGTTCTAAACTGCAGCTTTATTTTATATGTCAGTATTCACATGAGAGTCCTCTCACAGACATGGTTTCCAGACTGCAGTGAACAATGGATTTAATATTCCTTCACCCAGTGTGAGAAACTTTTTAGGTATTACCTGCCATGTGCCAGGGTCTGTGTCAGGTTCTGGACCTGTACCATTGAATAAGACAAACAAGGTCCCTGCTCATTTGGAGCTGTGGTAGGATGAATAATGGGTCCCCAGAGATGTGTCCAAATCCCTGAAATTCATGAACATTACTTTATACAGCAAAGGGGACTTTGCAGGTTTGATTAAGTTAAGGATCTTGTGCTAAACAGATTTTCCTGCATTACCTAGTGGACTCAATATAATTATGTTGTAGCCACATGTTCCGGGAAAAAAACTCACTCAGAAGGACAATGCAGATAATGGATTGCGGTTTATTACACCAGCGGGCCCAAGGCAGAGTCTCCTTTTAGCCAAGGACCCCGACCAGTTTTTGTGAAAACCTTATATATGTGCTCAAACCCACCTCCCCAAATTCTCTGAAACTAGTCTGAATAAAGGAAAAGAAAGATAAAATCAAAGTTAACCCGTGATTCATATGCCTTAAACCTGTGCCTTAAGCCTAGGTAGTTAACAGTGGACAATTATCAATAGGCCTGTGGTCATACCCCAATAAACATAATAGAATTTATGATTCTATTCGGTTACACAGATGATTAAGGTATTCTTTACCATGAATACCATGGAGAATCTAGGTATGAGCCCCGGGGCTCTTCTATCGGAGCGGGGGGAAGGGAGGGCCTGGTTTTCCAGTTGGTATGTCGTTTCCATAGATACTGGGCATATAGCTCGAAGTCCACAGTCCGGCCCAAGATGGAGTCCTGCTTTTAAGATGGAGCCTGTTCTGTTTCCTCCTTCAATCACAATGGTCCTTAAAAGAGATAAGAATAATTAGTAGGAGATACGACAATGAAAATCAAAGAATGGGATGATGCAAGGAAGGGCCCATGAATCAAGGAATGTAGGTGATTTTCAGAAGTTGAAAAAAACAAGGAAATGGAGCCTTCTCTGAAGTTTCCAGAAGGAATGCAGCCTTGGTTTTAGACTTCTGACTTCTAGACCTGTAAAAAAAAAAAAAAAAAAACTGTGTTATTTTAAACAACTAAATTGTGGTAATCTATTATAGCAGCAATAGGAAACTGATATGGGAGCTTACATTTCAAATGGGGGTGATAGATAACAAGCAAATCAGTATTTCTCAACAGGTACATCTGTGGAGGGATGTATGAAACTCAAAATGGAGTCTAATATACGCTTTCTGCTTCTGTAACTCAGCTTGCCACTTGCATGATCATATAGATCACATAGTTTCGAGGAAGTGGAAACTTAAAACAATGCTAGAAACTGAAGCTTATCTCACTCACCCTTGCCCCTGCTCTTGCAATTACCCAGCCCCTGAGATCTTGCTTAACCATGCTTGTCCCTGTAAAGGTCAGGCATTCCCCCACCCTCTCCTAACTGTTGTTCCTGTGCACGCACAGCCCCTGGTTTAAACCTGCCTATTAACAGTCAGTATTGCCCACTATAGTCTGATGTCATGCACTGCCTATAAAAAACATGTAACCCCACTGCTTGGGGCTCAGAGCTTGGAGTGCTAACTCCACTGGGCCTGCTGGCATAATAAATCATAGTTCTTCCACTCTCCAAGGGTCACTTGGTTTCTCGATGGCCAGTTTCTGCAACATATCCACTAAATGCCAGGCATATCTCTCATCATCCTGTTAGTCAAAACTGTCCCACACATTTCTGTATACCTTCACAGGTGGCTGTGTGCCCTTGCTGTGAACCACTGATTTGGATTGCACAAAGTGTCAAGAAGATGCTGAAATGGAGTGACCTGGTATAGAAACTGGACTTCTGCTCTCCTGTGGACCGAAAGTACCCTGGGAGAGTCCCTCCGAGAAGGTGAGACCTGAGCTAAGATGGCATGATGGGAAGCAGGCTAGTGACAGTCTGGGGAGGTTGCTACAGGCTCAGGAAAATATCATCCTACATAAAGGATGATTCCTGAGGCAGGAATATATGTTCTATGTTGGAAGAACAAATACAAGGAAGGGAACTGCAATAGATTGAATGTTTATGTCCCACCCAAATTTATATCAGTTCAGTATGCTCAGTCATGTCTGACTCTTTGCAACCCCATGGACTGCAGCATGCCAGGCTTCCCTGTCCATTGCCAACTCCCAGAGTTGACTCAAACTCATGTCCGTTGAATCGGTGATGCCATCCAATCATCTTATCCTCTGTCATCCCCTTCTCCTCCTGCCTTCAATCTTTCCCAGCATCAGGGTCTTTTCAAATGAGTCAGTTCTTTGCATCAGGTGGCCAAAGTATTGGAGTTTCAGCTTCAGCATCAGTCCTTCCAATGAATATTCAGGGTTGATTTCCTTTAGGATGGACTGGTTGGATCTCCTTGCACTCCAAGGGACTCTCAAGAGTCTTCTTCAACACCACAGTTCAGAAGCATCAATTCTTCAGTGCTCAGCTTTCTTTATAGTCCAACTGTCACATCCATATGTGACTACTGGAAAAAACATATCATTGACTAGATGGACCTTTGTTTACAAAGTAATTCATATGTTGAATCCTAATTCCCAAAGTGTTTGTATTAGGGGATGGAGACTTTGGAGGTGATGAGGTCGTGAGTGTTACACTCTCAAGAATAGAATTTAGTACCATATAAAAGAGACCCCAGGGAGCATTTTGACTCATTTTTCCCTGTGAGAGCACTGTGGATAATGACTATTAATTAGGAAGCAGGTCCTCTCCAGACACCAAATCTCATAGCTCCATGATCTTGGATTTCTCAGATTCCAGAATAATGAGATGAATGTTTATATAAGCCACATAGTTTATGGTATTTTTATTGTAGCAGCTGGACCAAACTAAGATAAGTAGATTGCCTAGAACAAGGAGAGGGAGGTTAGAGGTAAGACCAGGAAGGAGCCAGGGCTTTCTATGTAGGTGAGTAAGCCATGATAAGGAGTATGATTTTTATTTCAAGTGATAAACTAACACAAAGGGACCCCCATTGTCAGTGCAAGACACATTAGCTTGATCTGTTCTTTGGATAGTTTGTTTTTGATGCACAAATTATGATGGGATGCTAGCAGAGGTAAGCCAAAAGAAACATGCGGGTGGATGAAATAAAAGGAAAAAGTGAAAAGAAAGGGAAAAAAAGGAAAGAAAAAAATCAAGTTGTTTCCTATTTGATTCTTTAAAAAATAGTATTTATGCTATTGCTGAAGATATTTTCTTATCCTGTAGAGTGCTCTGCAGTTTACAAAATGTTTGCCTATCTTAAGTCAGTGGAGTTTTCCCAAATCTTGTGAAGTACATAGGGTTGCCTACATTTGCCATAGAAGGAACACCTGTCCATGAGGATAGGTCCACGGTCCCCATATCCATTAATTGGTAGAAATGGGCCTCATAGCTACTGTGTTGCTAGTGCTGCCTCTGTAAAAGTATGAAGAGTTGGAAATTCTCTTAATGAAGATCTTGGTCTTTTAATTTATTTTGCTTGTTTCTAACAATACCTTACATTTCTGTAGCACTTTGGATTTTCCAAAACGCTTTTGCATCTCGCTTAGATTTGATCATTACAACAATCTAGAAAGGAGATAATGTCCCTTTTATGAATGGGAAATCCAAGGCTCAGTGCTTGCATGAGGTGTCATGGAGCAAAGCTTTTGACTCTGAATAAACCGTCTTTTCTCTTCCTCTCCTGGACAAGAAAACAGTCATTTCAAAGTAGGCTTCTTCCCTTTCCTAGTCCTTTCTCTTCTCTTGTGTCCGTGTGGACATAGGTCTTGGACTCAAGTATGCACCAATGTGGCTTGGTTCTGGTTCTGAAGGTGTGAAACAACAGTTCCATCCTGTAACCTTCCTAGTGTCCATTTCTGTGTCTCTGCTGCTGCTGCTGCTAAGTCGCTTCAGTCGTGTCCAGCTCTGTGCGACCCCATAGACGGCAGCCCACCAGGCTCCCCCGTCCCTGGGATTCTCCAGGCAAGAACACTGGAGTGGGTTGCCAGTTCCTTCTCCAATGCTTACATGCATGCTAAGTCACTTCAGTCATGTCCAACTCTGTACGACCACCAGACTCCTCTGTCCATGGGATTCTCTAGGCAAGAATACTGGAGTGGGTTGCCGGTTCCTTCTCCATCTGTGTCTCTAAAGTGGGCAAACCAATGCCTCTCTTGCTGATCTGGGCCCTCAACACGTAGTGCCTGAATTACAGTATCAGCATCGCTTCTAACTTTTCAGAAATGCCAGTTCTCTGCAGCCCTTCTCCCCTCCCACTGACTGAATCAGACTCTAGGTTAGGGTCCAGCACTTCATGTTTTAACAAGCCCTGGGATATTCTGATGCAAGCTGTGTTTTGACAGCCACTGCATAAGAGGGGTCAATTAAATGAAGTATTATAAATAACATATTAGGTATAAGAGCTGGACAAATAGTAGAGGCTCAGTAAAATGGTAATTGTGGTTACTATTATTCCAGGAACAGAGAAGCAGTTAGCTGCACTCCAGTGTTCCTTTTGATGTATTACACTGTTTCTCAAAGCTTTTTATTCTATAGTTTCCTTTCCACTCATACTTGTTTTACAGAAAACTTATATACAATTTATTTTTTATCATTATAATCCACCATGTTAACATTTTTAAATTTATTTTTTTATTGAAAGATAATTACTTTACAGAATTCTGTTGTTTTCTGTCAAACCTCAACATGAATCAGCCATAGATATAGATTTCACAACTTGATGCTGGCACATGTGTTTTTAACAGGTAATTTGCTGGGCAATGACTCAAACCTTAGTTACATCTAAGGAAGCAAATCTTTTATTACATCAATCATACCCTCATTGTCAGAACTCAGTAGATTAATATGGCCCATTTAATGGGACAATAACATGCTTCTTTAGCTTTATTAATTTTATGTAACTTTTGATTGTGCATTATATTGTTTATTTAGTAGGAAATTATAGGAAAACCATACTACTAGGACCACTCACAGCAAACTTTCTTACCATCCTGGATCAAATTTGAAGATGTCCCAAATAATTTGATATGAATCTACAAGTTCCCCAAGAGAGACACTATCCATTCATTCTGCTGCCTCCCAAGAATAATATAGCCAAGATCATCCTGATAAGAACAGAATATAATCATTGTTCTCTTGACTACTTTCACAAATTTAGATTCTGTAGAAGTTTCTCTTCCCTCATTTGCTAGAAAGCCTAGATTACTGGAAAAGATATTCATGAACATCTGCCCAACACTTTGCAGCTCACTAAACAATAATCTGGAATCAAGATTGCTGGGAGAAATATCAGTAACCTTAGATATGCAGATGATACCACCCTTATGGCAGAAAGTGAAGAACTAAAGAGCCTCTTGATGAAGGTGAAAGAGGTGAGTGATAAAGCTGGGTTTAAACTCAACAATTCAAAAAACTAAGGTCATGGCATCTGGTCCCATCACTTCATGGCAAATAAATGGGGAAAAAATGGAAACAGCGACAGGCTTTATTTTCTTGGGCTCCAAAATCACTGCAATGGTGTCTGCAGCCATGAAATTAAAAGACACTTGCTCCTTGGAAGAAAAACTGTTATGAGCCTAAATAGTATATTAAAAAGCAAGACATCACTTTGCTGACAAAGGTCCATCTAGTCAAAGCTATGGTTTTTCCAGTAGTCATGTATGGGTGTGAGAGTTGGACTATAAAGAAACCTGAGCGCCAAGGAATTGATCCTTTCAAACTGTGGTGTTGAAGACTCTAAGGAATCCCTTGGACAGCAAGGAGATCAAACCAGTCAATCCTAAAGAAATAAGTCCTGAGTGTTCATTGGAAGGACTGATGCTGAAGCTCTAATACTTTGGCCACCTGATGTGAAGAACTGACTCATTTGAAAAGATCCTGATGCTGGGAAAGACTGAAGGCCGGAGGAGAAGGGGACAACAGAGGATGAGATGGTTTGACGGCATCATCGACTCAATAGACATGAGTTTGAGCAAACTCTGGGAGAAAGTGAAGGATAGGGAAGCCTGGCAAGCTACAGTCCATGGGGTTGCAGAGAGTCAGACATGACTGAAAGACTGAATAAGAAGCAATAATCTGGGAGATAACAAGCTGGTAAGAAATTGTCCCCATTTTCTCAGATTAATGCACTGAGTCTTTGGGAAACTGAACCAGTTTGCTCAAGCTGTTGTATCCCAACTCTGACAAAATCACTAGGGTCTCTGAGAGAGGTCCTCTGGCTTCCAATTTGGGGATTGCTGCCATATTCTGTGCTGCTGGAGATCCCCAGGGCTTTCTTGGTTGCACTGGGGATCTCTTAGCCTCAGTATGAAAGAAGGTACTCCTGTTTGACTTGGCTTACTCACAACTCTGAATCATGGTTCCCATGCAGATAACCTAGGACAGGCAAATATTATACAGAGTGGCAGCACAAACCAGACACAACAAAGTCATAGAGAACCTGGGGTCTGGAGCAAAGAAAGGAAACAATGGTTCAGTTCAGTTCAGTTCAGTCGCTCAGTCGTGTCCGACTCTTTGTGACCCCATGAATTGAAGCACGCTAGGCCTCCCTGTCCATCACCAATTCCCAGAGTTCACTGAGACTCACTTCCATTGAGTCAGTGATGCCATCCAGCCATCTCATCCTCTGTCATCCCCTTCTCTTCCTGCCCCCAATCCCTCCCAGCATCAGAGTCTTTTCCAACGAGTCAACTCTTCGCATGAGGTGGCCAAAGTACTGGAGTTTCAGCTTTAGTATCATTCCTTCCAAAGAAATCCCAGGGCTGATCTCCTTCAGAATGGACTGGTTGGATCTCCTTGCAGTCCAAGGGACACTCAAGAGTCTTCTCCAACACCACAGTTCAAAAGCATCAATTCTTCGGCGCTCAGCCTTCTTCACAGTCCAACTCTCACATCCATACAATGGTAGTCGTACACTATGTTTGGAGCTCTTACTGTATATTAGGCACAGTGTTAAGCATACATGTGCATTATGTCATAGATCTTTATAATTATTCTATGAGCTGTGTATTATAACTACCTCCATTTAATAAATGAGATGTTTTGGACTTAGAGGGGTTAGGCATTCGCCCAGAGTTTTTAGACAGATAGCAAGCCAGCAAGCCAGAATGCAAGGTCTATCTGTCTGACTCCCAAGCCTGTGTTCTTAATCTTTTGATTACAGTTGTTGACAAGGCACCAGGAAATTGAGATCATTTCCTGTGCTCCCTACTCACTTATCAGTTTCTCTTGGCATCCCATCTCCTTCTTTGAGTTCTCAGTGATCAACGGGGCTGAGAATACTAGGTCTTCTTTGTCTCTCGGAGGTGCTCATCCACATGGTGCAGGCATCAGAAGCAGCCCTGGACCTCAGCATGTACCACAACCCCACAACGGGGTTGCAGGCTCTGCTTCCCCCTGGTTTATCATTACAGCACTTTCTCTTCACCACTTGCTCTGGGCAGTTGGTCATGCAGTTAATAAACACATGTACTTACTTTATATTCTCAAGCACAAAGGGAAAATATTAGATATAAGCATAGTCAGATTTATTATGGTCTAATTTAATAAAAATGTCAACAAATAAATGCACATTTAGCTAGGAAATAAATATCAAGAATGAAGAAAGCTGACAGTGGAGTAGGTTGTAAGAAATTAACGTTAAATGGTTTGGATTGACAGTGACTATAAAACAAAATTGCACCTTAGAGACATTTTGAAGAAATTTAACAAATGCATGCTTTGATGTGAGAGAAGGCAAGTGAATCATGGTGGCTTTGATATAGGACAGGGACCCCCCTCCCCAAGGTGGGGGCATTCACTTGCATTCTGTCCTGTACGTTTGCAAAATGCCATCTTATGCAAACCAGGAACAATTGTGTGAGAATCATTTTCCCTAATATAATGGGCTTCACAACACCAAATGGAACTCTTCTATAAATTCTCACCAAAGATATATAACAAAATTTCCTCTTGACAAGATCAGCTTGTTACCTGGCATAGCAAAAGGAAAGTGGCTTAACTTTGGCAAAACTTGATATGTATCTCAGAACTGCAGCTTACTGACTGTGTGAGATGTTCCACATTACCAGACCTCTCTGAGCCTTGACTGTAAAAAACAGAGAACATTTCCTGTATGAGGTTATTATGAGTATCCTGAGTACCTACTACAATGCCTTCTGCAATATAGAAGCTCAATAAACCTTACTCCCTTAAGATACTCATTTATTCAACAAATATTTATTGAGCACCTCCTATGCGCCAGCAGTGTATTTGGGATCAATGAATGATTGATCTTTTCCCTCTGGAAGCTTACTTTACAGCATATAAAGACAGACAGTAAATAAACTATGTAACATGTTAAGGTGTATATCAAGGAAATAAAGGGAAATAGGGTATGTGGGTTAAAATTTTAAAGAAGAAAATCAAGGTAGCCTGCACCGATAAGATATCTGAGTAGAATTGCCAGGTTTAACAAATAAAAATACTAGAGGCCCAGTTAAATTGGAATTTTAGATGAACAATAAATAATTTTTAGTATATGTCCCCAGATTGAATGTCTCAAATATTGCATGTTGCATTTCACTATTTATCTAAAAATTCAGATTTCACTGGGTGTCCTGTAGTTTATCTGGTGAACGCAGATTTGAGCCCAGACCAGAGGAAGTTGTGTGTGTGTATTTCCATTTATCATCGTCTTTTAGCACAAAAGACTATGTTATTTTTTCTAGTAGAAAGGTTTCAGGATGAACCTACCTACTAACAGAGGAACTTCCTGGTCCCCAGCATGTGCCTGATGGACTGGGAAGCCTCATTCATTGGAGTGAGCTTACAGCTGACCTGTTCTAACACTGCTGGATCACTACCCAGGCCCTCCGCCACAGACTCACAAGCTCAGGATGAGTTCCCCAGTGGTCCATTCAGAAACCTCTGCTGGTCTAAGCTTATGGGACTCAATTCTCTTGGTCTGAGCCTCTTCAAGGACTTTTTTAAGATACATTTTTTAAAGTTTGGAATAATTTCAGATTTCCAGAAAAATTGCAAAGACATTACAGAGAGTTCCCATATCCACCTCTCCCGGTTTCCTCTAAAGATAGCATCTTACATTACTGCGGGACATTTGTCAAAATGAAGAAGCCAACGTTTCTCTGAGATTTTATTCTGATTTTACCCGATTTATCTGTTAATATTATTTCTCGTTGCAGGATGGAAGCCAGGGCACCACATTGCATTTAGTTGTCAGGGCTCCCCAGTCTCTTCTGGGCTCTGGCAGCTTCTGGTCCTGTCTTATTTCACTTCACCTTGACAGTTTAGAGGAATACCCGTCAGTTTTCGACTTTGAAAATGGCCCTCAATGTGGGTTTGTCTGATCTTTTCCTTATGACTATGATGAAGTTATGGCTTTCAGAGGGAGAATGCCACACAAAGTGCCCTTCTCATCAGGTCACATCAGGGGCTTCATGACATTAACATAGCTTCTACCTAATAATCTTAACTTCGACCATCTGGTTAAGGAAGTGTAAGCCAGGTTTCTCCACAGTACAGTTACTATTTTCCCCTTCCCATATTTTTTTCTTTGGATGCAAGTTATACTAAGTCCCGTCCATACTCAAAGAAGTGGGGAGGTTAAGCTTTCCTAGAACAAGTTTGATCCCTTCTCAGCGTAAAAAAAAAAAATTCATTCATTCATTCAGTGAGTCATTTTTTTATATTAGTATGAATCAGTATGAATTTGGGTGTATTAATTTTACATTTTGGGTTATAATCCAATACTATTCTGTTTGTTTTTGCCTGCAATTACTCCAGTTTTGGCCACTCATTCAGGTTGAATCCTGCGTCCCTTTGGCATGAGCCCAGCCTTTTGTTTTTTGAGCACATTTTTACACATTGTGAGATGGTCCAGGCTCTTCTTGTTTAACTGCTCAGTCTTAGAATGAACCATTTCACTAAGGAGTCCTACTTCCTTTTACTGGGGAATGGTAGTTATGAAAAGTCAGTTCTCAATAATGGGTACCTGAAGACATATAACTGGGTCAAAAAGATTCTCCCAGGAGGGTTCAAGAACCACCTACACCAATTGCATATTATCCAGGGAAAGCCAGCAGAAGTCACCAAGTACCTGGTTAGGGGTGTGACATTATTGATAGATGGGGGTAAGGACAACTTTGCCTTTTCCTGGTTGGAGCCCTCTTTACAAGTAGGCAGAATATTGTCTATGTAGCATGATTTGAGGGAGAAGGCAATGGCACCCCACCCCAGTACTCTTGCCTGGAAAATCCCATGGACCGAGGAGCCTGGTGGGCTGCAGTCCATGGGGTCACTAAGAGTTGGACATGACTGAACGACTTCACTTTCACTTTTCACTTTCATGCATTGGAGAAGGAAATGGCAACCCACTCCAGTGTTCTTGCCTGGAGAATCCCAGGGATGGCAGAGCCTGGTGGGCTGCCGTCTATGGGGTCGCACAGAGTCAGATGTGACTGAAGTAACTTAGCAGCAGCAGCAGCATGATTTGAGAGGCAATTTGAAGCCTCCCTTCTTTCCTACCCAACTCCAAAACATCTCCTTTTTTGTCCACAGAAGGCCTGACATTTCTACATTGGAGTTCCAGCCATTTGGTCTTTAAAAATACTTTCCAGTTCAAATAAAATCATACTTTGCTTCATTAAAATTTGCCTTTTATTCCCATTTAAAATTTAGATAAATCACTTGCTTCCATTGATCTCATATTCGGTCATCTGTCGAGTAAAAGATTAGGCCAAGTAAAAGATTGGAGGATTCATGTATTCATTCCCCAAATTTACAATGTCCCCGATGTGGCGACTGAGCAATCCAGGGGTTGGGAGATGAGGCAGGAGTCTGTCACAGCCAGGCAGGTCCAGTGTGGGCAGCGCCCAGCACTGCACTTGGCAAATGAGCTTCTTTGCCTGCCAAAGTCTCAGGCCATAATCCCAGGGGATCTTATGGAGTAATTAGGAGAAGACTGCTTCAGGGAGACTGATTTTTATTTTTCAAGAGCCTTGTCATTTGTGTGCAGAGCAGGGTTTACTGACCTGTCACATGCTGATGTTCCAGCAATGAGGCTGGGTTGTGCTGAGTCATCTCTTCCTACACTCACAAGGGATGTCCTGAAATTAATAGCAAGGACTTTTGAGAGAGTTGCTCATAGCTGAAATGCTCTTTTACTACAGCTACCACTACTGGTATTAATGATCATGGATCATACAGTATAGCTCTTACTATGTTCCAGGCACTAAGATAGATAAATATGTCTATAGATATACACACACACTCACTGACTTTTCACACAAGCACCCTATGAAGTTGGTACTGAATCTTTTAGGTGCCATTTTGGAGTCTCCAAGCAGCTCCAGTCCTTTATATCTCAGTACAGAAAGAATTCAATGAGAGGCAAAGTAATAGATAAGGAGTGATTTATTAGAACAGGATGTTTGTGAGGCTTACAAGTGTACAGGCGAGAGGGTGTCATGCCCCAAGAACTTAGTGGGCTACAGTTTTATAATCAAAGGAAAAGTGTGGAGGGGAATAAGACCACTTCCTCATTCTTGAGTAGACAGCATGCTTCCATCATCAGCTCCTCTTCCAAGTTGCATGGGGGCGTTTTCTTTTCTCTACGTGGTCAAACCAGGACAGTCATGGCACTAGGGGAAAATTAGTTTAGGTCTCAGTGCAATGAGAGTCTTTCATTTGGAAATGTCACTCAGTGCAATGAGGGTCTTTCATTTGGAAATGTCACCTTTCCATAAATAATTGTCTTTATGTGTGCAGAAGCATGTCCTGGGGTCATTGACTTACTGAACTCAATGGGCAAGATGTGGGTCTCATGCCACCAATAGTTTATTGTTTGGGGGCATGTCTCAGGCTTCTGCTGCATGGTTTTGTTGCTGAGCAAGTCTGCTTTCTTGAGTAATTATTAACTTACTGTGGTTTCCCAAAGCTCCCTAAAGTTTCCTCTCTATCTACAATTTCTTAACGCGATTTCTGAGCTATTTGATTATCCTCAGTTCAGTTCAGTCCAGTCACTCAGTCATGTCCAACTCTTTGTGACCTCATGGACTGCAGCACGCCAGGCTTCCCTGTCTGTCACCAACTCCCAGAGCTTGCTCAAACTCATGTCCATCAAGTTGGTGATGTCATCCAACCATCTCATCCTCTGTCATCCCCTTCTCCTCTTGCCTTCACTTGTTTCCAGCATCAGAGTTTTTTCCAATGAGTCAGTTCTTCACATCAGGTGGCCAAAGTATTGGAGTTTCAGCTTCAGCATCAGTCTTTCCAATAAATATTCAGGACTGATTTCCTTTAGGAATGACTGGTTGGATCTCCTTGTTGTCCAAGGGACTCTCAAGAGTCTTCTCCAACACCACAGTTCAAAAGCATCAATTCTTTGGCACTCAGGTTTCTTTATAGTACAACTCTCATATCCATACATGACTACTGGAAAAACCATAGCTTTGACTAGATGGACCTTTGTCAGCAAAGTAATGTCTCTGCTTTTTAAAATGCTGTCTAGGTTGGTCATAGCTTTTCTTCCAAGGACCAAGTGTCTTCTAATTTCATGGCTGCAGTCACCATCTGCAGTGATTTTGAAGCACCGCCGCCCCCAAATAAAGTCTGTCACTATTTCCATTGTTTCTCCATCTATTTGCCATGAAGTGATGCGACTGGATGCCATGATCTTCATTTTTGAAGGTTGAGCTTTAAACCAGCTTTTTCATTCTCCTCTTTCACTTTCATCAAGAGGCTCTTTAGTTCTTCTTCTCTTTCTGCCATAAGGGTGGTGTTATTTGCATATCTGAGGTTATTGATATTTCTCCTGGCAATCTTGATTCCAGCTTGTGCTTCTTCCAGCCCTGCGTTTCTCATGATGTACTCTGCATATAAGTTAATTAAGCAGGGTGACAATATACAACCTTGACATACTCCTTTTCCAATTTGGAACCAGTCTGTTGTTCCATGTCCAGTTCTGACTGTTGCTTCCTGACCTGCATATAGGTTTCTCAAGAGGCAGGTCAGGTGGTCTGGTATTCCCATCTCTTTCAGAATTTTCCAGTTTATTGTGATCAATACAGTCAAAGGCTTTGGCATAGTCAATAAAGCAGAAATAGATGTTTTTCTGGAACTCTCTTGCTTTTTCCATGATCCAGCGGATGCTGGCAATTTGATCTCTTGTTCCTCTGCCTTTTCTAAAACCTTTTCATGTATTGCCTTTTCTAATACTTTTTCACGTATTGCTGAAGCCTGGCTTGGAGAATTTTGAGCATTACTTTTCTAGCGTGTGAGATGAGTGCAATTGTGCAGTAGTTTGAGCATTCTTTGGCATTGCCTTTCTTTGGGATCGGAATGAAAACTGACCTTTTCCAGTCCTGTGGCCACTGCTGAGTTTTCCAAATGTGCTGGCATATTGAGTGCAGCACTTTCACAGCATCATATTTCAGGATTTGAAATAGCTTTTACCATAGTACTCTTCTAATGATACAACACCCCCAAACCCAATTTAATCTAATTCACTGCTACTCAAAAACTATCTGTAGAGAAGAAACATTTACAGATGTTTGTTTCCTACTTATTATGGATATTTCTATAATATATGATAATAATTATTATATGATCACATGCTTGGATATTATGACTTTATCAACTTGTTGTCAACATTTCTAAATGCTTTCTGTTAATTTCTGCACTCATCCCTGTAGGATGGTAACCAACAATTTATGGACTGGAATTTTCTGTGGACCATTCTTTGAATACTAATGATAAAATCTCATTCTTTGCAATAAGGTGATTTATTAGATATATGTCTATGTATAACTGAATTAACTGAACGTTTTTGGTAAAATTTGTTAGACCCTTTGTTCCAAGTATTGGTGATTAAACCCATAAACATTAGGCAGACATGTAGCTGGACATGCCTGGATTTGAACCCATTCCTTCCTGTCCTACTTGTGTGACCTTGAGTGATGGCTTCTCTGAGCCTCTTTTATTGTCAATAAAATGGGATAATCATATTCACCTGGATGTTTAATTGTGAGGAGTTAATGAGACAAGGATGCCTGGTATGCGGTAGACTCTCAATAAATTTTGTTGCCTAGCTACCACATTCCACCCGACAGACACCAATGATACTAATGCCACGTGGCCTTAAGAAGAAGCAAATCATCTGGCATACGTGTTAGGAGCTGGTGTGTGTGTGTGTGTGTGTGTTAGTTGCTCAGTCATGCCTGACTCTGCAACACCATGGACTGTAGCCCACCAGGGTCCTCTGACAATGGAATTCTCCAGGTGAGAATACTGGAGTGGGTTGCCATTCCCTTCTCCAGGGGATCTTCCCAACCTAGGGATTGAACCTGGGTCTCCCACATTGTAGGCAGATTTTTTACCATATGAACCATAGACCCCTACAAATTGTTAATGTGTTCTAATATCTAACCAGTACTCAAGCACTTCTGATCATGGGGAAAATTACTTTAACCCAGCCACTGGAGTTGTAGGTTTCAGGAATGAGGACAGCCTGGGTACTTGAAAGGAGAAGCTATCTTTGAGCAGCAATTTCCATCTGGCAAAGCAATTCATTAGATTTGGGAAGGTTGGGACTCCTCTGACCCTTTCCCCTCCCTGGAGCTATCTGCCCCAGGCTCACCCAGGGAGGACACAGCTCTGAGTGGCCACACAGAGGATGAAGATTGATGTCAAAGTATTAATTTCAAGTCAGCACTGCTGATGTAAACTAAACAGATGCTCCTTTTAGCCCATGGAGTCAATTGGACTGTAATTCTTCTCAGTTCTTAGCCTAGAAGCAGAAGGGCATTTTATTGTTGAGGGAACATGTTGGCAGGTGTCTCAGAGGTCTGAAAGGTTAATGCAGGCTGCGGATGGTGGCTGCCTTGTTGAGAGATCTGCCTGCTAATTTTTCTGGAGGAGATAGGACTGGAGAAAGCTAGAGTTGGACTGGGGACCAACCTGCCTTTTAAAATCAAAGGGATGAGACTGGCTAAGAGATCAGGCCCTAGAGTCAGATCACCTCCTACATCATGAGCAGTGTGGTGTTAGGCAAGTTACTTTACCTCCCTGAACTTGGTGTCTGCACCTATAAAATGGGAATAAGAAAAAAGCTCACATTATAGATCATGCCTTGTAAATTAGTCTCACATACATATCACTGTTTCTCTAATTCTTAAGGGTTCAGAGAAAGTCCTGTTCTCACAAGATGTTAATTCATTCAGTCATTTGCTGTCTTTCTTGCACCTGTGGTAGGTGTACAGCTTGCAGTGGAGAGCAAAAAAAGGACATGATCTCAGAGACTTCCCTGGCAGTCCAGAGGTTAAGACTTTGTGCTCCCACTTCAGGGGCTATGGGTTTGATTCCTGGTCAGGGAATGAGATCCCACATGCCGTGAAATGTGGGCTCCCCCACCCCCAAAAAATAAACTTAAAAAAGATACATGATCTCCATACTCATTGGAGGTAGCAGTTTGATGGGTGAGATGGGTCCTGGTCAAGTCACCAGCCATATATGTGCCCTGGGTCTGTGGGAGGGCTTCAGAGGCAAATCTGATTGAGTTTGGGAGGCCAGGACAGTCTTCTCTGAAGCAATAGCTCATCTCAGACCTGTTGAATGAGTAGAGGTTTGGCACATGGGTGAGAACAGAGTCTGAGCTGAGGAAATAGCATGACTGAGTCTCAGGGTGTCTGCTGAAGAGGGGCGATGTGCAGACTGCTAGGGAGAGCAGTAGGTGATGAACTGGGACAGGAAGGTGCGGGCCAGTCTAGAGGTGTGGTCTTCATCCTAAGAGCAGGTGAGAGGCTGAGTTTCACAAAGGTTCATCTGGCTGCAGTGAGGACCACAGAGACTGTGTTTCCAAGAGTTCTGCTGTCCTCAGCCTGAGGTCCAGGCTCTGCCCTCTGCTTTCCTTTTCCTTATCTGTTTGGGTACATGCTTCTGCTCTCCAGCACCTGGAGTCCTTTCCTGCCCTGTCTGCTCTTCCTGATGCCTTCCCTGCCATCCTTTTATTGTCCTCAAAGGCACCTGTCTTAGCTCTGGCTTTGTTGGTCTGCATAGATGAGCTCCATCCCCTCACTCTCCAGCCATCTCTCCTGTAACCAGTCCTTGGAGACATCTCCTGCCTCCGTAAAGTCACTAGTCTGCCAACCAGGACAGGCACCACTCAGTGCATGATGCTTTAAAATTTTATGAAGCCTTTTTGCATTTGTTCCTCTATTAGCTCCTCATTATAATCTCATTAAATAAGTAGGACCAGAATTACTATCCCCACTTGTTAGATAAGAAAACAGTTTGAGAAAAGTCAGGAGCCCCATGCACAATCATGTAGATGGTGAGTATCAGGGGTTCCACTCAGAGGTCAGGTCCTGTCACTTTGAACCCCTTGACATTTTTTTCTTTTTGTGTGTGTGTGTATAAGTTTTTGTATAAACCTTGACTTTCTTTTCTCTTAGACATATACCTAGGAATTGAGTAAGTGGATCATACAGTAAATGTAGTCTCACTTATTAAGCCGAATGGTGTGAACTTGTTTTCTAAACAGTCTTATAAAATGTGTTTGCTATTTTACAATCCTGCCAGCAGGGTGTGAGAGTTCTAATTACCCTGCATATTTGCCAATGCTTGGTATGATTAGTCTTTTAAATTTTAGATGTTCTAATAGGTGTAGAGTGGTAGTTCATTGTGGTTTTATTGTGCTTTCCTCAAATGATTAATGATGTAGATTTTACAGTGTTCCTGCTTGTTTTCAGGGCTGATTCCACTCAGTTTTAATAATAAACTTCTTTAATTAAATCTAATACATGTTATTAGATTTGTTTGTTGTCATAAATAAGGTGAACGAATGGCTTTTTACATTTTAGATGTGATCTCATATATATTCATCAAGAGTGGCATTAAAATCACTTTGTACAATGATCTTTCCTTATAAATCTGTCTCTTCTTCACTGCTGCTGCAGCTGCTGCTAAGTCACTTCAGTCGTGTCCGACTCTGTGCGACCCCATAGACGGCAGCCCATCAGGCTCCCCCATCCCTCGGATTCTCCAGGCAAGAACACTGGAGTGGGTTGCCATTTCCTTCTCCAGTGCATGGAAGTGAAAAGTGAAAGTGAAGTCGCTCAGTTGTGTCCGACCCTCAGCGACCCCATGGACTGCAGCCTACCAGGTTCCTCCATCCATGGGATTTTCCAGGCAAGAGTACTGGAGTGGGGTGCCATTGCCTTCTCCGCTTCTTCACTAGATGTGAGCATCTCAAGAAAAAGTCTCTCTGATTTGTTTTCATATCTCCATATCCACCACAATGCCAGGATCATAGTAGAAAATTTATAAGTGTTGAACCAAATTCATGTGTTTTTCTATAAGGACTAGCTCTGTGGTAGATGCTCAAGAATGTCAATATTTAAAAGATAAAGTGAATAAGTAAATTTTGGATTTGCAACCATGTAACATTGGCCAGCTATCATCCTCTTTCTGATTCTCAATTTTCCTGTCTCCCAAATGGGCATGTTTGATCAGATGCATTTAGGATCTTTCTAAATATTACCAATGTCACCAGACCTCACCTACCTATAACAACAAAATAAGGTCCTATTTCTCTTAATTCTCGAATTATAGACTCTAACTCATGCTCAGATGAATGAGGGGTCTGGTCCTGAGATTTCCTACCCTAAGTCTTCCTCAGATGATCACTCTGAGAATCACTGTGCGTGGATGAGAAGGACACATCTCACGAGGGGGATGTAGAACCCTAGGGTCACCCCTTCACCCTTTTCCTCCATAGGTCTTGAAGCAAGATTTCACTTTGCTTTCAGTGAATGATTTTGCACACTTAAAATGAACAACAAACAAAAACTCTGCTCTAGACCTTCAAGATGGGGCTGTAGGGAAGATTGTTTCAGTTGAGATCTGCCAGGAAGGCTGGGTCAGGAAGGGTATCAACTAAAGTAGCCCGCTGTCCATCTGTGTGTGCCCTGGCTTTGCAACCCCATTTTCTCACAGGGCTTCTTCTCTATGACTGAAAGAATTCTCTGGTAATCTACTGGCCTCAGCCATTACCAACTCATACTCCATCAGATCAGATCAGATCAGTCGCTCAGTCATGTCCGACTCTCTGCAACCCCATAAATCGCAGCACGCCAGGCCTCCCTGTCCATCACCAACTCCCAGAGTTCACTCAGGCTCACGTCCGTCGAGTCAGTGATGCCATCCAGCCATCTCATCCTCTGTCGTCCCCTTTTCCTCTTGCCCCCAATCCCTCCCAGCATCAGAGTCTTTTCCAATGAGTCAACTCTTCGCATGAGGTGGCCAAAGTACTGGAGTTTCAGCTTTAGCATCATTCCTACTAAAGTAATCCCAGGGCTGATCTCCTTCAGAATGGACTGGCCCATCAGACACCTTCTAATAACATTAAACCTTAAAGGGAAGGTATTCTACTGCTGTGTGTGCTAAGTCACTTCAGTTGTGTTTGACTCTGCAACTCCATGGACTGTAGCCCACCAGGCTCCTCTGTCCATGGGATTCTCCAGGCAAGAATACTGGAGTGGGTTGCCATGCACTTCTCCAGGGGATCTTCCCAACCCAGGGATTGAACCTGGGTCTCCTGTGTTGCAGGCAGATTCTTTACCCCTAAGCCACCAGGGAATCCCCATTCTACTGCTCTTCCTCCAAAAAGTCTTCTTGATTCTTCTATAAATTTTTTGTGTGCAAATAAATTCTGGGAAAAGGACATCTAACTGACTCCATACTACCATCTTAGTCCTAGAATGGTTATTTCTTCAGAACATGCTCCATGGAATCCATATCAGAATCCTCAGTTTCTTATTGAAGATTCTTTGACAGAGTGGAATCTCTGGAGGAAGATGCTGAGATTTGCAGTTAAGCCTTGGGTATCCATTACACATATAAAATGTTTGAAAACCATGGCCTTAGACCCCTACCGCCACCCAAAATTATAAGGGTAATAAGTGGTGTCCTTCTCTCCCAGAAGAGGTCTGGCACATGGTTTTTGCCTCTGTAACTAAGTTCAGTTCAGTCGCTCGGTCGTGTCCCACTCTTTGTGACCCCAGACTGCAGCACTCCAGGCTTCCCTGTCCATAACCAATTCCCAGAGCTTACTCAAACTCATGTCCTTTGAGTGATGCCATCCAACCATCTCATTCTCTGTCATCCCCTTCCCCTCCTGCCTTCAATCTTTTCTGTAACTAAAGGTTACTTAAGTGGCTCATATTCGTGAGGTCAATGGACCTCTCTTTTTATCCTCACTGCTCAGCAAACATTTACTGAGTTTCCTGAGAGCTAAACTCTGTGCTAGGAACTGAGCTTCGGCAGGAAACAAAGGCAGACTCAATTCCTGGCCTCACCAAGCTTGCATTCTAGTTTGAGAGAGATAGACAAGAAACAAAATTTAAAAAAAGAGCAAGGCAGCTAGTGCCACAGCACAATAAAGATACTGGACAAAGAGAGGTGATAAGTAATGTATGGAAGGGGAAAGGGAGCATAGAGTCAAAACACCCTCTGTGAGGGCAGGTGTGAAGTGGGTGGAGCCTGAGACAAGACCCAAGAGCCAGACATTCAGGCAGAGGAAATATCCAGTGCAAAGGCCCCGAGGTCAGAGAAAGTTCTTTGCTTCAGAAATGGAAAGGAGTCATTGTGGCTAGGGTATGTTGAATGAGGGAGGGAAAGGAAAATCAAGCACATGAGAGAAAAGAGTGAGAAAGGGAGCAAAGGAGAAATAACTGGGAAAGGAGGCGTTTTCCCACTTTCCCAGGGGAGGATTACAAATATGAGCAGAGCAGGGAGGGAAAAAAGTGAGGTGTCCATACAGACTACTTTATGGAATTAGGAAGTGAATTCGTTATCTTGGAAGGTAATTAAGCCAAGAGTGAATGAAGGTTCAAGAGTCAACACGGTTTATTTATGGAGATGGAGAGAAGGCAAAGATCCGGTGACAATGCTGGGAGATGAGATTAAAATAAATGTAAAGAGGGTTGGCATATTGACTGTGTGACCTTATACTGTTCTAAAATTTAATTTTGTCTAAAGACATATTAAATATGGAAAGTCTGTTGGTGCTTTAGAGTCACCTAATATTCTGAACAATGTCCTTGCAACAATCAGATCATTTTAGCTCCATGGCTCTGCTAAAAGCAATGTTCATTTCTTAAATTTTTGTCTCTTGCCTCAGAAATATTGCAGTAAGCACCTTTAATCTTTTGAAAAGTCAGATCCTTTCAATGATAAAAAATTTACTTTTTCTGATGGTAAGGTAAATTATATTTTATTGTAACAATTACATAATTATTTTATTACAGGCAAACCGGTCCTTACTCAGAGGGTTGCATATTATAGGTTGTAACTATACCTGCTTCCTTTTTCAAGTTCTTAAATGAAAAGTAGAGAGAGCTCGGAGAAGAATGTCAACATTTGTGGTACAATTTTTAGGTGACTGGGTTAGTGAGAAAGCCCATGTGCTAATTAAAGACAGCAGACATGTTTTTCTTTTAAAATTACTTATTACTAGATGATCTGCACAAAGATCATTTTATGTTGCATCTAAAACCTCCGTTGTATTGCTATCTAAAGGAACCTTCTGGTAGAAAGCATCTTAAATGATAGAACCAAATCAGTCAAATAAGGCAGGCTTCCTGAAGGAGGTGAACTTATTTTCATGGTTACCATTTATTATCATCTTTATTTTTAATTGGATTATAATTGTTTTACAGTGTTGTGTTACTTCTGCTCTTCAAAGCCTAAATCAACTATGAGTATACATATATCCCCTGCCTCTTGAGCCTCCTTCCCACCCACCCTCCATCTCACCTCTCAGGGTCATCACAGAGCACCAAGCTGAGCTCCCTGTGCTATACAGCAGCTTCCCACTAGCTATCTGTTTTACACATGATAGTGTATACATGTCAATGCTGCTAAGTCACTTCAGTCATGTCCGACTCTGTGCGACCCCACAGACGGCAGCCCATCAGGCTCCCCTGTCCCTGGGATTCTCCATCAAGAACACTGGAGTGGGTTGCCATTTCCTTCTCCAATGCATGAAAGTGAAAAGTCAAAGTGAAGTTGCTCAGTCGTGTCCGACCCTCAGCGACCCCATGGACTGCAGTCTACCAGGCTCCTCTGTCCATGGGATTTTCCAGGCAAGAGTACTGGAGTGGGGTGCCATTGCCTTCTCTGATACATGTCAATATCATTCTCTCAATTCATCCCCTCTTCTCCGAAGGCAGTAAACTTTTAAGGCAGCAGTTTCAAACTTCAGTGTTCATAGGGACAAATCAGGTAACCTGGATGTATAAATCAGGGCTCACCCTGTCTTTTCCATACCTTTGGTAGACACTTAGGTATAAAACTTCTGATCTCTTTTTAACTGTGCTTTCCCTCATAGCCCAGTTGGTAAAGAATCCACTTGCAATGCGGGAGACCTGGGTTTGATCCCTGGGTTGGGAAGATCCCCTGGAGAAGGGAAAGGCTACCCACTCCAATATTCTGGCCTGGAGAATCTCATGGACTACACAGTCCATGGGGTCACAAAGAGTCGGACAGGACTGAGTGACTTTCACGTTCACTTTAGATAAAACAGTTGCTGATCCTTGTCTTCATTCCGTGTCTGGGAAATATCAAGGCATGGTGGAAACATGCAATTTGGAAACTGCCTGCTCTGTCAAAAGGGGAAGTCTCCCTTCAGTCCCAGCTGATTGTTGCCTAGAAGTGACATCCATCCATTATTGCCAGGTCATCTCATTTCTTCAAATAGCAGCTGAAATTATGAATTTTTTTTCAATATGAACTCCATGTTTTTAGGTTACCCATCACTTCAAACATTTTATGAGCTCTGTTTAGACACTACTGCATGGGCCAAATCACACAGGCTTGTGGGGACAGCCCAGCGCACTGGCCTCTGGTCATGCCCTCTGTTCAAGGGGAACCACTCTGTTTCTCTCCAGTTCACAGTGTTCCGCTCCTCTAGCTCCAACTGCAATCTCAGCTTAGTGGAAATTTGGAAGAAAATCAAACAAATTATATGTTTATGAACTCAAAGACAAGTTCTTGCTGGATATTAGAATTTCCAAGAAAGGTCAAATTTGGAGTCTTATAAAATGTTGTCTCTATTACTCATTCTTGAAGAAGACTAGTTTTATTCACAGCCATGGCTCTAACTTAGTTTTGAAAAATACCTCCAGCTCTGAGAAGAGATATTTTATGTGACACGGTAGCAAAACTCAGATATTTTCCTGTTTAGATTTATGGCTATTTCTTGCTCTCGGAAGGGCTGCTGCTGGCTCCGTCAGTGAAATGGTGAATTGTCTCTGACAGCAATGAATTCACTCAACGCACTCTTAAACCTTCCCAATTACTGGCTTTTTCCTAAGCCTCAGAGTACATTAATCATGTAACTGAGAAAAGACTTATTATGACCTTCTTTTGTATCAATTTTAGATGCTGCCTATACGTGACAAAGCTGTCTGCAGATGTGTCCAGTGTTTCCTATGGGAATTTAGGAAAATCAAACAAGAAATGGATATGCAAACTTAAAAGAGGAAATTATAGCCTTTTAAGGACAGTGTCATCATATTCTTATTTAGATGGATTTAGTCTTTGTGGAAAGGGAGAGAGGAGAGAATTCTGCCTGTCATTTTAACCTCTGTGAGGAGGAAGTGATGGAGACAGACAGGAATCTGCCTGTTTCATTAGTTATGTGCCCATGTGCTCCTGATGTTAGCATCTTACAGAGAATATGGAGTTTAAAGCTGCATATTTTTAAAAACAACAGGACCCATAATTGCAAACCAAGCACAGCATGATGTTTGAGCAAATCTGGATATTACATAAGCTACTACTTATTAAGAGGCTTATTACAAAAACCTTATGAAGAGACAATGCTTTCATACCCAGTGTGACTCCTTGCTGAGGCATTTTTCAAGGATAGATCTTCTATATTTTCTTTTTTCACTTGGTGCACTGACTACCCTCAGAATGAGACACTGCATGCACACATGCATGTTCGGTTGCTTCAGTCGTGTCAAACTCTTGCGACCCTATGGACTGTACCCCACGAGGCTCCTCTGTCCATGGGCTTTTCCAGGCAAGAATACTGGAGTGGGTTGCTATGTCCTCCTCCAGGGGATCTTCCTGACTGAGGGATCAAACCGGTGTCTCCTGTGTTGCAGGAATCCCTTCCTGCTGAGTCACTGGGGAAGCCCAAAGGAGATATTACCTGCAATCTACTCAATCATCCCCATCATCACCATAAGCTTCACCATTTGTACCCTCACAACAGATGACCCAAACCACATCTTTCTTTCTAGACCCTATGCTGCTGTCACTCTCATTGGAGGTGTACCTGAATAAACTGCTTTCTTGGCTTGACCCACTGGAGCATTAAAAAAATGATTAAAAATCATTATATGAAAGACGATTTTTTTCCTTCTAATATCTCTTATCCCATTTTTGTTCCCCACTAACTACACATGAACATTACACTAAGTGCTGATTATTCAAAGAAACACATTTCTTGCCTGGTGAACATGCTGAGGGCGTCCTAGCATCTGAGCTTTGTATTTGCTAAGGGCTTGTTGCAGGTAGAAGGAACCACCCATTTGATGCTGTAATGGAATTCAAAATGCCTTTTTTAGGAAAAGAAACTAGATTTTTTTTTTTTCATTTAAACAGTAACTGGGGATGGGTAGCTAGAAGAGAAAAAATAAAAAAGTAGCCATGAATTTTTAAGGGAAAATTAGAAAGAGAGTTCAGTTGTATCTAGGTATTCAAAAGATTAGGCAACCCTGAGGAATTAATTGAATACCTACTACCTGTTCAGTTTTGTGTTAAGTGCATTGAAGGACTATGAAGAAGTAGAAGGAGCTGGCAACAAACCTGGCAAGAGAATGAAACAGCATTAAAAGTACCTGGTAGAATTATTTGTCCGGTTCTTAGGGTTTAAAAAGCACGTAAAATAAACGATCTTACTTGACTCACCCAATTTCTTTAAGACAATGATTATGATCTTCATCTAATATAATAGATAAGGAAACTGAGGCCTAGATTAAGTAAAATACTGTGTCCAGCTAGTCAGTAGCTTAGCCTGTTTTGAACTCAGATGTTTTGACTCCAGACTGTAACAAAAGTTCAGGGGAGGCATGGGTGATTGGTAATGAGAGACAATTCTCCGCTCTGTCTCTCGAATGCTTTGGTGTCTTGCGAACAAGAGAATTGACTGCTTTGTTCTGTATCATCTTTTCAGAGATGTCTGCAGAACAGAGGACCTTGAAAGGTGGAAACTCTGTTCCTCTCAGGAGCAGAAGACATGTGTGTTTTCTGTCCAGTGCGATAAAGACAATGTCTTCCTCTTAGGCGAAAGGTCAGGCTCATTATAAAAGATGCATGTACCCTAAGAATCATCCCTTATGGATTGAAAAGACTTCAGAAGCTCTGCAATCCAACCTGCTTGAAAAATTAGCTTTATTAAGATGTAATTTAAATAGTGAAATCGACCACCTTTAAATGGACAGTTTGAGTTTCAGCAAATTTGCATAGTACCGTAACTGTGAACACAATCAAGGTATAGGATGTAGTATTTCCTTCAGTCTCAAAATTTCTTCAGCAGTTAATTTATTCTCCTAAACTCTCGCCCTTGGCAACCACAGATTTTTATCGCTTTAGTTTTCTATCCCTTTAGTTTCGCCTTTTCTGGGATCCCATGTAGATGAAAAGATACAGTATATTATCTTTATTATAATTATATATATTTTTAATTGATTGATGATTGCTTTACAATACTGGTTTGATTTATATACAGTCTCTTTCACTTAGCAAAACCTGTTTGAGTTTTGCTCATGTTGTGATGTGGATTAGTAGTCCATTCCTTTTTATTGCTGACTGGTAGCATATGTATACACATCAACTTGTTTATCCCTTCACAACTTGAGGGACTTCTAGATTGTTTCCAAATTCTGGCCGTAAAGATAATAAATATAAACATAAAAAGTTTGTGTTCAATTCAGTCACTCACTTGCGTCTGACCATTTGGACCCCATGGACTGCAGCACACCAGGCTTCCCTGTCCATCACCAACTCCTGGAGTTTACTCAAGCTCATGTCCATAAAGTCAGTGGTGCCATCCAACCATCTCATCCTCTGTCATCCCCTTCTCCTCCTGCCTTCAATCTTTCTCATCATCACAGTCTTTTCCAATGAGTCAGTCCACCACATCAGGTGGCCAAAGTATTGGAGTTTCAGCTTCAGCATCAGTCCATCCGATGAATATTCAGGACTGATTTCCTTTAGGATGGACTGGTTGGATTTCCTTGCAGTCCAAGGGACTCTCAAGAGTCTTCTCCAACACCACAGTTCAAAAGCATCAATCTTCAGCACTCAGCTTTTTTTCTTTACAGTCCAACTCTCACATCCATACATGACTGCTGGAAAAACCATAGCTTTGACAAGATGGACCTTTGTTAGCTAAGTAACATTTCTGCTTTTTAATATGCTGTCTAGGTTTGTCTTAGCTTTTCTTCCAAGGGGCAAGCATCTTTTAATTTCATGGCTACAGTCACCATCCACAGTGATTTTGAGCCCAAGAAAATAAAGTCTCTCACTGTTTCCATTGTTTCCCCATCAATTTGTCATGAAGTGATGGTACTGAATGCCACGATCTTCATTTTTTGAATGTTGAGTTTTAAGCCAGATTCTTCACTCTCCTCATTCACTTTCATCAAGATGCTCTTTAGTTCCTCTTTGCTTTCTGCCGTAAGGGTGGTGTCATCTGCATATCTGAGCTTTTTGATATTTCTCCCTCCAATCTTTATTCCAGGTGTGCTTCATCCAGCCTGGCATTTCACATGATGTACTCTGACTATATGTTAAATAATCAGAGTGACAATATACAGCCTTGATGTACTCCTTTCCCAATTGGGAAGAAGGACATTGTTCCATGTCCAGTTCTAACTGTTAGAATTAGATAAATATAAACATATTTAGGGCTTCCCTGGTAGCTCAGGTGTTAAAGAGTCTGCCTGCAATATGGGAGATCTAGGTTCGATCCTGGGGTGTGGAAGATCCCCTGGAGAAAGAAATGGCAACCCACTCCAGTATTCTTGCCTGGAAAATGCCATGGAAGGAGGACCCTGGCAGGCTACAGTCCATGGGGTCACAAAGAGTAGGACGCAACTGAGTGACTAACTAGATGCTACAAACATATTTATGATTATCTTTAAATAATATATTTATATTTATGTTTAAATAAAAAGATGATAAATATAAATAAAAATTTTGTGTAAGTATATCTTTTTCATTTCTCATGGATTAATTTGGACTAGGATTACTGGGTTATATGATAAGTATATTTACATTTATTAAAAAATGGCCAAGCCATGTTCCAGTGGCTATACCATTTATGCATTTTGATTAGAAAGACAAGAGTATTCCAACTGTTCTACATCCTCACTAACACTGGTATGAGCTGTCTTTTCAACTGTAGCCCTTCTGAGAGGGTATGTAGTAGTATCTTGTGACTTTAATTTGCATTTCCCTATGGACAAATGATGTTAAGCATATTTCATAATCTTTTTTGCCATCTCTATATATTCTTTGGTAAGACGTCTATTAGAAACTTTTCCCTATTTTTAAAAAGCTGTCTTGTTTTGTTTTCTTATAGAGTTACCAAAGTATTTTTATATATTCTGGAAAGAGGTATTTTGCAAGACGTTTGTTTTGAAATTATTTTTTCCCAAGTCTGTGGCATGCCTTTTCAATTTCTTTACAGTATCTTTTAAACAGGAAATTTTAAATTTTGATAATGTCCAGTTTGTCACTGTTTTTGTGTCTGATCTCTTGTGTTTTTTGTTACCTATTTAAAAAACTGCCTAACCTAAGGCTGTTTGTATTTTCTTCTATGCTTTCTTTTAGAAATTTTTAAGTTTTAATTTTTACATTTAAATGTATCATCCATTTCAAGTTATTTGTTGCATGCCACATGAGATAAGGGTTAAGTTTCATTATTTTACATGTTCAGTAGTTCCAAAACCATATGTTGAAAAAATTATCTCTTCCCCACTGAATTCCTTAGTAATTTTGTTGCAAATTGACTGACCATGTAAGTATGAGCCTATTTCTGGAATATCTATTTCATTAATCTCTATGTCAGTCTTTATACCAAATACTGTGTTATCTTGATTATGAGAATGATCAAGAGAATGTGAATATGAGAATGTGATATAATCCCCCCGCTTCAATAAAGGAAAGATACTTGTCCCAGATCACAGATCAGGAGAGCTCCAATCCAGGACTACAATTGACTTATACTTATTCAGCTGTGGCCACAAGACTGGAAAAGGTCAGTTTTCATCCCAATCCAAAAGAATGCTCAACTACCACACAATTGCACTCAGTTTATATGCTAGTAAAGTAATACTCAAAATTCTCCAAGCCAGACTTCAACAGTACGTGACCAATGAACTTTCAGATGTTCAAGTTGGTTTTAGAAAAGGTAGAGGAACCAGAGATCAAATTGCCAACAATTGCCAATTGTTGGATGATTGAAAAAGCAAGAAAGTTCCAGAAAAACACCTATTTCTGCCTTATTGACTATGTCAAAGCCTTTGACAGTGTGGATCATAACAAACTGTGGAAAATTCTTAAAGAGATAGGAATACTGGACCATTTGACCTGCCTCTTGAGAAATATGTATGCAGGTCAGGAAGCAACAGCTAGAATTGGACATGGAACAATAGACTGGTTCCAAATTGGGAAAGGAATACGTCAAGTACTGTATGTTGTTACCTTGCTTATTTAACTTATATGCAGAGGACATCATGAGAAACTCTGGGCTGGAGGAAGCACAAGCTGGAATAAAGATTGTTGGGAGAAATATCAATAATCTCAGATATGCAGATGGCACAACACTTATGGCAGAAAGCGAAGAAGAACTAAAGAGCCTCTTGATGAAAGTGAATGAGGAGAGTGAAAAAGTTGGCTTAAAACTCAACATTCAGAAAACTAAGATCATGGCATCTGGTCCCATCACTTCATGGCAAATAGATGGGGAAACAGTAGAGACAGTGACAGACTTTATTTATTTTTTGAATCCAAAATTACTGCAGATAGTGACTGCAGTCATGAAATTAAAAGATGCTTACTCCTTGGGAGAAAAGTTATAATCAACATAGATGGCATATTAAAAAGCAAAGACATTATTTTGCCAACAAAGGTCTGTCTAGTCAAGGCTATGGTTTTTCCAGTGGTCATGTATGGATGTGAGAGCTGGACCATAAAGAAAGCTGAGCACTGAAGAATTGATGATTGATGCTTTTGAACTGTGGTGTTGGAGAATACTCTTGAAAGTCCCTTGGGCTGCAAGGAAATCCAACCAGTCCATCCTAAAGGAAATCAGTCCTGAATATTCATCGGATGGACTGATGCTGAAGCTGAAACTCCAATACTTTGGCCACCTGATGTGGAGGACTGACTCATTGGAAAAGACCGTGATGATGAGAAAGATTGAAGGCAGGAGGAGAAGGGGATGACAGAGGATGAGATGGCTGGATGGCATCACCGACTTAATGGACATGAGTTTGAGTAAACTCTGGGAGTTGGTGATGGACAGGGAGGCCTGGCGTGTTGCAGTCCATGGGGTCGCAAAGGGTTGGACACGACTGAGCAACTGAACTGAAGTGATTTACTCCCTGCCCAGTTCTCCTCCGTCTCCCCTACCTTGCCTCCTGGTACCATTTGTGCCTGAACGCCTACCTCCACTCAGTCTCCCTAGGCAGAGAAGAGAGAAAATGTGGTGATGTATTTTTACATTAAGGATTCATGAGATTTTTGCACTTTACTCAATCACATATGTTTCAATTAATATAAAACAGATTGTTTTCCTCCACCTCATTTCTTATCCTTCTCTTCTCAAATCCAAGTAAACTTGATATTCCAGGAAAATGAGCCCCATCTCTCATCCATATACCTCTGGCACGTACCTCAGTTGAATGGGTTGCTGCTGCTGCTAAGTCACTTCAGTCGTGTCCGATTCTGTGAGATCCCATAGACAGCAGCCCACCAGGCTCCCCCGTCCCTGGGATTCTCCAGGCAAGAACACTGGAGTGGGTTGCCATTTCCTTCTCCAATGCATGAAAGTGAAAAGTGAAAGTGACATCGCTCAGTCATGTCCGACTCCTAGTGACCCCATGGACTGCAGCCTACCAGGCTCCGCCGTCCCTGAGATTTTCCAGGCAAGAGTACTGGAGTGGGGTGCCATTGCCTTCTCCGGTTGAATGGGTTGGGCTGATGCAAATCAGAAACGATCACTGCTGCCATGGCCATGAGGACACAAGCCAGCACTGCCGTAACTCAGGCTGGCTAGTAGACTCCACACAATCACACCTAGGGAGTTTTCTTTGGCTTCCCTCCTTAATCAGAACTTCTTTAATAGTAACAGATGGTTGATACAGTATTCAGAAAACAGCCACATGAGCCCACTTCTTTTGCTAAACTTCCTTTTCGTAGGCAGCAAACATGAGATTCAGGACATCTGAAAGGTCAACAGACATGAGATTCCCAAATAGTTTTCTCTCTCATGCTCTCTCCCCACTCTGGAATTACTGCTTCAGCCACAGAGACTGGCAGAGATCTTGGGGCTTTCTTTTCCAGTATCTGGAACACTGGCCATGTGGATGATAGAAATCCAGCCAGAGAAAGGAATACCAAAACAGCCTTCATTGAAATGTAGGCTCCAGCTGAGAAATAAGTGTTGCTTGAAATAAGTATCTTAACCAACTTTCATGCAGATTTCACTCCCAATGAAGTTTTGTGCTTCTTTAAATTTAAGCTTTTAGAGTAATCGCTGCATCCTTACTTCAAAAACACAACTAAAATACTGACTGAGCATTTTGTGCTCTAGTGAAGAGGGCGTTGCATGTATGTATGTATGAACAGTCATATGAATGGCAAATAGATGTGATATCAAAAACTGCATTTTGTTGAAAAGATTTGAAAAAGTCATAATTAGCAAACCCAAAAGGAGAAAACAAGGGAAGGGTCATATATCATTTAGAAATATATCATGTATGTTAGAAGTCAAGGAATTTGGTACGATCACCCTTATATGCCTGACGTAACCCTTTCTTCTTCCCTCTTCCCAAATAAGGAAAAAGAAAATCGCTTTAGTATAGTAAGTTTATGGAGTCTTATGCATTGACAATCCATTATTATATTTAGCCACTAAATATAGTAAAACCTCTCTTAACTAAAAGGCTCTAAAAATAGTGTTCTACTATTGTTTTACTTCTTGACTGAGGATTTATACAGAATCTCTTTCTTCAGCTTTTGTTGAAAAAACTCCCAAAATGTATTAATATGCTTCCTTGTCTTCATAATTCCAGGGAACATAATTGTGTTCTTCTCGTGATTCAGGATTTGAAGATTTAGGGGTCATTTGGAAAATGCATCTCCTTTTAAAGTCTATAAAAGCAGTGATGAAATTGTGGGAGTTCCATTGAGTGCACAAGATCTTCAGCCCTCAGTGTTCTTATTGTAAGAAGAAGAGAAGACAGGACTGCATTCATGGTTTTTGGACTGCAATGTATAGAGCCTCCAGCCTCTTATGTATAATGCATAGCCTGAGATATTTTAAAGATGATACTTTCAGCACATCACACCAATCCTAGGAGGTAGTTGTTATCATTCTAACTTTGTACCAGTAGAAACTAGGGTTAGTGAGGCTACATATCTTGCCCAAGGTCATAGAGTGAGCAAGAAAGAAAGCTAGCAGCAAATTCTGAGTTTTTCCCCTGTACTTCTTACCACTGGGCTCAATGTAGTCAAATTTCAGTTATTTCTTACATCTTGACTTTCTTTTTCCACTGGCCCCTGTATCCTACAAGATTCTGACTTAGGCTTGCCCTCTTTTAATAATGCATCATTCTAAAAACTGTACCCACCTAACAGTTGTTGTCTCAGACCCAGCACCAGCTCATTCTCATCTGAATGTGTTTACATTTTGGAAGCAATCATACAGAAACGCACCATCAAATTCATTAGGACAAAGTGTGCAATAGTAGCAGGAAGATGAAGGAGATTCAGATATGTGTGACATTCCCCATACCCAAATACCACCGCCCAGGCAACCCTCACCTACTCTACATATAGAATTGGATGGTTCTGGGGGAGTTTCCAAGGTTTTCTCACCATACATCATGTCCCAGAGCTTTCCACATTGAATGAATGTGGCAGACACTGGGACTTTGTCTCCTTGAAGGACAGGAGTCACTACGTGCCATCAGTTACTCCAGAAAAAGAAACCAAATTGATGGAGGCCAGTTATCTCTTCTAAACTTCTCTTGAGAGTAGCACTTCATAGATAGGAGTTTATTTACCATCTTCCTGAGCTGCAACTTACAAGCATGCAAGAGGTATTATAGTGGGCTCATTTGTCTGCCCCATAAAAACAACTCTACAGTGTGAGTTGAAGGGCACAAGCCAAGGGATATTTAAACCTCCCTACAGTGCCTGCCTTTGAGGTCCTGAAGTCAAGTCTACATATTTGTTCCTTGGTTTGGGCTTATTTTGGGGATACAGCGAATAGATTGCAAAGCAAGGACTAGAAGTTTATTTTTAATCCTGTTTTAAAGCATTACATCTTTATCATAGAAAATTTGGAAGGAACAAAAAACTATAGAGAAAACAGGGTAATTGTTTTAAAATGCAAATCCATGCATGTTCCTATGCTACTAAAATCACTTCAATGGTTTCTACTTATATTTAGAATAAAATCCAAACTCCTTCTTGTTCATAGGGTTCTGCATGTTGGTATGTTTCGTTACATTTTTAATGCATTTTATATTGTTATGAATAATGTTTCATAAGAACTTTACCATTCTCCTCAAAAGCCAAGACAAAAAAATCTTGACAATATCATTGTCATAACTTTGCTACATTATGTGTATATACTATAATGTATATATTTTCATAAAATTGAATAATTAGGTTGTTTTTAGTTATTTTCTTTTATAAAGTGTAGGGGGAGAAATCTTTTTGTATGTAAATATTTATAGACACTTTTAGATTGGAAAGACTCTGTGGCAATTAGGAGACTGAGCAGGTCATTTAAATGAGATAATGGACGAAAACACTTAACTATACTTAGATGTGCATTATGATAATGAATGTAAATTACTTTACCTTCAGATTCAATTTATTCCAGCACTGCCTTTAGGAATAAATTGGCTACCTCACAGTATTACTGAAACCTTACCCTCTAACCAGTCTGCCCCCCAGTCCTGCAATTTATGATTGCAAATGTTACTGGTTCAAGAGTTTCTGCACCAGTAATGTTCTTGTGATGACCTGTGTCCCAATATTCCAAGGAAGATACTTGTGTGGTTCCTTCTTTCTTTTTATTAGAAGCTCCGTGGCCATCAAAACCTGCTCAGTGGAGAAAGTCATCTTGGGGCAAATTTCCCAGGAGTACCTTTGTGGGAGTGTACCATCAACAGTCTCAGGGGAAGAGGTTATTAAAATAAATTATCTTATACTTCAGTTGATGCCCTGAGAGAAGCTTGCATTTTCCCCTTTTTTATGTTTCTATCAGTAGGCTTTGTAGGAGTTTGTTTACATTTGACAGAGTCAGGAAAGGAAGGAAAGGCAAAGAAGAACTAGTTGCTTTTTTAGTTGTAGCTTGTTCTGTTTTTTAAATCCCATTCCCTTGCAATTTGAATACACAACTTACAACGTAATCTTTGTATTTTATATTCATTGTATTTTGGAAAATGCTTACAAACAGTAAAAGAGAAAAACATCCTTATGAGAGGTAGGAAATGCTTGGAGGAGGGAAGCCTCTGAAACATTAACAAGAAAATACAACTCATTATTCAGGGCCAAAAGAGAAACCAAAATCCTAGCCACCCTGCAATCTGAGATAATGCTCTCAGCCCCATCTTTCTGCTTCTAAATCCTACTTCTCAAGTTCCAAACTCAAACACCTACATGGTCCAGACAGGCGGTCCAAATGCTGTCAGCCAGAGGAGACTGGCTATACCGTAGCCAGTATAGTATACTTACTATGTATGTATAGTAAGGGCGTTTACTTATTGGAAGGACATTTTAAAAATCCTGTGCAGGTCTTGCAAAACAAGTCTGCAAGCTAAATGCAGCCCATATATAGTATAGATGCATGTCGATATAGTTATGTATGCACAAGAATGTATGTGTCATACATTACTCAACTTTTTGTGTCTATATACATATATACAGATAAAAAAAAATATATATATATATATATATGTTGTTTAGTTGCTAAGTCACATCCAACTCTTTGTGACCCCATGGACTGTAGCCCACCAGGCTCTTCTATCCAAGGGATTTCCCAGTCAAGAATACTGGAGTGGGTTGTCATTTCCTTCTCCAGGGTATCTTCCCCTCCCAGGGATCAAATCTACATCTCCTGCATTGGCAGGTAGGGTTCTTTACCACCGAACCACCAGGGAAGCTCAAATATATATAGAGAGAGATATTAGATATAAACACAATATACATACATATATATGTATATCCTCAAGATTTGAGCCTTGACATCAGCTTATTCAAGAAACTAGTTTATGTTGTTAAACAGAATGCTTAGCCTTTTTGTCAGAAACATTTGTATTTGTATTAATATCTTGCTGCTGCTAAGTTGCTTCAGTCGTGTCCGACTCTGTGCGACCCCATAGACGGCAGGCCATCAGGCTCCACTGTCCCTGGGACTCTCCAGGCAAGAACACTGGAGTGGGTTGCCATTTCCTTCTCCAGTGCATGAAAGTGAAAAGTGAAAGTGAAGTCTCTCAGTCGTGTCTGACTCTTAGCGGCCCCATGGACTGCAGCCTACCAGGCTCCTCGGTCCATGGGACTTTCCAGGCAAGAGTACTGGAGTGGGGTGCCATCGCTTTCTCTGATTAATATCTTAGTTTAGGGCTTTTTCAAGAACAGTGAGGAGATGTCTAGCAATACATATTAACATCTTGTATAAGTTTTACAAAATACATCTGGAAAATGGAAAATGTTTTTCTTTAATATTTAGTAAGCCTGCATATCCATAGAAAGATATAATTACAGGCATTTCTGCTTAACATCAGCTCAGTAATCTATTCTTGAAAAATCAGATATTCTACACAAAAACACTAACCCAGAAGTGTATTTCCTATTATTTTAAATGGGAAGAATTATAATGCATTATTCATCAACCCCATATCCCCAACTAATTTCCTAAAACACAATTTAAACACAGACACACACAACAAATTGTCATTTAGGATGTAAAATGCTTAAAACATTGCTTCCTGATAACCAAATTATGAATACAATTGTTCACAAGCAGTCGGTTTGGGTACTGACCATGATATTCTAGGGTATCTTTGCACTAGCAACATTCCCTTTAATAATAATTAGGATGCTCTTTAAAAAATGTGATTCTGATGTTCCATTCTTTGTGATTGGAATGTAATTTGAGAGTTGTCTCCACATATTGTTTTGTTTAAAATGTGGAAGAGTCTGTTTAAACGTAATTTTTTCATATATAAAGAGTAGCATAAGCCATTTTATTGAGAAATATATAAGTACCATGAATTTGGTAGTATTAAAAAAACAGAGTCATTCTTGTTTTGTACAGTTAATGTATCTTTACATTAACTGTAGAGGTAGGCTTCAAAGTTTGATTACAATGGCAAAATGAGCTATTGTCCATAGCATATGACATAATAAAATGTCTCGCTAGGAGACTAGTTCAGTGTCTGACACTTAGTTGGTGTTCTAATAATATTATAGCCATTTCCTTTTAATAAACCCCATCAATAGATTCATTAATTGGGGTTATATTTCCATTATAATTAGAAAAGCTAATTTATTTTAAGAAACATTTGTGAGCCTCAATTGCAATCTGGGTTAAAATTCTTACCTGTGGCAGATTCATTTTGATATATGGCAAAACAATACAATGTTGTAAAGGTAAATAAAATTTTAAAAAAATAATAAAAAATAAAATAAAATATTAAAAACAAAACAAAACAAACAAACAAACAAAAATTCTTACCTAGAGTAGATTGAAGGATGTGCCTAGATACTGGCAAGGAGGAAAAACAAACAAAAAACCCAGGCCGTGAAGGCTTGTCTAAGTCTTCATATGTGGTTTCATATGCAAAGAAACAAAATTCAATAATCAAAAATAATTAAGTTCCCAAGTATGGTGAAGTATGTTCATAGTAGATTTATTCTGCTACAGATAGTAACTATAAACTCTGGACAAAATGTAAAACACAACTGCTTGAAGAATCTAAGAATAAACAAAAGTAGGAGAATCCAGAGAGTGATAGAAATTTGGGAAATGGGACTGCTGCTGCCGCTGCTAAGTCGCTTCAGTCGTGTCCGACTCTTAGCGACCCCATGGACTGCAGCCCACCAGGCTCCTCCATCCATGGGATTTTCCAAGCAAGAGTACTGGAGTGGGGTGCCATTGCCCTCTCCGAGGAAATGGGACTAGATAGGATGTTTCCTATTAATATGAAGTCTAGCCTGAGGGCATGCAAAGTTGGCACCATGTGGGATCTAAACCTTCGCTAGAAAACCTACAGCCCTTCTGGCCTGAAGAACTAAAGGATAGAGTTCAGAGTAACCGTAGTCATTAGGCAGTGAGGAGAGGATCCTGGAAAGGAGAGAACCAGAGTTGGGGATACCTAATTTCTGTGTATAGACTCTTCCAAATCTCTGGCTGATCCCTGAACCACACAGAGGAGCAAACTACTGTTGGACTGCAAACTGCTCAGCTAAGGAGTAACAGAACTAAACCAATTTGAGCTGCTGCCCAACAGCAAAGTTTGAAGTTGGTTTCCAACCAAATTAATTGTCTCCTAAAACAAACAAACCAAAAATGTCAATAATTTTTGGAGGAATGTAACAGAATTCCATTGCAACAACATAGCATTACAATGCCCAGAATATAATCCAAAATTGCTTGGCATGCAAAGGATAGACCTATTCTCAAGATAAATAATAATCAGCAGAGACTAATCCTAAAATATCTCAGATGTCAGAATTAGCACACAGGGATTTTAAAGTAGCTATTATAACTATTATTAATGAAGTACAGGAAAGCATATTCATGAATAAAAAGATAGAAAACCTCAGCAGATAAATAGACAATAAAAGGAAGAGATACGGGACTTCCCTGAAAGTCCAGTGGTTAATACTCTGCTTACACTGCAAGGGGCACAGGTTTCTCTTTGGGAAACTAAGATCCTGTGTGCTATGCAGGAGAGGGAAAAAAAGAAATGGAAAATTTTAAACTAAAATGATACAATATCTGAAATAAAATATACAAATAAAAATAATTCTAAACTTTACATGTAAAAAGTACTAACATGTATATGTATTCCTATGTCACAGAAATCATTTTTACAGCCTTTGCTTTGATGCCTCTCTCAGTTCTCCACATGGCTGGCAAGTTCTGCCTAACAGTCTTCTTTTCTCTATCATATTTTCAGCTTCCAACAATATCCTACCTGGAAAGCTTTTCTTTTTATTATTCCCTTCTCTTTTCCTCTTTCTCTTTCCTTTGCCTCTTACTCTTCAAACCTCCCAAGATTCTGTTTTTTCTCATTGTCCAGAATCTCTACAAGAAGGGGACTCAAATTTTGACCCAGAATTTTTCTTTTGAAAAGAGCAATGGGGGTGAGGTAGGCTGTATGAGATGGCTGGATGGCATCACCGACTCGATGGGCATGAGTTTGGGTGAACTCCGGGAGTTGGTGATGGACAGGGAGGCCTGGCATGCTGCGATTCATGGGGTCACAAAGAGTTGGACATGACTGAGCGAACTGAACTGAACTGAGGCTGTATGGTGAATATTCACATATTTATTATTTGTTCCTAAACATCATGCAGTAAAGTGCAACTCGTATATCCATGGGCTTACGTACCTGAATACAGGTGTCACATTTATAGTGTACCTTGTTCTCTAGTCTACTCTACTTTTGACATTCTTTTTGTCCCATTGATTATTATTATTTATTATTTTTTTCAGCTGCCTAGTTTTCTGTCTTTTCACTGTCTACACTTCTGTTAATTTGTATTGTACCACTGACCCCCAAGGCTACCACAGCCATGGAATAATCTGATTTTTCTAGACCACTGACTGCATCTACTTTTGTCTTTCTTTAGCTAATAGGAAAGTTTTTACCCCTACTATAGCCGTACCTTCAAGAGGGTCTTCCTATGGCATAGTTGTTGAATTGCTAGTGATATAGTTTTTTCCTCTATACTTTAGTTCTTATCTTATAAGAAGGCAAGAGTTTCTCTAGTGGCTCAGACAGTAAAGAACCTGCTTATAATGCGGGAGACCCAGGTTCCATGTCTGGGTCAGGAAGATCCCCTGCAGAAGAGAATGGCTACCCACTGCAGTATTCTTGCCTGGAGAATTCCATGGACAGAGGAGCCTGATGGGCTACAGTCCATAGGGTTGCAAAGAGTTGGACACAACTGAGCAACTAACACTTTCACTTTATAAGAAGGCAGAGGTGAGTAGAGCAAAGAATGGGTTGATGAGAGCCAGATGCTCAGACAGAAGACCTGCTGTTCATTCTGGATCACTGTATTGTATATTTTATATTTCTGTTTATTATGATGTTTTGATATCTTACAATACCTTTCTAGCTGAAGAGAGACTGTCTCTCCCTGGGATAGCCAATTCTTAGAGATAGGAAAGGGTCCATTCAGGATTATGCCTTTGAAACACAAACTAACAAATCCAGAGCCATCCCTCCTCTTTCTGGCCCATATACCCCAGGAGGTAATATTCCTCTTCTTAATCATCCTAGGAACAGGTACCAGACAACTAGAGACCAGTCGTAAAGTTAGCTAAAATTATGCAAACTAGCCAGTCCTTAAATGTTTACATTGCTTTGCTTTGACTTTTCTGAGGAAACCCCAATAAAGTCTGTAGCTTAAGTAGTCTCTCTGCTCCCATCTTTTGCCTCCTGATCACTCTGGTTTCTTCCCCATGTGGCCCTGTGTAGGATACCATGCTGTATATCTTCAGGACTCAAAAGTATAATAATCCTTGTTCTTCTTCTTGTTTTCCTGAGCCTCTCTCTAGTCTCTTCTTGTGGCACCATCTGACCATTTCCTATCAGAATATAGACCAATCACGCCTCCTGATGTTTTCCTAGGGTTCTAATCTCTTAGGGTCTTCATTGTCCCTTCTCTCAGGTTGGCCTCTTACAGGAATTTCCTATCCAGCCAGCTGATCTAAATTCCAGTTGTAGTCTAGTTTCAAGTTCTTACCCAGTATACATCTTAGTCCCAGTAAATGGAAGGATGTGGCTTTTTATCTGTTTGCAATTAATCCAGAACATTCTATGATAGTACAAATATAGAGGGATGGTTCAAGAAATTTCACATAGAAGTCTGACCTTCTCAGAGCATGCAGAAGACCTCAAATGAGTTGTATGTGTGTGCATGCTAAGTAGCTTCAGTCACTTCTGGCTCTCTGCTGCCCCAGGGACTGTAGCCCGCCAGGCTCCTCTGTCCATGGGATTCTCAAGGCAAGAATACTGGAGTGGGTTGCCATGCCCTCCTCCAGGGGATCTTCCCAACCCAGGGATTGAACCCACATCTCTTATGTCTCTTGCATTGGCAGGAGGGTTCTTTACCACTGGCACCACCTGGGAAGAACAGTGAAATATATGCTTGATCATAAAAGTATTCTAGGAACACAAAAGAGGAACCAAACACTATATTTTGTAAGGGAGGTAAGATTTCTCCTCTACCTTCTTAGAGTCTCCAACTGGGACTGACATAAGACAACAGAAAAGTGTATATTATATTTATAATTTTTACATGTACATGGAGCTTTCACAAGAAAAAAAAATACAATCCAGTGAAGAAGGTGGGGCCCAAAGTGTATATACTAGATTGGACAAAGAATAGTAAATTGTGAATATGTGACAAAACAAAGAAGTTTGGCAACACAATGTAAAGCAATTATCCTCCAATTAAAGATTTTTTTAAAAAAGACATTTTGGATAGAGTGGTTAATTGTAGAAAAGTACCTTGGAAGATAAGGGTTAAAAAGTGTGTTTGTACATATTTCTCCTGGCTTCTACTCCTAGTCTCCAGGGACATGAATGTCTTCCTTCCTCCTGGTACAGGGAGGGCACCTTTAACATGGGAGTTTTATTTCCTGCTTTTAGGAAGAAAATGGAAGGTCAGAGTGTCCATCTTGTGTCTACTGTTTCTCAAGCACCTTTAACTCAAAATGATCCATATGCCAAGATGGCATATTTTAACATGACATGCTCTGAACCTCTACAATTTCTAACATTTCCAGCATTTTTTTAAACAGCTCACATACATAGGCCATTTTCTTTCCACTGTATCAAAATATGGTAATAAATCAGTGAGGTATTAAACAGTTGATGACATCCTAGAACCGAGGACATGTGGTAGTTTTCACTAGGGCTGTGGTGATTAGTTAACTAAGGTTGGTGGTGGCGGCTGTTCTAATGGATAAGTGGCATCTTTTGGACCCTGATGGACAGTTGAAACCGTCACATGGAGACTGGCATAGAAGGGTATTCTGGGAAGAGAGAACAGCATAAGAAGACCCAAACACAGGAGGTGAGTTTGGAGGTTTTGAGGATTTATGAAATCTTTAGATCGACAAATGAGTTTTATAGACTGAGTAGGGGACATTTTTGAAAACCTAGTTGTCTTACTTCTATATTGGCTGATAATTGAAAGCTAAGAGAGTTTATTTTCACCTGATATTGAAACAACTGAAGGATTTAAATGACGAGTTCAACTCTTTTTTTTTGTTTGTTTGAGTTCAAGTCTTAATACATTGAAATTTCAGGAGACTTTTGAAGCAATAAAACAAGTCAGGCAGTTGCAGCTAGTAGTCTAGCAAGAGATGGTGACCATTTCATCTAGGAGGACTAACAGAGAAAAATGGCAAAAAGAGGAATAAAGTAGCCTTCTGAAGACATAACAAAAACATGAATATAGGAGGTTTTGGGGAAAAAGGTAAAGACAAATCAAGATTTTCTGCTTGGCTTGGGACTTAGTAGATGATGGGGTATTTTCTGAAAGAGTGAATCCAGGAAGAGAAGCAGGCTTAAGGTCTTATAGCATGGTACAGAAAAGACAGAGGCAGACTATATATACACAAAATTAGAGGTACCCAAGGTAGAAAATAATTAGATAGTAACAAATTCTTGGGAATTTCTTGGGAGAGGGGTTGACCTAAGGATATCGATACATTCTTTTTTATTTTGTCATTCATAATTTGGGGATAGAGGTCGCCTATGTGCAAGGTTTCAGTCTTGGTGCTAATGGTACAGGTATAAAAAAAAGACATAGCTCCTGCCCTCAGAAGTCACAGTTTAGGATAGGAGCTACATCAACCTGTCTGAATTCCATGTCTAGGTGAGTAGCACTAGAATTGAGGTTTGATGCCAGTCCCTGTCAGACCCTGTTCATGCCCCAGTATATCTCGTCAGCTCTCAACATTACTGGACATATGCCAACCCTACAACTTCCGCCTTCAAGTCCTCTTCTTGAGGACTTTCTCTGCCAGTGGAAACCCTCTGAAAGTGTCTGGGAGCTACCACCACCTCTCTGACATGTAACACTCAACCAAGGACTATAAGGAGTCAGTAGATAAATAGTTCAGCAAACTTTTCTCCCAGTTGGGAAGTGATGAGGCATACTGGACTCGGCATCACATAGTTACCATTGAGACTGAGCCTTAGTTGTCCACAGCCCTAACCTGCTGGCTAAGTCACTGTGAAGAGACTTTGTTCACTTCTTGTCTCACTTCTGCAATCCTGTACTGGGTGCCTTCTGAAACCACTGCCCAGGGTAACTGCACACTTGCACTGAATCCTTAGCTCAAGGGCTGCTTCTTTAGCAGCTTTTAAACAGGTCTACAAACTTCTTGACATGCCTCCCATCAAGAGATGGTGATCTAGGTCCCCACTCATTGAATCTGCTTGAGTTTTGACCTATAGTATGTGGTAGAAGTAATGCTATGTGACTTTTGAAGCTAGATAATAAACGGCCATGCAGCGTCTCTCTTGTTCACTGGAACACTGACTGCTGGAGCCCTGAGCAACCTTGTAAGTGCAGTTTGCTTGGGGCTGCCCCACTGGAGATGTCACACTGAGAGGTCACATGCAGAGTCCTGATGCTCTCTTTATGTGCAGTGAGATGACCAGTGAGCCATAGCTCTTGATGACACTCCAACCTGGCTACAAGGCATACGAGTGAAGAAGCCTCCAGATGACTTCAGGACCCACTATTTTAATCACCCTCAGCTATCCCAGTCTTCTAAGCTGAATTCCCAGGCACCACAAAGCAGAGACAGGCTTCTCCGTGCCATGCCTGAATTCCCACCCCACAGAATTCATGAACATAATAAAATAGTTGTCTAACACCACTGGATTTTGAGGTCGTAGCAAAATATTGACTTGAGGTGGTACTTCCACAGAGGAAGCAGCATGAACATTTGTGAGATGATTGAAAATAGAAGTATGAATTACCTCATCAATGGACAGAGTGCACCTCAATTATTTTCTACCATGCAGAGATGATTTATGTGAACTGATACTGTGTGTATTCTGTATACAGCCTCTCTGCCACAATAAGATCAACCAGCTTCAACAGATATGATCTGAGAGCAATGACTTTCAGGAAGTTACATCGCCAATAAATTACAAAAGAACTACTAAGGGGCCACTGGCTAAGAAGTTTTCAATAGCTTTCCCATTTTAAAGTTATTTCCTTGTACTTTATCATTAGCAATCTACATACATTTGGTTAGAAATTGCATGACCTAAAAAAAGACATTACAGCAGAGATTCTGCCTGAGTTAAGCTCTAGATACTATCTGGCTTGAACATGAGGCAAAGGGGAGGAGATAGTTCTCAGGTGATTGGAAATGATTTCTGCATCGGATGTGATGTCTGTCACATCCAATCACCTGGTGCCTGTTTAGGATCAGACATGTGACAGCAGGTGGACGTGTGCCTTTTGATCCTGAAATGGCAACAGACCCTCTCGTCTGCAGCTTCATTTGACAAATTTGGCAGGAGGGAAGAGATCGGGAACCAGAAGCATCTGCCGCTGAGTTGGGACTGCTGAAACAAAGGCTTTCACGAAAGCAGTTTCCTTCCATTGCTATCCACTGAGCTTACTGTGGACACAAGATTAGACCCAAGTATATTTATCAGTATTAGGATCCTGGGGTCATCTGTCCATGACTCACTGGTGTTTCAGAGATTCCTTGTGAATCTGTCCAATCAACTTCAGCACAGGAGACACTTTGACTTGCCGTGAGTTAGGTGTGTATATGAGTGTGCTGGCCCCGTGGAGGAGACCCAAGGTGTAGTTCACGCCCTCATGACACTCCTCCTCCGTCCTGTCACTAGACTGGTACTTCATCACCAGATGAGAAGCCTTACCTCACACTGGATGGGCTACAGTTACTGAAAAATAAAAAGAAAAATAGTTAAAATGTAGAAGAAAATGCATGGCACTATTTAACATTGTGGGGAGCTAGTAATTTTCTCTAACAGCAATGGAAAAATTCACAGAAGTTAGAGATGATCATTGGTATACAGGTGAACGGAAGCTACTGTAGGTGATAAACAATCTAAATCAAAATAACTATCTGAGGAAAATATTTGCAAGAAATACTTGGCTAACTTCCTAACCCCATAAAGAAATCTTACCAATCTGCTAAAAAATACTAACAGGTAGAGAACATTAACAAATAATTCATTAAACATACAAATGGCTAACAAAGGTACGCATAACTGAAAAGACAAAGAGATGCCACATTTTGACTATCAGATTTATGAAGATTGAAAGCAATAATACCTAGAGGGGTGAAAGCATAGTGAGGTGAGCAGTTTCCCACACTGCTGGTAGGAACAGTATTTCTGCAACACTTCTGTAAGCAAATTTAGAGTCTGTATCAAAACAATAAAAGAATTCAAAAGCTTTTTGATTATCAACAGCACTTCTAGGGATCTATCCTACAAACCAGAGTGATTAACTCAAACATTTATGTAAAGAATAATGATCAAAATGAGGTTTATTGTTAAGTTAATATGAAACAGTCTAAATGCCTCCAATGGAGAAGGAAATGACAACCCACTCCAATGTTCTTGCCTGGAGAATCCCATGGACAGAGGAGCCTGATGGGCCAGTCCCTGGGGTCACAAAGAGTCAGACATGACTGAGTGACTAACCCTGAACCCTGAAATGCCTCCAAAAAAGCATAGTTAAATGCATTTTTTATATATGTATGTGCATGCATGCATGGTAAGTCACTTCAGTCTTGTCTGACTCCTTGTGACACTATGGGCTGTAACCCACCAGACTCCTCTGTCTGTGGGGATTCTCCAGGCAAGGGTACTGGAGTAGGTTGCTGTGCTCTCCTCCAGGTGATCTTCCTGGTCCAGGGATCAAATCCACATCTCTTGGGTCTCCTGCATTGGTAGGCAGGTTCTTTACCACTGAGCCACCTGGGAAGCTGCAATGAACAAAATAGAGAATAACAAAATGTATTAACTGTTTACCAGTTTTGAACATGTATTTGTGAATACTAGAAACAGATTTGCCAAAAGCGTGAGCATCATTTCCTCTTAGTGCTGAAACATTGGGTGATATCCATTTTCTTCTACTGAAATCTTCGGGATGTATTTTATCTCCATAGTGAATATTGGATTCATTTTCTATTGCTGCACAAGTTACCACATATTTAATCTCCCAAAACAAGATCATGTGCTACCTTCCAGGTTTGCAGGTCAGAAATCTGAGGTTGGTTTACCTGGAATCTCTGCTCCAGGACACCAGGCTGGAAGGGGGAGGTGATGAGCTGAGAGGAATCCTCATCTTCAGTGGGAACTTTTCTTTCAAGCTCACTCAGGTTGCTGGCAGAATTCAGTTGTGATTGTAGGGCTGAGGTCACTGCTTTCTTGCTGGCTGTCAACCAGGGACCACTCTTTGCTCCTAGAGGCTGCCCACAGGTCTTCCACATGGCCTCATAGGTGGTTATGTTCTCTTCTTCCAGATGAGCCAGAATGCATGAGTTTCCTCTTCTGTGACCAGCTAGAGAATAAAGCTCTTTGCTTTTAAAGGGCTTATTGATTAGGTCAGATCCTCTTGGATAATCTCCCTATCACAAGATCAACTGATTTGGGAACTTAATGACACCCTAAAGTGAAGCTTTAGGCACAGATTACTTGTTTTTTTTCTAATTTTTTATTTGATATTGGATTATAGCCGATTAACAATGTTGTAATATTTTCAGGTGACAGCAAAGGAACTCAGCCATATATATATCCATTCTCCCCCAAATTCCCCCATCCAGGCTGCCACTTAACATTGAGTAGAGTTCCATTTGCTATAGAATAGGTTCTTGTTGGTTATCTATCTTAAATATAACAATGTGTACATGTCAATCCCAAACTCCCTGACTATCCCTTTCCTCCATTCTTACCCCTGTTCACCATAAGTTTGTTGTCTAAGTCTGTGCAGACTCCTTGGTTTTTAATTCTTTCTCTTATTGATCAAGGGACTTAGAATAACTTACTTGGCCTCTCTGAGCTTCAGTTATCTTTAAGAGAAGCTGATAATAGTAATAATAACAGTAATTGTCTCAAAGGATAATTTTAAAATTTGTCAGACATTTAAATGTAGTAACATTTTATTGGAAGACAGAGGAACCTGGCATGCTGCAGTCCATGGGGTCTCAAAGAGCCAGACATGACTTAACGACTGAACAACAGCAACAATATTTTATTACTTAATTTGACGTGAAATCTGGTTTTTGGGATCAGTATCAGAAAACACAAAGCAAAATGTAAAAGCCCACTAAAACTATCTAAGTAGAAAAAGAGTTTGACGAACTATAAAAATAAGCTTCAGATTTTTTTCATTATCTTTCCCTTTTTCTAGTCAATAGCTAGGAGCATGTTTATTCCCTACCTCTGTGCAGTACTGGCCTACAGGAAAATTAAGTAGCTTAGCACCCCTCTGGCTCTCCAAACACTTTTCTTGATATTCTGCTTCCATCTCCGATCAAGAAAAGTGTTTTGTGCTTCTCCAGAGCTAGGAAACCTTGTTAAAATGCAAATATTCTCTAAAAAGAGAAAACATGCATGGCTGTTAAGCACGGCTTGCATTATTTTGAAAGTTGTGTAATGAGAGCCTAAGAGAAAGGTATACAGATGGGAATGTTTGATGTGGGATGTAAAAGAAGGAGATACCCTGCTGAACTACCAACTCTTATAAGAAGATGAAGAAAGTCATGAAAACTTTAGTTTCTTGAGAAAAAGTATTCAAGAAATAGAAGATAATAAAAGAATCTCACTTCTAGATACGTCCTGAGTCCAGGTAGCCACAGGGTACTATAATCTCTAGGAAATGTTGCTCACTACCACATAAAGAAAGCTGAGCGGCGAAGAATGGATACTTTTGAACTGTGGCGTTGGAGAAGACTCTTGAGAGTCCCTTGGACTGCAAGGAGATCCAATCAGTCCATCCTAAAGGAGATCAGTCCTGGGTGTTCATTGGAAGGACTGATGTTGAAGCTGAAACTCCAGTACTTTGGCCACCTGATGTGAAGAACTGACTCACTGGAAAATACCCTGATGCTGGGAAAGATTGAAGGCAGGAGGAGAAGGGAATGACAGAGGATGAGATGGTTGGATGGCATCACTGACTCAATGGACATGAATCTGAGTAAACTCCAGGAGTTGGTGACGGACAGGGAGTCAGACACGACTGAGCGACCGAACTGAACTGAACCATATGCTAAGTCACTTCAGTCATGTCTGACTCTGTGATGCTATGGACTGTAGCCCACCAAGCTCCTCTGTCCACGGGATTCTCCAGGTCTCCAGGGGATATTCCTGACGCAGTCAGTGATCAAATCTGCGTTTCTTATGTCTCCTGCATTGGCATTGACAGGCAGGTTCTTTACCACTAGCACAAACTGGGAAGCTCGCTGCCACACTTGGATTTATTTCTGGTTATTAGAAAGTTTTGCTTATCTGTGGAAGCTCCTGCTTTTGTTCTTCAGACCCCAATGTGGTACATACAAACTTACTTTTCCAGGTCAGCCCTTGAATGCTTGACAGTGTGGAAAAGGGGACAGAGAAATGCCAAAACCAAATTCTACCTATCAGAATTTTGAGCCCTACCTACCCTCTTTCCAGTCTAGGATGTTTGTGCTCAATGACACCCAATTTTTTACATTAATTTGTATTAGAGTATAGTTGCTTTACAATGTTGTTTGTTTCTACTGTACAGCAAAGTGAATCACTTATATGGATATATATATGTGTGTGTATATAGTAAAGTAATGTTTTAAATTCTCCAAGCCAGGCTTCAGCAATATGTGAACCGTGGACTTCCTGATGTTCAAGCTGGTTTTAGAAAAGGCAGAGGAACCAGAGATCAAATTGCCAACATCCGCTGGATCATGGAAAAAGCAAGAGAGTTCCAGAAAAATATCTATTTCTGCTTTATTGACTATGCCAAAGCCTTTGACTGTGTGGATCACAATAAACTGTGGGAAATTCTGAAAGAGATGGGGATACCAGACCACCTGATCTGCCTCTTGAGAAACTTGTATGCAGGTCAGGAAGCAACAGTTAGAACTGGACATGGAACAACAGACTGGTTCCAAATAGGAAAAGGAGTACATCAAGGCTGTACATTGTCACCCTGCTTATTTAACTTATATGCAGAGTACATCATGAGAAACGCTGGGCTGGAAGAAACACAAGCTGGAATCAAGATTGCTGGGAGAAATATCAATAACCTGAGATATGCAGATGACACCACCCTTATGGCAGAAAGTGAAGAGGAACTCAAAAGCCTCTTGATGAAAGTGAAAGTGGAGAGTGAAAAAGTTGGCTTAAAGCTCAACATTCAGAAAACGAAGATCATGGCATCCGGTCCCATCACTTCATGGGAAATAGATGGGGAAACAGTAGAAACAGTGTCAGACTTTATTTTGTTGGGCTCCAAAATCACTGCAGATGGTGATTGCAGCCATGAAATTAAAAGACGCCTACTCCTTGGAAGGAAAGTTATGACCAACCTAGATAGCATATTCAAAAGCAGAGACTTACTTTGCCAACAAAGGTCCGTCTAGTCAAGGCTATGGTTTTTCCTGTGGTCATGTATGGATGTGAGAGTTGGACTGTGAAGAAGGCTGAGCGCTGAAGAATTGATGCTTTTGAACTGTGGTGTTGGAGAAGGACTCTTGAGAGTCCCTTGGACTGCAAGGAGATCCAACCAGTCCATTCTGAAGGAGATCAGCCCTGGGATTTCTTTGGAAGGAATGATGCTAAAGCTGAAACTCCAGTACTTTGGCCACCTCATGTGAAGAGTTGACTCATTGGAAAAGACTCTGATGCTGGGAGGGATTGGGGGCAGGAGGAGAAGGGGACGACAGAGGATGAGATGGCTGGATGGCATCACTGACTCGATGGACATGAGTCTGAGTGAACTCCGGGAGTTGGTGATGGACAGGGAGGCCTGGCCTGCTGCGATTCATGGGGTCGCAAAGAGTCGGACACGACTGAGCAACTGATCTGATCTGATATATATATATATATATACACACATATATATGATATATATATATATATGTATATCTCCCCTCTTTTCTGGATTCCCTTCCCATTTACATCACCACAGAGCACTGAGTAGGGTTCCCTGAGCTATATATTAGCTCACATTCATTAGCTATACATTCATTAGCTATCTATCTTATACACAGTGTCAATAATGTATATATGTCAGTCCCAGTCTCCCAGTTCATCCCACCCTCCCTTTCCTGCTTTGGTGTCCACTTCTGTTCATTTCTACCCTCTTCCCTTGTTGCTACCTCACCCCCCAGTATGAGAAGAAATGCTTGCAGGCAGGTCAGATATGCTTTGGGGCTTCTTGAAAGGTGCTCCATGTGAGGGCCAGGTTGCTGGATGTGAGTTGTACCTTTCCTTCTTGTTCTTTGGTTGGAGCTAAAGAAATGATGGAAGCTAGGTGAATGAGGCAAGTTCTCTGACAGATTCTGTGGATTTTACAGAAATGGTATTTTTTTTTTTAACTTGCTGTATTTTTTTTCCCTGTTTTTCAAATTTTAAACTTTTTATATTGTATTGGGGTAAAAGACGATTAACAATGTTGTGGTACTTTTGGGTGAATAATAGAGGGGCTTGGCCATACATATACATTTATCCATGCTCCCCCCAAACCCTCCTCCCATCCAGGCTGGCACATAACATTGAATAGAATTCCATGAGCTGTTCAGTAGGTCCTTGTTGGTTATCTGCAGAACTGGTATTTTTTTAAACCTAGAGTGATGTGTTCAGCAAATGCCTTTAAGAAGGAGTGAGAATAAATTATCTGTCTGTTCAGTTGCTAAGTCGTGTCTGACTCTTTGTAACTACATGGACTGCAGAACTCCAAGCTTCCCTGTGCTTACCCATTTCCCAGAGTTTGCTCATATTAGCCCCTAAAGGTAAATGTTCTAATATAAATAGAGAATAAGACAATTATTCTCTCTTTGTGCATTGATAATACTGATATTTGAATTTGAATTGAGTTTTAAAAGAAATAATGTCTTGTAAAATTATAACTATATATTTTCTAGTATTGATTATGCATTAGATACTGTACTAGGTGTTTTATAAACATGATCTCATTTAATCCTCATTAGACTATAAACTACATGAGAGCAGAGCCTTCCTCATATGTCAAGGCATCAGGGTCTGGCATAGAGGCTGGTGCATGGCAGTAGAGAAGATCTGTGAATTACTTCAGCATAGATTTATAGAACATCTTCTTTATGCTAGAGGAACCTGACAACTATGCACTGAAGGAGAATTCCTAGCATGAGGGATTTACAATCTACAAAATGTACACAAATCCCAGCTATCATGGAGAGCAGTCCTTAAGAGCAAAAAGTGTGTTCAGATTTAAATTCAGTCTCTGCCACTTACTGACCATATTACTTTAGTCATAAAGACTTAACTTTATGTCTCTGGGACTCTGTTTTCTCATCTGTAAAATGGACATGATAATAGTGCCTGGGTCTTAGGATGTCTTGGAGATAAAAGAACCCTGCTTGGCCCATGGTTTCTGCTCAGAACATGACAACTATTATTTTTATAACAGCCATTCTATAAGAATTACTTGAATGAATGTATGAATAATTTCTTGCTCAACTCAATATGAAGAATATTCTCTATGTCATAAATAAGGAATCTAAACTAGAGAGAGGTTAATTCCTTCACTCAAGTTCAGTCATCTGGTAAGAAGCAAGGTTGTAATTTGTAATCAAGTCCATATGACTTCAAAGTCCATTCCACTCCACATTATTGCTGCTGCTGTGTTCCCATTAAGGGTGAATGTTAACAAGTAGCATAGATACATATGATATAATTTCTAAGAGGAACTCAGGCAACAGGGCAAATGCCACGTCACTTCCCAGTAAGAGTGGGGCAAGTGAGATTAAAAAAAAAAAAAAAAAAAGGTATTGGAAAACTCTACCAAAGTCCAGCTGCCAATGTGAGATTATTACACAGTCTAGCTGTTATGTGCTATTGTGTGCCAATTGGAAGTGGGCTGCATTTTTTTCATGTGACAGCTGGTCTTGGTAGCAAGGAATGCCTAGAAGTTGGCATCACAATTCAGCCCAGAAATGGTTTGACTTGATTCACAAATATGCAGCTGAAAAACTACAACCAGAGAGATGGTAGGCTCAGAATAGAGTCTGAAAAACAGGCAAAGGAGAAATTATTCTTTTTCTGTTTCCATAATTAAAGAGAGTGCACATAGCTACAAATCTCCAATTTAGTAATATATGTTTCCAAACTCAATCCTACGTGAAGTACACATTCACTTCTCTATTGATGTTATTTCATCAAGTATAGGTCTGGTCCTTGTAGGATTTGTGAATGGTCCCATTCAGGGTATAATTAATATAGAGGTTACAGTGAGTCTTACTTAAATTTCCTTTAGAGTCTTCTCTAGTGCCACCTCTTCCAGGATGACTTCTTTGACTCATTCATTCATTCACTCATTTATGTATGTATTTGTACAATTTAATACATATTTTCTGAATACCTACTATGTCAAAGACTCTGATAGAAAACTTGACAAAGTCCTTGCATTTATGTTAGTTGCATTCTATTAGGGAGGCAGGCAATAAACACTCCATCCAACAAATGAGTAAGTAAAATAAGTCCTAATAGTGATCAGTTCTAGGAAGACACAGGATATCATGGATGCCTCTCTGAGGTAGAATTTGATCTGAAGCCTGAATGTGGGGAAGGGATGGTCATGAATAGCGTTGAGGGAAGAAACACAGTGGGTGGAAGCTTTTTGTGGCTGGATATCAGAAAATGAAGGAAGAAAGGCAGAAAGAACTTAAAAGCAGAAAGAGAGATTGATAGGGACAAAACTGTCTTGGAACTCATGGTACTTGGATTTCATTCTAGGTGCAATGCTAAGTCCTCAGGCCATGAAGCATGGGGATGGCATAATCTAATTTTTTTATATTCTTAAGAGGACTCTATAGAGTGAATAATAAATTGTTGTAAACATACAGACCAAAGGAATGGAACTGAGGGTCCAGAAATAATCCTCACATTTACAGTCAATCTTCAGAGTGACAAGACACTTAAATGGGGAAATGAAGAGTGTTTAAACAAACAATATTGGGACAACTGTCTATCCATATAAAAAGAAATAAAGTTTGATCCCTATCTCATATACAAAAATTATTTCAAAATGGATTAAAACCTAAATATGAGCTAAACCAGTAAACCTCTTGGAAGAAGTTCAGTTCAGCTCAGTTCAGTCACTCAGTCATGTCCAACTCTTTGTGACCCCATGGACTGCAGCACTCCAGGCTTCCCTGTCAATCACCAACTCTTGGAGCTTGCTCATGTCCATTGAGTCAGTGATGCCATCCAACCATCTCATCTTCTGTCATCGCCATCTCCTCCTGCCTGCAATCTTTCCCAGCATCAGGGTCTTTTCCAAGGAGTCAGTTCTTCAAATCAGTTGGCCAAAGTACTGGAGTTTCAGCTTCAGCAACAGTCATTCCAATGAATATTCAGGACTGATTTCCTTTAGGATGGACTGGTTAGATAGTCTTGCAGCCCAAGGAACTCTCAAGAGTCTTCTCCAATGCCACAGTTCAAAAGCATCAATTCTTCAGTGCTCAGCTTACTTTATAGTCCAACTCTCACATCCATATAAGACTACTGGAAAAACAATAGCTTTGACTAGATGGACCTTTGTCAGCAAAGTAATGTTTTTGCCTTTTAATGTGCTGTCTAGGTTGGTCATATTTTTTCTTCCAAGGAGCAAGCGTCTTTTAATTTCATGGCTGTAGTCACCATTTGCAATGATTTTGGAGCCCCTCAAAATAAAGTCTGTCACAGTTTCCATTGTTTCCCCATCTATTTCCCATGAAGTGATGGGACCAGATGCCATGATCTTCATTTTTTGAATGTTGAGTTTTAAGCCAGCTTTTTCACTCTCCCCTTTCAGTATCATCAAGAGGCTCTTTCAGTTCAGATCAGTCGCTCAGTCGTGTCTGACTCTTTGTGGCCCCATGAATTGCAGCACGCCAGGCCTCCCTGTCCATCACCAAATCCTGGAGATCACTCAACCTCACGTCCATCGAGTCAGTGATGCCATCCAGCCATCTCATTCTCTGTCGTCCCCTTCTCCTCCTGCCCCCAATCCCTCCCAGCATCAGAGTCTTTTCCAATGAGTCAACTCTTCACATGAGGTGGCCAAAGTACTGGAGTTTCAGCTTCAGCATCAGTCCTTCCAAAGAAATCCCAGGGCTGATCTCCTTCAGAATGGACTGGTTGGATCTCCTTGCAGTCCAAGGGCCCCTCAAGAGTTTTCTCCAACACCACAGTTCAAAAGCATCAATTCTTGGCACTCAGCTTTCTTCACAGTCCAACTCTCACATCCATACATGACCACAGGAAAAACCATAGCCTTGACTAGATGGACCTTTGTTGGCAAAGTAATGTCTCTGCTTTTCAATATGCTATCTAGGTTGGTCATAACTTTCCTTCCAAGGAGTAAGTGTCTTTTAATTTCATGGCTGCAATCACCATCTGCAGTGATTTTGGAGCCCAACAAAATAAAGTCTGACACTGTTTCTACTGTTTCCCCATCTATTTCCCATGAAGTGATGGGACCAGATGCCATTATCTTCATTTTCTGAATGTTGAGCTTTAAGCCAACTTTTTCACTCTCCACTTTCACTTTCATCAAGAGGCTTTTGAGTTCCTCTTCACTTTCTGCCATAAGGGTGGTGTCATCTGCATATCTCAGGTTATTGATATTTCTCCTGGCAATCTTGATTCCAGCTTATGTTTCTTCCAGTCCAGCGTTTCTCATGATGTACTCTGCATATAAGTTAAATAAATAGGGTGACAATATACAGCCTTGATGTACTCCTTTTCCTATTTGGAACCAGTCTGTTCCATGTCCAGTTCTAACTGTTGCTTCCTGACCTGCATACAGATTTCTCAAGAGGCAGGTCAGGTGGTCTGGTATTCCCATCTCTTTCAGAATTTCCCACAGTTTATTGTGATCCACACAGTCAAAGGCTTTGGCATAGTCAATAAAGCAGAAATAGATATTTTTCTGTAATTCTCTTGCTTTTTTGATGATCTGATAGATGTTGGCAATTTGATCTCTGGTTCCTCTGCCTTTTCTAAATCCTGCTTGAACATCTGGAAATTCACAGTTCATGTACTGTTGAGGCCTGACTTGGGGAATTTTGAGCATTACTTTGCTGGCACGTGAGATGAGTGCACTTGTGTGGTAGTTTGAACATTCTTTGGTGTTGTCCTTCTTTGGGATTGAAATAAACACTGCCCTTTTTCTGTCCTGTGGCCACTGCTGAGTTTTCCAAATTTGCTGGCGTATTGAGTGAAGCACTTTAACAGCATCATCTTTCATCCTGGTTGATACAAGATGGTGGAGTAGAAGGATGTGCACTCATCTTCTCCTGTAAGAACTCCAAAATTACAACCCACTGCTGAACAACCATCGACAGGAGAATGTTTGATCCAACCGAAAAATGATAACCCACTCCCGAGGGCAAAGGAGAAGCCCCAGCAAGATGGTAGGAGGGGCAAAATCATGTTTAGAATCAAACCCCATACCTGCCAGAGATGCTTGAAGGGCTCAAAGAAAACCTTGTGCACACCAAGACCCAGAGACCCCAGAGAGACTGACCTAGATCTCTGTTTGAGTCTCCTGTGGAGGTATTGGTCAGCAGTGGCCTGCCACAGGGGCAGGGGCTCTGGGTGCAGTAGACATGTGACATAAGCCCTCTTGGAGGAGGTCATCTTTAACCCCACCATAGAGCCACCAAGCAGACAACCCATAATCTGCAGAACAGTTATACCAAAGAAATTCTCACACTCTTAAGAAAGTTCTAGGGCCCACAACAGATTCCCAACCTGAGGATCTGGCAAAGGGACTGAGAACCCTCAGGGAATTTGACTTTGGAGGCCAGTGAGATTTGATTACAGAACTTGCACAGGACTGGGGAAACAGACTCTTGGAGCGCACAAACAAAACCTTAGAAGAAAGCATACAGGTAAATTCTGATCTTGGACTTGGCAATGGTTTCTTCTTATAATGGCTAAAACATGTGTAACAAAAGACAAATCGGATCAATCTGCCTTTTTGAAAATTAAAACCTTTTGTTTATCAAAGGACGTCATCAAAGAAGTAAAAGGACAAACCACAGAATGGGAGAAAACATTTGCATATTATACATCTAATGAGGGACTTGTATGCAGAATATATTAAAAAAGCCTTACAACTCTATAATGTAAAGATGAACAACCTAATTTAAAAATATACAATAGACTTGAATAGATATTTTGCCACAGAAGATGTACAAATGGTCAATAAGAACTTTTAAAAGATGCTTATCATCATTAACCATCTAGGAAAGGCAAGCACAAGCCACAGTGAGATAATGATTCACAACAATTGGAATGATTATATTGGGGTTGGCCAAAAAGTTCATTTGAGTCTTCTCTTAAGAGCATATACAAACTTTGAATGAACTTTTTGGCCAAATCAATAATTTTAAAAAGATAAGTAATAACAAATGTTGGCTAAGATGTGGAGACATTGCAACTCATATACTACTGTGAGAATGTAAAATGGTTTAATCATTTTGGAACAGTCTGGTGTTTCCTCAAATATTAAATGTAGAATTGTCATATGTTACAGCAATCCCACTTCTGAATATGTACCCATGAGAAATTAAAACACATGTCCATACAAATGTTTATACAGTATTTATCTTGTTTATACTTTTTAATTTTTATTTTGTTAAATTATAAAAGTATGATAACACATTTACAGAAGACCTGGAAAATACAGAACAAGGTTACATACAGTTCCACTATATAATTTTTTAGCAAATAAATTAAGATTTTTGATTGGAGTTTCAATATCAAACTCTCAAAGATGGAATGAATAAACAGGGAAGTAGGATATAGAAGACCTGAAATGCACTGTGAACCAATTCAACATAATTAAAATTTATATAATTTTCATACAATAGTAGAATACAAATGTTATTCAAGTTCCCATAGACTGTAAACTAGAAGACACTGGAACATATCCAGGGACACAAAACAAGGTACAAAAAGTTCATGGCCTAAAGGTATTGAAATCCTACATACAGTATTTCTCCTAACACTCAAAAAGTGAAAGCAATCCAAATATCCATCATCTGATGAATGGATACATAAAATGTGACATATGCATACAATGAAATATTGGACAATAAAAATAAATGCAGTGCCTGTGAATAGTAAAACATGTATGAACTTTGAAAACATTCTGTGAAAGAAACGAGTCACAAAGGACCACGTATTATTTGATTATATGCAAATGGAATGCTCAGAAAAGGCCAGTCTATAGAGACAGAGGGGAGATTAGTGGTCACCTACAACTGAGGGATTAGGAGTTTGGGAGATTATGGTTAAAGGAAATGCATTTTCTTTTTGGCATAATGAAAATGTTCTCAAATTGCCTGTGGTGATGGAGCAGCACTGGGTGAATACAATAAATTGAATTGTGTGCTTTAAATAGATGAATTGTACTATGTGTGCTTATATGTCAATGAAACTGATTTTTTCAAAAATAGTCAGGAAAGCAAGATTAGAGATATGTAACTAAATTAGGAGGCTGTTGCTTTGTTCAAGTGGGAAATGGCAGTGGCTTGAACCAGGGTAATCTGGTCATCCCAACCATGACCACTAAGTCAGTAAATATGTAAACATGCTTTTCATTCATTCATGTGTCTACCTTTTCATTAATATTTATTACATCACAATGAAATGATGTGTATTGCTATCAGTCTCCCATACTACACTGTAAACTTCCAATGAAGGACTTTGCTCTTATGCTCTAGTTCTATCTACCTCAAATATCTGTATACAGTAGGAACTAGATAAATATTTAGTGAACTGATATGAGCCAGACATTGATGGCATTAAAGATGTCTCAGATATCTCTGGAAGGTATAAAACTTAGTACAATTTAAACTGTATCCAACACTCTCATTTTTCTCTCATCCTTATTCTTGTCTTGAATTGAGTTCAGAGAGTTTACCTGAAAGAGAAAAATAATACACAAAAACAAAGTCTTAGGGGTTAGAGTAGAAGGAAGTGAAAGAAATAAAATTGTCCTTATTTTCATACAACATAATTATCTAGATAGAAAATCCCAAGGAATTTATAAAGATAACTCTTAGAACTAACAAGTAAACTTAATGAGATTATAGAATGTGAGGTAAATGCACAAAATCAATTATATTTCTGTACACTAGCCGTGCACAATTGGGAATCAAAAATTTATGGTCATACCATTTACAATAGTACTCAAAAATGAAACACGTGTGGGTAAACATAAGAAAGCATGTGCAGGATCCTTATGCTGAAAACTATCCCCAAAATGTGGATGAAAGATCTTAATAAATGGAGACATACCATGATCATGTTTTGGAGGATCCAGCATAATAAAGATGTCAGTTTTCTCCAAAGTCATCCATAGGTTTAAAATATTCTAATGAAAATCCTAACAGTTTAAAAAAAATAATTATAGATAAGCTGATTCTAAAATTTATATAGAAAGGCCAAGAACTAGAAAAGCTAAAACAGTTTTGAAAAGGACAAAGTTGAGGGTATCATACGACCTGACTTTAAGACCTCTTATAAAGCTTCAGTAATCAAGACTGTGGTGTTGGGGGAGGGATACACAGAGATTGATGGACTAGTGTTCTAAAGTAGACCCACACTACTGTGGGTAACTGATTTTATTTAATTAACAGGTTTATTGTGATATAGTTTACATACTATAAAAACCTATTCATTTAAAGTGTTTAACTCAGTGGTTTTTGGAATGTTTACAGAGAAGTGCTACCATTATCTGAATCTGATTTTTGAAGAGTTTCATCACCAAAAAGAAACCTCACAACTATTAGCAGTCATACCCACTCCTTCCATGCCCTGGTCAATTAGTTTTTTACAAAATTCCAAAAGCAATTTAATGCAGAAATGATTAGCCATTTCAACAAATGGTGTTGAAACAGTTGAGCCTTCAAAGGTAATAAAAACGAACCTCAACCTCTTACAATAATTAAGTCCAAATGCACCATCAATGAAATGTATAAAATATAAACAAAACAAAGAAATCTTTTGGAGCTGGAGTTATCAAAGAGATTGAATTGTATTTATGTATTTATATTTTTAGAAATATTTATTATTTTTATTTGGCTGTGTCAAGTCTTTGTTTCAGCATGTGGGATTTTTAGTTGCAGCATGCAGGCTCTTCACTGCAGCAAGTAGAATCTAGTTCCCTGACCAGGAATGGAACCCAGGCCCCCTACATTGGGAGAATGGAGTCTTAGCCACTGTTGAGGGAAATCCCCATCAAAAAGATTATTTTAGCTCTGACACCAAAAGTATGGTACATAAAAAAATTAATAAGTTGTACTTTATCAAAAATTTAAAACTTTTGCTCTGTCAAAGACACTGTTAAGCAGACTAGGAGAACATATTTGCAAAACACATGTATTACCAATGACTTGTATTCAGACTATATAAACACTCCCATAACTCAACAGCAAGGAAAACAAAAGCAAACAAATGAGAAAACAACATTCTTACAATGGGCAAAACACTTAAACTTTACCAAAGAGGTTATGCAGGTGGTAAACAAACACATAAAAAGACATTCAACAGTATTTGTCATTGAGGAAATAGAAATTAGAACTCTAGTGTGATATATAATTACGTGCCCTTTAGAATGGGCTTCCCAGGTGGCATTAGTGGTAAAGAACCCACCTGCCAATGCAGGAGAGGCAAGAAACTAGGGTTGGATCCCTGGCTCAGGAAGATTCCTTGGAGAAGGAAATAGCAACCTGCTCCAATATTCTTGCCTGGAGAATCCCATGGACAGAGGAGCCTGGCATGCTAGTCCATGGCATCCCAGAGAGTCGGATATGACTGAGTGTACAAACATTAGAATAACTAAAATTAAAATACTGAAAATATCAAATCCTATTGAGGATGCAGAACAGCTAGAACTCTCCTATATGCCGTGGTAATGAAAAAGTATCAGCCACTTTGGAAAACAGTTTGGCAGTTTCTCATAAAATTAATCATATGACCCATCGGTCCCTCTCCTAGTACTTACTTATGAGAAGTAAAAATTTACATTCACACAAAAACATGTCCATGAATGGTTATGGCAGCTTTATTCATAATTATTCCAAATTGTATACAGTCCCAAGCCATTTAGTGAGTGAATGCATAAACAAATTGTAGTACATCCACCCAGTGGAATACAGTGCAGCAGTAAAAGAAACAAAGTATTGATGAATGCAACAATTTGGATGAATCTCAAAGGCATTGTGTTGCACTAAGTGAAAGAAACCAGCCTCCTAAAGTTACATAGATTTTATTTGCATGACAGTCTTGAAAGAAAAAACTATAGTGGAGAACAGAGTAATAGTTGCCAGGGGTTAGGATTAGATTTGAGATGTGATGAAAAACGGGAGAAGGCAATGGCACCCTACTCCAGTACTCTTGCCTGGAAAATCCCATGGACGGAGGAGCCTGGAAGGCTGCAGTCCTGGGGTCCCTGAGGGTCGGACACGACTGAGCGACTTCACTTTCACTTTTCACTTTCATGCGTTGGAAAAGGAAATGGCAACCCACTCCAGTGTTCTTGCCTGGAGAATCCCAGGGACGGGGGAGCCTGGTCGGCTGCCGTCTATGGGGTTGCACAGAATCAGACACAACTGAAGTGACTTAGCAGTAGCTATAGCAGTGATGAAAAACACTGAGCTTGACTACAAAAGGAGTTTCGAAGGTGATTAAACTGTTTTATATTTTTAATGTTGTGATTACAAGAATTTATATTTGTGTTAACATTCCTAAAATTTTACTCCCAAAAGTCAATTTTACAGTAAATTAATTTTAAAAATACAAAAATAGAACAGCTTTCTTGAATCTCAGATGCTGAGGAGAGAGACACGCTTGGCATTTAATCTCACTCTGCTGCCTACCACCCCAGTGAATTTGGGGTTAACCAGCTCAGTTTTCTCATCTGTAAAGTGGGGAAACTCACAGTACCTTTCACATGGTAGAGAAAATTAAATAAAATAGAATCTGAAAAACACTTAGTGACAGTGCTTGTTGGATGGTAAGAGCTCGGTAATATTCAGCTGATGTTCCTGCTATCACTTCTATGCCTTCTACTTCTATCTGTCTTATGGAAGAGAGAAACACCAATGAAAGAAATTAGTCTTATATTTTTTCCAGTAAAATATTAATATCAGGACATTTGGAGAAGTAGCAACACGGTTGGTAGCTCTGTGATATTATATCTGAAATTGCATCCCAGTGCTAGGCAGGCTTGGTTGCTCCTCTGTGCCCTCCGCAGTTAGAGGCCACTGTTCTACAATACCCCAATGTAACCAATTTAGCTCCATCTAGAATCTCTGATCGTACTGTTCCCTTGTTGGTTAACCTTGGAAGAAGGTTCAACAAAACAGATTAAGAGAAAGCCTTTTGAGCAGTCCTGTGCATCTTTACTCAGAGGATGGTTTCCAAAAGCTAATATGAATTGCCATCACTCCTCCGTGTGTGTGTGTGTGTGTGTGTGTGAATGGCAGTTTTCCAAACTCCTCTGCCACTGTCTCACAGACACAGAAGGCTAGGTTATAAGCATTTGGAATTATGATTCTTATCTTCCAGCAATAAGGTGTTGAGGGTCCAGGACAGCTTCATATGTAAGTGCCTGATGTCACTGATAATCTATAACTGATAGAGCTGGGATGCCTGATTGAGCATGTCCAATCACTTAAGTTAATAGAGAAGCTTTATCATGTGCCTCTAATCTTTGCCATCTGACTGGCAGTCCTGTTCTCCCCACACTCTCTGAGCTGGCAACCTCCCTCCACCTGCAGTCTCCTAGGCTGGAGCATCTTTCCGAGAAGCAGCAGAGGGTCAACTCCTGGGCTGTCTTGTTATCTTCTAATCACCTCTAATAGCCCTCCATGCTTGCCGCTTGAGAACTGTATTAAATAGAGCTTTCTGGTATATATGTTAGGACTTGTTTAGAAACAAATCCTGGGATGCATAGGCTGGGAAGATGCAATGCTAGCTATAAATAAACTGCACAGCTCTGGACAAGTTTCTCATTTCTCTCTGGCTTCACTTTTCACAACTGTAAACAAAGAGGGTTGGATCAGATGGTTTCTAAGGTCTCTATCACTTGTAACATTTTAGGATTCTAGTTTGAATAATAAAAATGTGTTATTATTATTTTTAAAAAGAACTCCTTGCAATCTAAAGCACACATTGATTCTGCATTCTTCATTGTTTCTTTCATCTTCAAAATAATGATCATATTTAAATTGAATTAGGAATACTATAATCTTTGTCATGTGATTCGTGTGGCTACAAAGAAATTAGACCTTGAGCTATCAATATATTAACATTAATTACTAGTTACTGTTCAATGCAGATGTGGCATAAGCATGAATAAAGAGCTCGGAGCACTGTAATTTTCATATCAGAAGTGATTGAAAAGGCATTAGGTTAGTTCAAGTGTATTTGTTCTCTGCCAGGAGGAGGTGAGGAGGAAGTAGAGCTGGTGATTGAAGAGTTAGGAGAAAAGAATGGGGATTTACTAACCTCATGTGAGAGCACAATCTCAATTATATAACTCTTCTTCCTTCTTACTTCACTGGAACATGCTAGCCACTCATCTTCCAAATCTGTTTCTGAACCAGAAGGATGGGCAGACACAGACAGCATCTTTAAATTAGAAGGGAACTGCTGAATGGCCTTGTTGTTTCAGGAAAACACAAATATTTATATGCTCAGCTCCTTGTACCAGAGCATCAAGGAGGGAGACATGATGATAAGGATAAAGCCTAGATTGGCTGTCTGGGCCCAGTGCATTTTGGAAGCAGAGTCATTAGTTTATAATTTCATATTCATGAATGTAGATTCTTTTCAGACAGTGCTTGTACAACAGTAAGATAAATCCTTGCCTTCACTGCATTGCTAAGTTGGGAAGGCTGGAGGACCAGTAGAGTATAAAGAACACGAGATTTGTTGTTGGGAGACCAGAGGTAGGGTCTTGACTCTGTTGTTTACCAGTTACATGACCCAGAGGAAGTCATTCATTCCTTCCTTTATTACTGGTTGGGCAAAATATATAGTGAATTCCTGCTATGCTGTTCATTGGATTATGCACCAGGATAACAATGAGACATTATTCTTGTTTTCAGTAGCCTCAGAACTTTAATCACTAATAGTTGACATTTGTTGAGTCTGATCTATGTAAATTATGATACTAAATTCTCACAATATTCCTGAGACAGTTATTATTATCCCCATATTGCCAATAGGGAAACTGAGGCTCATATAATTTAGGTAACTTTGAAAGGTCATGGAACAAGTAACAGAGCTAAGAATTCAGTCCTGAGCCTTAAAATTTAACCACAGTACTCCAATGTGCCTATTGACCTGCTAATCTGAAAATGTAGATACTGCTACTTAACTTACTGTATTTCATAAGGTTTTGTGGAAATTTTTAGTAAACTATAATATGCCATTAAATGCATTCAGTTCCTATTACAGGTCAACTGAACGCTGGAGTAGAAATAGCCCAGGAGTGGATAGTCCCCTGCTCTGCATTTAATAAATTGTGTAGCACAGGCAAATCACCACAACTCTTTGAGTCTTCATTGTATCAGGTGGCAAAATGGAGGAAATTATAGCCACTGTCTTTCTTGAAGATAGCTGTAAGGGTCAGAAGAAGTTGAGCATGTGAAAAGTTGTGTCTGATATAAAGGGCTGTGAGAATTTAAGCTTTTTATCAACATAGTATAATTACTTAAGTTTTAATAGGCAAGAGGGACAGTTGTATGGAATAGAATAGCACAAGATATTCTACATTATAACTTTACGTTTATTAGTTCTGAGCATCTGAAACTTGACTTCCAAAAACGTAAAAAGTCATGGCATTGTCTCACAAAATGTTAGCGTTGCCATGTAGGATGCATTCAATGGCAGTTTCCAGGTCCTTCCATGCAGTTACTCTAGGCTGTTGACTCTAGACTGTCAAGCCACAGGAATTTAGGCTTTAACAGACAGCCCTGCCCTAATTAATTCCGATTCAGGAAGAACACAGACCACACTTTCATCTTATTCAAGACATTGTTTTTATAGTTTGGACATGGGAGTGCCTGGGCTTCTAGGAATCTCCCTTCCTAAAACACTCTCTTGGAAATAAATTAATTAATTCAATAAATATTTATTGAGTATGTGCCATATGCCAAGAAGTATTTCTGCTACTTGCCCTGGTAGAGCTGACATTCTATAATAATAGAGGGAGATGGATGGTAAAGTGATAAACACATGAATGAATGACACAGTGGGTCTGGCATTCAGGAAAGGCAGACGTACAAAAGGAAATTAAGCAGGATAAGGGCATAGAGAGTTACAGGTGGGGCCAGCCTTCCTCATAACGTGATGTTGAATAGAAACACAAAGGAAGTAAGAGGGGCTCTGCAGGTAACTGAGGATAACTTTGGGGAGAGGAATTAAATATGAAAGTTCTGAGGCCCAGGTGTGCTTGGCATATTTGGAGAACAGGATGGAGGACACAGGCTAATGCACAGCAAGTAAGGGGTACCCACCATCCTTATTCTCAGAAATGAAAATTTGCACCTGCTCCTAGCTCCCAATTTCTTCCCCTGGCATTCAGAGCCCTCTTCAGTCTGGCTCCAATCTCCACTTTAATCTTTTCTCAACTATTCTCTTTAACACACATTCTCTGGTCAAATGGACCTCCCCTGCTTTGTATGGCCTCCATCTCTCTGGGCCTCTCCTGCCGCTGGGGCTCCCTGACTTCTTCCAAAGCAGTGGTTCTCAACTGTGGGTAGTTTTGTCTCCAAGGTGTATTTGGCAATGTCTCCAGACTTTTTTGGTTGTCATTGCCAGAGAGATAGTGAGTGGGTAGAGACCTGGGATAATGCTAAATATCCTATAATGCATAAGACTGCCCCTGCAACAAAGAATTATTTGGGCCAACATGTCAATAATACTGAGACTGAGCCACCTTGATCTAAGCCCTCCTCATTCTTCAAATTCTGGACCACTTTTGTGCAGTTTCAGAAGCCCCTTACTAACCCTACAGAATTCTCTCTCTGAATTGTGCAGATCTTACATACTGCCTTTCATCATAATGACCCTGACATGACTATGTGCACAAGGTTGGGAATTATACAGCATGGATTTCATTCTCAGTTCTATCTGCATCTGTGATCATAGGTACATAATTTAACTTTTCTGATGCACCTTTTCCTTATCTGTAAAACAGGACAAATGCGTTGTTGGGAGGACTAAATAAGTCAGTGTAAATCCCTTACCATAGTGCCTGATGCAGGGTCTAATAAACCATTATCATGATAATGGTTACTATGATAACCATTAATTGATTCCCTTAGCTGGTTGCATGGCCCTTGCAATCAGTAATTATGTGTTACATTTATTTCCTTTGTACTTTCGTGTGTCTCCAAGGCCAGATGAATTAGAGTTGTTACCAGCGTTTTTTTTAGGTAATTGTGAACTTTGAGTAAGTCTTTGATATCTTCTCAAACAATGGACTCCAAGGCTGGGAGCACAGGGTAAGCACATCTCCTTTTGAGAAAATAAACTGCTCGCTTAGCTCAATGCATCAACTCTTCCAGCTTACCAAATACTGATTCCTGATCCTGGACAAATCCATCACTAGGGCTGCACCTGAGTTTCTGGGGATAGCTTTCCTCCTTTCTGTGTTAAGATAGGAAAGATAGAAAAAGAATTGGTCAGAATAGAGGTTAAGCACAGGCTGAACCTGATAAGAAACAGGATTGTGTGGGGCATTGATAGAGGAAGCAGGAAAGAGAAGTGATAACTTGTCTGAGGACAGGATGAAAGCTGTTCATTTAGAGGATATAATCCTCTGTGTGCCCCCCTCTTTTGAAATAAACAACCACTGGAATAATTTCAGTGGACTCTTAGTTGAATATGTGTCTCTTTCCCAGCTCTCCTCCTGAGTAACTTGCTGATTTTCCAATTTGCAATCCGGGGATCAGAGCATAAAACAAGACAAGCAGAGGCTAAGGTGTTTGTGTAAGCACTTACACATTACTTCACTGCCACCTAATTTATTTTTCAAGTAAGTCAAGATTTTAAGCCATGGACCTCTGTTAAACTGAGAGAGGCTTACAGAGCTCCAGAGAGGAGCAGAAAACTGTGGATTTCCCCTTTCTCTCTCTAACATAGAGCTTCCAAAAGGCATCAAGAAAGGCTGGACTTTTTTTATGGGCAGAAACAGAGTCTAGAGGGGCTTATGGAAACAAGAAAAAGCCTCTGTCAGTGGAATACCTATGCTCTAACTGGGGCTTTTTCTCCCAGTTCTGAGACCATCTTTCTCTTCTTCCTCCTTCAGGATCTTTCAGCTTCTTCCTGGTCCACTTGCTTTTGTCCAAATCCTGCTGAAGCTTTAGTAACAAACTGAACATCTCTTCCTTAGGGAAATCTTGCCTCACTGCCCTTGCCCAGGTGGTTTTTCTCTCATTCAATTCCATAGGCCCCTTCTCTGATCCTCTCTAATGTTTTACACAGTTGTAATAAGTATAAATCCTGTTTCCCTCCCTATCTTGTAAACTCCAATAAGAGCTGCGACCAAGACTGTCTTGTTCATCTGTCAATTTTCTGTGCTCAAAACAGTGCCTGGAATAGGGTAGTCTCCCAATAAAAATTTATTGAGTGGATCAATGAAGTTGAAGTTATAAGTGTCAGGTTCAAGCCCAACTCTGTCATTGACCTGCTGTGTGACCTTGAGCAAGTGTTTTGTCCTGTAAAATAGTTCACAGCTCCAAATCTTTTATGTGCGTGATTCTATTTAGTTCTCACTATAGCCCAAGAGGAGATGAGTTCTATTTGTTATCCACATCGCATAGATGAGAAAACTAAGACTCAAAGAGGTTAAATACTGGGTCCAAGTTTACGAAGTATTCAAGTCAGCAAGTCATAGTGTCACTTCTGTTTACCTACCTGTAACCTGAAGGTGGGAAGCTAGAGAGCTTCTGAGATCTCTCCTAGATTCTATTTCTTCAAAGTTTTCAATTCTAATTTTAAACTGACACTAGTAAGATAAAGTGACTTGAGGTGCAGATGGCTATAGAAAGATTATATGGGGAATCTAAAAAAAAAAAATGCTGGATTCAAGATTGTGTGTGTGTGTCTGTGTATTTTTGATCATTTAAATGAGTAATACCATATGTATGACTGGGATTACATCTTGTAAAATAATCTCTGAGCCTCATGGTAAAACAGTAAAAAGAATAGATCTTCCTAGAAGCATTTTTAAAAAATATTTTATGGGAAAAAGGTTACATTGATGAGCTAATAAATGATTTAAAGAAATTTGTATACAAAACATAAATAGACCGATAGACATAGGAAGCAAACTTATGGTGACCAAAGAGGAAGGCGGAGGAGGATAAATTAGAAGTTTGGAATTAGTGTATATACATTACTATATATAAAATAGATGATTAGCAAAGGCCTGCAGTATAGTACAGATATCTATAATTAATATTTTGTAATAACCTTTAAGGTAAAAGAATATGAAAAAGAATATATATATATATATATATACACACACATACATGTATAACTGAATCACTTTGTACAGCTGAAACTAGCCAACATTATAAATCAGGTATACTTCAAAAAATTAATATTTCCCCAGAAATGATCATAATGATCTAGGTCTGTGTACATGAGAGCCAGGGGACAGAGAAAGGAGAAGGTTCACTGATAAAAGGTGATATGTCTGTTCTTGTTCCAGTTTATCTGACAAGCTAAATGACTCCAGAAAGCTTTAGCAGCTGGCATAGCACTTGCTTTACAAGATTTGATAAAGATCAGATAGCAGTCAATAGTTCGCCAAAAGCTAATGATACCTTCTGAATGTGGCATATCATTTATAGTCACTCTCTCTCTCTCTCTCACTCCCCTTCCCCTCACACCCATATTTTTTATGTTTCTTTTCTCTGGGATTCCTTGCTTTTTGACAGCAAAGCAAACGCGCTATGCCCAGTATAGAAAGAAAGCACAACTCCTGTACCTTGCTCTGCTCACTGCCTGGGTTGAATTGTGTGTGACTTCCTAAGAAGCGGGAAAGACTTTGGGTGTGAAGTGAGAAGCATGCAGTCTCCAGCTCTTTCGATGGTCACCCTCTGACTCTGGAGAAGTTTGAATTCAGAGAGACTGTTGTAAGCAAAGGTAGTAATGATACTAAGGGGCAAAGTGACAATGAGCCACCAGGAAAATAGGCAACGAGGACTTTCCTTGTATTTCGAGGGCTGGCATCAGTGGCAATGGGGAAAGTAGATGATGACTGAGCTGCTAATGCTGGGGATCCCTTCTCAGCACCTGTAACCTTGACAAATTCCCTTTTTTGGGCTCAGTGCTTCCTTATCTATGAAAAGAAGATAATGGAGCATAGCAGGGGTTCAGAGGCTTAATTGTTTGTAGAGAACTTGGATAGTCTTGGATGAATGGCACAATCAAGGTGCTGTGCAAAATACTATCATTTTGCGTGTCAGCAAGATGGCTTACACCTGCCACGGTATATTGGGAGAGTCTTAATCAAGGACTTGCAGTAGGTGGAGGGAGGAAGATATAGGAGTCTGGAGAATGACTATTAGATGGAGCTCATAGTTTTTCAGTCCAGTTGCCCATACTTCATATTTCATATTATTTCTAGAGTTAGCTACTATGACAGATTAAAGATGACCACAAATTCTTAGATTCTTTTGCTATCGAGAAGTATAGTCTGTTTCCCCTTTACTTGAACCTGGACTGGCCTGTGAGCACAGCACTCAAAGCAAATGTGAACTGATCCACCTATGTGCCTGGCCATGCTAATTTTATTACCCACTTAGTACTTCTCAAGCCCCATGAGGTAGATAGTGATCAAACCCATTTTACAGGTGAAGACATTGAGGCACAGAGAGGCTTGAATCCATGTATGAATCATATTTAAATCCCACGCAGTCTGATTCCCAAATCCATTCCCTTCAGCACTATGAATGCATGTGTAAAATACTATGAATTATGCCATGATTATCATTGTTATAAGTGCTGAACAATGTGAAGTTGGTGGTTGCCTCTTTTGCCTAAACTTATAGCCAAAAGCGGCACTGCGTTTGGCCCTCTCTGGTTGCAGTAGGCTTCTAGTAACAGATGTGCTTCACCCTGGCAGGGGGCTGACAAGATGATAGAACATTGCTCCCAGGCTGGCAAGGTGGGCAGAGACAAGGCAGAAGGAGATGGGGGGGAAAAAAAAAAACCACAAAAATAAAAACGAAGGTTAAACCACCTGAAGATTTCCTAGAACAAATGCTTCTCTTTCCTGCTGAATATTAGCTGGCATTTAAAGAAAATTATATTTAACTATGCAATTTCTATATAATAAATTGGCTTACAGCTGGTGCTGTAGGTTTCATATCTTTTTAAGAACTAGAGCAATATGTTGGTAGAATAAACACAGTTGCACTTGAGCACGTCAAAACTGAGATGGATATTAAGCGCCCTGTGTCCTGTTGTGTGTACCAACAGGAGGTATTAGAGTCATTTTTACTGATTATAGTAATAACTGCTGCTCTTTAAATGAACAACCTCACTCATAAAAAAAAAAAATCACGAGTATTATTAGCTTCTTTGCATGACAGTGGTTCCTCATACATTTTTAATGTTTTAATCTGGAAAACTCATTGACATTTCGTGTTGGAAGTATGTGCAGCCCCATGTGGCAGTGAGGCCACTTAGGAATGAGAGCATGGGAAGATGGTGGGTGAAGAGGGGGCGGCTAGGGAGGATGCGCTTAGGGAGCGTGGAAGTTACGGCCAGGCAGAACCAAACAGTTCAGCACCCAGCTCTTTACTTATAAATAATGGAACCTTCAGTTCAGTTCAGTTCAGTCACTCAGTCGTGTCCGACTCTTTGCAACCCCTTGAATTGCAGCACGCCAGGCCTCCCTTGCTGCTGCTGCTGCTAAGTCGCTTCAGTCGTGTACGACTCTGTGCAACCCTATAGATGGAAGCCCACCAGGCTCCCCCGTCCCTGGGATTCTCCAGGCAAGAACACTGGAGTGGATTGCCATTTCCTTCTCCAATGCATGAAAGTGAAAAGTGAAAGGGAAGTCGCTCAGTCATGTCCAACTCTCGGCGACCCCATGGACTGCAGCCTACCAGGCTCCCCTATCCATGGGATTTTCCAGGCAAGAGTACTGGAGTGGGGTGCCATTGCCTTCTCCAGGGACTAAAAACTAACACTTGCATAATGTGCTATCATTTGCCTAGCCTTTTGCATACTTTCTTTCACTTAACTTTGGAGTTTATTCTCCCCATGACAAATATATAAGGTGACACATAGGAAAAAAATATTACACTCCTAAGTTCATACCATTGGGTCCTGGGAGATCCAGGGTTTGAACGTCTGTTTTCTGACTTTAAAATTTTTGTTTGTCATATTAAATTTAACTCTTTCTGATGTAATTACTATTTTGTCTCATTTCATGACAGGGAATATAAACCAAAGATTTGGCCTTTGAATCCAGTGATATTGCTAGTGATATTAATGTCAGATCAGCTGACAAAAATAATGTAGGTTTATCTTTCCAGAACTGTATTTAACATTCTTGGTATTCATTCATTCATACATTCTACCAAAATGTATTTAAAATCTATCATGTGATAAATGCCTTGTTAAACATTAGTTACTATATTATAATCAAGATAGTTATTAAGCTTTTATAATCTTGAAAATGAACATATATTAGCACTATGCAATGTAAACTGGTGCGTACTTATTTGGAGGGCAATTTGAAAGTATCTTAGAATCTGAACACACAAATTCTTAAACCAGGGAATTTCACTTCTTGCTGTCTGTCATAGAAAAACACTAGATGTATGCACCAATAGTCACATGTGAGTGCAAAGAGACATATATAAGGGTAGACATTGTGACATTATTTATTACAGCAGAAAGCAAAGCAGCATAAATGTTCCCATAGGGAACATAGGGAGTATGGCTAAATAATCTATTAGAATAAATACAAATGGAAGAATAATATGCAAGAAATTTAAAATTGAAGTAAACCTGTATACAATGATATATCAAGATTTCCAAAGCTTACTGTTGTATGAAAAGAGAAAAAAATACTTACAGCAGATAGAAATGATGTTTTTAAAAATCAGGGAAACAATAATAATAGCTGTCTGTTTATCTATCAATCAAGATATAGATATAAACATGCAGAGAGTCAGAAACACACATATACACACACATACACGAATGTGGTCTGGAAAATTACATTCCCTACCAATGGTTACCCATGGTTGGTAGGGAGAAGGCTTGGAGAGTGAAGATAAAAGTAATAGATAAAGGTTTTGTCTTATCTGTACTTTTTGAATTTTGTACTCAAAGAACTAAAACCGAAACAAAAACTATTTCATCTCATATGTTAAAGAGAAGAATACATTTCTCAGAGGTAACAGACAAATATAAGCTCCATGTCTTACTCAGTTTGGGCTGCTATAACAAAGTACCATAAACTAGTGGCTTATATTAATAAACTGAAGACATTTATTTCTCACAGTTCTGGAGGCTGAGTCCAAGATCATGTGCCAGCATGGTCAGGTTCTACTGAGAGCCCTCTTCTGGGTTATAGGCTGCTGAGTTCTTGTTCCATCCTCAGAGGACCAGACAGCTCTGAGGAGCCCCTTTTACAAGGCACTAATCACATTCATGAGGGCTCCATCCTTTTGATTTGTTTACCTCCAAAGGCTCTACCTTCTAATACCATCCTATTGGGATTTCTGCACGTGAATTTGAGGGGATCCAAACATTTAGCCTATTACATTCTAAAATATTTAGCACTGTCACATATGCATAAAAACAGAGCTTCACTGTAGACCCAAAACAGCCTCCTTTTTTAAATCTTCTCATACTGAAATGGACAGAAGAAAATGAAAATCACCAATAATATATTGGTTGGTTTTCTCACAAAAGAAAACTATTTTCTCATTTTAAAAGGTAAGCTTTTTTTTTTTTTTAAGACTTGTGCATGTAATTTTGGAAGTTGATTGGAGGGTGTATGAGTTTAACTGAGCTGTTAATTATGCTCTTCTTGGAGCAACATCATGATTTCAGATGTGTATGTGTGCTTAGCCAGCTTCAGTAGCTTTTTGGAACTTCAATGAAATATGATCGATTTAACATAGAGACTTACCTCTGCTCTTTCCAAAATATCACATTAAAATGACTCAAGTAAATATATAAAAACATAAGTGAAGTTAGCATCAGTGGAGATATACCACACAGGTCACCTTTTAAGAGGACCAGGTGTGAGCAGTGTCATTGGCTGATGGGCTCTGGCTCTTTGTACCATCAGATGAGCCATGTCATGCACACTGAGACCATGCTCCCCCTGGGGTGCTCCCAGGCACTGACTGTGCATGGCAGGGGAACTAGAGCCAGGCCATTTATGCCCCAAGCAGGACTTCTCTAATGGATTTCTTTGCTTGGGAACTCCCCCATGGCCTTCATTAGAACTGCACTGTATTCCAGTGCTCTTCTTTTTTTCTTTTCTGATGCTTTTCTTACCCAATCTGCCTTCCCGCTCTCTCTCCTTTCAGAGAGATCAGAATCCCATCACAGCCTAAAGCCTCTCCCAACCTCTTCTTCCTCTCTCTCACTTATCCTTTACTGATTTTCCCTCCAGTCTTGCCAGTCTAGCTCCATCTTGTCATCTGCTTCTCAGAGGACCTGAAATAATGTATAAACAAGATTTAGACCCCTACAGCAATGAGAAGGGGAGAGGGGCTTCCAGCAGACTTCAATCACAGTTAGGAAAATAGGAAGTAGGTAAATGAGTGGTAACTGGCTTCACAGAGTGGAGAAAGCTATAAACTCTCTGCCATGGAGGTGGGAATAGGAGGCATGGGATTCAAGCTGAAGAAATCTAGAGACTGGAATTGGGAGCATCATGTAGATCTCAAGTGTGTGATTCAGAAAGGAACTAGCATCAAGGGACTGATGGAAAGTCTAAATAAGGAACAATTATAATAGATCGAAACACAAGATCCTTCACTCCTCCCAGCCAAGGAGAGAAGTTTAACCTCTTGGAAAAGTTACAGTGGAAAGTTTCTCTATCCCTGGGGCACCAGGCACAACTAAGACAAAACAGGATGTCTGCCTAGGTGAGATCTTGAGGGGCTCTGCTACGCCCTTATCTTTAGGTTTCCAGAATGCTGGTACCAGGCTTACATAATACAGGTGGGAGACTGGAGTCTTTCTCTTTGGAGAACTTGTTTATGAAAAAAATAGTGTCTGACATCAAGGGGCTCCACAGGGCCTGTGCTTACTCACTCTATAATGCTCCAGGCAGTCACACAGAGTTTTCCATCAGCTTTTAATGCCTCGTTCATAGGTACTGCTGAACAGCCAAGGTTAATCAGACATGAAAACATTAAACAAGGAAATGGGGGAGGGGTTAGAATGTGAGAGAAAACAGAGACAAGAGAGAGAGAACAAAATAAAATCTAAATAAACCCAGTCATAACTATAATTCTTAGATAACAAAAGGAATAACAGTCATGAAACAAAAATAAAAGAACTTTTAAAGAAGAAAGAGGTATTAGAAATTGAAACTATTTATATTAAGAAGAAATTATTATTTTACTGGAGGAGCATGGAGATCAAGCTATGGGATTCCACCCCCCTCCCCCCCATAAAACAGAGCAAAAACAGACAATGTGAGAAAATACTTACAAATTGGCGAATTCAAGTAAAAGGACTAACTCCTGATATCAAGCTCAGAATGGGAGGACAGGTACACTGAGGAGAGGGAGTTAGTACAAAAAACAAAACTAGGAAGATTTCACAGAAAGGAAGCAGGCGTGACATTTCAGGTTGAAAGTTTCCCGGGGACCACACATGTCAGTGCAAGGCCCGCATGAAGGCTTCAGAGCCCCTGGAATAGAAAGCGTGCACAGCTTCCAGGTAGAAATCGGGAATGATTTGGGTTGAAGTTGCTCACCCACGAAACTGGAGTTAGATGACAGTGGATGATACTTTTTAAATCGTCAATAGTAGCTGAAAACCTAGAATTGCATATCCAATGAGACTACAAGTGAGTGTAAACTAACAATATTTTTAGTGAAGCAATGAAATGTTGTTGAATCACACGAATACACCGGGATTCTTGGCCCCTGGAGGAGAAGAATTCAATCCGGGGCCAGAGACGAGGCTTGATCGCTCAGGGCTTTTGTGTAATAAAGTTTTATTAAAGTATAAAGGAGATAGAAAAAGCTTCTGACATAGGCATCAGAAGGGGGCAGAAAGAGTACCCCCTTGCTAGTGTTAACAATGAGGTTATATAATCCAAAGAATGTATCGAGGTTGTAAAGACCTCATCAGACCTACTCCCATAGTTTACATTTTAAGATAACACTGTCCTCAGGCAGGATACATCCTTGTAAAGACCAGGTCTACTCCCATAATTTACATTTTAAGATAACAGAAGGTTTAATCCAAAGACTGTCCTTAGGCAGGATACATTATTGTTATATAATCCTAAGGAATGTAGAGAAAGTAAAAAAGTTTGTCCTTTCTTCCTCCTTGAGAATTCCAGATCCCTCTCTCCTTGGGGACCCCTAGACTCCCTATCAACCTGCCTAGGAACTGACTCTCTCAGCAAGGTCTCAAAAATGTGTATACCAAGCGTCATTTGTCAGGAAGTTATTGGAGAATGTGCTCCTCAAATGACACAGTAAATCAAGGAAAAAGACAAAACAAAGCAGAGGATCCAACAAAACAGGAATTCCCAGGTGACGGAGAAAGAAAAATCAGTGCAACATCTCTAGGGCAAGGTTGGAGAGTAACTGGCTGAGAGAAAACTGAGGAATGGAGGGTTTCTCTCCAAGAGAAAGAAACAATGAATTGGATAAATTGATATGTTTGACTCTATGGAAGATCAGAAATTTGGGGGAATATGTGGAAAGCTGAGAAGACAAAGCAGCAATTATTAACTCTTAGAAACACAAATTTTGTATCAGAGAAGAATTGTAACTACGAAATCTGTGTGGTACAACTGTTAAGAAATAACCAGAATCATAGTAATGTGAACACTGCTATTGATGAGCCTAAGAGGTATTATATGCTACTAAGGGGTGGATGGCAGGAAGGGAAATTGGTATGGGATGAAAGAGGATCTCAGAGAATGAAATCATCATCTTCTCTTTTAGGAAATCAATAAATAACAGTAAAAATGGGAAATAAATCAAGAATGGCAGTACAAGCATGTTCCTCATAAATAAGGAAGTAAATAACATAAGAAACATCTTGGGTATTTGAAAGTGGCTACTTGTTAGGAGCTGGAATTGGAGGAGAGAAGGGTAGAACTTGAGACAGCTCTTTTTATGTATAAGCCTTGTAGTATTTTTTACATTCTAAACCATACCGAATACTACTTTGATAAAAATTTAAACATTAATTTCATAAAAGGCATGAATTAGAAAAATGAGGAGAGAAATATCCCTCCCTGCTACCAAGGATTTTTGGAGATAAATTTTTTCTAACTTATGTGTCCTCTTCATTCATCTTCTGATGTGCTTTGGGGAAAACAGTAAAACAGACACTTTCAAGATCAAGAGTTCTGTATTTAGCTTCTTTGCTTTGTTTTTTAAAATCCATGAAACTTTTTGTGCACTGTTTGATTTTTTTAAACAAAAAATTTTCAGTTTTTGGTAAAAATCAGTGATTACAATGTAAAAAATAGAAGTGCTGATCTTAGTCAATGTCTTGTATATGCAAACAACCCTCTGGTAATATCATGAAAAAAGATTTAGTAGTTCAACAAAATATGAATGCAGGGGAGAAAAGCCATTAAGGTCTTCCTATGGGCCCAGGACTTTCCTGGCATCATCTCATTTAAACCTCACCACAACTCCAGGGGTAGGTACACTTGTCATCATTTTGAGCGCTTTGCAAAGCTAGCAGTGTCTAATTATACATCCTGTCTCTTCAAAATGCTATGTAGCCTTGCAGTTCCTATGTTAGTAGGAGCCCAAAGAGGAATGCTACCTTAATCTAATTAGGCCCCCTATCTAATTTGATTCTCATAACAACTTTAGAATGAATGCAGGGCAGGGATTAGTTTCTTCATTTTATAAACAAGGAAAATGAAGCTTAAATAAATTGAATGAGTTGGTGACATACCCAGGGTAGTAAGTGACATCGCTGGAAAGAGCATCAGTTTCTGACTCAGAGCCCAAAGGAAGCTTGTCAACTAAAGAGAGAGATTCCGCCCCCCTTTGTTTTGGTGAACTTTACACTCTTCTGCTCAAACTATGATGAGCCGAAAGAACCTGTTCACCCAGGTCACACCCTTCCATCTTTTCTCAAACCCAGACTAGGGAGAAATCTGTATATATACAAGTTCTGTGGATCTAGTTTTTCCACCAAATCTACATATATATGAAGGTTTTTTTTTTTTTTTCCTGTTACACAATGGTGTTCCATTTTCATATAATTGAAAGTCAGAATTATTCCAATCAACTTGGCTCATTTCTGGTAATTTATACCCTTAAACATCCAAATGTCATATTTCTAGCAAGAACTTGAGAAGGAAAATCACATGTGGAATCAGAGTGCTCTCAGGTCCATTGTGTACAACTGGGAAGGAGGGAGCCTTGCAGGGGAGCCCTTAAATTTCAGAGCAAGGCTATAATTAGCTGTAATAGGACCCAGAGTAACTTCAGTGCCATAATTCTCAGCAGGAAAACAATTATATTGCAGCCATATAACTAGATCGACATGCTGTAAATACAAAACATTCTCTGGAAATACATGCTATATTTCTAAATACATGGAAAATTAAGTCAGACACTTCTTTGCTAATTGTAATTCAGTGCAGTATTACTCCCTTTCTTTTCCTCAACACTTCTGCCCAGCTATAGGTTTTCCATTTGAACATATATGTTTTAAGAAAGGCATATTTCACTAAAGAAATATAATCAAGGAAACAGTGATGAATTAGTTCCAGAGAAGCAATCTAGGGTGAAGAGAGCCCTGGCCTGGAACTTGAGAGACAGGATTTTTAAAAAATTGAGATATAATTGACATATATAACATTGTGTTCATTTTAGGTATATAATGTAATTATTTGATACATGTATATATTGTGAAATGATCACTGCATAAATCTAGTTAACATTTATCACCACATATTTTCTTTTCTTGTGATAAGAACTTCTGAGACCTACTGACACGGTATTGTTAATCACAGTCACTGTGCTATACATTACATGTCCAGGACTTATTTTATAACTTGAAGTTTGTACTTTTGATAACCTTCACCCATTGTGCCCACCCCCGTGTACCTCCTGCCTCAGGCAACCACCAATCTGTTCTCTGTATCTATAAGTTTGGTTGATTTTTTACATTTCACACATGAGTGAGATCATACAGTATTTGTGTTTCTATGTCTGACTTATTTCACTTAGCATAATGGCCTCAAGTCTCACTCACATTGTTGCAAAGGACAGGATTTCCTTTTTAAGGACTCAGTTCAGTTCAGTCACTCAGTCGTGTCCGACTCTCTGCTACCCCATGAATCACAGCAGGCAAGGCCTCCCTGTCCATCACCAACTCCCGGAGCTTCCTCAAACTCATGTCCATTGAGTTGGTGATGCCATCCAACCATTTCATTCTCTATCGTCCCCTTATCCTGCCCCCAATCCCTCCCAGCATCAAAGTCTTTTCCAATGAGTCAACTCTTCTCATGAGGTGGCCAAAATATTGGAGTTTCAGCTTTAGCATCAGTCCTTCCAATGAACACCCAGGACTGGTCTCCTTTAGGATGGACTGGTTGGATCTCCTTGCAGTCCAAGGGACTCTCAAGAGTCTTCTCCAACACCACAGTTCAAAAGCATCAATTCTTCAGGGCTCAGCTTTCTTCACAGTCCAACTCTCGCATCCATACATGACCACTGGAAAAACCATCGCCTTGACTAGATGGACCTTTGTTGGCAAAGTCATGTCTCTGCTTTTGAATATGCTATCTAGGTTGGTCATAACTTTCCTTCCAAGGAGTAAGCATCTTTTAATTTCATGGCTACAGTCACCATCTGCAGTGATTTTGGAGCCCCCAGAAATAAAATCTGACAATGTTTCCACTGTTTCCCCATCTATTTCCCATGAAGTGATGGGACCAGATGCCATGATCTTCGTTTTCTGAATGTTGAGCTTTAAGCCAACTTTTTCACTCTCCTCTGTCACTTTCATCAAGAGGCTTTCCTTTTTAGGCCTAATAATATAATAATATAGTATAAATAATGAATACATATGCTACATTTTCCTCATCCATTCATGCTTAGGTTGTTTCCATGTCTTGGCTTATTGAAAATAATACACTGAACCTGGGAGCACAGGTATTTTTTGAAATAGTGATTTGGTTTCCTTAACATAAACACCCAGAAGTGGAATTGCTGGATTGTACGATAGTACTAATTTTAATTTTTTTATTACTGTTTTCCGTAGTGGCTATACCAATTTACATTGCCACCAGCAGTGTGTGAAGGCTCCATTCCCTCCACATGTTTGCCAGCACCTGTTATTTCTTGTCGTTTTGATAATAGCCATCCTAATAGGTGTAATGTAGTATCTTATCATGGCTTTTGTTTGCATTTCCCTGATTATCTGTGATGTTGATAATTGTTTCACATATACATTTATGTCTTCCTTGGAGAGAAAGTCCTACCCCTAGTCTTAGGCCAATCATTTTATCTCAGAGCCATAAAACGGAACCTTACACACCATGTCTGACAAATAGATGATAGATGTCTTTGTTATACCCTGTGCAGTTTTTGTGGGAAAAAAATTAGCCAATATTTAAAAATCAAGGGATTGCACATAAAAATCTGGGTTTCTGGCCTCTCATGAAAACATCAGAAGAATGGTCCCACTGGGTCCACAGTTCTTACTGCAACAGTCAGCAGTAGCCAGGTAGCTGCTACTTCCTGGAACGGATAGATGCTCTCCAGTTTTCCCCAGAATTTGCTTGTGCCATTTTGCTCATCTAGGTTTTCTATCTTGTGATCAGATTGCTCATCTGTAAATGGGATAGGGTAGATTATATGTTGTAAGATTTTCTGCTTAAGTATTCATTCCTCTTTTAAGATCTAGGGTTATGTAGCAGTACTAACTATAAGACTGTTTGCTGCTGCTGCTGCTGCTAAGTTGTTTCAGTCGTGTCCGACTCTGTGCAACCCCATAGACGGCAGCCCACCAGGCTCCCCTGTCCCTGGGATTCTCCAGGCAAGAACACTGGAGTGGGTTGCCATTTCCTTCTCCAATGCATGAAAGTGAAGAGTGAAAGTGAAGTCGCTCAGTCGTGTCCAACCCTCAGTGACCCCATGGACTGCAGCCTTCCAGGCTCCTCCATCCATGGGATTTTCCAGGCAAGACTACTGGAGTGGGTTGCCGTTGCCTTCTCTGAAAAGACTGTTTAGAATTGACTAAATGATATGAGGATGAAAAAAAGCTAAATTATGTATTTTTCCTTCTTTCAGTTTGTGTTCTTATGTTGCTGATAGTCTGCTTTTACTCCTGGGAGAAAAAAAAATCATGATAAATCATAGATGCCTGAAAAAACTGCAGTCTCTCTCTGCATGAGAATTTACACCAAGTTAAATGGATAGTTATTTACAAATAAAGCTTTTTAAGCACTTGGAAATCTCTGGGTTTAGTGGGGTTAAATCAAACCTTGACATCATTTTAACAGTTTTATTTTCCTATGACCTCTGTGGCTCCTATATAATCCTAAAATCACAGCTATTCCAAAGGAATCATTTCCTCCTGCATTCTGCTCTACAAAGACTGTGCAGCAAAGAGCTCCACAGGCACCAAAGAGGGGAAGAACAAATTCCTAAGTTCAAATGTGCCAAGTTCTATCCCACCTACAAAAGCCTTGGTGTTCTTGGCCTCACCTTGGCCCCACTCTTGGCTCCATACAGAGAAAATGGACAATGAAAGATGGAGTTAACTTTCATTGCAATAAAAATCACAGTTTCAGGGCTCCTACCCTGGCACAACTTGTCTTCAGGACGGATAAAGGCACAGAGCTTTCACACACCAGCAATATTATGTGATCATTTTTTGTTGAATTATCAAAATGGAATTCCCAGTGTCTAAGCTTTTTTTTTTTTTTTAAATCTGGTTGACTGAAAACAAACTGGCTTTCCATTACAGTATTTGGATAAAATATATTTCTGATGGATTAAATTAATTTTCTGTAGATTATTGGGAATTTTCTCTGTAGACAATAATATTGTCCTCATATAACAATATATGTTTTTTCCTTTTCTTTTTTCACACTTTTGTATACCTCTTATGATTTTTTTTATCAACTTAGTATTTGGGATAAGATTGCAAGTACTGTATTGAATGGAAATAATGATGGCCAAGATCTGATCTTAAATGGAATACTTTAAGATTTTATCATTATCTTAAATCTTTGCTGTGAGGTTTTTTGATGTGTTTTATCCAGTTAAGGAAGTTCCACTTCTGTGTACTAAGAGTATTTAACATGAGTGAATGTTGTGTTTTATCTAATGTTCTTTTTCCCTGTATTAAGATGCATCTCATGATTTTTCTTTTAATGTAATCAGCTACATTAATCAAAGTTCTAATGTTAAGTTAACCTTGAATTCCTAGGGATATTCCAACTTACTCATGGCTTCTTAATTAGATAGATGCTTAACTCATTTACTTTTAGCCTTATCTCTAAAATGTGTATTTAAGGGTAGTTTCTATAAATGTTGTTCTCTTTGTATCCCATAAGTTTTTATATGTAGCATTTTAATTGATATTAAAGTTTAAATGTTTTCTAATTTCTATTCTATTTTTCTGTGTGCCATTAATTGCTTTTTAATTTTCAAATGTGTGAAAATTTTATATTTGGGATTTTTGTGGGGTAACATTTAAAACTCTGACAATTGCATTGTGGTCAGTTTTTTGGTAGTAATTATTTTAGTTCATTCACAGTTGGTTGTTAATTGTGTTGTTTAAGTCTTCTGCATCACAATATTTTAGTTATGCTTGATCTATCAATAATAAGTGGTATTGTCTCTCACTATCACGGTAAATTTATAAAATTCTTTTATAATTCTGCCCATTTTTTAATTTATACCTTATGAAGTTATTAACTAGGTTCATATCAGTTTAAAGTTGTACGTTTTTCTGGTTAGCTGAACTGTTTATCCTTAGTGAACCTCCTTTATCTTTATTAATGCTTTTTGTCTAAAGTCTAATTTGTCTGCTATTAATTTAGGTTTTATTATTACCCAAATATATAAAATTTTAATATTTTTACTTTTTATATTAAAATTCTTTTATATTATTAAATGTAACTTACATTAGATATCTAGTATGTAGTTACAAAGAGATCATACAGCTGGGATGAACTTTCTAAGATGTTCCAACCTAGAATAAGGGTATTCTTACCCTGTGGTCCTGCATCTATCAGGCTGTCCCCAAGGAGAGGTGTATACACTTGAACTGAGAATAGTTCCTAGGAAGGGACACAGCTCTGAGCCATCAACAGATAATACCTCTGGATGCTAATGGAATGGGTAACTTGATAATAAAGAGTGAATCTGGGTGTTACACTCAAGTGCATCTACTGCAGTTAATTGCATGCACTATTCAGATTTGCTTGCTCCAGACAGTAAGTTTTTGACTGTGTGGATCACAACAAACTGTGGAAAATTCTTCAAGAGATGGGAATACAGACCACCTGACCTGCCTTCTGAGAAATCTGTATAAAGGTCAAGAAGCAACAGTTCAAACTGGACATGGAATAACAGACTGGTTCCAAATTGGAAAGGAGTACGTCAAGGCTGTATGTTGTCACCCTGCTTATTTAACTTATATGCAGAGTACATCATGAGAAACACTGGCCTGGAAGAAGCACAAGCTGGAATCAAGATTGCCGGGAGAAATATCAATAACCTCAGATATTCAGACGACACTACCCTTATGGCAGAAAGTGAAGAAGAACTAAAGAGCCTCTTGATGAAAGTGAAAGAGGAGAGTGAAAAAGTTGGCTTAAAACTCAACATTCAGAAAACTAAGATCATGGCATCTGGTCCCGTCACTTCATGGCAAATAGATGGGAAACAATGGAAACAGTGACAGACTTTATTTTCGGGGGCTCCAAAATCACTGCAGATGGTGACTGCAGCCATGAAATTAAAAGATGCTTGCTCCTTGGAAGAAAAGTTGTGACCAACCTAGATAGCATATTAAAAAGCAGAGACATTACTTTGCCAACAAAGGTCTGTCTAGTCAAAGCTTTGGTTTTTCCAGTAGTCGTGTATGGATGTGAGAGTTGGACTATAAAGAAAGCTGAGCACTGAAGAATTTCTTTTTCTTTTGAACTGTGGTGTTGGAGAAGACTCTTGAGAGTCCCTTGGACTGCAAGGAGATCCAACCAGTCCATCCTAAAGGAAATAGGTCCTGAATATTCATTGGAAGGACTGATGCTGAAGCTGAAACTCCAATACTTTGGCCACCTGATGCAAAGAACTGACTTATTTAAAAAGACCCTGATGCTGGGAAAGATTGAAGGCAGGAGAATGGGATGACAGAGGATGAAATGGTTAGATGGCATCACTGACTCAATGGACATGAGTTTGAGGAAGCTCCAGGAGTTGATGATGGACAGGGAAGCCTGGTGTACTGCAATCCATGGGGCAGCAAAGAGTTGGACATGACTGAGCACCTGAACTGAACTAAACTGAATTGACAGTAAGTTTATCATATATAACACCAATTACTCCAGAATTCTTTGTTGTTTTCCAAATTTACAAGAATGAGATTAGCAAAGTGGACTATAGCCTGATATCGTGTCTGACCTCCAAGTCATAATGGATACTCATTTTTCCCCTCCCTCCCTTCACTCACACATAGTACCTCTTTCTCTGTGAGATGACTCAGATGTATGCTCGTTGATTAGTCTGAGACTTTACTCATTGTTTTCAGGCCGTGGCAGATATCCTCGTCTGTTTGCTATCCAAACTGGCAAAGGAGTACCCAGAGATGTTCTAGAGTGTCACCTGGATGCTAGAGAAACATTCTGCTGATGATCACTTCCAGAATGGTGACACCTTTTTTTTGCCTGCTGATTTGGTACAAGAAGCATAATGTGCTGTCATAACTTAACTGTAATAGAACATGTGCTGTGTGTTCTGGTAGAAACATTGTACTCTTAGAACCAGGACTCCTAGATATGCAAAGCACAGAGTTTTGAAAATGGTAAGGACAAGTTTCCCAAGGTGGTCTCTGGGTGATAGTAAGCGGGACCACTTGTATTCCATTATTTAGTTCCTGGAACCATGTGTACTCTCTGTTGTGGACAGAGCACCCTATAGTGATCACTGGTTTAAGGATGTATTTCCCATATTCACAGGGTATCATCTCCAAGCTGGTCCCTCAGGGATGCCTTCAAAAGGCCATTTTATCACTCTATCAGGCCATCAACTTCTAAGTATGAGTATAATTCAGGGCCATGGTCATTTGCCTATGCCTTTCTTCCTTGGTCTAAGACAGTGTTACATAGGCTTATCCTACTGATGGACCACTCTGTGAGTTCTTATGTAGTGGTACTGGTTAAGACTGTGTGGGAAGGAAAGGCAAATCCATACTCAGTTCATTTCAGTTGCTCAGTTGTGTCTGACTCTTTGCAACCCCATGAACTACAGCACGCCAAGCCTCCCTCTCCATCACCAACTCCCGGAGTTCAACCAAACTCATGTGCATCAAGTTGGTGATGCCATCCAGCCATCTCATCCTGTCATCCCCTTCTCCTCCTGCCTCCAATCCCTCCCAGCATCAGGGTCTTTTCAAATGAGTCAGCTCTTCGCATGAGGTGGCCAAAGTATTGGAGTTTCAGCCTCAGCATCAGTCCTTCCAATGAACACCCAGGACTGGTCTCCTTTAGGATGGACTGGTTGGATCTCCTTGCAGTCCAAGGGACTCTCAAGAGTCTTCTCCAACACCACAGTTCAAAAGCATCAATTCTTCAGGGCTCAGCTTTCTTCACAGTCCAACTCTTACATCCATACATGACCAGTGGAAAAACCAAAGCGTTGACTAGATGGACCTTTGTTGGCAAAGTAATGTCTCTGCTTTTGAATATGCTATCTAGGTTGGTCATAACTTTCTTTCCAAGGAGTAAACATCCTTTAATTTCATGTTGCAATCACCATCTGCAGTTATTTCATGCAAAGATGGGCTCAATAAAGGACAGAAATCATATGGACCTAACAGAAGCAGAAGATACTAAGAAGAGGTGGCAAGAATACACAGAAGAACTGTACAAAAAAGATCTTCATGACCAAGATAATCATGACGGTGTGATCACTTACCTAGAGCCAGACATCCTGGAATGTGAAGTCAAGTGGGACTTAGAAAGCATCACTATGAACAAAGCTAGTGGAGGTGATGGAATTCCAGTTGAGCTATTTCAAATCCTGAAAGATGATGCTGTGAAAGTGCTGCACTCAATATGCCAGCACATTGGGAAAACTCAGCAGTGGCCACAGGACTGGAAAAGGTCAGTTTTCATTCCAATCCCAAAGAAAGGCAATGCCAAAGAATGCTCAAACTACCACACAATTGCACTCATCTCACATGCTAATAAAGTAATGCTCAAAATTCTCCAAGCCAGGCTTCAGCAATATGTGAACTGTGAACTTCCTGATGTTCAAGCTGGTTTTAGAAAAGGCAGAGGAACAAGAGATCAAATTGCCAACATGCACTGGATCATTGAAAAAAATCCATACTAGGAGTGTTTTAAAACTTGCATTAAGATGAATTCCTGGCTCTTCTGGGATGGAAGGAATACAATATAATCAAATTAGTGCCAAAGAGTTGGCTGATCTCTGTGAGTGGCGGCTGAATTGGGGGCTCAGTGTGGTTTCTTTTAGTTGTACATTTGGCATTGGAAGTAGCTAGATCTACCTTCCCAAGTGGCTGCCCTTAATCTCAGGCTCATACCAGCCACCACAACTGTTCCATTTGTCATCACACTGTGCCAGCCCTGGGGCAGTCAGAGATTGAGGTTGGATGGTGTCACCTTGACAGGTCATCAGGTCCATTTCTTTGGTAGTACCTCTTCCATCGCTAATGTTCTCTGAAGGTTATTAACAAGTGAATCAGAGATCTCTATTATTCATTCCTACTCCCACAATTCATTCACATACCTCTTCATCAGACCTCTTTGTCTCTGATCTCTCAATCTTTGTCTTTCCAGGCCACTTTCTTCTCATCACTGCCTTTCTGGGACATTCCCAAGTAAGGTGATAGTATAGCTGCAGTCTGTTTTCAGCTTGAACCGCCTGTTTCAAGCTATCCAGCCCATGAACAAAGTTTGGCCTTTTCTCTTCTGTTGGCTGCTTACAAGGGACCTCCCCACAGCCCGGTCATGCTTGTGAGTAGAGAGAGAAGCACCAGTAGAACACCTGTGAGTTTCATGGGAATCTGGGGTATTAGCTTGTACCTCTTACTCATTTCTTCCAGCCCTGTTCATACTTGATTACATACTTATTGCTTCCATCTTATGATAGATTGTTTCAGCAACTTCCTAAACTTATGACTTGCTGGATCTGAAAGAACCCAGCTCATGATAGGTAGTTCTGTCCCCATGGCCACTTGATGTCCCATGATTGGGTGCTTTATCTCTACCAGAATTCATTTGCATGCCTGGAGAAGTTTTTCTAATAGTGCATAGTTTCCTACTGCAAATGATATGGCCTTGTTGTATGATCCTAGTGTTAAAGATGTGATTCTTCTTTCAGATTGATCATAATTCAATACAGTATCATTTAGAGTATCTTTAAAGCCCAAACACTGCTACATATGTGGTCCATTGCTGTTTGTACCACATCATAGACCTGCTAGTGAAAGTCACTCAGTGAAAGTGTCTGACTCTTTGTGACCCCATGGACTATACAGTCCATGGAATTCTCCAGGCCAGAATATTGGAGTGGGTAACCTTTCCCTTCTCCAGGGGATCTTTCCAACCCAGGGATCGAACCCAGGTCTCCCACATTGCAGGTGGATTCTTTACTAGCTGAGCCACCAGGAAAGTCCAAGAATACTAGAGTGGGTAGCCTATCCCTTCTCCAGAGGATCTTCCCAACCCAGGAATCAAACCGGGGTCTCCTGCATTGCAGGTGGATTCTTTACCAACTGAGCTATAAGGGAAGCCCCCAAGACCAGCTCGAGATCCCTTTACTCTTCTGGGCCCTACTCAGTGGAGGCAGGATTCCATGATACTTGATAAATGGTTCAAAGCAACATTCTTAAGTGAGACAATTATCATTTTATTGCCTTTCAGCTCCAAATTTACCATTTATTATTTTGCATGTGATGCTGACACTATATCTTTTAAAGGCTTTTCTTCTGCCACCTTGCATATAGTTGAGGATTGCTCGAAGGCTTGGAGGGAGATTTGTGGCAGTGTTACAGGGCCCTTCCTCGATGGGCCTAGACATCCCTTTAATCAAGCGACTGTCCAGAGGGTGCTGGAAGGGGGTTTTCTTCCTAGTTCTGATGTGCTTTTCTTGCTTTGTGCTCCGGTGGCTCTCAGCTGGCATGTGGGGCATTCAAGGCACTCCTTGATTTCAATGGAAATGAAAGTATTACAGAGTAGCAGAGTCTGGGAGGCAGTACTTAATTTCTAAAATAAGGTGCCGACAACTTGTTACCATGTAGAGCAGCAGGGACATACTAATAGTCAGAATGCCTTGGTCTACAAAGACCTTTGGCAGAGATTAATTAATTGTGTTGCCCCAGTGACAAAATTTATGGATAACCCACTAGAATATTGCTTGATCCATATAACAACAGCAACAACAACAACAAAAAAAACCCTCAAACTCTAGCTGAAGATAGACTCTGCTACTTCTAGCAGAAGTAGCAGATCTGATTTGTATCATCAGAGTGTTGAGTTCCAGCTTCATATCTAGACTAATGCCAATTCACAGACCCATCATCTCTTGATTGACAGGATGCCTGGATCCATTGAGGAATAACCCTGTAATACTGCCACGGATACATGCTATAAATCTTCCTCCAAGCCTTCTTCAAGGGGTCTATGGCCATACTAGATTGGCAAAGCACTGGAAGAAAAGGAAATGTACAGATCTTTCAGACATGACTATTGGTAGACAGTGGCTTTGATTGAATGCTTAGTAAGTAAGTAAGTGAAGTCGCTCGGTCGTGTCTGACTCTTTGCTACCCCGTGGACTGTAGCCTACCAGGCTGCTCTGTCCTTGGGATTTTCCAAGCAATAGTACTGGAGTGGATTGCCATTTCCTTCCAGTACTATTGCTTGGAAAATCCCATGGACTTCCAGTACTATTGCTTGGAAAATCCCAAGGACAGAGGAGCTTGGTAGGCTACAGTCCACGGGGTTGCAAAGAGTCGGACACGACTGAGTGTCTTCACTTTCACTTTTCATTTTCATGCACTGGGGAAGGAAAAGGCAATGGCACCCCACTCCAGTACTCTTGCCTGGAAAATCCCATGGATGGAGGAGCCTGGTGGGCTGCAGTCCATGGGGTCGTGAAGGAGTCTGACACGACTGAGCGTCTTCACTTTCACTTTTCACTTTCATGCATTGGGGAAGGAAATGGCAACCGACTCCAGTGTTCTTGCCTGGAGAATCCCAGGGACGGGGGAGCCTGGTGGGCTGCCATCTATGGGGTCACACAGAGTCGGACACGACTGAAGCGACTTAGCAGCAGCAGCAGCAGCCATTTCCTTCTCCAGTGGATCTTCCCGACCCAGGGATCGAACCCAGTCTCCCTCATTGTAGACAGAAACGTTACCGTCTGAGCCACCAATGAACACTTATTCCTAGTCAAAGTACAAAGCTTACGGTAATCAAGTAATAGATGTACTCTTAGTTCAAGTCCTAATCATAATAGGTCCTGTTCACCCCCTGACTCATTCCATGGTTATTTGTTCCAGCTCTTCAATGTATGATTTGAAGAAATATACTGGTATTCTTGGGCTTCCCTGGTGTCTCAGACTGTTTAGAATCCACCTGCAGTGTGGGAGACCTGGGTTTGATCCCTGGGTTGGGAAGATCCCCTAGGGGAGGACATGGAGACCCACTCCAGTATTCATGCTTGGAGAATCCCCATGGAGAGAGGAGCCTGACTGGCTACAGTACAGGGGGCTGCAAAAAGTCGGACAGGACTGATCAACTAAGCACACAGCACTGGGAAATAGGTATAATATCCACATATCTCTTTGATGCACTGAGAGCCATTATGGGAGGAAGGGTCGAGGGGAAGCCCCTGGAACTTTTCTTCACTACCAAGATTGTTAACTACAAGCAATATTGTATTCCTGGGGTAACTGCAGAAATTGGTGATGCCATCAAAGATTTGAAGAATGTTGGGGTGTGATATATATCTCATCTCCATTTAGCCCATCTGGCTGGCCTATGCAAAAGTTGAGTGGATCTTGGAGGACTTAATCAGATATTAAATCCAATTGTGACTACTATCTCAGATATACTGTTCTTACTAGAGAAAATTGACATGGCCTTTGGAATTTTGTATGCAGATATTGAACTGGGTTGGGCTTCCCCAGACTACACTCCATAAGGTCGCAAAAGAGTTGGACATGACTGAAGCAACTTAGCACACACACATGACCTGGGTTATGTTTTTTCCATACCTATTTTCAAGGACCACCAGAAGCAGTATGTTTCTACCTGGCAGAGCCAAGAGTATACTTTTACATCTTGCCTCAGAGCTATATCCATTCTGCTATCTGCCATAACACCATCTGCAATGATCTTAATCATCTTGACCTTCTACAAATTAACACACTGGTCTCCGGCATTGATGATGCTATGCTACTTTTATTTGATCAGTATGAAGTGTCAAGTATTTTGATGCCTTGGCAAAATATATATGAACAAGAGGATAGGAAGTAAAGCACATAAAATTCCAGGGCCTCCTATTTCAGTGGAATATGTCAATATATTCCCTCCAAGGAGGAGTACAAATTGCTGAACCTTGTGCTACACATCATGAAAAAAGAAGCATGATGCTTGGTAACGTTTTCTGGACTTGGGAGTCAGTGTAGCACTCCACATATTTTAAAGTCTGCATTGTGGTGAAGCCACTATGGAAAACAGTATGGAGGTTATTCAAAAAACTATAAATAGAATTGCCATATGATCTAGCAATCCCATGCCTAGGCATATATCTTGGCAAAACTATAATTCAAAAAGATACATGCAACCCTATGTTCATAGCAGCACTATTCCCAAACTGAGGAGTAATTAATACAGTCTTACATGGATACGAAGACTGAGATTTCGTGTCTTCTGTCTTGAGAAAAGAGTGAAAACATCTTGTACAAAAGATAGCTACATGTTGTAAGGTGAACATATCTTTAGTTCATTGTACGAAAGTTTAAGCATGTGTAACAGGATGCATAGAGAAGCCTAATGTCTAAAGGGTCCTCTTCCAAGTTGGGTACTTGGCTCAGCTCTCACTGAGTAGTGTCTGCTTCTGCATCTGTGCTTCCTGTATTCTTCCAAGTTCTGTTTATCCCTTAGTAGCCAAACCCCTGTTAGTACTTAATAACTATAATGTTAAGCTTTCCTGACTAGACCCTAACTGCTATATCAGGATGTAGTATTTACTGCCTCCGGAACCTGTGCTTCCTCCTCAGTAGAAGGTACAAGATGAAAGAATTTGTCCCTTACTTTGAAGGGGAAATCCTGGGATATCCTAGTTCACTGGGCCCTTAAAACTTTCATTGATGTGTAGGACCTTGTATCTTTATAGGGTCTCATTTTCTACCCTCTGCCTGATATATGTCTTACCAAGTCCTCCAATATACTTAGTTACCACTTCTTGCTTATCTGGTTCAATTAATATGATGTCAAACATGTAGTGGACAAGAGTCATATTCTGCAGAGAGTCCAAATGGTTTAGGTCCAAATGTGGGCAGAAGAATAAAGAATTAACATAACTCTGGGACAAAGCTATCAATTTGTGTTGTTGCCATTCTATCTGGATGTGAGTTTCTGCTGATCCTCCACCCTGATAGGGATAGGAAAGAATGCATTCACCAGACTACTTGCTCCTAATTTGTACTTGAGGCTCTTATCAAATATCTGCTTTATCAAATGTTATCAGTTTGGGCACAGAAGCTGCAATTAGGGCTAGTGCTTGTTTGAGTTTGTGGTAGTCCACTGTCATTCTCTACGATCCATATGGATTTTGTAGGGGCTGAATTTGAACTTGTGAGGTAAATGGGGAAAGAATATACGATCTCTGTATTCTTCAGATCTTAAATCTAACACTAATCTTTGCTATACCCACACCTACCATGGAAGTGATAGTTTTAGATTTTATTGTTTTAGCCAGTTTCAAAAACTTTCATCTGGCTTCTCCCACTGTGACAGACCAAGGACCCAATGTAGGGGTTTTCCAAGCTACCAAGTATGCCTATGCCAATTATATAGTCAGGGACCAAGAAAATGTCGGTAGGTTGAGTCTATGCACCAAGTAGATCCACTGGGAGTGAGATATGGGCCAATACTTTATTTATCACCCGACCCTCCTAATATGCTTCTCTCTAAAAAGGGAGGGTGGTGATACTTCAAGTACCTATTTATCAGTGCCAATTCAGATCCTGTGTCTAACAGGTCTTCTTAAAATTTAATTAATTAATGGCTGCTTTGAGTCTTCATTGCTGCATGCAGGCTTTCTCTAGCTGGGGCAAGCAGGGGCTGTTCTCTAGTTGTGATGTGCAGACTTCTTATTGTGGTGGCTTCTCTTCTGATGAAGCATGGGCTCTAGGGAGTGCAGGCTTCAGTAGTTGGGCCACATGGGCTTAGTTGTCCCACAGCAAGTGGAATCTTCCTAGACCAAGGATTGAACCCATGTCCCCTGCATTGGCAGGGTGGTTCTGAACCACTGGACCACATTCCAACAGTTCTTGAAATGTCTGATTATTCCTCTTTTCTTAGTTTACTGAATTTAATAGCAATAGGTCCCTCTAGGGAAGGACTGTATCCACTTGCTATAGTGCTGTCCTGTCCTTCTGGGGACCAGGACCTGCCGAGCAACTGATTCCTTCCTGAAAACTGTTTTGGGTCTGGAAACTAGGCAAGGTAAAGTTCAGTTTTTAATGTGACAGAGGGCCTTAGTCTCTGTGATATTCTTTGAATATCTTAGCTCATAAGCTGTATGAAAACCCATGGTGGGCTGGATTTGTCTTGGCTTGCTTACCCATGGTTCAAGTGATGCCAGTGTTGGCTACCCATCAATCTTGTTGCTACAGATGCTGGATTCTTTTTGTAAAAATTGAGATATAATTGACATGTAAAATTATATTAGTTTCAGATGCACAACATAAAAATTTGATATTTGTGTATATGGTGAAATGATCACTACACTAATTCTAGTTAACATCTATCACCATATATAAAGTTTTTTCTTGCGATGAGAACTTTTAATATCTATTCTTTTAGCAATTTTCTAATATTATAATATAGTATTATATATAATCTAACTGCTATATATTACATCCCCATTACTTATTTATTTTATAACTGAAAGTTTGTACTTTTTAACTTTCTTTATCCATTCCACCCTCCTAGTAACCTCCAATCTGTTTTCTGTATCTGTGAGCTTTTTAAAAGATTTTATTTTTTAGATTCCACATATAAGTAAATCATATGGTGCTCATCTTTCTCTGTATGACATTTCATTTAGCATATACTCTCAAGGTCAATCCACGTTGTAGCCAATGACAAGACTCCCTTCTTTTTATGGCTGAATAATATTCCATTGTATATATATTCCACATTTTCTTTAACCATTCATCTATTGATGGACATGGGTTGTTTCTCTATCTTGGCTATTGTAAAAATTGGTGCACTGAACTTGGGGGGTGGTAACACTTTCAAATTAGTGTTTTCACTTTCTTCTAATAAATACCCACAAAATGAATTGCTGGGTCATACGTTAGTTTTTTTTTTTTTTTTTTTTTTTAATAACCTACATACTGTTTTACATTCTGGTTGCACTAATTTATAATTCACAAGGGTTCACTTTTCTCCACATATTTGCCAGAAATTGTTATTTCTTGAGATGAGTTCTCACTGTGATTTTGATTTGCATTTCCCTAATAGTCTAGTCAAGGCTATGGTTTTTCCAGTGGTTATGTACGGATGTGAGAGTTGGACTATAAGGAAAGCTGAGCACCAAAGAATTGATGTTTTTGAACTGTGGTGTTGGAGAAGACTCTTGAGAGTCCCTTGGTCTGCAAGGAGATCCAACCAGTCCATCCTAAAGGAGATCAGTCCTGAGTGTTCATTGGAAGGACTGATGTTGAAGCTGAAACTCCAATACTTTGGCCACCTGATGCAAAGTGCTGACTCATTGGAAAAGACCCTGATGCTGGGAGGGATTGGGGATAGGAGGAGAAAGGGACAACAGAGGATGAGATGGTTGGATGGCATCACCGACTTGATGGACATGGGTTTGGGTAGACTCCGGGAGTTGGTGATGGAGAGGGAGGCCTGGCGTGCTGTGGTTCATGGGGTTGCAAAGAGTCAGACATGACTGAGCAACTGAACTGAACTGAACTGAATGATTAGTGATGCTGAGCACCTTTTCATGAACCTGTTGGCCATCTGTGTATCTTCTTTGAAAAACACCTATTCAGATCCTCTGCCCGTTTTTTAAATCAGACCATTTGATGTTTTTTTTTTTTTTTTGCTTTTGCTTTTGAGCTATATGATGTTGTGTTCTTTTAACTATTTCTATAGTTCTCTGCATGTCAAATCTCCCTGGTTGCCACTGTTTTACTGTAATAATAGTAAGTTAATTGTGTGTGTGTGTGTGTGTGTGTTAGTCACTCAGTCACATTCAACTCTTTGTGACTCCATGAACTATAGCCTGCCAGGCTCCTCTGTCCATGGAATTCTCCAGGCACAAGTACTGGAGAGGGTTGCCATTTCCTTTTCCAGGGGATCTTCCCAACTCAGAGATTGAACCCAGGTCTCCTGCATTGCAGGCAGATTCTTTACCATCTGAGCTACAAGGGAAGCCCAAGTTAATTGTGCCTTGATTCTAATAGTTAAGTACCGCTTGGAATTACTGCCAATATTCTATCATCCTTATCACAGATAGTGATCATCTATCACTCTTAGGGAGGCTCATTTGTTCTAGCATTTCCTGTTAGCCTTGATCTAAAAAGGACAATCATCACTGTGCTTTTCAATGACTCTGTGTCCTGTTCATCAGTGTATTCCCTATTGCATTGTATAACCTAGCATTCTCTATGATCTCTAGGTCCTCACACAAAACATAGTTGGCTGTTGGGTTTTCAGGCTTTCAGAATATACACATTATAAGCTACTTGCTCTTTTGAGCCTTTTTTATTTCTCATTTGATTAGCTGCCATGACAATTTGGGCATTTCTAATTCATTTAGCTTGAGTCATTGTTTTCTCCAAGTTTATAAGAGCCATCTAACTCTGTGTTATCATTACCTCCTTAAATCTTTGCCCTCATTTTCATTCCTTATCATGGAAAAGGGCTTCTCTAACAATGAACTCCCCTTTATCCAACTTTATGTTCCACCTACCTTGTCAGCAGCCGCAGGACCCATCAACACCTATATCCTCCTGACTCCTGCCGGCACATGTTGCCTAGCAGATTGGTTACAATCCCTTAATTCATACCAGTTTTACTCTACAACACATCACACTCACCAATGTGATAAACCATATTTATATTACTTTCCCCATCTATAAAATAAGATATATCCCTCATGATATATAGAACTTCTTCTACTTCTGACAGAAAAGGAATTTATTTTAAGAATTTTTATAGGGGACAAAGGATTGGAGGCTATACACCTGGGAAAAATGACCAAATTACTTTGTGTCTCCCAGTGGAGACAATTGCTGACACAGACATTGGATCTAGCATCACAGATACTGCATGTAATGCTACCCATGGACCACTGTCTTTGCTGACTCTGGTGCTTGTCTGTTTCCTCTTCATGCTTATCAGAAAGTGGATTCTAGAAGTTCCAACATTCTTTGCTTGTAGGATCCTTACAAGAACATTTATTTGCATTTAAAGCACATATAAGCATAATATAAAATTAAGATATTTATAAAACTCTACATTTATGTAACTAAATTGGGTTATCTAATTTTAAAGCTAAAAAAAAAATCCAGTTCCCTATTTCTAATGAGAGACGTTAGGTTACCACAAATGAGATTATTTAACTATGCTAATTTATAAAGTGAAACAGTTCTAGACTCATTTATTTTCTAGGAATATTCTCCAAAGTTCCTTGGGTAGCCAGTCAATTAAAGGGTTTGGAGATTATTCAAGGAATTTAAGTTTTAGTTATCTTTTCACTCATCAAGGTCACTAGAATTTCTGCTCAAAATATCATGGCATTGAAACATGTAAAATATCATGTATGAAACAAGTTGCCAGTCCAGGTTCGATGCACGATACTGGATGCTTGGGGCTAGTGTACTGGGACAACCCAGAGGGATGGTATGGGGAGGGAGGAGGGAGGAGGGTTCAGGGTGGGGAACACATGTATACCTGTGGCGGATTCATTTTGGTATTTGGCAAAACTAATACAATTATGTAAAGTTTAAAAGTAAAATAAAATTAAAAAAAAAATCTGTCAGATAACTGCTGTCTCCCCACCAAAACACCTAAAATTTACAATTTACTTGCATAAGCAATAGATTTTTAATAAGAACACAATTCTCAACTGGGAAGGAGTCATCTCACCAGCTGAAAAATCCTTGTTTCAGCCCACCCTACATTCTTTATCCTTTATCAGTATAACAAAGCCAATATGGCATGGGCTGTACATCTAGGGCAGACTACACAATATTCTTTTTTCCTTTTTTCTTCCAACTTGATTCTGGTAGCAAAATGCCCAGCCTCCTTTGCAACTGCATGCAGACAAAGCAATTGAAAGGTCATAAATGGTTTCTCTAGTTGCAGCGAGCAGGGTCTACTCTTTGTTGCAGTAGGCTGGCTTCTCATTGTGGTGGTTGCTACTTGTGGAGTACCAGCTATAGAGCGTGGTCTCAGCAGTTGTGGTGTTTGAACTTAGTCACTTCATGGTATGTGGGATCTTCCTATATTTGGGATCAAACCCATGTCCCCTGCATTGGCAGATGGATTCTCAATCACTGGACCCCTAGGGCAGTCCTGGATATCTTAAATGGTGCTGGCTCACCTGAGAGGTTTACCCTTGTGGTATCTTGGTCTTCTCTTTTTTTCCCTCCCTGGAATATGGTTGTAAGGGCTAGCACTCTTAAATCCATATCCATCCTTGATAATGAAACCAGTACTATGGAAGGCTGAACAGAAAGATAGAAGGGTCCTGGATCCATGATCACCTCATGGAGCGGCTGTACCAGCTCTAGGCAGCTTATCTCTGGACTTGTATTTCTGCGAGAGTAAAATGCCACTCTTTAACAAATGTTGTTGTTTTTTAGCCACTCTAACTATTACTATCAACCACATTTCCTAAACAATAAAAATCAGACTCAATTTGTTCAAGTCTCTAGATTCTATCCTTCTCTAACTATGATGTTCCAAGCCTATCATTTATGTGTCTGAGATTCAGTTTCATTATATAAAAATTTGGGGGTGTCTATCTAGGATGTCAGTGAGATAATATGTAGGGAGTACCTTATACGGTTTCTTGCACAAAGTTAGTTCCCAGTGAATGTCAGTTCTTTCTCTTTGTAGTTTTTCATAGTGACTTTGGGGTTAATACAATCTTCCCAAGGGCCTACTGAATCATAAGACAAAAATAAAATTTATACTGTAAAATCTTTTAAAGCAGGTCATTTTGTTTTACTTAAAATATTTGAAAATTACTTGCCTCAAGTCAGGATATATTTAACCTCACTATTAATCAAAATATATTTAACTAACTAGACTACCTTTTCTAGTTAAGGAAAATGACCATGTTAAACCAATAATAAATTCTCTATAACTGGAGGGCCTCAAGGGAAGGGAGCTCACAGGGATCTAGTTTCACAGCTTATAGGACAAACTATAAATTCAGAACTGGATTGTACTACACTAATGTTTCTTAAACTATCAAAATTATTAGACCTTGTATTTTCCTCCTTTTATGTTCTGTATATTGTTACCAGCTAAAAAGACTTCATTGGCCTTTATTGACTATAAATTTTACTGAATATATCACAAAAGTGATAGGAATGCATGCTCCCATTCATATGTACTTTCCCATTTTCTCTTGTGAAGAATTGTATATACTTTTCCCTAAAGCCAAAATATTGTAGTGGTTAAAAACACAGGTTTGATGTTAATGCATCTAGTATTGTTAGAGATTACTAGAAACACACATCTTAAACCACATGGACAGATTTCTAGCAGTGAAAAGGTAGGCATTACAGTAGGTCAGTTATCAAAGTACCTTGTACAGACAGGACCCTTCACATTTTATCTTTGTTTAGCAGAGGGCTATGCTGTAGCACCGTTACAGGGAGGGATTTCTGGAGCCCACTCGTGTCTAACCCAGCCTCATCCTCCTTGTCCTGTATTTAGTGAATTAACAAATTTGGGCTTAGTAGTGGTAGGTGTAGCAGCAGCAGGATCAAGGGGAATAACAGTAACTTTCTTTAGCTTTTTCAGTCATGGAGGCATGTCACTCAGATTTCCCTTCAGGAAAAAGCCTCTTGCGAGAAGTGTATAAGCTGATGACTTCCAGCTGCCACACATTTGAAATCTGCACACAACAATAGAACCTTGTATATTGCCCCCTCTCCTCATGGTTACTGCTTTTGACATCATACTTATATCTTTGCTTTGTGTACCTTTTAACTACTTATTGCACATATAGACAGTTATACTACTTTGTCTTTTAACTTTCCTACTAGCTTTGCAAGTGATTGATTTATTACCTTTACTACTAGATATTTGGACTTCCCTGGTGGCTCAGATGGCAAAGCGTCTGTCTACAATGTGGGAGACCCGGGTTCGAACCAATCCCATGGACAGAAGAGCCTGGTAGGCTACAGTCCATGGGGTCACAAAGAGTCGGACACAACTGAGTGACTTCACTTTCACTATATATTTACTATATATTTGCCTTTACTGATGAGGTTCTTCCTTTAATAATTTCTGTGTTTCTACTTGTTACCTTTTCTTTTTTGTTTACAGAAATTCCTTCAACATTTCTTGTAAAGTTCATTTGGTAGTCATGAACTCTTTTGCTTTTACTTTTCTGTAACACTTTTGATTGTTCCATCAAAGCTAAATGAAAACTTTGCTGGGTAGACTTGGTTTTTCCCTTTTATCACTTTAGATGCATCATGCCACTCTCTCTGGCCTACAGAATTTCTGCTGAAAAGTCAGCTGATAGCCTAATGGGAGTTCCTTCATATATAACGTTGCTTTTCCCTTGCTGCTTTTAATATTCTCTCTTTGCCTTAATTTTTGCCATTTTAATTACAACATTTCTTTGTGTGGTCCTCTTTGGGTTGCTCCTGTGTGGGACTCTCTGTGCTTCCTGGGCTTGGATTTCTGTTTCCTTTATTAAGTTTTCAACTATTGTGTCTTCAAATACATTCTCTGCCCTTTTTCCCCTTCTCTTTCTGGGACCCTTATAATGTGAATATTAGCATGCCTGACCATATGCTGTATGCGTATAGTAGAGGTCTCTTAAACTGTCTTCATTTCATTCTTTTTTATGTTCAGCCTCAGTGATTTCCACTGCCATGTCTTTCGGCTTGCTGATCCATTCTGCTGTATCATTTAATCCACTGTCCATTCCTTCTAGTCTATTTTTTATTTTGGTTATTGTAGTCTTCATCTCTGTTTTATGGTTCATTAAATTTTCTAACTTTTTTCTTAAAAACTTCTAACTTCTCACTCTCTTCATCCATTCTTTTCCCAAGTTTCTTTTATTGTCTTTATGATCATCATCTTGAGCTCCTATTGGGTATATTGCCTTTTAAACTTAGTTTCTTTTCTTGGGTTTTATCTTGTTCCTTCATTTGAAGCATGTTCTATTACCTTGTTTTATCTAATATACTGTTTCCATTTCTACCTGTTTGGTAGGTTGGTTATATTTCCTAATCTTGGAGAAGTGACCTTTTATAGGAGACGTCCTATGCACTCCAGTAGCACACTCCCCTTTATTCACCAGAGCTGTATGTCCTGGGGTGCCCCAGTGTGGACTGCATGGTACTTCTGTTTTGGTGGGCTAACTGTTGTGGATAGTTTCATGGGTGTGGATGGCCCCTGGTCTGGTTGGTTGCCAAGTCCTGCCTACTACAGAGGCTGCTGGCAGCTGATTAACTTGGCCGGGTCATGAGGTGGCAGGCTGCTAAACCCTGGAGGGTCTTGGACCTAGGGATGGCTCGTTGGTGGGCAGAGCAGCGTTCTGGAGTATGTGGATGCAGTGCTGGGGTTCCTGGATCTAGTATCAGCTGGGGACTGTGGCCTGTCCCTGACACAGCTGACTGTGGTTTCTATAGTATCCCAAACTAGCGCTGGCCTGCTAGTGAGTGGGGCAGATCTGGGATCGGCTGGCTGTGGAGTCCACGGTATCTCATAGCTAGTGTTGACCCCTAGTGGATGGGACCAAGCCCTAGGATTTTGTGGATTGGTGTCAGCCTGTTAGTAAGTGGGGCTGGTGTGGTGGTCCCCATACTAGTGCCAGCTCACTGGTGGGGTGGAGTTGTGTCCCTGGGCTTCTGACTGTAGGACCCTGAGTGTCTCAAAGATGATGTCAGCCAGCTGGTAGGTGGGGCTGGCTCCTGGCGACACTGCCTGAGGGGTGCAAGTTGTCTCAGAACTAGAGCTGGCCTGGTGGTGAGCAGGGTTGGAGCCTGTGGGGTCCCAGGGTGGATGCCAGCATGTAGGTATGTTGGCTGGGTCCTGACAAGGCAAGCTGTGGGACTGCTATGCTCAGGGGTGGAGGGGGCCAGTGTCTGTCTGCTGGTGGGTGGGTTCAGTGCTCAGGAGATCCCGGCCCACTCGTAAGTGACTTCAGGCCCCCTGGTGCCAGTCCACTGGTGTGCAGAGTTATGTCCTGGGGTCTCTGGTACAGAGCCCTACGGTTCCAGAGCTGGCATTGGATCACTGCGGGTGGGGCAAGTTCCTGACACATATGATGTGGAGGAGGTTTGTGGTGTCCCAAACTCGTGTTGATCCCTGGTTCAGGGGGCCGGATTCCCCAGGCTGCTGGCTGAGGAGACCAGCATGTCTTAGAGCTGTTGTTGGCCTTCTGGTGGTCAAGACCAGGGTACAGTGGGTCCTAGGGCAGGTGCTGGCCCCTGGTGGGTTAGCTGGTTCCTGCCTCAGCAGGCTGTAGGGATGCAGTTGTCCTGGGGCCCATATCCATTTGCTGGTGGATGGGGCCAGGACCCATGATGTCCCGGGGTTGTTGCCTGCCTGTTGGTGGGTCCAGGTCCTGGGATCTCTGAATACATGGGCTCAGTGGTCCTAAGTCTAGAGCCTGCACACTGGTGCTTGGGGCTGTGTCCTGGGCTCTCTAATGCACAGGGTCATATCCAGGGATAGCTGTGAGCTCATGAGGTTGTAACGCAGCCTGACTTCTGATGGCCGGGAATGTGGCCCCTCCCTGCACACAGGTTGGGCAGTAGGGGTGTGGCTGGGACCAGAGGCTAACAAGCTAGAGGGAGGATTCTCAAGTGGCACTTGCCAACACCTGTGTCTGCACGGTAGCATGAGCTCTCCAAATGGCCGCTTCCAGCGTCCATGTCTCTACCATGAGCTCTAGTTGCCTCCTGCTTCTCTGGGAGAGTTTGCAGGATCAGCAGGTGGGCCTGACCCAGGCTCCTTTTAAACTACTGCTCTGCTCTGGGTCTTGGAACTTTTATGTGCAACTTTTAAAAATTGATTCACTCTTAAAAATGAATCTAGAAAATTTTCTAGATTCCATATATATATATATGCATTAACATACAATATTTGTTTTTCTTTTTTCTGACTTTATTCACCCTGTATAACAGATTCTAGGTTCATCCACATCTCTATGAATGACCCGATTTCATTCCTTTTTATGGTTGAGTAATATTTCATTGTAAATATATACACCACTTCTTCTTTATCCATTCATCTATCGACGAATAGAGATGCAGACCTAGAGAACAGACATGCAGGCACAGCAGGGGAATGAGAGGGTGGGATGATTGAAAGAGTATTATTGATATATATATGCTACCATGTGTAAAATAGATAACTAGTGGGAAGCTGCTGTATAATAGAGAGACTTAAGCTTGGTGCTCTGTGGTGACCTAGAGGGGAGGCTTAAGAAGGAGAGGACATATGTATACTTATGGCTGATTCATGTGGTTGTATGGCTGTGTGTACATGCTAAATCACCTCAGTCGTATCTGACTTTTTGCAACCCTGTGGACTATATGGACTATAATTGTAAGGTAATTGTACGTCAGTAAAAATAAAAGAAAAAAAATGGGGTTTCTGTTTCCCACAGTGCTCTGGGTCTCCTGAAAGAAAACCATGCTGGCCTTCAAAACCAAACTTGTTCTGTGGGCTTATCTTCCTGATACAGCACCCTGGGCTAGGGAATCCAATGTGGTCCTCAGACCCCTTATTCCTTGGAGAGAACCTTTGCAATTGTAATTATTCTCCCCTACGGTTTGACCACTGGGTATATGGGTTTTGATTATACCATGACTCCACCTCTCCTACCCTTTTTGTTGTGGTTCCTTCTTTCCTTCTTTATATCTTTAGTGTAGAAGATCTTTTCTGGTAGATTCCAGTCTTTCTCATTAATAGTTGCCCTTTAAATAGTTGTAATTTCATTGTGCCTGTGAGAAGAGGTGAGCTCAGGGTTTTCCTCCTCTGCCATCTTGGCCAAGCTCCCTGTGGTCTCTAATCTCCTTTTATAAGGATACCAGTAATACTGGAGTAGGGCCGACTCCAATGACCTCATTTTAGTTTAATCACCTACTTAAAGTCCCTGTCTCCAAAAGCTGTTACATTCTGAGATATTAGGGTTTAGGGCTTCATCGTTTGATTTATAGGGAACACAGTTCATTCTGTAACACATTCACAGGGATTTCCCCCAATAAATCTCTGTGCTTCTCATTCTATCATTCATCTGCTTTCCAAAGTACCTAAGCTAACAAGCCAGCTAAGCTTATTTTACCTAAAACTCTGAGCAAGCCCATTTTAATAGTGGAAAGTGAAATGATTTCACCAAGCTATCATTACTAGTACAGACTGTGGCCAGTATCTGTATCTTCTCTCAGTCTAATTTATTTTTTTTACAGTATTATGAAATAAACTATTTGTTTCACAAATAGTGAATGATGAAAAAAAAATGATGCAATGATGCAAAAAAAAAAAAAAAAAAAAAAAAAGAAAAAATCCCTCTAGGCCTTATACTAAATTGGAAATAACCTTATATTGTTTGGTTCATCCTTAACAAAATCACATTTATCATTTTCTTACAGTATTGGTAGCCTTTCCTTTTTTGTTTTAAATGAATTAACATTTCTATACTAATGTCTTAAAGGTTGAGATTTTGTCTCATTCATCTGTTTTCCTGCATTTCCTGGTAGAGCGCATTGCATGGTAGATGCTCAATGCATACAGCTTAATTTAACAACCACTGATTTTGTGCTTGGTCTAACTTTTATTTCTAGTGCCTAGACCAGCACCTAGCATTTAGTAGTTCTTAATATACATGCATTCAATGAAAAATAAGAGTTAGTATTTATTGAACAATTTCTGGGTGCTAGACACCGCATTTCCCCTTGAAGAGGTGTTGTTATTATTATTGTCTAAATTTTTCAGATATGCTTTGGGGAGATTCTGTTGCTTGCAAATACCACACAGCTGGTAAGTGATGGAGCTAGAATGTAAACCTAGGCTTATGAATTCACAGCTTCTTTACGCTGCAGAGGATCTTCACTTGGTCAAATGGCTATACCAACACTAAGACTACACAAAGGAAGATAATTATCTTTGAAAACTTTGAAACAAATCCTTGGCCTATATTTTCCAGTCCCATGAAGTATCATGACTCATTAACAACAGGAGTTCCATTGTTGTGTTTGGAGAATTAACTATAGTGACAAAGACACCCTTGAAAGAAACTAAAAATAGTTCTTCAAAACTTTCCATGAAGAGAAACTTTGGGGCAGAATTTAGAGGAAACACAGTGGACTTTTCAGTTCTTATTTTTTTTTTTTTTAAATCACAAACAATATGATTTGGCATCTAATGAAAAGTTAAAACTATGGTCAGACGGCAAGATTTTAATTTTAAAGTATGTGAATGATAAGTTGCTTCACTCATGTCCAACTCTTTGTGACTCTATGGACTGAAGCCCTCCAGACCCCTGTGTCCCTGGGATTCTCCAAGCAAGAATACTGGAGTGGGTTGCCATGCCCTCCTCCAGGGGATCATCCTGACCCAGGGATTGAACCCTCATCTCTCATGTCTCCTGCATTGGCAGTCTGGTTATTTACCACTATCATCACCTGGGAAGTTCTTCATAATAAAGGGTTGCCTTCTAATTGGCATTATGAAGTATGAGTCTATCACAGTTGAAAGTGAGAGAGGGGAGTCAAAACACTTTTTTGAGGATCAAACTGAAAAGATAGAGACTGTTATTAGTAAGATGACAAAAAGGGATCACCTACAGTCACTGCCTTCAAGGAGTTCGATTTTTGAGGCCATGTGGATAAGACTGACATAGAAGTTAAACACAATACAAGCTGAGTTTTTGGGTGCCCCCTATGTGTCAGTTAAGCACGGCCAGGAGTAGGGTGCAAAACCTGAAGGCATTCCAAGAAACTCAGGATTCAAGATAAATAATATTTTATGTAATATCTTAAATATCAAAATAAATGCAAGAAAATCCACGATGAAAAAGATACCAAATTTTAAATAAAGACAGGATCAGTGATACTGATTTTTCCTTTTTTCTTGGGACTTAGCATGGGCTGGAGCTAAACACTTGACATATACTTCAAATGCATAGGTTCCTGCCATCCCAAACCATTTGCCTCCAGTTAATTTCCCAGAGAGACAACTGGAAATTTGGAGAGCAACTTTTGAAAGGTAGTAGTTAAGAGCACAGGGTTTTGGCTCAGGCACACCTGAGTTCAAAGCTCATCTCTGATGCTTCTTCATTACACTCCTAGGTAAAGAATTTTATCATCCTTGGTCTCTGGTTCCTTTTTTTTAAAATGGTACTAATAGTTCTTAGCTCCTAGCATTGTTGTTTTAAATGAGCAAATACATGTAAAATGCAGAAATAATATATTTGATAAATGTTATCTGCTATTATTATACTATAAAAGAATATAGTAAGTTGTAGCAATACAAAGTTTATGAATTGAGATCACAGCATGTGGAGTCATTTAAACCAGGGTGTGCAATATTATTAATGTGTAAGAGAAGCAATACCCTTGAATCTTGAGGAATGAGGCAAGATTTGATAAGTGAGGCAAGGCATTTGAAACTAAGTTTCTATTACAAGAAAGGCATGAAATCATGAATGTGAGGAATGTGAATGGCAAATTCTGAGGAGACCATATGGTCTAAGGAGGATGGTAGGAGGGAATAGAGATTAGGACTTAAATTTCTGACTATTCTTTATGTAATAGGAAGTGCTGGAGGGTTTTTAAGGAAGGAAGTGCCATATATTGACCTGGCTTTTAAAAAGATAACTGGGCCCAGGATGAAAGACTGATGGTGGTGTTGACGTTTTCAGAGCTAATAAAACTTAATATACATGGAGACAGAGAATATTTCATAGATTATATGAAAGGAGAAACTGGTTTGAAAGTATATTCACAGCAAGTGATATTTTTGAATGTTCTGCTGAGGAGAATAGTATATCATATTTTCAAATTTTTAATCTTAACTAGAGAATTCAAGAAGACTCAAAATTCCTGTTTCACAGAGCTTTGCCATATCTTTAGGAAAATATGGTACCCAAGATGTCATATAATTATCCTGGATCTACAATCAAGGCTCAAAAGCGACAATGCTGTTTAAAGCAATCACTTTCTGTGCGTATAATAATTTGTTTTGTTACACTTGTATTTATCTTCAAATCTTATTTACCCTTAAAATAACATTGTAGAAAAATTGAGCACAATGTTAAAAATTACCCATAGCTTCACCATTTTTATACAACTGTTTTATTTTCCAGACTTCCTGCTGTTTCCCTTTTATGCTGTGAATTTTTACACAATTGTAATCAAGGTTCGTGTATAATTTTTCATTCATTCTTTTAAAAGCTGGTACTACATTATAATTTTCATTTTCCCTCTTCTAAAATGTGTATAATCACTAATTCCTTCTCACTAAAGGATGGATCATTTATTATAGAAAATAGAAGAGGTTAAAGCACCTGGGATTTGGAGTCATAGAGATTAAGGTTTGAAACCCAGTTCACTTTCAACTTGATGGCTGAATTTGGGAAAGTTATTTGAGCTTCAGTTTCCTTGTAATTATATTAGCCTCATTTGCTTGGAGGTAGAAATGAGATGTAAGTTTTATAAAGTACACATTTATAAGCATAAGTTAAATCTCAGTAAGTGGTAGCAACTATTATTTTTTTTCAAATTAGCAAATTTGATTTTTATCTATTTGTTTTATTCTATTTTTTGGTTTGGTCACCCGTCACGGCTGTGTGACCTTTCCAGACCAGAGATCAAACCCATGCTCCCTGCAGTGGAACTGCAGACTTTTAACTACTAGACCACCGGGGAAGCATCTATTAGTCTTATCAGTCACTATACAAGAAGTACAATTTTATTTATTCAAAAAATATTTATTAAAGACTCATGGAAACACACTGTACTATGCACCAGAATGAAAAACGTAGGAATCCCGCCTGCTAGGAGCTCTCAGTTTAGTGGGGTGACTGTTGTGTAAACACATGTTCATTCTATTTTTGGGATACCTCTTTCTCTCCTACTTCACATTGCCTCACACCCTGGTTTTCACACTGTCTTTGCTAGTTTGCTACTGAGCCTTTCAAAATCAGTTTGCATATTTCTTCCAGGTCAGATTAGTATAGGTCAGGGCTTCTGAGCTTTTCCCTGAGAACTTTCTGCAAGTATTCCTGCTATTTAGGGTGTCTTTTCACTTTTCACTTTCATGCATTGGAGGAGGAAATGGCAACCCACTCCAGTGTTCTTGCCTGGAGAATCCCAGGGATGGCGGGGCCTGGTGGGCTGCCGTCTATGGGGTCGCACAGAGTCGGACACGACTGAAGCGACTTAGCAGCAGCAGCAGCAGTGAGATTCCCCGGAGAAGGCAATGGCACCCCACTCCAGTACTCCTGCCTGGAAAATCCCATGGACAGAGGAGCCTGGTAGGCTGCAGTCCATGGGGTTGCTAAGAGTCGGATACGACTGAGCGACTTCACTTTCACTTTTCACTTTCCTGCATTGGAGAAGGAAATGGCAACCCACTCCAGTGTTCTTGCCTGGAGAATCCCAGGGACAGGGGAGCCTGGTGGGCTGCCATCTATGGGGTCGCACAGAGTCAGACACGACTGAAGCGACTTAGCAGCAGCAGTGAGATTCCCAGGTGGTTCAGTGGTAAAGAATCCGCATGCCAGTACAGGAGACATAAGAGATGTGGGTTTGATCCCTGGGTCAGGAAGATTCCCTGGTGGAGAAAATGGAAACCCACTCCAGTGTTCCTGTCTAGAAAAGTCCATGGACAGAGGAGCCGGGTGGGCTATAGTCCATGGAGTCTCAAGGAGTTGGACACAACTGAGCATGCACGCACATTTGATTACAAGAGCTCTACGATCAGACTCCTGGCTTTCAAATACCAGTTTGGAAACTAAATGGGAGACCTTGAGAGACTTCTTTCACCTTGACATGCCTCAGTTTTCTCAAGTCCTCACTGAGTGGGATATGCCTGCCTTAAGGGGTATGTGAGCACTAAAAGAGATTATCTTTTGAAAGCTCTTAGCTCAGGCCTGGCTCATAGTCCTCATTAAGCAAATGGAAACCTGCTTTGATCATCGGTATAATCAGTGCTGATGTTGCAACTTCATGAATTATCATTGCCTCTACCTCATCTGCACAACGCTGGGACTCATGAATTGAGAGATAGTAGGAGAGATTCCAGCACTCCCCAAATGGGAAACCGAGACCAAATGTATTTGGCAAAGGCTGCTTTAACCTGACTTCATAGTTTCCTGTTTATACGCTGCCTTCGTTCTCAAGTTTATGCTTCTTCACTGGTCAGCCACCTGTCTACCACCCTTCCCATCAAGTTTTCACATCTGTGGGTCTGCTAAGCAACCTCACCTATACAGTCTGACCAGACCAACTGGCTTTGCAGTTGTTGTTCAGTCACTCAGTAATGTCTGACTTTTTGCGACCCCATGGACTGCAGCATGCCAGTCCAGCATGCAAGGCCAGGCTCCCCTGTCCTTCACTATCTCCCGGAGGTTGCTCAAATTCTTGTCTATTGAGTTGGTGATGCCATCCAACCATCTCATCCTTTGTCAACCCCTTTACCTCCTGCCTTCAATCTTTCACAGCATCAGGGTCTTTTCCAATGAGTCAACTCTTCACATAGATGGCCAAAGTACTGGAGCTTCAGCTTCAGCATCAGTTCTTCTAATGAATATTCAGGGTTGATATCCTTTAGAGTTGACTGGTTTGATCTCCTTGCAGACCTTGATGGATACTCTGGATGCACTTCTCAGATGCCATGCATGACTCAGGACTAGTGTGGTACCCACCACAGCCTCTTCCTAGTCTGACAGACCATCTCAGTTCTATGTGCTCCCCTGCCTGATGGCAGGCTGTTTTTGTGTCTCTACTTTTGTTGTTTTTGGTAGTAATGAAGAGCTGAGTGGCAGATTGGTGATAGGGAGTTGGTCCCCTATTACCTCTATAAGAGCAAAGGCAGCTCTTTTTCTCCATGTTCTTTTGACTAGCAGGCAGTGTCCACACTTCCTGTTTTCTCATCACTGCCCCTGTTCCCAGCTTCCACATGAACACAATGTGTAGTTACAATTACACGAGGCTAGTGGTTCAGGGTATATGTGCTTTCCAACACATGTCCTCTGATATACATTTATTTATATAAATTTCTTTCAGTGAACAGTCACATAATATACAATTCACTGTTTTAACTACTTTAAAATAAACAACTCAGTGGCTTTTAGTTCACTCACAAAGTGCAAGCATCAGCACTATCTTGTTCCATAACACTGCCATCGCTCCACAGGAAGAAGTCACTTTCCATTCCTCACTTTGTCCATTCTCTCACACCGTTAACTTGTGTTTTTGTCTCCATGAATTTTCCTGTTCTAAATACTTTATATAAATAAACTCATACACTATGTGAACTTTTCTTTTTGACTTCTTTCACTTAGCCTTATGTTTCCAAGGTTTGCTGTGTTGTAGCACATACCATTCATTTTGTGGCTGAATAATATTCCATTGTATAGATAGACTATGTTTTGTTTATCTGTTCATTAGCTGGTGAACATTTGAGTTGTGTCCACCTTTTGGCTATTGTGAATTGTGATGCTATGAACATAGAAGTATGCATTTTTGTTTGAATACCAACTTGGGATTTACACCTAGGAAGGGAATTCTGGGTCATACTTCATGGTATGAATTAATGAGCAAAAAGATAGAAATTAGAATTTGAATCACCTCCTAATTGTTTCACTCAGTTAAAATGGCTGCTTAAGATACACATTATTTTTCTCTACTAAGTAATCTCCAGATGATAGAAAATAGTCATCTCTTTAAAGGATTCTATTTTTCTTCCCAGAAATAAATAGGAACATGGTCTTCTATATATATATACATACAGCTTTTAAATTGGTTTCTAAACCTTCAATATCTTATTTTTATATTTTCTAACAATAAATTACATTTGTTAAATTCAAAAAATTCAAATCTTACATGTATAGTTTAATCTCACGAGTTTTCAGAGTGCTAAAATAATTCAGTTCCATTGGTATGCTATATCTCGAATTTTTATTCTAGAAACACTTTCTGGGAGAACAAATATCTTGCATTGAAGTCATATTTGTGTTAGTCAAAACTACTACCACAACAGAAAGAACTCACATTAAATATGCTTTCCAAAGAAAATACTGTACTGAAAAAGCATTGGTGGAAAAATTATACAGTTTTTGAAGTCCAAAAGAATAGTTCAGTACTGCCTGGTTTGCCATAGTGGATGTGAATTGTAGAATGTAGAATCCTTTCCTTTAGTGATTCTGAACTGGCTTGAAATCTTCATTTTGCTGTTTTCTCCTCCGACAAGTCAATGAATAGATGAGCAAAATAGGATTTGAATCACCTCCTAATTGTTTTACTCAGGTCAAATGTCTGCAGTTAGCGTACACACATTTTCCTCTACTAAGTAATCTCCAGATGATAGAAAACAGTTATCTTTTTAAAGGATACTTCTATCTTTCTTTCCAGAAATAAACTGGCACATGGCCTTCTACATCCACACTTGCATTTTTTATATTGGTTTCTAAACCTAAATCAAACTTTCTTCATGAAGTTTGACTTTATCTGCTTAGCTGAGGTTGAATCTATTAGCCATTGAATACATGCTGTTGACAAAACAGCATTAATGTGCACTGAGACAAATACCTATACAATAAAGGGACATTTTTAATAGTGGCTGGATGATCAATTCCACTTTAAGACACAGATCAATATTATCTTAAAGATGTCTAAATAGCCATTAAATATGAACAGAACAGGTCTAGCAAGCAGAAAAGTGCAGAAGCAGATTGTTCTTGACCACAACATGAAGGTTCTAATGATTTCAGAGGGGGACATTGACCTGTTTGGAAAATTAACTGTTATTTGTTTTCTCACTGTTGAGTCTAAATTAGTTGAGTTTTGTTTTCCTTTGGAGTTTTTTTGATTTCATTATTTTATTATTCAAGGAAAGAATACTATGTATTCTGTATAGCTTATCTCTTGGGGCTTTACAGTTTTGTTTTGGTTTAGTTTGGTTTGGATTGTTACATTTTGAAAACTAAACTTCTAACTTTAGATTTACAGAAAAATTACCAAGTCAGTGCAGAGAGTTTCGTATACCAGTATACCTCCTGCCCTATTTCTCCTATTATTAACATCTTAAATTAGTATGGTAGACTTCTCACAATCAATGAAACAACAATACATTTTTGTTAGCTGAAGTTCATGTTATTTGGATATCATAGTTTTTAATCAAATTTTCTTTTTCTTTCCCAAGATCTCACTAGGATACCACATTGCTTTAGTCATCTTGTCTCCTTTGTTGTGTCTTGGCTTTGATAGTTTCTTAAAGTGTATGTTTTCCCTGCTTTTTCAGAGTTTTAGGTACAGTGTACTACTGTACAATACAATTGTATTGTACACTGTACTATTGTTTATGTTTTCTCTTCTTTTTCAGAGTTTTAAGTACCTGTACTATAGTATGGATATACATCTTGAGTTCATTTACCTACTGAAGAACATCTTAGTTGCTTCTAGTTTTTGGTGAATAAAGCTGTGATAAGCATTTGCCTGCAGGTTTTTGTGTGGAGATGTGTTTGAATCCCTTGGATGAATATCAGGGAGTGTACTTTCTCAATTGTGTAGTAAGACTATGTTCAACTTTTAACAAACTACCAAGCTGTCTTCCAAGTGGCTATTCCATTTGTGTTTCCACTTGTAATGAATGAAAGCTCTTGTTATTCAGTGTTTTCAACAATAATTGGTATTGTCATTTTTAAGTAATTAATATAGGTGTATAGTGATTAAATTAGTCATGTTTAGAAATCATTCACATTCATTGGAAAAGTACCATGCATTAAAAATATGTGGACTTATCTTTGAACAATTTTGATTGTTAGATGCTCTCCTTTATATAAGAGTTTTTGTTACCACCCAAACGTGACATTTATCAAATTTTCTTCTAAGCATATAAAATACAGAATAGTGTCTTGGTTATTTGCTTTAACTTTGGATTGAAGTAAACTGAGTCTTAGTCTGAACTTGTCGTATTTGAGACTATGGAGAAATTATTAACTTGCCCTACTTCAGTTTCCTCATCTCTAAAACTGAGATGATAATGCAGTCTAGCTGAGAGGGTTCTATGAATTTAATGAGCAACTGAGTGGAAAGTACTTCGCACAATGACTGAAACAGGGCAACCAGATGGTTATTATTGTTTTTACTGTATTGCTGCTGTTACTATTATTGATACTATTACTACTACTATTTCTACTACCACTCTTCCTCCTCCCCCACCCTGCCCTCTCAAGGCTCTAGTTATTTCTTGAAAATTATATACTCTTAGTCCTTCACTTTAAAAAAATAATTAATTTTTAATTGGAGGATAATTGCTTTATAATATTGTGTTGGCTTCTGCCATACAATGGGTTTCCCAAGTTGTGCTAGTGGTAAAGAATCTGCCTGCTAATGCAGGAGACATAAGAGACACAGGTTGGATCCCTTGCTGGGGAAGATCCCCTGGAGGAGGGCATGGCAACCCACTCCAGTTTTCTAGTCTGGACAGTCTCTCCCAGGGACAGAGTAGACTGGCAGGCTATAGTCCGTAGGGTCACAAAGAGTCAGACACAATGGAAGCAGCTTAGCATGCATCCACTGCAGTACAGCTTTGTGAATCAGCAGTAAGTATACATATGCCCCCTTCCTCTTGAACCTCCCCTCCAGCCCCCACTCCATCCCATCCCTCTACGTTGTCACAGAGTACTGCACTGAGTTCCCATGTTATACAACAACTTCCCATTATCCATCTATTTTACATATGATAATCTATATGTTTCAATGCTACTCTCTCAGTTCATCCAACCCTCTTCTTCCCTGCTGTGTCCAGTTTGCAGGGCAGTAACATAGATGCAGAAATAGAGAACAGAATTTGGAACCCTTTACGTTTGAGCTGCACTGATCTTTTTCACACAACCATGCCTCATAAAAATAGAATAAATATACTTCACATTGATTACATTTCTTGAAGCATGATTTTTTTTTTTTTTCTACTCTAAAAAGTGAAGAGGAGCATGGTGGAATAGATATTTGCAAAGGTAACCTAAGTGTTACAACTCATTGGCTTCCTGTGATTTCTTATATTACTAATAATCTGTTACATTTGCTCAGTGCTTTAGATCTTATAAAGTGCTAACTTTACAGATATTATCTCATTTGCTTCTTGAAATAGCTTTCTGAGGTAGGCAAGGCATGCTTATTAACCCTGATTTTGGTAAAGTCAGGTCACTTGCCCAGAACAGCATAAAAATCAAGGGCAGAAGCAGGATGTGAACACAGGTTTTCTGAATCTGATTCAGGATTCTTTCCAGGAAACCCGGCACAGATGAATCTTCAAATATATGTGCCTGGGACATTCACTAGTTCCCATTAGTTCTGGTTCATCTGCATAGGTTCGTGGAGCTCCATTGCACTTTAGGACTTTAAACCAGCTGTCATGTTACCAATCCTCATTTCTCCTTGGCGATCTTCTACTTAACACTCTAGTGTGTGTATACCGATAACCTCAATTCCACTTCTAAAGCATTAGATTGTGTTAAGGAGCAGAGTAGCTGTATTTCTATACTTTTGCTGGCATGTACTCCAACACACCTTGCCTGCTTTATGTCTAATTCATAGAGCTAAGCTCCTAGGAGATTTGTTGCTACTGTGACTACACCCTCCTGGTTCTGTCATATGGTTGAAGGTGAACATTTGAACAATGAGATATCCTCTCCTGATAAAAAGACTGGAGGCCCAGAGATGCAAGTTGCAAAATTTATTTGAAATGCACATGATTCATGTTATCTGCCACATTAGCAGAGAAGCAGAGAAGACTTTTGTAGCAAGAGAGACAAGAAATAGAAGCATAGCAACACTGAGGTGAAAAAGAGAAAGAGAATACGAAATTTATCAAGACTCCATCCCCAAATTCCTGTCCCTTATGGAGGCCTTGTTTCATTAATTTTCCTGTGTCTCTTGAGTCTCTTGGTTCTTTAAAATGAGTTTCCTTCCCCACCCCTCAAACTAGCTTAGGTTGATGTCTGTTACTCTTAACAAATAAAAGACACTAATTTACATGGAGAATAAAATTCTCCTGATGCAAAACTTCCTTTTGAGCTATGGCCAATACAGTTTTCAATAGCAGCATTAACTGGTATTTTTAAAATTTTAGGTTAGAGCATAGTTGATTAATATTATGTTAGTTTCAGCTATATAGCAAAGGGATTCAGTTATACATATTTATGTATCTATTCTTTCTCAAATTCTTTTACCATTTAGGTTATTATAGAATATTGAAAAGTATTCCCTGTGCTATACAGTAGCTTTCAAGTGTAATGGGCCACCACTGAGTCAGTTTGTGGATTCTACACAGGAGGGGGTACTCAAAGTACTTAACAGTATTTCCACCTTGATGTGAACAACCCTTCAAAACATCCCAGGATCTCAGCACAAGGGTGTACTTATCAAGTCAGCTATTTCAGTCCTCTGCCCCAATCAGAATTCTGTCCTTCCATCTTCCAGCCAGTTTTTGCTCTAAACCATCCGTGATTTGGAAGCAAAGCATAAGGGAAAGAGAGAGAATGGATACAGGAGTAATACAGACCTTTGTTTAAAAACCTTCTATGGAGCTTTCTAGCCTTAAAATATTGGGCAAATTATTTACCCTTTCTGAGCCTTCCTTTCCTCATTTGCAAGGTGGTGATTAAAAAATCTTATTTCATGGATTTTTTAAAAATGCAGATTTTTTGAAATAAAACAAAGCACTTGCTACAGTGCCTTCTGCATAGCAGACATTCAATAAATTTATTCACTCACTGACTTTTCAGGCAATGCATCAATCAGTCTTTACACTAAAACAGGGTTTTCTAACTATGTGTGTGCATGCTGCTGCTGCTGCTAAGTTGCTTCAGTTGTGTCCGACTCTGTGCGACCCCATAGACGGCAGCCCACCAGGTTCCTCTGTCCCTGGGATTCTCCAGGCAAGAACACTGGAGTGGGTTGCCATTTCCTTCTCCAATGCATGCATGCATGCTAAGTTGCTTCAGCCGTGTGCAACTCTGTGCGACCCCATGGACAGTAGCTCACCAGGCTCTGCCGTCACAGGATTCTCCAGGCAAGAACACTGGAGTGGGTTGCCATTTCCTTCTCCAGTGTGCATGCTAAGTCACTTCAGTCAAGTCTGACTCTTTGCGATCTTTTGGACTGTAGCCTGCCAATCTCCTCTGTCCATTGGATCTTCCAGGGAAGAATACTGGAGTGGGTTGCCATGCCCTCCTACAGTGGAACTTTGTGACCCAGGGATCAAACCTACTTCTCTTATGTCTCCTGCATTGGCAGGCCGGTTCATGATCACTAGCGCCACCTGGGAAATCCTTCCTAACTGTGCAGTCTGTAGCATTTCCATGTAAAGTATAACAGGTAGTCATGGTGACTGAGTTTGAAAGCCTGAGATCAAATCCTGGATCTATAGCTTTCTGGTATACCCTGTGATAAGGGAATCTGTGATGATTTTCATAGATTCCTTTAAAATGAGAAGTTGGAACTGGTGGACACTTGATCTCTTTACAGTATGAAATACTCTGACTCAAATAATCACACTTTAGGTTATGGTTTTATTTATCTCAAATAAATCATAATATTCTCCATTCTAAAGTTCTTTGATAGGTGAACAATAAGTACTTTTCCATTTTCTGTGATATATATCAAGTGGCAAGGAAATTGCTGCCTCCAAAAAAATTATTTTTTGAATTTTGGAAAGATATAATTGCCAAGGATCGCATGTAGTCAGACAAAATCTACCTCAATCCAAGTAACTAATCCTAGTTCTTTCCTCCCCTTAGTCAGTGGCCTGGGTCCCAGGATGACAAGATTCTGAGCAGCTTCCTTTTTTTGGGTCAGATTTGAACTCACTGATCTTTGCCACTTCTCCATTTCTTATCCTTTTCTAATAATCTACATTAGTTATTCAGCTGCTTTCCACCATAACCAAGCAAGGTTTGGAATTTTGTGAAGCGATAAAGGTGAGCTCTATTGGAAAATAAGATTCTGGCTGCCAGTGGAACATTTGAATGCATGGTTGTTTTATAAATGACTTTTTCTGCTCATAGTCCATTGATATTGCTTCAGGGAATTGGAGATTTGGATAAATATTTTCTTGGCTTAATCCTTTCCTACATTCCAAGCTTCTCTCCTTTCTTCCCTCAGCCTGCCCCCAACCCCTGGCTGCCATCCATTCATACATCCATTAATTGATTTACTTCTGGAATATTAACTGAGTTGCTACTACATAGAAAACCTGATAACCTCTGACCTATATTTCAGTGATAAAAAATATCTGAACCTTGCCTTCCAGGTTCAATTCACAAACTAGCGGAAGAGGTAAGATACACAAACATACAACCAAAGTGAAAGTGAAAGTGAAGTTGCTCAGTCGTGTCCGACTCTTTTCTACCCTGTGGACTGTAGCCCACCAGGCTCCTCCGTCCATGGGATTCTCCAGGCAAGAATACTGGAGTGGGTTGCCATTTCCTTCTCCAGGGGATTTTCTCAACCCAGGGATCAAACCCAGGTCTCCCGCATTGCAGGCAGACACTTTAACCTCTGAGCCACCAAAATTCAAGGCAAAAAGAATAAATACAGCTCAATGTATTTCATACCACATATTGCAGTTGATTACGAGATCGTGGAGTCAATCAGTAAATCTTAATCATTTTTTAAAAATTTAAATTAAATAGGAAATACAGAAGTGAATCACATGTTACTTTTGTGAAACTTTTATTTAACTTGTAAGTAAGTGTGTGTGTGTATGTACAGCGATGGTGTAATATGTAAATTTTCTTTTTGTTTGTTTTGTTTTTAGTATATGCTATACTCAAAAGTTTGAAGAACCGTAAAGACATGACCAGATAGAGAAATGCTTCTCAAACTTAATGTGCATATAAATCACCTAGAAATGTTGTTAAGATGAAGGTTCTGATTCAGTTGGCGTATGATGGGGCCTCAGATTCTTTTTATGGCAAGCTCCCTGGTAATACTGTTGCTGCTGGTTCACATAAGACAATTAGAATGTCAGAAAGACTATTTCCAGTGGAAGAACCTGAGGAAACCCCAGAAGCCATTCATTTGTGACTTCAAGAGCATCCAAGGGATAAAAGAAAACAAGATTTTCCCTTCTCTTTCTGGTTTTTGCTTTTGGTAGATTGATAGAAATCTTTAGTCATTCTTCTCCAAAGTCTGTTGCTGAGCTGCTCCCAGTTGCTTAATGTTGAAACTAAAGGACCAGATAAACTTCAGATCAGTCATTGTGAAAAGCTCTGCTGTTGTCTCTGAGGGTTAGCCCGTTTTCAATTATTTCTCAAGCACATGTGCCTTTCCATACAGTGTCCCCTGCAATTAATGGCAGAGTACTTGCTGTGAAACAAGCTTTTAAGAGCAAGGATAGGAAGAGTTTCATTTATTTCACCTTTACCTGCTATTACATTTCATCCATCTTCCATCACCTGCAACTGATAGCTGTCTTGACCTCCTAATGGTTTTCTCTGCTGGCAATTTCTTTTCTTTCTTCCTTCCCCTCTCCCTCTTCTCTTCCCTTTCTAATCCATCCTGTACACGGACATATTGATCATCCTAAAACGAAGCTTTCATTATTTTTCTTTACTGCTAAAAACCCTTCGTGGCTCCCCATCGCCTAGGCAAGCACTCTGCTCCTGCCAAACTTGTTCGCTGCTGCTGTAACATGACCTTCTTCATCTTTTAGTGACCTCTCTTCCTCCCCTTGAAGGATCTGGCGTTTCCAGATATTTGAATTCTGTCTACTCCTTCGAAGTTAGCTTAAATTCCACTTCTTTCACGAAGCCTTTTTTTTTTTTCTTTTTGAGAAACCTCAAAGGGAATTAATCTCTCTTTCATTTTGCTAGGTCTCAGCACAACAAGGCTGAACATAATTCGTGTACTGGTGCGTGGCAGACAAAACATTGGTTTGGCAGTAAGAGACAAAACCGGAAGTGTCTCACCATTGGATTGTGTGACCTTGGACAGTCCACGTGTCCTCTCCGAGCCTCCATTTCCCCACCAGGATAACAAGCAGATTGGAGCCTAAGAGCGCTAAGTCACTGTGTGTGACATGCGCATTTTGTGGGGTTTTTTTTTTAGTGATAATTTCCCTTATTTTAATCATACTTCTTGTTTAGTATTGAACCATTACCCATGTTTTAAAGTATTTTATAATTTTAAAATTCTCACACAAGTTTATCTTTCTTACTCCCATTATGAAGAAACCTCATTTAACTGTGGGAGCAATGAGGCCCAGGGAGGGCCTATGGAAGGGTCCGCAGAGCAGAGAGGACAACGCAACTTCCAACCACGGAGGGCCCCATGATCCAGGACATGGCCCGGCATCGCTCAAAGTGAGCCTCATTCATTATCGGTCAATTGATTGGAGGTTGTCAGGCCCACCTTGCAAGACAACTCCTCTCTCCCTGGAAGGAGGAGTACCTTGGAATCTGTGGGTTAACGGGGAAGGGAAAAGCCTTACTCTGGGGGGAAGGCGGGGCAAGCCGAAACAGGCATATCTCTCACCCGGGGTTTCTGAAACCCATTCTCCGCGGGGGGAGATGTGACGGTATTCAAGGATACTTGGAACCTGTCCCTTTGGCGGAGACACGTAGCCGCCTCCAGCCGCTACTCGCGGCGGATCCTGTGCAGTGGAGCGCCCCCGCCCCCGGCAGGCTCCCTCCGCTTTGCAAAGGGAGGGGGGAGCTGGGGAAGCCTTGCACACTAGTCTTCCTGGAGCTGCAGACGAGGAGCTCCGTGCCCTCCCGAGCCTCTCAGCGGCTTCCCCTCGGCTGCCCGCGTGTGCAGGCTCTCCTCGCCACCCCCACGCACGGCTCGCCCTCCCTTCCTCCCTCCAGCCCCGCGGCCGGAGCGCGCACACCGGGGCTCCGGCACGTGGGCGCGCGGGAGGCGGCGGCCGCTGCTGCCGCTGCCGGAGCCCAAGCCCGAGCCCCAGCCGGCGAGATTACCCTCCATGCTGCGGGCTCTGCGGCCGCCTTCCGCTCTGCCTCTGGCCGGAGCCCAGCCCCGCGAGCCGGTGAAGCCGCGGAGGGGAGGACACGGACAGGAGGAGGGGTGCGGCGGGCTGGGGCGAGCCGGGTTCTGAGCAAGGGGCGCCCGCAGCCGGGAGCTCTCGCTCGCTCTCTGCTCCAGGCGCTGCTAGGGGTTCCAGGCGGCGCGACGCCGCTGCACTCTTTGTAGGCGGCGGCCAGCGGAGGTTTCCCGCAGCCGGCCCCCATTCCGCCGGCGAGTCCCTGTTTATCCCGGAGGACGCGCCCGGCCGCCCGAGCTGAAGCGAGCGCGAAGTCCGAAGTCACCCCCCAGCGTCGCCAACTTCCCCGGGAGCCCCTCTCCCCGCCGCAGCCTGCGCCAGCCCTGGGAGCGATGCGCCCCCAGCCGGGCGGCGCGCCCTCTGCCAACTCGCCACTCATGGGATCCACCGCCCTCGGCTGCCCCGCTTGGAGCGCGTAGCCTTCGCCGCGTGGCCCGAGAGAGGAGCGAGACACCAAGGCGTTTCGTGGATTCCGCGCGCGCGCGCGCGCGGGTCTGCTAGGGTCTCCTGCGGGGCAGCGTCCATATCCAGGGGTGAGTAGCCCGGTCGGTCCAGGCGGCGCCCTTTTCCCCTAGGTAATTGCTTGCAGGCAAGGCAGGGAGACGGGAGAAAGTTGAGTCTGCCTGCACCTATCCTGGGATTTGGCAGCGAAACGCAACAGTGGTTCTCCAATCCGATTGCCTTCGGGGCTTCCCTGAATGCCTTCATTTCTAAACCAAGGAGGGAGACCTCTTCCGCTTCCCAAGGAGAAAGGGGGCTCCCTAGAGCAGGCCCCTGACTGTTCCCCGATCAATTTGCCATTTGGGGCTTTTCAGCCGCCCGCGCATTAAGCAGGCACCCAGCGTATGCGCTTAGAGATCTGCAGCCACTTGGGCGCTCTCAGAGACCCAGGGCAGCCCGCGCCCCTAGGGGAGGTCTAAGCGTGCTTCATTATAGGCAACAGCTGGGATACAAGGAACTGTGTATGTGGGTGATTGGGAGTGGGAAACGAAGCCACAGGAGAAGGCGCGAGTGAAATTTATATGTCACTGACGGGTAGGGTACCTTGGGTGTCCCTCTCCGCGGTTCGGGTTTGGGGGCGTAAGATCTGGGGCAGCCGGACAGAGTCCAACAGGTGGCCTGCGCTGGCTTCCTGGAGCCGGGCGCGGGGGAGGGGAACCGCTCCCTCCACAGGGCCGAGGCTGCTGCTTCTGGGGAGGGGGGGGCATCTGAACATGGGTAAAGAAATGAGCTCTCTGCTCTCAGGCCCGATTTGGGGTGAGTGTGTGAGGCATCCAAATGCCTCCTGTCGGAAAACAGCGGCCTCATTGTGTGCCTGACTGCGGTTTCAACTTGCAGGCAACTGAGGGGGCATTCAGCTGGGGCGACGCGGACTTGGCTGATCCTCGGATGCCAGCCCGGCCTTCTTCGTGGCCCCTGTGGCGGGTATTCCAGTTCTCTAGGCTGGGCAACGAGCCAGACCTCAGCGTTTTGCTCCTCTATGTTCCCTGAAGGGGAGGGGAAGTTGCAGAAACACCCGGGCCAGGCACGAGTTTATTCTTCTTTACCTCTCTGCTGCACTTTTATCCTAAGACTCAGATGGAGGTATTGGGTTGGAGTGCCTGGGAAGGGTGTGGACAGGTGGTGTGCATGGGTCAGTGTGAGGACAAGTCGTTTGAGAGCTGGACAGAAAGAGAATAGAGACCTTGTATCCCCCACCCACGGAGATGCACAATGACAGAGGGCGGGGCAGCGCTTTGAAAAAGTTTCTTCTGAATGCACCATCCTTCCAGTAAAGTGAATGTGCAAAATACTCCAGGGGCCCTGAAACCAGAGGCACTCCAAAGTGGCATCTTCCCTTGTCAGCTGTGTGGCTTCCTCCCTCAGTTTGTTCATCGGTAGATTGGGGACAGTTATCTCTGCTCCTGGCAGAAGCCTCTCTGTCTGTAAAGGAGATACTTAAAGATGGGTGTCAGGTTGGAAGAAGGGGGAGCCACTGGGGGGAGGTGTGTGGGGAAACAAGTTGTCTGGAGGCACCATGCATAGGAGACACTCACTTTTCACTCACATTTTGTGTTTGGAGGAGGTTGATTGGTTTTGAGGAGATTAATGGAGATTTTGAAATGCTAAAGCTTTCCCAACACCCCCTTGGCACCGCCACTCCGCTGCCTGCCAGCGAGCTGTTTGTACTATGGAAATAAAGTGATGGACACTCAAAATGCAAAAAGAACCCTCCACTGCTAATGCTTGGTCCAGCAGTTTCTCCTTCAGGGGAGGCTCTAGGTACTACAGCAGTTTAGCCGTGCTGTTTCCACTCTGTTATTGCTACTGCGTCTTTCCAGCCCCCATTTAGTGTCCCTTCTGAGGAGTTATCCTCCTCACTCCTCACTCCGGGACTCTGGCAGCAGATTGCCAAGGGTTTTTAAGTAGAGTGAGCCTCTTGATTTGTAGAGGGTGCTGGCTGATTTCACAGGGCCAGCCTGCGTGGCTGCCCAGAAGCCTGACTCCTGGAGGTTTCTTATTAGGAGGGGAGCCAGGAGCTGGGGCATCAAGAAGAAGAATGGGCAGGCAGCAAGGTGTTGTGTATAACAGAGGTTGGAAAGAGAGATACATGGACAGATGTAGAGAAACCAAGAAGCAGGAAAAGGAAGAGGCAGAGAGACACACAGAGGCAGAACAAGGGAGGAATCAGAGAGACAAACATACAGAGGCAAAATGAGAGAGGGAAAGAGAGAAGGAAGATAGGGGGTGGATAGGGCAAAGCTTAAGAGGAGTGAGGAGTGAGAGAAGTGGGAATAAGGAAAAAGAAGGAAAAGATATCCAAAGAAAAGAACGTAAGCAAAGAAAGCCTAAGGAGAAAGGGATGGGAACCAGGTAAAGAAGCCAGGTGGGGTGGAGAGGAAGGGTGGAGCATAGAGGAGGCAGAGGAAGCAGGAGGCACTTGCTTTTGTATTGAAGTTTTAGAAACCACACTGCCATTCCAAGGATGTTGACATAATCCACATCCTTAAGTAGCCAGCCCTGGGTTAGTGTTTGTTTCTCTGGGGAGTCGTGCATTATGCGAAATTGGACACCCTCTTGGAACCCAGCTGCATTGGAGATGACAAGAGGATAAGAAGTTTAGATTTTTGGTAAACACACAGATGCACAAGTTCATTTACCTTCAGTGGTTTTTTTTTTTTTTCTGGGTAAACACAGGGCTGGAGAATTGAGGGGCAGGGGGCTGTATCATGAATAGCATTTGCCGCTGATTCTGTAAACCTTATTTAAGGAAGAGTCTCTTGGTAGCCTCTGAGAAAAGCACAGTACTGGACGTGTTTCCCCATGGGGTTTGAGCCAATAGGGACAGGAATGTGCTAATTTAATGAGTGCCCTGTTGATTCCAAAGCAGGGTGTCCCTGAATCACACTTTGATAAACATACTATAGGTGGAATAACACCCTTCTCTAATTTGTGCCCACGTTTCCTCTTAAGAGACACAGTTTAATGCCTCTCTCTGGTATCCTGCCCTCCCCAGAGAAGCTTTTTTCTTGTGAGTTTCTCTTGATAAAAGACAAGCCTAAGGATTGCTCAGCCAGGGTTACCTTCCCCTGAACCTCATTAATCACAGTAGCTCCAGGGGACAGCAGACAGCTCTTCTGGTTGACCTTGTCAGGGGTGTTCACAACCAGCACGTATCGGACACTTGGTGGGGCCCTGTCCTGGACAGTCTTTGTGCACCGTGTACTTAAAACTCAGAAAAATCTATGCCACAGGCATTGTTACTGTTGTCAGCATTTTATAGTTGAGGAAACTGAGACTTAAAGAAATTATGACTTGTCCCTGTGAAGTTGTCTGTGACCCAGCAACTGGGAAGCAGCAGTGAGGAGATGTGACCTGGATTTGGTCGACTCCAGGGTTCAAGACCCTGATGCTGGAAAAGACTGAGGGCAGGAGGAGAAGGGGACGACAGAGGATGAGTTGGCTGGATGGCATCACCGACTCAATGGACGTGAGTTTGAGTAAGCTCTGGGAGTTGGTGATGGATAGGGAGGCCTGGAGTGCTGCGGTTCATGGGGTCGCAAAGAGTCGGACATGACTGAGCGACTGAACTGAACCAGGGTTCAAGGTCCTAATGACATACTGTGCTGTCTGCTAAACCTAGTACTCCATTCTAGACTGATGGAATCAAAGATCTCAGAGATCTTTCCCAGGCACTCTCTCCCCCCACCTTATCAATTGAGGAAATTGAGAAGCAGCTTAAGAACTGCAGAGAGACTTGCCAGAGACCCTACAACCAGCAGATGTCAGAACTGGGACCTGCCCTGCTATCTCGAGTCTCAGCTCAGCCTGCTCTGCACTACATCAGTGGTTGTGGTATTTGGCTGATCCTTGAGGTCAAATGAACATTTAATCAAAATGCAAGTGCCCAGACCCTACTAGAGGCTTACTGAATCAAAACCTTTGGGCAGAGAGCCCAGAAATCTGTATTTTTAGTCCCTGCCTCAACTTTTCATCTGCCTAGTACCGTTTGCCCCAGTTATTCTTTAGCTCTTGGCATCTGACGCCATGGATCCCTTTCAAACAGCTTCGAGAGGGGAACTCCAAGCCCCTCCTGCTTCGAGCAAAACACACACAAAGTAGTATACTCTTTGCCTGCAGCAGCCCACACTGACATACCACGGATAGGGAAACAAGCTGGTCATCCTAGAGGCAACTTTGAGAGCTCTTTGAGAGGTGTAGCCATTACAGTGATGTTTGTTAGATTTGGTTTTTCCTGTGCCAAGTTGAAAGTGTTTAAGGAAGCATCGAATGCAGCTTCAGTGCATCGTGTCAGTATTTGTAGTAATGCTTGACACAAAATGACACGGTGAGCCAGGCCAATGTGCTGCTGTGTCAGTGTCAAGCCCTGTCTCCCAATTTAGTGGGTCTAGCTGTGGGATAAGAAAAACCACTTTCCTCCCCTTTATTATCATGCTTTTGACTCCTCTGGGATATGTCAGTGCCTCCTTTTGCAGGTAACAAGTTGCCATCACACCCACGCTCTTTCTAGCACACTTAAATTGTTTTCTCGGTAACCTCAACATCTTTTCCCTTCTGTTTCATTGAAAAGTGGCCAAAGGTGCCAGACATCTTGTCCAGCAAACTGTTTTGTCATCTTTCCCTTTTCAGGTCCAAATTTATTTTCTGAATCTGTTGCTTTTAACCCTGACCTCTTATTCAAGGATGGTAATTGAGCTGAGGTAGAACTGATAGGCAGCTGTGTGATACATGTGTTATAAATAACTACAGCCGTTTGTGAATGGGATGCAAACTGAGGAGAACTTACACTCTTACACTCACCGTGTCTCCATCTTTAATAATCTAGGAATATTTTGACTACTTCAGGGGGCATAGCTGCTTTTCTGTCATGGGTGGTAGAAGTACAAGGTGGAAAGAAACACTGAATCATCAAGACTTGGGCTGTGAATGCAGACCACTAGAGGTTAAGGCCTGCCTACACCTTGTTGGTTGTTATAACCTTGGTCTGGTTATTGAACTTGCCCGTGTCTCCATTTCTTATCTGGACGTTGATGATGATAAAAAAGTGTCCTTTCTATGTATGCTGCCAGGACTTATCTTGGTCAGTGACTGAAGTGCTGAGCCCAGTGTCTGGCACATGGTGACGACTCATCTGTTACCTAGTATTTACTAAACAGATGTCACGTGCCAGGTTCCATTAAATCGAGGATAAAACTGATACCACACAAGTTAAGCAACTTGCCCAGGTCAACCAGATCTTAAGTGCTAGACGCTGACT